>NC_080077.1:38794266-39994266 GCF_949987535.1 Balaenoptera acutorostrata | reverse complement strand
ACAGATGAGAGGACTCTGTGGTTGTTTATTTTTGTTATCTCCATGGAACTGATACAATGACAGTTAACATCCTAATAAAAAAGTTGAAGTCCTAGATTCATCCAGGGCATCCTTGAGCCTTAACGTGTCTCCCCAGAATCCAGTAAGTGTTCTTCACCAAGCAGGACTTATCAGTCACACCCCTGGCCTTCTCTTTACTTTCTCCTACTTGTCATGAAAAAATAGAGGAATGTGAAAAGTGAGAATGTAAGAGAGAAATAAGGAGATGTGGTTACTGTTTAACAACCCACACAGTTGTTGGCTTGTGGCTTTCATCCAGATGAGAACGACTGGGAATGATTTCAAAGACCAAAAGACGGTTTTACATGATAATATGTTATTTCAAGCAAATTATGAATAAAAACTTTGGTTCTTTTTCTCAAAAGCTTATAAATATGTCTTTCAAAGAGGTTGAAGCTGGGAATGATGTTACCTGCTGGAGAAGCGAGACAGATAGATACGTGACCAGCTGGCTTTTCTAACCTATGTTCCTGGGATGATAGCTGCTTTCTTTGTGGCAATGGATGGTGTTTGCAGAAGGCACAATTCTTTTGTACTGCCTGTGATAAAGGGCCTGATGACCATATTAATATATTATTATATACAAACATTTTTAAGTAGAGACTGGAATATAAGCTCCACAAGATCAATGATTTTTTGGTCTGTTTTGTTCTCTCATGTGTCCTAAGACTCAAAACAGTAATTAACACACAGTAGTCACGAAGGAAATTGTTATTAAATGAAAGATTAGAAATTATTGCATTTTCTGTCTTTGGCTATGCAAGTTGTGTTTTGTTTTCCTGATCGCATAATCATCTACTGAATATTGATTAATACTATGTAATATGAAGAGATATAAGATATGGAATAGTCTTAGCAATCAAAATAGAAAAGAACTTCCATCATGAATGTTTTATTTCTTTTCTTTTTTGCTATTTCTCTCAAATAAGTTGGTTACGTGGGTTGCTGTTTGATTTCATTGCAAAATACACTGTAGTAATCAAACAAACTAAGCTTTGGTGAAGATTACTTTGAACAAATTAGTATAGTAATAATTTTATTTAAAAATATATTTCAGAAACATATTTATTAGTGGCCTTAAAACAGAAATATTAATCATATCTTCTACATTATTCAGACAGCAAATGGTGAAACAGGCATGCCAAAGCACTTCTGAGGAAAGACTTACTCTCTCTTAATAGAAATGTTCAATTATTCCTAGAATTGAGAATTTTTATTCTAATAATGACATGGGTAATAAGCCAATATGACACATATTAAAGATGAGACTCATAATTCATCTTGCAGAATACAATTTTTCACAAGTGATTCTCTGAAATACTTTTTCAACATTTTTCTTTGCTTACCAGGTTGTTCCATTGAATCTTTGCTGCTTTTCGTTTGGGTGCTACCTTAGCACCACTCCCCTTCCTACCATTTACTTAAAGAAAATACACACACACACACACATGTACATGTATTATGCAGTTATAATCCTAGGGTGTTTTTTCAGTTTTCTTCTAGGAACAAATACCAACTCTAATGGGCACCATTAATCATAATGATGATAATATTAAATAACAATTATAATAATCCGTCTGAATTAGTTTATTTTCATAGACTTAAATTTATTTTTTATTATTTTGGGGGAGGGATGAGAGAAATATGTGAGGGAGATTTCCAGGTATAAAAAAAAAGCCTTCCAGTTATAAAATAAATGAGTCATAGGTATGAGATGTACAGTGTGGGGAATACAGTCAATAATAATGCACTATCTTTGTATGGTGACAGATGGTAGCTAGACTTACCGTGGTGATCACTTTGAAATGTATAGCAATATCGAATCACTATGTTGTGCACCAGGAACTAACATAATGTTGTAGGTCATTTATACTTCAAAACTAACCAACAAACAAACTCATAGAAAAGGAGATCAGATTTGTGGTTACCAGAGGAGGTGGGTGGGGAGAGGGGGAAATGGATGAAGGTAACCAAAAGATACAAACATCCAGTTATAAGATAAATAAGCACTAGGGATGTAATGTACAACATTATAAATATAATTAACACTGCTGTATGTTACACATGAAAGTTGTTAAGAGGACTTCCCGGGTGACACAGTGGTTAAGAATCTGCCTGTCAATGCAGGGGAAATGGGTTTGAGCCCTGGTCCGGGGAGATCCCACATGCCACGGAGCAACTAAGCCCGTGCGCCACAACTACTGAAGGCTGCATGCCACAACTACAGAAGCCCGTGCGCCTAGAGCCGGTGCTCCACAAGAGAAGCCATCGCAATGAGAAGTCCGAGCACCGCAATGAAGAGTAACCCCCACTCGCTGCAACTAGAGAAAGCCCGCGTGCAGCAACAAAGACCCAATACAGCCAAAAATAAATTTTTTTAAAAGAAAAATTAAAAAGAAAGTTGGTAACAGAGTAATTCCTAAGAGTTCTCATCAGAAGAGAAAATATTTTTTTCTTTTTCTTTTATTTTGTATCTGCATGTGATGATGGAGGTTCACTAAACTTATTTTGGTCATCATTTCATGATGTATTTAAGTCAAATCATCATGCTGTACGTTTTAAAATTACAGTGCTGTATGTCAATATATCACGATAAAACTGGAAGGAAAAAATCATAAATTTAAGTTTAAATTATTTTTCTTGACTTCAGAGGTAAACAGTTCCTTACGCTCCTCTGAGACCAGTGAGAACAGAGCAGAAAGACCAACGGAAGGCTTATCAGACTTTCACTTGGACAAGAGACTAAAGT
The DNA here is from genome assembly GCF_949987535.1 of Balaenoptera acutorostrata. Lineage (NCBI taxonomy): Eukaryota > Metazoa > Chordata > Mammalia > Artiodactyla > Balaenopteridae > Balaenoptera > Balaenoptera acutorostrata. The sequence goes on along the minus strand of NC_080077.1, from coordinate 39,991,457 downwards.
TTCACTTGGATGAAGAGCTGGAGGGTTAGTATTTAGTGTCTTTATAGTATGGGAGAGTCTAACTTGGGAAGTCATAAAGGAATGAGGGAAGCTCTTATCTATTATTTTTCTGGTGGTCTATTACCCTGCCTGCCTCTTTTGAAATGTATGAGTGTATTGGGTCTGACACTAGGGGGATTGCCAGATAAGTTAAAACCTTTCTTAGCTTTTCCATATCCAATGAAATGTCTTTTGTTAGAAGATCCTTCCAAAGATTGAGAAATGATAGACCAGATGGCAGTCCTGCTGGAAGAGATCTAGGAAGCTCTGCTATCATTACTTCTGCCCCTGTGAGACATTAGATTAAATTTATGCTTTGAACTATCTGTGCTACTTGTACATGTCTACCAGAGATGAGCTTTTAGATGATGAGTGTACAATGCCAGGCCCAGCATTGGACTTGGAAGAGATGGAGATAAATGATTTGAGTGGAATCCTTTGTAAGTCTGGTGTATGAGGAACCACTTAACATACAAAGTGTATACAGAACTAAGGCTGAATGGACCTAATCTTACCTCTAAGAGATTATACATCATTAGTGATTGTGAGTGAGGCAAATGGCTATTTAAAGTATAGGTTGACAATAAGTATAAAAGAAGATCTAATTAAAATGTTTAGAAGCCAATCAGAAAGAAAATATATTAAGAATGGAAAGAATGTAAGAATGGTTACATGTACAAGATTTTAAGGTAGTATCTCCGCCTTATTGCTACGTATTTCTTTAAATAAGTATCATTTTTTCTCATCTCATGGGAGATCAAATGCATAAGTTAAATTAAAATTTACATCTACAAACCAGAGGTTAAATATGTCAGTACAAAAGTTATATCATTTGGAAATTATAACTAATCTTAGAGTAACTGAACCATGAATAGAATTCTAACCAGGTGTTTTATTTTTGCATAAATGAATTCAATAAATAAATAGCCCAGTAACAAGCTAGAGGCCTGTGATACACTGATTAAATATCTAGTGGATTTTTCTTTTTTGCTACATTCCACATTTAGAAGAAAGATGCAAAAATACTCAGTAAAAATATCTCCTGTCTTAGTATTATTAACTTTTACACCACTGAGATTTATGTAAAATTTTAAATATAAACAGAACCAAAAAAATGTTAAATTACATTTACCATATTATTTATTCATGGTCAGAAAAGTGGCCTCAGTTTATTAAGAAAGGATTTAAAAATGGAAGGTTGAGATTAAGTATGAGTTATCTGATGAATTTACCATTGTTCTAAAATATTAAATCCATTAAATACCTTACTTGAAAAGTATTATGATCAGTGGGAGAGTATTTATCCAATACAGTGAGGTAAGATATACAAAGAGCAGCAGATGGTCTACTGAATAATTGAACACCTTTTAACTTGATATGGTTTTCACTGAACTGACCTATCTGGGCTACCTTTATTTGCTACTTTTCTACACAAACAACTGGAAGCCTAATAGCTGACTCAGTTGTTGGGTTAAAGCTGAAAGGGGCCATAGATTATTTAATTCTCTTCCTCTCTCACAGCTAAAGAATGTTAAGTTTATAGAAATAAAATTAAGTTATGGAAGTACAGTTGCCTTCCTTATCCGCAGGTTCCGCATCTGCAGATTAACTCAACGTGGTTGGTTGGAACTGTGGAAGCCGAAACTTGGGTACAGCAGGAACGCTGTTTTATTAAAGGGACTAGAGCATCCCCGGATTTTGGTATCCGCAGAGGTTGTTGTTGGTGGTGGTGTGTTCTGTAACCAATCATGCTAAGTCCTTGCAAAATATATATGTAAACTCTTTCTCTCTCCCTCTTTGTTTTTCTTTTCTTTGATTAAAGATGGCACACTCAAATTAATTTGGTTTTGAGATTTGAGAACTTTGAAATATTTCCAATGGAAGGCAAACTCTTTTTGGTAGGGGTCATGTTTTGTCATGTTTATGTCCCTAGCAATTACTAGAATGCTTAGGGCATGATAAATGTCCTCTGAAATGAATTAAACTTAACCAAATCGATGTAATTGACAAAGGCTTAGTGAAATCATGCTTTGAAATCACCTATTCAGAGAGGGTTTCAATTTTCCACTTTTTGGGTGGGTAAGTTTCAACTGTCTAAATTGAAAGTAAATTGATCTATTGAGCCAAGGATAGCATTGACAGACAGGAACTTATTTATGATTCTGTCTTAGTTAGGTTTCTCATTATTCGTTTTGTAATTATTAAATGCTGTCTTGATACCGTCATATGTTTTCCTCATTTTAATATAACTACATTTTATACAATTTATTTCTGGCTGTCCTCTCAGTGGACTGATAATTCAATGTTATAAATTAAGTTGTCTGTGTTTTGATTCATCTTTTTTGTGTCCTCACATAGTCCTTTTGCCTTTGAAGCTACTACAACTTCTAAGAAAGCTTAAATGAAGAGATGTACAGGTTAAGTGCTAAATGAGAGGAATCTTTAAGAACTGGATAAAAATGGTTATAGTTTTCTTTTTTGTCTTTAACAAGTATTAAATTCGTAAGTCTCTTCTTCGAAGGCCTTCCCCCATACTTTCTCCTTCTTGACCCCTTCTTTATTCAGTGTGTGTACGGACTACATACAGTTGAAGTTGTAGCAGATGAGAGGACTTGTATTTAGGGGAAAAGCTGGATAAATAAAGCAAACTAAATAAATGATGTGTTTATCTTTTGTACCCCTTCTCTCTCTTTTCTTTTTTTGAAAGCACACATTTTGTGGCCTAGATACATTTACTTAAATGATACCTATCTGTTTATACATTGCTTTGTTTCCTGGTATTATTTCTTGTTAAGTCCGTATGGAAACATTGTAGATTCTTATATATGCCTTGTTTATGTTTATTGAATGAACGAATAAATGAAGAACAGAAATATGCCATGTAGATCTGAACATTTCTGAGAAATAAATCCTCTAGTCCTATCCCATCCTAATACTATAGTTGAGGAAATGCAAGTCTGGAGAGGTTGCGTAACTTCTAATTAGCCGCAGAGGGGAGTTAGTATCCATTTCCCTTGATTTTCATACAATATGTTTTCCATTGTAAAAATATTCAATACAACTCCTGCTAAATTGATATACATTTTACGACTCTTGACTCCAGGATTGAGGAAGTTCTTACTTTTGTGCCTGAACCTATTGACCCCAATATAATTTCCTACTATGGAAATATCTCTTAGAGTAAGACATATACCATAACCCAGAAATTCTACTTCTCAGTATCTACCCTAAAATAACACATGTATATAAGATACATAAAAATAAATGTTTATTTCAGCTACCTTTATAATAATAAAATCCTGAGAAGAACTCAAATGTTTTTCTGTATGGTGAGTGGTTAAATGAGTCTTGATATTTTTATTTTATGAAATACTATGCAACAATTAAAAAGAATGAGCCATACCTATGTTTGGCAACGGCAACAGAATTCTAAGACATTGTGCAACAAAAAAATGAAAGTTGCAGACTATCTACAGTATGTAAAACACAGAGACGTGAAAAACAATGTATATAGTAATTCTGGATCCACCTGACATCTCTGTAAAAGCATTAACAAAGGGTGGGGGACTTCCCTGGTGGTCCAGTGGGTAAGACTCCACGCTCCCAATGCAGGGGGCCTGGGTTCGACCCCTGGTGGGGGAACTAGATCCCACATGCATGCCGCAACTAAGAGTTTGCATGCCGCAACTAAAAAGATCCTGTGTGCCACAACTAAGAGCTGGTGCAGACTAAATAAATAAATAAATATTTAAAAATATCCACAAAGGATGGGAAATAAATATGCTAAATTTTTGATAGACACAGTTATCTATGGAGAAGGTGGGACTAAAAGTTGAAGGTGGCTTTCATAGGTGGCTTGATTTCATCTCCATGTTTAAAATTTGTAAAAAATAGGATATATTCATGAGTTATTTGTGTAATGTAAAAAAAAGTTTTTAAAAAGTATGTTATCCAATAAAAACTTAATATGCCTCTATTCTGACATTCTTTTACACTAGGGGCTAGGAAAGAATATGCAGATATGCAAGAGGTGGTTGTCATTCCAAGCTGGCTCAAGTTCTATAAAAGAGATAACACAAATAAGATATTGATATTTAATTATTATAGGAAACAAAAGTATAAAGAGTAAGAGGGCAGTAATGAAAGAAGACGGCTAAATTGAGTATGCTTTTGTCAACAAAGAGTTATTTGTTAATAATAAGAAACCAATGTTTTTCAACTCTGGATAAGTAATCCTCAAATATTCACTATATCATATTCTCCGAAAAAGATTAGAATTTTCAAGCTTTGGCTATTCTGAAATATTTTATCATTTGTTGTTTCTGCCCTTAATCATTATGTATGTTTTGACATCAATGGAAATCAGAAGAGATGAGTAAAAATCAGGACCAGGAAAAAAGGGGGGATATTTAGACATATAGTTAGGAAGAAACAGTGACGTATACAAAAATGCTAAATTATTGGTAAAGATGAGTGGTGTCCAATTAAAATACTTATCTTTCTGAGCTCTGAGCCTACTGCTAGCAAATATGATGTCTTAAAATGAAGCCTTATTTAGGAAGAGCTTCATGAATAGCTATTTTACATCAGATATGATTCACAGCGATACTTTGTTTCATTTGCGGGAAGTTATGTAGTGTGGAGGTTAAGATCACAGGCTTAGTGCTTAGTCATACCTAAGGTTTGAAACGTGATTCCACTGCTTAAAGGTTGTAAGATCTTGGGTAAGTTTTATTTAACTTATCTGTGCCTCAGTTTACTCTTTTGTTAAAGGCAATAACACTGCATAACTCACAGATTGTTTTGGGGGGGTGGCAGAAGGTAAAGAAAGAAAAGCACTTTGCTTAGCAGGACTCAGTAAGCTAGGGAAGAGTTACTTTTTCCCCTCCCGTGGAAGTGTATAAACCTAGACAGACAGTAAAATGATAGCCTTCTAACAGTGTTCTACAAAACAAAGTGTAGATCATTTTGCTCTTTAGTTAATTTGATTAATACAGACACAAAAGATACGATGGTTTAATCCCCAAGGTGAGCTTTTCGGGTTTTAGGTAAGAGCAGAACAATCAGACATTTTTCTTACTTTAGCTGGGCCAAGGAGAAAGAAAGAGTCAGAACGCGGCCAGAGAGAGACTGGAGATAACGGTGATAGTGGGAAGATGAGGAATGCTCACTGTTCTGTCATCAGGGCTGTCCTCTGCTCACAGATGATAACTGACGTCTATGGACAAGGATTGGGGGAGAAAATAGATTGAAGTAGGTAAAATCGTGAAGAGGATCTGCCAGTGGTAAACTACTCCACAGCTGTGTGGTTCCTTTAGAACTGCCCCTTCCCCTCATAGGTGTATCTATCATGAGCTTTACTTAAAAAAAAACATGGATCTCATCCATATGGGCAGGTTACAGTTTATCCACCTCTTAAAGTTATCTTCAAGTGGGAAACATCACACACTGCAGTTTCTCCTTGTTAAATAATTCTACAGTTAGGAAGGCCTTTCATCTAATTCCTATTTCTCAGCACACACACATATCCTCTCCCCCCACCTCCAATGCATATACACAGTTGTTGCCTAATTAGGAAAACTTTTTATGACTATATGCTTTTCCTCTGAATAACTAAGGGGCTACTGGAAATTATTGCTTTTCATGATTACTTTTTTGCATTAATAGACTGATATCTACTGCTTCCTTTACTAGAAACAAAAAATGTCTATTCACCCTTCTTTGTAAAATAACTGTCTGTAGATTAGAATGCATTGAAAATGAATTGTCAAGATAGTAGTTGGAATCCAACTCAAGAACTCAGTATTCTGTTTCTGGTCTTAATACCAACATTGACATAAGATAAGCCAATACAAGTAAGGGTACATGAAAACTATTGGTTCTCAAAGTGTCTTCATCTGGGGAAGGACAGAATATTTGTAATGAGCAAAAAGCACTATATTTTCATAACACCAGTTGTTTCATGGATACCTAACCAGAAGGTTTTGGCCAGGTAGATATAACTTTATCAAACATTAGGAAGTCAAAGTTTTAAATTTTTATTTTGTAAAAAATTAAACCTTTGTTCCTATCAGTTTCATTTATTCAGGATTTAGCCAATGAGATGTGGATTCTTCTTGTATATTAGACTTTATCCAACAGTTAGAATGACACTGAACTAAATTTAAGTATCTTCCATTTAACTGCAGAAATATAACCCTTCCGATAAAAGTTTGGTTCAAAAAAGTGATTACCTATACAGAAGGTTTTAAAAAGTGAAATGAACTGTGTTGTTATTAATATCCCCAACTGGGATTCTATACATGGGGTTGCAAAAGCTAACTTGCTTTACAGTCTGTTTTACCTTTTTTGCTTTAATTTCCAAGAGGTGAAGAACCAAATTTAATGTTTAATCTCAGTGAACACAGGCAAAGTGGTTGATATATTTATTTCATTGCCTTTATACATTTTTATACAAATCTAGCTTAATTTTATTTTATAGAGGGTCTTCTATAATAATAAATTCTTTTTGGAAGCTGATAGGATATCAGTTAAATAGAGGATAAATAACACAATTTTTTAATTGCAAATTATCAATACTACCCTTTAAATGCAAGAGGTTGTGGTCTAAAACAGGAGAACTAACTAACCTCTAGCATCCTTTCCTGATCTAAATTTCTAGTATTAAGACTGAGGTTTTGAACAACTATATACAACCTTTCCATCAGAACAATGAAAATTGGTTTTATTTTAAGTTAGGGGCTTGAGTAAATTCTGGAAAATTCTAATCATTGAAAGAATCATGAAGGAGTTGCAATTTTAATATTGTGTAGTCATATACAGTGTCTGATATTTCAGAATCAAGAGATCTGGGACACATTCTCAGGAAAGAAAGAACCTTGCTTTCTTGAATAGTTTTCCACAGCACCTCATCCACCCACCGGAAACTTTGCCTGTAAGTTGCATTTGTCATCATAGAAATCAGATTCAATTCATTCAGCACTAGGATTGTTGTACAATGACAAGAGGTACAACGTCTCTTAGAGTAAAAGTACAGTTTATCTAGAATAAAACCTCAAGTTTAATGATTGAGTTTAAAGATGCAAGGTGATGTATAGCAGTGCTTCTTAAACTTTAACATGTATAGGAATCACTTGAGGCTCTTGTTAGATGCACATTGTGACTTAGTAGGTCAGGGTGGGGTCTGAGCTCTTACATTTCTAACAAGTTCCCTGTTGGTACAAATTCTACTGGTCGGGAATCTAGCATAACAATGATGAACATAACTCTGATATTTAGGGTCAGGTAAAGTTAATATTTTTTACCTGAAACCTAAGAATGTTTGGATTTGAAATCTAAGAATGTTTGGAGGTCACTTTCTCTCATGAACTTTCACAGACTAAAAGTATTGATGGCAAAGGTGTGCAGTGCCAGGCTAATATTTTCAGCCATAAATCATCCCTTTACTGAGAGGATTTGTTTACCGGAATGAAACTAAATCTTCTAACAAATCAAGCCAACTGTGCTTACAGATCTGTGCACATGGATTTTGGGGTATACACAGAATTCTTTCATGTATCTGTGTTACTTAATTTTCCTTATTTTGGATGCCCCAGATGGCATGATACGAACCAGGGGAAGGGTGGGAAAACAGTTGGATGCAGCAAGTTTATATGCTTTTAATTTTCTTTTGAAATACAGCAGAGATTTGTATAAGCTGTTTATAAATATCATAGAAATGTTTGTGGAAAAATGGGAACATTTATTAATAAGGACCCATTAAGTCATTAAGTTAACGTAAAAGCTGAGAATAATATCACTGTTGAACTGAGAAATAATTTTTATTTGTTCCCCTCCTTGAGATGTAGCCCCATGTTGCTATTAACAGTGACTTTACCAGGTGATTTCTGGAGCATGACTTGGAATCAGCTCCTTTTCTGGTAATGAATAATTTATAAACAGATAACATTCACAATTGTAAAAGTACTTCAAAAGCAATACAGATAGAGTTTCAATATAATCCTAGTTAAGACTATCCTTGTTTGACCTAACATAAAAAACCTTTCTTAATTTTAGAGAGGAAGGCCAACACCCATTACCGTTTTATATGAAAATTTAGGCATAAAACTCTGTTCCTAACAACTTCTGTTCCACAGAAGTTGTTAGGAACAGAGTTGAGAATAGAACTGGTTATCTCAGAGCTGTGTCCTCCACTAATTTCTCCAGATAAGTTTTCCTCTGAGCAAAATGTTGGTGAACAGAAATTGCCCTTTTTCTTGAAGATTTATTTCATTCAATCCAAAACATTTATAAAAGTGCATTGTGTGCAGTGAACTATTACTAAGTGTTTAGGGGAAAAGGATTTATATGAAAAACAAAACAACTAAAACTAAACAGCAAAAACAAATTACTAAATGGACTTCTGCATCTAGTCAAGATGGAGTGATAAGGAACAGATTTACTCTCCTTCCTGAAACAACTATAAAAGCAGACAAGATACATGGAACAAGGTTTTTCAGATATTGAACATCAGGCACCACAGGATAGTGATCCCTGAGAAAGAGGAAACAAATAAGGTAGGCACTATGATTCCCGTAGCTCAGTGTCTGAAGAGAGATTCCAGGTGATAGTGCAGGGAGGGGGAACTCATGCTGAGTCTCGTCATCTCTTAGAGTTGAAGAAACAGAACTGACCATCTGGGGAGCCAGAGTGCCTAGAAGTTGCAGGGCAGTCCCTGCACATAGACATCTTCACAGAGAAAACTGCTGAAATCTCCAGAAGATCCCCTCATGCCTTCAGCTGGGTACAAATCAGTTTACTCATGTAAGGAAACAAGAACCACCTGCAGGAGTAGAATGACCAATCACCAAAGGTCACACCGAGCTGAGAGCAGTTCACGTTCCTAAGCATGGGATTTTAGTCATAATTCAAGAGACATTCAGAAGACCACAAAAGTTATTACTTCAGCAGTAGAGCACAGTAAGCCCTAGACTAATGGCTTCTCTTTAATCCTAACTCATAAAACTTAATGGAAAGCCTCAAAAGGATAAACTCTTTCCAAGTAACTTAACTATGGCCAAGAACAAAGTTCAAGAATACTAATAGGAATACAAAAATATCCATCACCCATCCAACAAGGCAAAATCATAATGTCTGACATCCAATTAAAAATTACCAGGCATGTACAGAAGCAGGGAAATATAGTGAAGAGAAAACGCAATCAATAGAAACAATCCAAAATTAACACAGGCAATGGAATTAGTATGTGATGACATTATAAAACTCATTGTAGTTATATCCCATATGCTTATGAAAGTAGGGGAAAGATTGAGCATATTAATGTGGAAGACATGAAAAAGACTGAGATCATACTTATAGAAATGAAAAATCTAATATCTTGAGATGAAACAAACACTGTATAGAATTAACAAATTAAACACTACAGAGCAAAACAAATCAGTGAGCTTGAAGGCATAGCAATAGAACTATTAAAAAAAACAAACAAACAGAGACATAAAGACCAAAAACAAATGAACATCAATGATATGTGGGACAACTTCAAGCAGCTTAAGCATATGAGTTAATTGGACTCCTCAAGAAGGGGTGAGCAGAAAAATTATTTGAAGAAATAAATGAAATGTTTCTAACCCAAGAAGTGCAATGGACCTGAAGTGCACAAAACATGAGAGAAACTATACCAAAAACATCATAATAAAATTACTTAAAATCACTGGTAAAGGGCTTCCCTGGTGGCACAGTGGTTAAGAACTCACCTGCCAATGCAGGGGACACGGGTTCGAGCCCTGGTCCGGGAAGATCCCACATGCTGCGGAGAAACTAGGCCCGTGCGCCACAACTAGTGAAGCCCACGCGCCTAGAGCCCGTGCTCCGCAACAAGAGAAGCCACCGCAATGAGAAGCTGGCACACTGCAACGAAGAGTAGCCCATATTCGCCGCAACTAGAGAAAGCCTGCACGCAGCAACGAAGACCCAATGCAGCCAATAATAAAATAAATTTTTAAAAATCACTGGTAAAGAGACACTCTTAAAAACAGAGAATAAAAGACATATTTTATACATAGGATGAAACACAGCAACTCCTTTAAACTATGGGGAAAAAAAACCTGTCAACCCAGAATTCTGTATCAAAGTCTTCCTTTTTACTTAAGGAAAGGAATCTTCATTAAATAGATTGAAATCAAGAAAGCATGGGTCTTGTCTGGTAATCTTTAACATGACTGATTGCAGTCACTCCTTCTTTCCAGAAGTTAAGGAGAGGGTCAGTGTGTTTAGAAAATCTACTCACTCCTCACAGGAGAACCTCAAATGGTTGGAAAAGAAGAAAAAGATGCAGAAAGGGGATAGGCTTTATTTATTTTAAAATTTTATCTGGCACTGCATCTAATAAGGAGAATCATGGCTAAGATGCATCTAATCCAAGATACCCAGTGAAATGTTAATGCTAAAGATTATATTTCAACTCTTAAAATACTTTAAATTAAGGAATACATTTTTTTTGTTGTGATCTCCCTTAGATTTATGGGCTAATGTTAATTTTTATAGCTTTTCTAACTCCTGTACAGTATAAGGAAAATTACCAAAAAGAGTGTCCCAATTGGGTTAAGTTTAAATTCTCAGTTCTCAAGGAAATTTTTAAGAGGCTAGCCTTCAAATCCAAATACCCCAGGAACATCCCAGAAGCTTCCTTTTTTAGAAGATTCCACCCACCCTAAATTCTTCCAGTGATGTTAAATTAGAGTTTTCCCCAAATGAAAAAAGACCCAATTTATAAGACAGCTTAGCATTCATTATATTTATCCATAGTTATTGAATAATTCAGGACCATAATAAATATCTACTATGAATAATATAATAGATATTATGAAAATTTTACTGGAGTTCTGATAAAATGTTTATTTTCTAATATACTAAGAGACAATTTTAGAGACACCAAGATCCCCTATGTTAGAAGTTATGAGTTAATTTTTTAATTTTTATGATCATCTAATCTTAAATCATGCATGCATCTCTGATTTTATGAATCTGTTCATGGAAGCAATTCATATAAAAATATATTAAAATGTTTTCAACTATTTCTTATATATGTTGTTAAAAATAAAGCTTATTTGGGCAAATAAATTACCACATACTGGTGAATCACAAAGGTGAATCACATCTTTGTTAACTTTTAGACTTCTTTAACTTTTTATTCTTTTGCCAAGTGTTAAATTCATTATATTGAACAAAGGAGGGAGAATCGTTAGTGTTTTTGTGTGTAATTATATAACTATGAGCAGAAAGGTGAGAATTTACTTATATATTCATGCAAAAATAGTTACTGATTGCTTACCCTGGACCAGCCATCTGTTGATGCTGTACCATTGCTCAATAGCTAGCAATTTTTAAAACTAATCCTAAAGCATTCAGAATTGTCTCATTTATTGGAAGAAATTAGAAAGTACTATTATGGAATATAAGAGCTTCATGCTAAGAAACATACAGTATAATTAGGAGGAATTAATACACATGAAAAGCTTTTAAGGATGTGGCAAAAACTAAAGAGAATAATATTTTATCTTAATTTAAAATTGCTGTACTCCTCAAACACATGGAAGAAAGGCTATAAAATTTAGAGAGTAACTTGGCATATGTTTGAATGAATTGATCAGAGGTGGAAAAAAATTCCTCAGTAGATTTCCATAAGTAGATTATTTGTGAACAGGAGTTTGAAGAAAATAAGTGACACTGCTTAAGAGTGGAAGATAGTAAAAAACACATCCTCCTGCACCAGTTATGAATGTTGGAATGAGAAAGTCACAAGGAGTGGCAAGTGGATTAGCTTATCTGGAAAACAGGATTTGTACTGGAAAATGATAAGAACTGAAACGAGATAGAGATGGGTGGGTAAAGTGTTCTAAATGTTGGGCTGAGGAGTTTGAATTTAATAAGGAAGCAAACTCAGAGACTTAAGAGAATTTTAGAGCAGGGCAATCCTTTAGTCCTATACCTTCCCTTCAGAGAAAACTGCCTTTACTGAAATTTCACAGCATCAGTGGCATCGCCACTTGGGATTAGAACCCAAGATTCTCAGTGTTCTTTTCATACACCCTGATACTCTGCAAAGCGATGCCCCATTGACCAGGAACAGGAGAGATGTGTGAATACAATGATAATTTGGAAAACTTTCTTAGGAAATTTCTACTTTAAATACTAAAAGGAACGCTGTCTCTTCCTCTTCCTCTGCCTCTCACGCTATGGCCTCTGATCTCCTGAAAGCCAATTGTGCCCCATTCTTTTCAATGCCCAACCTCTCCTTTGGTGGATGTGGGTGTGTGGCATCATTTCTGTCACACAACAGGAGCAGGGTCAACAGCGGGCAGCTCAGGCTCCACTCCCTTCTGCCATCTGCCAGTATATTACCCAAGCTTGATCTCAGGGCAACTTCCTTAGAGGCCACCCAAAGAGGGATGTTGCTCGTATGGGCTCCAAACTTCAATGTAGCTGTGCTGCTGCCTCACTGCCACAATCTAGGATCTTCTCACTGTCAACACTTAGAAAGTAATGGATGGAATTTATGGTTCCTGTTCTGTCATGAGCAGAAGGGAGCAAGGCCCAATGAGTGTGATGCTTTTTAAGGAGAGCTCCATTTGGCTCCGGCTACTCAACTAACTCTCAGAGTGCCTGCCAGCTGGAGGAGGAGAATAAAGTTAACAGCACAGCTAGCACAGTAACACAGTTTCAACATTTCTTCCTCTCCCCACCCCCACCCCGAGGGTGAAGATTGTCCTCTGCAAGGCATGGCTTGGGAAGCTAGCTGGGTCTCTGCCATAGAGGCACAAGGTCACTCCTCCGGTCCTTCTAAAGCTCATATTTATGGAGAGGGGTGAAATGTGGTCATCCCGTAAGCTATCCTTTTGCATCAGGGAAGCACATATGTCTTCTGGAATGGAGAGTGGCTGAAGAGAAGGAGTGGAGAATCTCATTTCCTCAATTCCCTATAACCAGACTTGGCATGATCCAAGGTACACGACTTCTCTCCCCAGTCTCATTTTGTCCCCAAGGACAGATAGCTACCTCTAGGGATATAAAGTCTCTCTGGGCAGTGTTAATCTTCTAGATTTTGTATGTATTAAATTTCACAGCTGGAAAGCTTTAGAAACACTGGTAAGCTTCATATTATTATAAGTATCTTGGTTTGCCAAACAGACCTGAAAAGTTATCAGCTGCCAGTGTCATCCAGCCTGGCTCTTCCTGTGGCCTCAGCCAACCTCGCTGTAGCGGACTGAATGCTGGTCTCAGACAGCATTCAAAAGGTATGTCCAAGTCCTAACCCCAGTACCTGTGAATGTAACCTTACTTGGAAAAGGGGTCTCTGAAGATGTTATTAAGGTAAGGAGCTCCAGATGAGATCATCCTGGATTAACCTGGGTGGACCCTGACCCAAAAAGTGTCCTTGTAAGGAGAGGAGAATACAGACAGTAGGGAAGAAACACAGAGGATCTGTGAAGATGAAGGTAAAGATTGGAGTTATGCAGTCACAAACCAAGGAATACCAAAGATTACCTATAGCCACCAAAAGCTAAAGAGGCAAAATAGGATTCTCCCCTAAGGCCTTCAGAGGGGGCACTGCTCTGCCAACACCTTGATTCTGAACTTCTGGTTTCCAGAACTGTGAGAGAATAAAATTATGCTGGCTCAAATCACAAAATCTGTGGTAATTTGTTACAGCAAACTAATACACTACACAGACCTGGAAGAGGCTGAAGGGGACTGCTGACTGTCTCTCCCACCCAGGTCTCAGCTAGCCTGCCCTAAAGAGAGGGAACCTAGATGTTACTGGAACCTTGCAGCCACACCCCTTCTCCCACCATTCTTGGTCTCTCCTCAAAACACAACCTCCTGCATTTAATCTCTCCCATAATTTATTCCTCAGAAGGTTGGTGCTACTTCTTGTTTCACCTACACTCCCATTTCTCCACTTCTTCTAAACAGAACTGGCTACATAATTTGTGGGGGCCAATGGAAAATGCAAATGTGGGGTCACTTGTTTAAAAATTATTATGAATTTCAAGGCAGGGACAGCAGAACATTAAGACAAGCACAGGGCTTTCTTAGAAGTAGAGCCCTGTCCTACTGCACAGATTGTAGTGCCATGAAGCTGGCCCTACCTCCTAAAATCCATCCTTTCTGACCTTGTGGAATCCTTGTTCAACATTGAAAAAATCCCTCCACCTTCATAACCTATTCACACAATGCTTCCTCCATTGTCTTGCTTTAGGTAAAAATCAGCTTTCTTCTGAGAATAGTTTCCTCTGGATCTCCCTTCAATGTAGACTGCTCATTATCTCACATTCTAGGACATGAGAGCCAGCGCTGGCATCCCTGTAGCTCCCCAGTATTGCTTTTGAACCGTGCACCCCCTCTTACACCAGCCCTTGATCCATTTAGGCTCTTGTTCCCTGGATATGTACCTTCTGTCCCAATTCTATACAGTCATCCACTCAGTTCCTGATCATTCCACCACAGTCATGAAAGCCTTTGGTGTCTGCCTCATTCCTTCTCCACCCCACGGCATCACCATTGGTGGCTTCAGTGTCCATGTGGATAGCCTCTCCAATACCTTAGTCTCCAATTGCTTGATCTTCATTCTAAGGAGAACAGCTAACCCCAGCCACAGCTCTTCCATAACCCTGCCATTATTCTGCTACTAAATCCTTTAAGAAAACTATCCCCCCTCCTAACTACAACTTCTTATTTTTCCATCTCTCTTATTTGATTGAGATTTGTACTTCTTTGCCTGCTTTTTCTCTCCCCTTTTATGTCTTCACTTATTTTCCCATATAGTATTAAGTGAACCTCATAGCTCTGTCCTTCAACCATTCTCTTAAAAATAGCATCCAAGCTTTCTCCTTGCCTTTCCATCAAATCACTTGGCAAAATCCCCAAGTGGGATTAGTGAAACTTTCTGCATTTACAGTCATATATTTTACACAAATTCACAGTTGTGTGGAACTACTGCTATCACCAATTCCTGACTCAAAAGATTTTTTTTTTGTACTTATAGTCAGGTTTTTGCTACCATTCCCAACAGCAGCTACTACAAACCTTCAGGCTCTTTACCTGATTGCTTCATCTTCCTTACTTTCGTAGTAGAAATGAGAAGCTATCAAAAATCTTCAATCTACTATAAATAGACAAAAGCATACTAAAAGTAGTGTTTTCTTAAGTCATTATTTTGTCTTAACTGAAGAAAATGAGGTTCTATTTATTCATTTAAAAACTGCTTATTAAGCAGCTATTTTGTACAGGTACTATTCTAGCTACTGAAGATACAGCTTTCATGGAGCGTACATTCAAGTGGCTCTGATGATTTCAAATACGTAACTTTAAAGTGCATCAGCGAGGGCTAACAGTTTTACCAAACCTGCCCCAAAATACAGTGTTTACAAGACAAATGTTGTGAGTATAAGGAGTACAGTTTCAGAATTATAAAAATCCAATCATTGCACTGTAATTCATAAATGCAAACATTTTAGCATCTCTATCACAGGCTCTCTAAAATAAATAGGCCTTAGAATAATTTGCCTTAAATAATAATAATATATTTTATTATACACTTGAAATTACGCTAAAGATATAAATAACTCTCAATCTCTTTAATTACTATTTGTATGACCATACAAATAACCATGTTTTTATAAAACAAAGTGTACCAGTGTTGGCATTTAGAAAAATCATAAGTTTTACTAACAAGTTATAATTTAAAGAATGTCAACCTTAAAGGCAGGAAGACTTGAGCTCAGAAACTGACTTGAAGTCTTCCTAGCGATTTCACTTTATTCAAATTATTTAACCTTACTGAGCCTCACTTTATTTATCTGAAAACAGATGTGTTATTACCACATTGTAGGGGTAGGAATATTAAATAATTTAAAGAGCCTAAGGGTAGCACCACTGGCAGATACATTAAATAAAACATTTTTCTATATCACATAGCCTATGAAAATACTGGAAGTAGTCAGTAGGGAAATGGCAGGTGTCATAGGCTTGGGTAGGAAGCCAGAGCACAGTATCTGTGAACATATTGGTGTTAAGAAGATTTTGGACACTAATAATGTCTTTCAGGAAACCAGAGGGGATCTCAGGACTTCAGTGAGGAGAAACCACCTTCTCAGGAAGCAGAGGAGAGCACCTTAATTTTAAGAGCAGTATCATCATCTTTCTATTACGCTTTCTAAAAGACACAACGAGACCTTAATAGTAAGGACTTCATTTTTCTTAGTGAGAACCTTGAATGAAACTCGATAGACGTTGATTTCTGCTTTTCTTTGTCCAAAAGTTGTCTACATTGCACATGGCTTCTCAATCTGTTAAAATGATGCGTTAAAAAACATGAATAGAAAATATTTGCAAATGAAGCAACTGACAAAGGATTAATCTCCAAAATTTACAAGCAGCTCATGCAGCTCAATAACAAAAAAAAAACAACCCAATCCAAAAATGGGCAGAAGACCTAAACAGACATTTCTCCAAAGAAGATATACAGATTGCCAACAAACACATGAAAGAATGCCCAACATCATTAATCATTCGAGAAATGCAAATCAAAACTACAATGAGATATCATCTCACACCGGTCAGAATGGCCATCATCAAAAAAATCTAGAAACAATAAATGCTGGAGAGGGTGTGGAGAAAAGGGAACACTCTTGCACTGTTGGTGGGAATGTAAATTGATATAGCCACTATGGAGAACAGTATGGAGGTTCCTTCAAAAACTAAAAATAGAACTACCATATGACTCAGCAATCCCACTACTGGGCATATACCCTGAGAAAACCATAATTCAAAAAAAGTCATGTACCAAAATGTTCATTGCAGCTTTATTTACAATAGCCAGGACATGGAAGCAACCTAAGTGTCCATCAACAGATGAATGGATAAAGAAGATGTGGCACATATATACAGTGGAATATTACTCAGCCAGAAAAAGAAACGAAATTGAGTTATTTGTAGTGAGGTGGATGGACCTAGAGTCTGTCATACAGAGTGAAGTAAATCAGAAAGAGAAAAACAAATACAGTATGCTAACACATATATACGGAATCTAAGGAAAAAAAAAAAAAGGTCATGAAGAACCTAATGGTAAGATGAGAATAAAGACACAGACCTACTAGAGAATGGACTTGAGGATATGGGGAGGGGGAAGGGTAAGCTGGGGCAAAGTGAGAGAGTGGCATGGACATATATACACTACCAAATGTAAAATAGATAGCTAGTGGGAAGCAGCTGCATAGCACAGGGAGATCAGCTCGGTGGTTTATGACCACCTAGAGGGGTGGGAGAGGGAGGGTGGGAGGGAGGGAGATGCAAGAGGGAAGAGATATGGGAACATATGTGTATGTATAGCTGATACACTTTGTTATACAGCAGAAACTAACACACCATTGTAAAGCAATTATACTCCAATAAAGATGTTAAAAAAAACACAAAAAACAAAAAACACGAGTACCCACATTCCGGGTGCAGATAGGAAAACCATGCACATTCCTACCTTCTCCAAGGAGCCACGAGTAAAGTGCAACCTGAGGACACTTGGAGCACAAACGCTCGGGGTCGCGCACAAATGGGTCAGAGGGTCTACAGAGGAAGCCTCCGGGAGCAGGGAGGGACGCGAAATTCCCTCAGTCACATCAAGTAAATTCTTAGTAGAACCTTAACCCTGCCCCAGGGGAACTGAGAGTGGTAGGCGAGGAGGGCACGGGTTCTGTGATGATCACTGATGATTAATTGTTAACGCGCACGCAGGAAAAAGAACGCTGTCCAGGGAGCCAAAAGACAAGAACCACCGTCGCGCCGGCCCCGAGAGCCCCTTGGCGGCAGTGGCTGCACAGAGAGCGAGACCCGGGGTGGGGGGTTGCGGAGTGGGGGGATGGGGGAGGGGCACTCCACGCTCGGGGGCGGGTCCCGGCAGCCGCTCTCTCCGCCCCCGGAGTCGCTGCCACTTCCTGGCTGCGCCCCAGCCCAGCAGCTCAGACGCGGTCGCACCCTCGTGGACGGTAGAGGCGGCAGAGACCTAGAGCCCGCGTCGCAGTTCGCGGCCACGTAGAGGCCGGGCGAGCCCGGGCACCGGGACCCGGCCCAGGCTCGGCGAGCAGCTCTGCGCGCGGCTGGTATGTACTTGGTGAAAGGGAGTCGGGAGTGTGTGTGTGGGGGGGTGTCTTTGGAGCGAAGATGGAGGGAAAGGACTTGGGCAGTCAGGGGAGACTGAGAGAGCGAAGATGTGGTTATAGCAACTTTCCTATTTTCTGGCCAGTCCGCACGAGCATGGGGGAAATTCAAAGTGGACGCTTTTTTGGCCAGAGCGACCACATCATTTAACATGCAGAGGTACTTGCAGAGTGGAAGGGGACGCTCAGGCCAACATGCGTAACCGGGGAGGTCTGGTCACCTCTTTTTGCCCACTCTGCCCTGAAGCTGGACATTGGTGATCTCCTCTCATAAGTTGCTGAGCCTTCGCCTCTCGCACGGGCAGTGCCACGTCGTTTCCCATGGGCTGCGCGTTCCCAGCCCCAGGCAGCCGCTCGCGGCCGCCGGGTCAGCAGAGACCAGTGTTCTCGCCGGCTCTGCCCGCGTCGAGCTGTGTGGCTTTAGCCAAGTCACCTCATCTCACCAGTCTCCATCCGTTATTTGATAAAACATGGGAATGGTGAGATCGGGTCAAATGAAGAGTTCTCTTCAACTACGGGGTTTTCACTGAGCCTAGGACACCGGCTGGCAGCCAGGGAGGGACGGGAGTGCAGTGTGGTCGCAGGCGCTCAGGAGATGGAGGGCGTGGGTCCTGACTGCTGATGCTGTAGCAACTCGTTGGGGAAGCGCCTGATAGTGCCTTCAGGGGGAGATGACACCGATTTACCAGCTGTCCTGACTGGCAACCCCTGACGAGTGAGGCTGAGATGAACGGACCAGTGTCATCTTCGTAGAGCTCATCCCAGGGAACACATCCGAACACGGTTCCTTTGGAAGATCGCTTGGTACAAGTGGGGCACACAGGAAACACTAAGAAAACAAAAACCAAAAAAAAAACGACAGGTGAAATTATTAGTCAGAGTCTGTGCAGGACTGTAAAATGGAGATTCGATGCCGATGACCACTTAAACATTCAACTGGAAAAACTAAATACTAAAACACTCATATTAATGGTTTGGATACTGAAAAAGTATGGATTAGAACTACTGTGAGTATTGCATTTCTCTTGGTGTACATGTAGATTCAAAATCCATCTGTCCACTTTATCTCTTCACAAGATGCCTTTCTTCTTATTGACATTGCTACACATAAAAAATTCCTTCTGGGATTTAATATTCAGAAAGCTCAGAATTTGGATTGTTAAAATGAGATCTGATGGCCATTAAGCTCACAGGAAGTGCTGTAATGGCGTAGGTTCTGGATCAAGGTTAGTTAGACCAGCAATTTGAAAACCTTGTTTTCCTGTTAGTATGTCAGGTGCTGTTCAGTAACCCTCTGCTGACACTATGTTAAGGGAGTTCATTTTCTAAAACAGTGTTTTGGAAGATCAAATGATTTAATTTTGAAGCAAAGTATATATTGGAAAAAAGTTTTCAAAAAGTTTTTAGTAATTGACTTTTTAGTTTTATCTTTACCACAACTTTCTTCAACAAAATATCAAAGACTAATGGAATACCTTATGCAGGATATTTAAAATTGTGTCAAATTTCATTCTTCGTTAAAGAATTTTCTCTCCTCTTGAGTCAATTTTAAACTAGAAGTTTAAATTTTTAGAAATTTACCCCTTTCAATGATTTTTAAAGAAATTTTGCCAAGTTGTAAAACCATCACCATAATTCAGTTTTAGAACATTTTCATCACCCCAATAAGATCCCTCATGCCCATTTAGAATTAATCTCTGCTCAGCTTCAGGCAACCACTAATCTTTCAGTATCTATAGATTTGCCTTCTCTGGACATTTTATATAAATGGAATCATAAAATATGTGATCTTTTGTTTATGGCTTTTTTCACTTACTGTTTTTGAGATTCATCTATACTGTAGTGTGTATCAGTATTTCATTCCTCTTTATTGTTGAAGTTTTCCATTGTATGGATATACCACATTTTGTCTATCCATTCGCCAGTGGATGGACATTTGGGTTTTCAGCTTGAGGCTACTGTGAGTCATGATGCTAAGAACATTCACATGCAAGTCTTTGTGAGTACATGTTTTCATTTCTCTTGGATAGATATTTAGCAGTGCAATTGCTGGGTTGTATGATAAACGTATGTCTAACTTTTTAAGACCATTATAGAGTGAATATTATGTAGAAGTTATGTATTCACAAAATGTAGAAAATTCTGGAGAAATAAATGTTTCTTACTAGATCATATATGATTTGATATATACATAGAGAGAAGTTTGGACAGGAAACACTTTGCTTCCTTACAAATTTAGAGCTCAGATATAGCAAACAAATTTGCAAAAAAGTGTAACATTTCTCAGAAATAAAATATTTCTAAAGACAGTTTGTTTTGGAGCAGTTTTAGATTCACAGTAAAATTCAAAGGAAGGTGCAGATTTCCCAAATACCCCCTACCCCTACACACGCATAGCCTCCCTCACTCACCAGACTGGTATGTTTGCTACAATAGATGAACCTACATTGACAAATCATAATCACCCAAAGTCCGTAGTTTATCTTAGGGTTCACTCTTGTTGTTGTACATTATATGGCTTTGGACAAACACATAATGACATGTATTCATCTATCATAGGGAGTATTTTCACTGCCCTAAAAATCCTCTGTTCTCTGCCTATTCATCCCTTCCCCCAGTATCTTTTTTTTCTTTTTTAATGCTAAATGAGAGTAAATCAGGCTTAATTAAGACTAAATTTCCTGCAGTCTCCTTTGAGAATGGGAAATAAAGCAATTTGAAAATTGTATTTTAGGATGTTGATGAGACTCAGACCTGAATGGCTTGATAGTAAATTCAGTGGTTTTCCATTCCTTCAACACAAGATTTTAACTGAGTTAGAAAAATAAATTCCTTTCTGAATATCAGAAAAACCCTATAAATCCTATGATAAAATAAGCATCTGTAATTATGATGCCACATAATTCTTCTAAGTACTAATTAAACATATTTTATTAGATATAGAGATCTAAGGCCCAAGTTTAAGTGATTGACATGTGCAAAAATCATGTATTAGGGATAAATCCAGGGCTCCTATCTTACTGTTTTAAAACTTCTGTGGTTAGTACATGCTCTCTGAATCCTATTGATCTCAGTAATTTTTATATTAATAGGCTCAATGTACTTTTTATAAGTCATTATCAGGTAGTGACATTACATAAAGAGAATACTTGAACATACCCAGAAAACCAAAGTGGTTATTATTATTTTTCTTTTGATTGGAAGTACAGTTGACTTTGAGAAATCAAATAAGTAGTCTACTCTATTTTTATTTTTTTTTATTTTTCATTCATGCTCTCAAAGGCAAATAGCAGTTTTAAGCATCTGTCCAGGTATAAAGCATGCTATGGACTTTATAAATCAGAGTAGATTTGTGTTCTCCAATAACTCCTATTCTTAAAAAGTGATGGTGTCCAAGAGTTGGGTGCTTGGTTGGAAAAGAAGTTCAGAGCTGTCTATATAAGAATAAAGCAATTCACAGTTGTACATGTTCCTGAATAGGAGGAAGTAATCTCACCTAGGATCCGGGATCAGTTAGAATAGGATTTCTCAGACTGGAAAGTGGGCCAAGGGAATAGAAATACTTTAAGACTGTGTAGTCTGGAGCCAACACAGCCTGAACACTTGTTTGGGGAAGCAACAGCAGAAGCGTTTATAGACAATATAAATGGAGCTAAATGCCTTCCTCTGTCTCTTGGATTCTGCCTCCTCATAGTCCCTATTTCCTGCTAAGCCCTAAAATCCACTGTGCTGATGAAAAAGAATCCCCTTTGGGAGTGTGCAAATTAGCATGGTTAACTGTAAGGTTTCACTTTTTGGGTGAAGGAAAGGAGGAAACTGAGGTTCAGTGTGATAGTTCCAGGAATAATTTCGTGGAAGACAGGAAAGAGTTAAGCTGTCTTCCCAAACATGCTTATATCAAAGGACTATGAAGTGATTTATTTCTACACTAATTTTTATGGGCTGGGTTA
This sequence comes from Balaenoptera acutorostrata, assembly GCF_949987535.1. Lineage (NCBI taxonomy): Eukaryota > Metazoa > Chordata > Mammalia > Artiodactyla > Balaenopteridae > Balaenoptera > Balaenoptera acutorostrata. Next base: position 39,969,259 of record NC_080077.1, on the reverse strand, counting down.
ATATGTCTCAGAAGAAAACACTGTTCTTAAAATCAGTGTGTACATGTGTGTGTGTGTGTGTGTGTAAACAAGGATGGCTTATAACTCATGCAATTACCTTCGTTTATTATTTTTGTTTATCTAAAAAATGAGAATAAGTACTTCTATCGTGGGGCTTCCGGAGCCAGGTATAATATTAAATCTCAAAACACTGAAATAAGCCCCTCTTGCCGGTCTTTCCCAAATCTAATAAAATCTATAAAAAGCTAGATTATAGATATAATGGATTTTGTTGCATTCTGAAGGTTTGTAAAGAATCTATCAAGTCAGGAGAAGATGTTACAAAGGACAGGGCTTGCACACAAACCACTCTGCCTCTCAGTTTCTGTATCCCTGGAGAAGGATGTCTATCATAATTACGCTCATTGCAGTAAAGAAGCAGAACTTTTCACGGTAGTGAAAAATAAGAAAAACAAACAAACAAAAGCAACTGTACATCTTTCTAACATGCCATGAAGCTGTATGTATATATCTATATATACTCTTGTAGCTTGGAGAAGATTGGATTTGAGGAGTATTGGACAGACTGTTGTAGCCCAAGCAAGAGGTGCTAGAGAGTGATTCAGGGATTAGGGATAAAGAATTTAGGGATGAACAGGAGTATCAGAGTCTAGAAATATTAGGAGTGGGAAATGATCAGGCTTGATGATAACTGGGATATGAATTTAAAGGGAGGTGGGAATGAAGGGTGGTTCTCAGCTTCTTGGCTTGAGGTTGAGGACTAGCACTATATACAAAGACGGCAATAGAAGAATGAAGGCAGATTTGGTGGGCTTACTGGGTCGGATAATGTCTCCCTAAAATTCATGTACTTCCTGGGACCTCAGAATGAGACCTTATTTAGAAATAGGGTCATTGCAGTTGTAATTGGTTAATATGAGGTCATACTGGAGTAAGGTGGGCCCTTAACCCAGTATGACTCGTGTCCTTATAAGAAGAAGAGAAGAGACACAGAGACAGAGACTCATAGAGGGAAGGCAAGCCTGTGACAGTGGAAGTAGAGACTGGAGTTATGCAGATGTAAGGGATTCCAAGATTTGCCAGCCACCACCAGAAGCTAGGAGAGAGGCATGGAACAGATTCATCCTGAGTTCCCAAGAAGAAACCAACCTTGCTGATACCTGGATTTTGGATTGCTAGCCACTTGAAATGTGCCCATCTTCAGTATCAGTTGTAAAGATGGTTACAAGATAAGCAGTGTGATAACTTGGGCAGTGCATCCATGGTCCCTCTGCCACCAACCCAGCTATAGATATAAATGAGGTCATTTCAGGTTTTCCATTCATTTTGCACCATATGGGTTTGACAGTATGGGTATGGGACCAGTCTGCAACATGGGGGGCATAGCTTTTATTTGTTTGCCTCAGGGAGGAGTGGGAGAACGTTTTCAGGGGAAGTGGGGAATACTTTCTTCATAGGGTAGATCTGGGTCAGCTCCCTGAGATGTTTGTGGATTTTTGCCAAAGGATATTAAGCTTCAAGTAAAACCCGGCATAGGTTGTTCCAACTCTGAGAAGTCCATGTTTGGGTTCTAGGTTTGAATGCTTTGAAAGGAAATATAAACTTTTCGGGTGTAACTGCAAAATGGGAGGAAACAAAGCATTTTTTTTTTTACTCATAGATGCTTATTTTTACCAACTCTTTTAAAAAGTATCTTAATTTACCTAATTTGTTGAAAACTTTTCATATTACCTGTCAATAATTATTATTGGTCCTAATAGCGAATTGGTTCAGTTCTTCACTTTCTGGGTTTTGTCTCAATGTAATCCACTTAAAATATGGATTAATGAAATATGATTCTAAGGACAGCAGTTTCAGTTATATCTAAGGACATCTCAAATTATCTTATAAAAGGATTGTTAAAAGTTTACTTTATTAGTTAGCTTCTTTCTTTCAGATATCTTTTATCATAAAACCATCACACTATTAAGAACCCTGAAAGATTTTAAAATTCCAATTCTAATATTCAAACATAATCGCTTCAATATTGAGTATCTTCCAGTCTTTGTCCGTTTGTAAGAATGTTTTTATATTAATGTAATAATGGTATGCAGTTTGTAAATTATTTTTTTCTTCTTAAAATTATTATTACCAGAATACAAATGAATAGGAAGAGCAAATTTAAAAAAATAACACTTTTCTTATTATTCAAAGTGACCCATGAAATAGTTTTTGACTAGATAAAATTTCAGTTCTTAAGAGTATGAAACAGAATTTTCCAGTTAGGCCACATTTTAATTTTGCTGCACCCTGTGGTAATCATCAGTTTAACACAGAAATAAGAAAAGAAAAACATAAATCATTAAAATGCATTGCTTTAAATATTGGCAATGTTCAAATGTAGAATTCAGTTTTTCCAAGGATGATATATGCCTGCTATTATAAATTATTCGCCAAGAATCACAGATGTGAAAATATAATCAGGTGATTTTTTTCTTCCAGTCTCATCCTTTTGTCAACTCCCTATTATTACATTATAATGGGTTATTCCACATGTACTTTTCTGGGCAGGTAATGTTTGCCATTTAAAATACCACTAAGTTTTAAACTTTAAAATTTTGAAATAGTGTTTCTGAGACCATACACATTGCAGTGAAAATCAGAAATATTCAGAATTGTATTAAGAGGAAAATAATGTCCACCTAAATTCCACCATTAGTTATAAAATTCTTTGTATATATGTAGATTTTAAAAAGAAAAGTGATATATCATATTCCCTTAATATTTCATCTTACTATATCTTGTCAAGGTGCTAAATCATATTTTTAATGGCTACATAGTGTTCTATTAAAATTTTAACTAACCCCTATTGGTAAATATGCAGAATGTTCCCAAATTTGGTTTTATAAACAATACCATAGTAGATAACTCTGTTTGTGATCTTCATACACTGTACATGGCTGTTTTATTAATCTCTTTGAATAAACTTCTAGACATGGACTTGCTAGGTCAGTGGATATTCACTTGTTAACCATTTTTGACACATTTTGCAAAATTTCTTTCCAGGAAGCCTGCAGCAATTTATACTCAAAATTTTTACCAACATACTAATACTGTTTAAAAACTTTAAATTTAGAAATCAGTAGGAAAAGATACGTCATATTTGTATTTCTTTGATTGCTAATGAGGCCGAATATTTTTAGTTAGTCAGTATATTTATTGGATATTTTGGATTTATTTTTACGAATTGCTTTTTAGTATTCTTTGCCTGTTTTTAATCCTTTTTTGTTTGTTTCAAGAGCTTTTTATTCATTAGGATATTAACTCTTTGTATGTCTGTTATGTTGCAATTTTTTAATCAGTTTCATTTGTTTGCCATTAACTATTTTAGGGAGCATTGCTTTGTAAAATCCTTAAATTTTGTGGATGTGAAAGCTGTCAATTTCTTCTCGCATAGTTTCTGAGAAGGACTTTCCCCTTTAAACATATTCATCTACGTTTTTAATAGTACTGTTGATTTTTTTTTAATTTAAAGTTTTAATCCTTTAGAAGTTATTTTAGTAGGGGATGAAGTAGGTAATCTAATTTTATTATTAACATTTTTTAATCACTAGTCTTGTCTCAAATTCGTTTCTTCTGTCATTGATTCCTTCCCCACTGATTTGAAATAGCATCCCATGCCCCTGCACCTCCTTGGAGCCCCCCTCGATATAACTGGCCATATCATCCTGAAGTCCCACAGAATTCCCTCTCACATGCCTTGCTGGCCACCATTCCTACACGTGACTGCAGGCTCTTCGATTGCCTCCCTAAACTGCCTTGATCCACGTTTGTCACTCACCACCTCATCCCAGGAGGAAAAGAAATTCCACATCCCACATCATAGCTGCTAGCTCTTCCTAAATTCCCATGTTACCAGTTTTGGAACATGTAATTGTGTTAACCTTGCAAAACAGTTAATTTTCTAATGCTTCAAATCTCTGTTTTTATCGTTTGTCTGCTCATTTCTCCTCTCTGCCTTGACACTTTCTTATGCTTTGTGCTGCCTCTCCCTGACCTAATCTCTGCTTTTTATTCTTCCTTCAAAACCATTCTGTTATGCCTTCTGGAACACCTGTTCAGTCCCAGTAAACTCCTCTTAACCTCCACTTTTTTCTCTAGCCCTGAATCTTGACTCTCCCAGGGGTATTCCACTTCCCCGTGAGCCCTTCCTGTTGGAGACTGCTGATTACTCCGTAGTTCATGAATCTCAGGGTAGGGAGGTGGGTCACATGCCCTCCATACACCCTCCCACCTGTAGACCATTGTTTCTCTACACTCTTATACTCATTCCTGTTCCTTTGAGCCATCTGGCTATGCTATCAACTACCATTGCTTATTTCTGTGATCTACTCACCACCTGAACAAACCCCTCCTTCACTGAACACTCCAGCAACTGGTGTACAGTCATCTTCTCCCACCTGTCTCCTGTCCTCAATCTGGGTGACTTCATGTCTACACCCAACACCACAGCCTCTCAGTTTGTGACCTCTACAATTTCAAGCAGTAGTCTTCTCTTTTACTTCTTGTCACCCAGCCCCTTCTGTAGTCACAACCTGGACTTATCATATGAAATTGTTCCTTCCTAAAATCTCAAATTCAGAAAGTCTCTGGGCATAGCATCCTATATTCTTTTTTTTTTTACACCAATCCAAAGATTCACACCTACATTTGTACTTTGGCTTCATTGGGATGGCCGATTCTTTGATCCATCTATTTTTTACTCTCCATGCTCTGATTGCTTGGAGTAAGATGTTTCTCAGTGGATTGCACATTTCCAATTAGTACAAGTCAATGGAGAATCTAAGAATTCTGTGTGCTTACCACACTCTCCCCTACAAGTACAGAAACCTCAGAGCCTCACCACCACCTGCCTTGAGTCCTCTGTGACCTAATGACCCCTTATCTTCTTGTTTATGCAGATCACTGCAAGAATCTCTGTACTCCCAAATAGCATGGCAACTATCCTGTTTTTTCTGGGACTGAGAGGTTTCCCAGGATGCTATGTGGAGTAAGTCCTTGACTAAAAGACTCCACATTTTTGAAATTCCTTATTTTCTTTTTTTACATATTACCTGTCTTCATCATCACTTTCAAACCGTAAGCTGCTACTTCATCTGATGTATGTAATAGCTCTTACTGTTCACTCTCTATATGACCTTTTGAATCTGTTGTGGATTGAGAAAGTCAGATACCTGAGTGCATTAGTTAGGAATGTTACAGTTGCTCACGATAGCAAATCCACTTCAAATTGGCTTAAGGAGAATGGGAGAATTTATCAGATTTATGTAACCCAGCTTTCAGTCACAGCTTGATCTAGAGCTCACATTATTTTGTAAGGACCCTATTCCCTTCTACTTCTTGGCTCTACTGTCTTTCAACTTGGCTTCATTCTCAGGCTCTGCTTGGTGACAAAATTGCTATCAACAGCTCCAGGCCTAACTCCTCAAGTTTAAATTCAAAGAGAAAAAAGTGTCTTCACTTAGTAGCTTTGGCACCAGTCCTAAGGTAGACTAATTTGCATCACGAACCCAGTCTTTAAGCATTTGCTGGGTTAGAAAAAAGTAATAATAAGCCTGTTGAGGCAGGTTTGTGTCACATATCACTTCTGAGCCAGTCACTGTGGCTCAGGGCACTTGGAGCTTGGATATGTCAGGTCTGAGTCTCAACTTCATTCTCGGAAACAATGAATCTTATGCAGTGACTATAGGAGGAAAGGCTCCTCAAGGGGAAATGGATGTTGGGCAGGCAAAATTTTTACTATCCTCTAAATTGGTGACAAGAGGTTAAAAACAAACCAGAGGCATAAACAGGCTCTGATTAAATCTGTAGGACTGGCTTATAAGTAAAGACCGTGAACGTTATTAGTGTATAGGTTTTACGACATAGGTTTTATGACATTTATTTTGACTGAACAACAATATTTGTTAATAACCTGATTCTTGACTGTTGTCTTTGTAGTTAAGTTGCAAAATGAGTCAGATTTGTATAAATAAATTTTGTGTATTATAATCCTCTTTAATCATCATTAATGAATTTTATTTTAAATTCTACCTGTGCAAATAATAATTTGAAGATTATTAATATATAAGAAAGAAGAGAATATTTCTCTCTTACATAAATATTTTTGCAGCTAATATTTATGAAAACGTATCGACACATGATTTGGATGATAATAGTAGAGAAAAATAACTAAGCTAGAAATTAGAAAGCTTTGTTGTAAGGCCAACTCAGCTTTTAATTAGTCATGTGACCCTGAGGAAGTCTCTTAATCTCTTGAGATTTCAGTTTTTGTCAACATGATTACACCAATATGAATGATGCGATTTCAGTTCTTCATCATGAGATCAATACAGTGAAAAAAGTACCTGTATTATTCTAAATAGAGCCTATAATTCCATATTTTAGTGCTATATGTACCCATTGATATTCAGGTTCTTTTCTGTGGTTGGTTATAGATATTTTTATTTAAGTTTTTAATGAATTTTGGAACTCAGTACATGCATCTCTGAGATGAATAGTTAACTAAATTCAAATAAACATCTATTAAAAAGCACCCTCCTGGATTCAGCTACTGTGTTTAGTGATATATTGCAAAGTGGAATGAGACTCCATCTTTTTTAAGAAGTTTAGGATTCTATCTGTTTGGGGGAGGTAAGGGAAAATAATATACATACCTTTCCTGCGAGGCAGACTGTAATAGGTACTACAAAAGAGCTACAAAAAAGCTGTGGGGTTTCAAAGAAGAAGAAGATAAACTTTGAAATTAATCAGAAAGACTTTAAAGGCAATGTAGTAATTGGGATGGTCCTTGAAGGACTGATAGAATTTCAATGAGTGGGCGAAGCATTCGTGATTGAGAGAACAGCATGAATGAAGGTACAAATACAGAAAAGAGTGAGACAGAGCTGTGTAGAATTTTAGGGGCTGGGAGAAGTTAAGGGTGGAAAGACACATTGAGGCTGTAGTGAAGAATCTTAAATGCTGGGATGAAAACTTTGGACTTAAATTTGTAGCTAATTTTCATCCTTGAAAGTAGTAGAGAGTCATATAATCTATGACTCTCTGTGAATAAAGATTTATTTTGACAGGTTGTTTATATGTAGGTAAATACAAGAGTTGTATACATTTTAAAAAAGAAACCAGTTAGAGAAGAAATGGTTATTAGCAGAATCTGTTAAAACAATACTAAAGAATTTTGGTTTATGGCCAATTCAATATAATGTCAAGTGGTTGTCCAACATAGGTAGCATATTTTTAAGTTGTATCAATAGCAGTATCTTATCCAGAGCAAAGGAAGTGATGGCTCAACTCTGTTCTTCCATGGCCAAATTGTTCTGGATATTTTACTCCTATAAATAAATACACACACACGTACATTGATCAGGATGGTCTGTTATTGCAGAAGTGATGGAAGGAATAGTTGTAAAATGGAGATATTTCGCTAGGAGAAATGAACACCTGGGAAAGTGGGCATGGAAATGTAGTATAACATGATGTATAAAGAAAGAGAAAAACAAGCACAAGCTTTGGAGTTAGAGCTCAGCTCTGCTCCTAATGAGCTGTGCTATTTGGGGAAAGTCACTTATCCTTTTGTAGGCTGTTTCCTTTCCCACTCTCCTTCCCCTTACCCCCTCCCCCTTTCTCCTCCTTTTCATCTACTTCTTTTTTGTAGAATAAAGATGATACTATTTACCTGCAGTTTTATTTTTTGATTAATGATTGTCAAGTACCCAGCACATTTCCTGGCATCCAGTACGCCTCCATTACTTGTGACTAGTATGTTTATTTGAAGGACTGTCTTACATATATAGGAGTTTAGACTGGTCCTGTGAGGTACCTGCAGAAAGATTTAGGACTGTTGGAGAGAGAAATATTTTTGCTTCAAAATAAAAAGATGTTATAAAGGTTAATTTCCAATAAAAAAAGTAATGGTATGTCTAAGTATGGTAGTACTTTTTGAGTTCAGTGGTCGTGGTATGCTAGAGCCAAGGTGATATATATTTTTTTTTTTTTTTTTTAAAGGATTTTCTTATTTATTTATTTATTTATTTATTTTTGGCTGTGTTGGGTCTTCGGTTCGTGCGAGGGCTTTCTCCAGTTGCGGCAAGCGGGGGCCACTCTTCATCGCGGTGCGGGGACCGCCCTTCATCGCGGTGCGCGGGCCTTTCTCTATCGCGGCCCCTCCCGTCGCGGGGCACAGGCTCCAGACGCGCAGGCTCAGCAATTGTGGCTCACGGGCCCAGCTGCTCCGTGGCATGTGGGATCTTCCCAGACCAGGGCTCGAACCCGTGTCCCCTGCATTAGCAGGCAGATTCTCAACCACTGCGCCACCAGGGAAGCCCGATATATATTTTTTACATGAAAGTAATCTTTTCCTCAACATCTAGGAGGGAATCCCTTAAAGTAGGGCTTCTCACGCTTTTCCACCAAAGAACTCCCAGAAATCTAGAGGCATAACTCAAAGTGCTCCATAGAAAAGTACAAAGTTTCTTTGACATTTCATATTCATCTTACATATTTGTATACATTATGCACTCTATAATGTGTTCATTTTGTTTTAGTATAAAAACATGCTTTAAATATATACTGTCAAGTAAGACTCCTTTGATAAACAAAATTAATCATGTGGTTGTGAGTACATTCTGGTATTTTCAAGGGTGCAGGTTTCCTAGTTTTGAGGAAACACAGACTTAGGGGTATTTAGAACCACACGCTTGTAATAGACTAAGAATTCCCTCTCAGCTTAACACAGATAAGCTAAAAATTTAGATGTCCGTTGATTAGAATTTGGATTGCATGGATTATTTTAGACAATCACATTACTGCTAATATCAAAGATTTGGCAATATCTTAGATAAACACATATGTGAACCTAAAAAGTTGTAGAAAAAGCATAAAAGCATTGTTATGTTTGAAAATGGAGGCCTATATCTTTAGCTACTGAAGTGGTGAAGTAAGAGGTTGAGTGGCTTCATGCTGTTACTCTTGGCTGCTGCATTTGTGGGCTTTTGTGTGTTCTTTGCTCATGTTCCTATTTTTTTTTTAAATTAGTGCTTTGAAGGAGACATGTTGAGTAAATGCTGTTTTGTGAAGTATTTTTTAGGAGGTTTTTAAAATTAGAATAGCTTTTTCTTGCTTTCTATTTAGCTCTAATTTTTTTGGTTTCTTTTCTACTCTCTTCCCTACTTTACTTGCACCAAGATTCCTGCAAAAACTGCTTTAAGAGTTGCTAATCTGAATGGGAAATTATCTTCCCTGAGACCAGCTCCAGACCACCTTTTAGTGATTTGGTTACCTGACCATGTAGCTCCCTTGAATTTCATGTTATTATGATTATAATAAAGGGGACACAGGAAATCTGATTATTTTAGCCATATTACTGGATGGATTGGATCACTGCAGAGGTATCTACTTATTTGCCCTCAATGATTCATCATAATTTAGGAAGAGGACCAGCCCAGAAGTCAGGAGATTAAGTTTTTGTTTTGATTTGAATTGCTTTATTACCCATCCCTGGTTAATTAAGAGGTTAAAAATGCCCACTCCTCATCTATTTTACAATTTTGCCTGGGAGTTTTGTTCTCTAATCATTAATACAGCCGTAGTATAAACAGCTTCTTAATGCAAAGGAATATGCCAGGCACCAAGGAGACCAAGTTGAACAGAACAAGGTCCTAGCCCTTGAAGGACATGGGATTAATGTTGAGTAAGTAAATTACTGTGAAACAGTGTGACTAATGCTGCTATAGCAGTATGAATCAGGTAGAAGATGCTCAGAGATGGTTATAAGAAATTCTAAAACCAGGGACAGTGTCTCAGAGGGGGTGATGTTATTGCTAGATCTTGAAAGATAACCACTAGTTTGCCAGGCAAAGAGGACTATGTCCTAGGAAGAGGAAGGAGGCTTAAAATGTGTGATGTATTTAGGGAACTATAATTAAATCAGTATATTGGACAGCTGCGGATATGGGTGGAAGTTCAAAGGGAAGTAGATTCAGAAGTGCCTTGCATTTCACGATAAATTGCTTGGACTTGACTGAAGGTTTTGAATAATTGGAGCAGTAGAATCGTATTTGTACTGTGGTAGACTGGCTGTGAGTCCGTGTCTCTTGGAGCACACATCTCTTTTTCCACAACAAAGAGGTAAGTGACAGTAGAGGAGATGGGAGCACGGCTGGACTCATGTTTCCATGTGTGGGTAAGTTTTTAGGTTGGTTGACTGGGTTGTTGCCTTTGTCCTAAAAGGTAGGTCAGCTAACGGATGGAAAAATATGCCTAATTTCTATTTGTTAAAAGTCTAGAACTAAGAAGACATAAATGTGGGTTAAACTATAGATAAGAATTGAAGATCTTTCCTAGAAATTGCTATACTTAAAGTTATGTTTTAAGCTATTTAAGGAACAGTCTTGCCATAAAAGTAAGTGGTTTAATATGTTTTCCCCGTTTTGGGGGGTCTGTTAACAGAAAGTATGTAAATAGTAAAATTCTTTGAAATTAAGAAAGGTTTGAAAGTCATATTTTAAACGCAATTAAAAAAGGAATGGCCTCCTTTATGTATGTGTGTGGTTTTTTTTTTAATAGACTTTTTTTGGCCACAGATTTTGACTCTGATGCATTAGTTTTCTGTCAGCTTCTCTAAAGATTCAAGGGTAGAGTTTAAATTAAGGATACGGTCAAGGGTACCCTTCAGGGTAGGAACTAACTCTGCTCTGATTTTTTAGTTGGAGAGCATCCCGAGAAATGTGTTAGATTATGTAACTAGTCACTTAGGGCCCCTGGCCTCCTGTTAACCTGGCCCTCTTGAGAGGCAGTGCCTGGGAGCAGCTGGGTCAGGCTCAGTACTGTTGCCTAGTAGTCCAAGAGGAGCAGTCATAAGGGGTTGTTGCTGAGCAACCAGGGGGCTGCTGGTGTCGCATCGTCCCCCATGGAGTTGTATAGTCGTGGTGGGCCCATCCCCATGGGAGAAGCAGTACAGTCTGGCAGAGGGCCAAGCCTCCCTCAGAGGCACAATGGTTGTTAGCAGTAAGTATCTGACCTTAGAATCAAAGATGATAACTTAAGTTCTATGAACATGCAAGCAATTTATGGAATTATTGATGTAAATTTAATTAAACATGAACTTGGAGCAAGGTAGGTAGCTGTGGCAGCCAGAGTTCTCTTTTCAAATACTCTCATTCCAGTTCCTTTCTCCTTCAGGCATAGTTGCAAGGTAAGTTTTCTGGGTCAATGGAAAGTAATTTTTCTTTATGCCTCATGGAATATGTAACTTTCCCTATTAACAAAGCAAATATTTATATTTGAGAAAAACCAGCAAGCTAACTCCGATCTGGTCAAGTGGGCCTGCATGGCAGAGTATTTGACCCAATATCAATGCAAGAACTTGCTACTAATATTTGAGATACTGCTTTGAGTTTTCTCTCTGTTGTAGAAGATTCACCAGGACCACATCGTACTTTATTTTTTAGTATTTAACACAGCCCATAAATGACTCTTCAGGAGAGTTGATAAAATGTCAAAACTAATCAGCTCTTTTAAGAAGGGTAAGTTCTCCTTTTAGGATTTAAAGTTGCCCATACTAAGTAAACCTTTTCCTGGAGATCCAGAAACATATTTTAACGACCAAAATTGAGCTCTTTCAATATTTTGGAATAACACACAGCTGCATGAAAGCCTAAAGTGTGAAGCAGAGGAATGAACATCCATCACTGAGAAATAATTAACACTGGCCAGCTAGAGAGAAGTGATGTAAACTTTTCTTATCTCCCTCTCTCCCTATTTTTTCATTCAATATTTCTGGTCTTGTGCTGTAACTGTTTGCCTGTAAAGGTTTCAGGAAGCAGGGCTTTGGGTACAAAGTGGGAGGTTTCTTTGTTGGCATTGGGGTCTGCACTCTTTGAGGGACCTATATTCTTTTTGAAAAAAATACTTAAAAACCTAAAAATTCCTCATCAGAATTGCACACAGATTTTTGTTTTACACACGTACATGCACACACACTAATGTGTCTAAGCCATTCAATTAGAGTACAACTGAGATAGTATATCAACAGTAAGACAATTTAAATGTTTTTTAAGATGCCTTATTTTTAAAGCTACTTAACATTTAAATGTGAACTTTTTATTGTTTTTATCATACGTATCATTCATATCATTCATATCATAAGCATTCTATTTATCTTTGTTATATAAGAGTATTAATAAATCTAAAGCATATTAAGCACAGTATGTGCCAGGTACTGTTCTATACAAATTAAATTTAGTATGTCAGGGGCTTCCCTGGTGGCGCAGTGGTTGAGAATCTGCCTGCCAATGCGGGGCACACGGGTTCGAGCCCTGGTCTGGGAAGATCCCACATGCCACAGAGCAACTAGGCCCGTGAGCCACAACTACTGAGCCTGCGCGTCTGGAGCCTGTGCTCTGCAACAAGAGAGGCCGCGATAGTGAAAGGCCCGCGCACCGCGATGAAGAGTGGCCCCCACTTGCCGCAACTAGAGAAAGCCCTTGCACAGAAACGAAGACCCAACACAGCAAAAATAAATTAAAAAAAAAAAAAAAAAATTTAGTATGTCATTTAACTCCTCAACAACTGTATACGAGAGGTACTATTATTATGGATATTTTACATGTGGAGAAGTCTAGGCTTGCCCGGAAAGGTCAAGTAACCAGGCCAAATGTATACACTAAAGATTGATAATCAGAAAGTCTGTCTTCAGAATCTCTGCTTCTCAATCATTATGCTATACTCTGAGCACCATGTTATTTCATGAGGGCAACATGAAACGGTATTCACAACAAACTTGTTTTTAGGTTATAATGATATAATGAGAGAATGCAAGAGAGTGAAAACTATGAAATCTTTTACTAAACAAAGTCTGTTTAATTTATTCTTTGGGTCTATAGTCCACAGCCAGAAGCCTTTTAAATCAAAGTTTTTTATATCCATCCAAATTCTATGAATTTGCAAAATAAATTCAGTAGGCATTTAGCACTGAAGTTGTTTCTCTTCAGGATGAGATGTGAGGTATATTTGCTTTGGTATATGAGATGTGAAGGAAGAGGAAATGGTTAAAAGAAAATATAGAGGAGATGAATAAGTGAACTGTTTTTGATCAATTCTCCAAAAAAGTCATGTTTCTTAGAGCTTTGAGATACAAAGCATCAAGGAATTGCCGTTTAGTCATGAGAAAAATAATACGGGTGAAAAGTCGTATGTAAAACTAGGTCAACAGTCCAGGAATATTGTGAAGCAATGATGCATAGTGGATCACGCAGGCTTTCCAATCAGACAGAGCTGAACTTGAACCCTGTCTCTGTGACTTATTAGCTGTGTGACCTTAGGGAGGTATCTCACCATCTTTAAGCTTTGAAAAAAGTCCATTTTTCTTTTTTGAAAAAAAAGAAAGATTAATTGTGATTAAGTGGAATAAAATGCAGAGTGTCTAGCAAGACTCATGACACAGAACAGGTGTTTATTAAACGCTAAAATCTTTTTTTCTCCTCTCCCAGCAGCAACAAAAACAAAGTAAAAAGAGGGTTATCCTAGGGACGTAAAGGGTCAAGGGAGTTTCATAGTGAGATTGTTGGGGTCAAAGCTGGTCAACGTTTTAAAGACTCTTGGTCAACTTTGCCAAGTTGTTATGTAAAAGCAATATTACAATTCAGGCATTACATTTTTAATTATTAGAAAACCTGATTTTTTTTTAACATCTTTATTAGAGTATAATTGCTTTACAATGGTGTGTTAGTTTCTGCTGTATAACAAAGTGTATCAGCTATACATAAACATATATCCCCGTATCTCCTCCCTCTTGCATCTCCCTCTCTCCCACCCTCCCTATCCCACCCCTCTAGGTGGTCACAAAGCACCGAGCTGATCTCCCTGTGCTATGCTGCTGCTTTCCACTAGCTATCTATTTTACGTTTGTTAGTGTATATATGTCCATGCCACTCTCTCACTTTGTCCCAGTTTACCCTTCCCCCTCCCCGTATCCTCAAGTCCATTCTCTAGTAGGTCTGCGTCTTTATTCCCATCTTGCCCCTAGGTTCTTCATGACCATTTTCTTTCTTTTTTTTGTTTTTTAGATTCCATATACATGTGTTAGCATACGGTATTTGTTTTTCTCTTTCTGACTTACTTCACTCTGTATGACAGACTCTACGTCCATCCACCTCACTACAAATAACTCAATTTCGTTTCTTTTTATGGCAGAGTAATATTCCATTGTATATATGTGCCACATCTTCTTTGTCCATTTGTCTGTTAATGGACACTTAGGTTGCTTCCATGTCCTGGCTATTGTAAATAAAGCTGCAATGAACATTTTGGTACATGACTCTTTTTGAATTATGGTTTTCTCAGGGTATATGCCCAATAGTGGGATTGCTGGGTCGTATGATAGTTCTATTTTTAGTTTTTTAAGGGACCTCCATACTGTTCTCCATAGTGGCTGTATCAATTTACATTCCCACCAACAGTGCAAGAGTATTCCCTTTTCTCCACACCCTCTCCAGCATTTATTGTTTCTAGATTTTTTGATGATGGCCATTCTGACCGGAGTGAGATGATATCTCATTGTAGTTTTGATTTACATTTCTCTAATGATTAATGATGTTGAGCATTCTTTCATGTGTTTGTTGGCAATCTGTATGTCTTCTTTGGAGAAATATCTTTTTAGGTCTTCTGCCCAGTTTTGGAAGAGGGAACTTTCCTCAACATAATAAATGCCATATATGACAAACCCACAGCCAACATCATCCTCAATGGTGAAAACCTGAAACCATTTCCACTAAGATCAGGAGCAAGATAAGGTTGCCCACTCTCGCCACTATTATTCAACATAGTTTTGGAAGTTTTAGCCACAGTAATCAGAGAAGAAAAAGAAATAAAAGGAATCCAAATCGGAAAAGAAGAAGTAAAGTTGTCACTGTTTGCAGATGACATGATACTATACATAGAGAATCCTAAAGATGCTACCGGAAAACTACTAGAGCTAATCAATGAATTTGGTAAAGTGGCAGGATACAAAATTAATGCACAGAAATCTATTGCATTCCTATACACTAATGATGAAAAATCTGAAAGTGAAATTAAGAAAACACTCCCATTTACCACTGCAACAGAAAGAATAAAATATCTAGGAATAAACCTACCTAAGGAGACAAAAGACCTGTATGCAGAAAATTATAAGACACTGATGAAAGAAATTAAAGATGATACAAATAGATGGAGAGATATACCATGTTCTTGGATTGGAAGAATCAACATTGTGAAAATGACTCTACTACCCAAAGCAATCTACAGATTCAATGCAATCCCTATCAAACTACACTGGCATTTTTCACAGAACTAGAACAAAAAATTTCGCAATTTGTATGGAAACACAGAAGACCCCGAATAGCCAAAGCAATCTTGACAAAGAAAAACGGAGCTGGAGGAATCAGGCTCCCAGACTTCAGACTATACTACAAAGCTGCAGTAATCAAGACAGTATGGTACTGGCACAAAAAGAGAAATATGGATCAATGGAACAGGATAGAAAGCCCAGAGATAAACCCACGCACATATGGTCACCTTATCTTTGATAAAGGAGGCAAGAATATACAGTGGGGAAAAGACAGCCTCTTCAATAAGTGGTGCTGGGAAAACTGGACAGTTACATGTAAAAGAATGAAATTAGAACACTCCCTAACACCATACACAAAAATAAACTCAAAATGGATTAAAGACCTAAATGTAAGGCCAGACACTATAAAACTCTTAGAGGAAAACATAGGCAGAACACTCTATGACATAATCACAGCAAGATCCTTTTGGACCCAGCTCCTAGAGAAATGGAAATAAAAACAAAAATAAACAAATGGGACCTAATGAAACTTAAAAGCTTTTGCACAGCAAAGGAAACCATAAACAAGATGAAAAGACAACCTTCAGAATGGGAGAAAATATTTGCCAATGAAGCAACTGACAAAGGATTAATCTCCAAAATTTGCAAGCAGCTCATGCAGCTCAATATCAAAAAACAAGAAATCCTGATTTTACTTTGCCTATGGTTATGGTATTGACTTGAATCTTAGGAGACAGACAGGATGTTTAACATTAGTATTAAATGAATCTGAAACATGATTGTATTTCTGATTCTTAGTCATTTTCATCAGTTTCTCTTAATTCATTCTTCAGCTACTGAGGCTTCATTCAAAACTTTTTTTTAATTAATAATTTTAGGTAAATTAGAGATATGGCACTTAGATAGATTTCTGATCTTGGTCATTTGTGTATATTTCTTATTACCTGCTCTAGCTGTAGCCCTCTGTCCCCTGAAACAGGGTCTTTGTTTCCTCTGTGGCTTCTACCACATGGTAGGTAATAATATTTGCTGAATGATGGAATGGATAAAACAGGTTATTTGCAATTTGTTTACATACATTTGAAAATGTAGCTGTTGCCAAGGATCTGGTTAGTAGGTTAGTTTAAAAACTATCACAATTATAGAAATCAAGCATATATAAATCAATCAAATAGGAAAAAATAGAGGATGCTAATCTAAGGGTCAGAAGAGGGAAACTTAAGAATAAGTAAATAAAGGAATTTGAAGAGAATAATGCTAATTTGGTTGTGACCACTTTTATAAATACATGAATTTTCCATATTTTCACAAAGGTATAAGTTCATGGTATAAATTCATCTTTTTAGAACTACATGTAGCAAGAATAAGTGTAAAATATTTGCAACTCTTCATTTTAAAGTTATGCTATACCTTTTGCTCATGCAAGTAAAGATGTATGAATTTTCCGTTCAATAATCACTAATTGAGTACCTACAATATATTGTGCCAAGTGCTGTAGATGGATGAATAAAAAATTGCCATTCAAGATGTTCATAGCCTGCTAGGGGAGACTGACACGCACAGAGCTGTCATGTGAAGTCAACCGTGATAAGTGCATCAGAGAGTTATGAACAAAGTGATTTAGGGGCAGGGGTTATGACTCATAGCAAACTTGGGCAGTTCCAAAGACCTTTACAAAAGCAGCAACCTTTGAGTTGGGCTTTTAAGGATGGCCCAGAGCCTACTAGTGAGAGCACAGGGGGATGATAGCATTCTGGGTGGAAGAAACAGGAAGTTTTTAATATGGCCTATTTGTGCAATTCTTTTGGTATTTGTTGCTAGCCCCATGTGGCCAAGGGGTTCAAACCAGCACATTTTATCACATCTTGTACAAAGTCTAATCAGTAAGTATTGGTTTTTGAATATCTGGATGAACGAATGAACAAACTTACCTTCTTAATATGGGACAATAATTTCAAATAAAAAAAGTATACTTCAGTGAGGGTTGTGTTTCTTTACTTGATTATACCTATGCAGTTCAAAGGAAAATTTAAACTTTGTGAACTTTGATTAACATTCCTCTCACCGGATTTTAAGAAAACACAGCTGTGGACTTTATTCCTATCATTCTGTGCTTCCCCTTCTGCACTTAATTTCTACACTTTCATTGGTTTGTTTAGATGCATGAGTTCAAATGTATACCTTTGGTGTTTTTTTTAGCCTAAAATAAAACCTACTTAAACGGAGGCTACAATGCTGCTTATATGTGAAGTGATATTCAGGTTGATATTTTTTATTTCCTCTTTAGAAGCAAAATGAACTCATCCTATTGTACACATTATACATTCTCCAATTAAAAACCTACAATACAATGATAGGGAATGGGCATGTATTTCCTACTGCAAAGTGTCCAGTGATATCTGGAGGATTCAGCTGGGTTTTAAAGAGATTGTATTAACAATTGTGCATTAGTGACAGTTGAGTTATTTTAATTAAATGGCAGTTTCAGCCAATTAAGATTGGTCATTGTTTTGAGTTCCTTTTCCTTTTCTTCCTCTTTTTGATTTCAATATGTCTTGGGAATCCAAATATGTTAGAGTATGATTCCTTTGGTATTTTATTTTTCCTTTGGAAGCCAAAACAAAACTCTTTAGACCATTACAATCCCAAAAGGAAGCTGTAAGTCTTGGGAGTGTGATCACAGCTACCTTTCTAGGACCCCCAAACTGAATCTAGTGTTAAACACAAGAAACACATTTTTTGCTTTTGTAGTACTTCAGGGAGAGTAATAAAATAACATTGCATATGTGTATTTTATTGTATGTGATCTTTCTTGATTCCCAAAACAACGTGGAGAGATAAGCAGGGTAAATATTTCCATCCCATTTGATAAGCAAGGCTCTGTCATTTACCTACAAAAAAGATGACTCCTCAAAGTCAACAGCTGATACAGGGATGAGCTGGAACTAGAACTGAGTTCAGTGCTTCTCCCTCTGTGTTACAAGCCCTGAGGACTTTCTTTTACTGGCTTACTTGTAAGCTATAAGGAAATGTGGGAAGCAGAGGAAAGAAGAGTAATTAAATTATATACAGATGAACTTGAAAGATGGCTAACATGCTGTTGGCATTTGGAGAAAAAGACTTTTTTTGAGAATCATGGTGAAATACTTCTACCACGTATAATTCCTGGGTTTTATACCAATCACAAGTTCAGTTATTATCCCAATGTGAGTGGTGGTCTGTGGAATATGGACTGGAAGGGGTGTTTCTCAAACCAGGGAGACTAGTGAGAGATGTCATAATCTCTGTAAGAATTGATGGGATGGAGGCAGGCGTGGGTGAGGAGGGTGGAATTAGATGGTGCCTGTGGGAATGGAATTGGAAGGAAGAGTGAGTTCAAGGACAATTTTGAGCCTGGAATAGACAGAATTTGGTGGTTTATTAGAAAGGAGAGAAGAAAACAGCAAACAGCACTAGACTCTCTCCTGCTCTGAATAACCCTAGTAAAGTTAGCACATACAAGCATAGGAATATTGACATTCCTGGCTTCACGCTTTATAGAAAAAGGAACAGATGATTTCCATAACAGGAAAGAAACATGGCTCTCATCTAGGACAACTAAGCATTTGTTATGTGTCTGCTGAAATGTGTAGACTGCCTGAGTTTAAGGGAGCCTGGTTTACCCAGCGATCGGTTGTAGCCACGTCTTCAGGAGTATATATGGAAATGAAAATAACTCAGTTGGTTTCTATATTATTAGTTTTAAAATGGGGGCTTTTGATATAGAAATATCTAAAAGGATAGAAACAGGAAAACCATGCAAGTGCATCAGATGCCTATTCATAGCAAAATTTCAAGTTACCTTTTGATGCTGAGGCATTATGTGTGGGCCAGGTTTTATTGGGTGGATTTTCTCTTCCAGTATTCCAATCTCCATATTATATAATTGAGGAAAACAATGTCCTTGCTCCTTGGCATTGAAATTCAAAAGCAGGGATTTATGGCTTTTAAAGTCACACATCTGAGAAAGGCTGTCACTCAGCTAGTGAAACTATTTTCAATGGAAAGTTGACAAGCTGAAGAAAAAGATATATTTTGCTATACTGTTGATTTTACTATTTAGTAGGTATGTCTCTGACTGCCTATGTTACACAGTCGTGGGGCAAAACACAAGAAAGATTGATCAGAATACAATTGGTGGGTTTGAAAAGGGAACAAAATAATAAGAAGAAACACTCATTTATGAGACTGCTGAGCTGCTGACTCAAGGAAATTTATCCTGCTCCTGTTATAAAATCAGAGACACATAAAAGAAATCAGGATGAGGAATGAAAAAATAACAATGAAGGTTGTTTTAAAATTGTGTGTCATTTTGTCATTAAATTGGATATTGTTGCTCAAGGAACCATTTGTTCTTTCCCGAAAGAGACAAGGAACCAGGATGTTTATCTTAATACATCTTTTTTTCCCTTTGTTTCCTTCAGGGGTCATGGTATACTGAAAAAGCACTCAATCAAGAGAAATCTGGGGGGAGCTGGAAACTATCAAGTTATTGAGGCCACACAGGGGGCAGAAAAGATAGAGGTGGGTACACTTTTGATCCATCAATCCTGCTATTGAGGGTGTCCCTGAAAATATCTTTGTTGTTATAAAGCCAGAGGACAGCAAGGAAAAGGTATAAAGTGGGAGGTCTTTATTTTAGAAAACAGATCAGTATGGTTAAATGGAAGCTTCATAGAGTCTATTGTTAATGTCAAATTAATAGCATGCATGCTGAGAACTTGAGCTACACATTTCCATCCTGTGTCTGCCAGGGGCCAGTGATGAGTACAGAGACTGAGCTTGGTTTGATATTTACATTCTTAGCTGAGCTTATTTAAATTGTTCTCAACAGAGGCAGCTAGCCCACCAAAATAATGTTTTAAATTTATATCCTTTAAAACAGAAGAAAAACTTATAGTATTACCGATCAGATCCTATAAACTTACTACTCTCCTAATACTGATCTCCTTAGAGACCATAGTGACAGCTTTATTATCAATACATACAAGTAAATGGCAGTCTTGATGACACTGACTGGTGGACATAAATCTCCAATGCTTTTTTGAGAAACAGTTTTCTGTGTGCTGCTGATGTATTTGAGGCCCCTCCAATCCCTCAGGGCTGTGTTTTCCCACTCGGAGTGAGAGATTTGCTCCCCTGTTGCAGTTAAGATGGCAGATCAGAGACCATGGAGTAAACCTCAGCCTGCGGGAAGCCTCCTCCCACTCTTGGATTCCCATGAGAACAAAGCTCCAAGGGAACAGGAAAGAGTGGAAGACATTACATTTGGTTTAGGCTCATTGCCTGGTTTTCTGAAAACCAGTACAGTTTTCCTATTAACCCATTGCGATTTCATTTAGCCAATGGCAGTGGGTTCATTTTCTTGTGTTATCTGAGCGTTTTACTACTTTCTTGTCAACTTTTTAAGTTTGTGTCAGTGGAGAATAACATGTTTTAATTGAAATCTACCTTTATTATGAACTAATGTCAAGAAAAAATTGTATCAAAAAGCATTTCTATTTGTATATAAACAATTGAAATCTCCATAAGGAAAAACAGCAAGTACATTTGTAAACATTAATTTTGTATTTAAAGAAAATTAAGACTAACATAAAATAATTGAGTCTTTATTGTGAGTGGAGTGGATAGTGCTTTATAAACATAATCTCATGTAATCCTCACAATAACTGTGTGGGAAAAGTAAGGAAGGCATAGTTATTCCCTATGACAAAAGTGTACCTTGCCAAGTGCACACATTTAGCTAGTGGGTGGTGAAATTAGGATTTGAGCCAGATTTTGTCTGATGCTTAAGCCTATGTCCTTGACCAGCTTGGATAGGGAGATTCGGCAGGAGCTAAAATACTCTGTTTAGATGAGCAAAGTATCTTGTTTGCATCAGGTATTTATAATCGATGGTTGAAAATATACATTTTTAAGGAACATATTATCCCATACTCTATGAACTTTACAAAAGACATGAAATATTTTTCTGATTCATTTAATGAAAAGCACTTAACTAAAAAAAATTTAACTAAAAAACAAAAAAATTAAAAACACTAATAAAAGTAGCACAAAAAAGAAAATCACAAAAATTCACTGAAATACTAAATACAGGAATGTAGAAATCAACAAAATAGAATAATACAAGAAAATCATGTTTATTCTAGAAATGTACACGTGGTTCAATATTGAGAAATCTATTTTAATTTCATAGTCATAGACTAAAGGATAAAACTGCTATTTTTACCTCCTAATAGATTCCAAATGACATTTGATAAAATGTAACTATATTTCTTTTAAGAACATGCATATATACAACATAGTAATTTAGGTATAGAGGGATATTTTTAAATTGTGAAAAAGCAGAAAAAACAGAAAAACCTTAGACACTTACTACATGCCCTATTTCATCACTTACAGTTAACATCATTCTATAAATTCTAGCCAATGCAATAAAATTTTTTAAATGACTAACATTTTTAAATTTCTAAATATATATACTAGAAACTGTTCTAAATACTTTACAAATATTAATTCATTTAATCTTCATAACAATCCTAGGGAATATTTACTATAATTATCATTTTACAAATGAGAAAGTTGAGGCCCAGAGAAGCTAAGTAACTTGGCCGAGGTCACACAGCTAATAAGTGGTAGAGATGAATAAGCACTCAAGTGGCTTAACTCATGAATCTTTAATTTTAAATCCTATCATATGCTGTCTCTCAAAGTTTACAATTATTAGAAAAGAGATGACATCTTTTTTCCTTAAAAAAGTATATATATATATATATATATATATATATATATATATACACACACATATATATGTGTGTGTGTGTGTGTGTGTGTATATGAATTTACTAAAAATCCCAAGAAAATCAACTGGAGAACTATTAGAATAAGATACTTCAGTTAAGTGGTCATACAAAGGATAAATGTGTATAAATCAATCGACTTTTCTATAAATAGAAAACATGAAAAAAATCCCATTTATAATAATGAAATATCATATATCTATGAGTAAGCTATAATAGAAATGTATAAGACTTAAATGAAGAAAATAACATTTTGTTGAGAAGCACAAAATAAGATTAGCAGTAATGGAGACTGATACTGTATTCCTGGATGAGAATAATAAATATTGTAATGATGTTAGCTTCCCCAAATTAATTTATAAAATTAATACAATTCCAGATAGAACCACAAAGATATTTTTAGGGAGAGGTTGGCAAAATGATTATTAAAATTCATCTGGAGGAATGAACAGACTGGGAAAACCAAATTTTTGAAAAAGAAGAATAATGAAGAATGAACTTCTAATTCCAAGTATTAAAACATATTATAAAATTACTATTACTAAGACAGTATGTTACTTTTTACTAAAATAGAGACTTAGGAGAGGCTAAATCATCTTGAAAATTCCCCAAATAGACTTAAGCATATAAGGGTAACACATAATAAACACAGAATTTCATGTTGGTGGAGAAGCTATTGATTATTACAAGAACACAATTCAAATAATTAGTTATTGTTAGGAAAAATTGTAAAGTTGAATCTTTTTTTTTTTTTTTTAATTTATTTATTTATGGCTGTGTTGGGTCTTCGTTTCTGTGCGAGAGCTTTCTCTAGTTGCGGCAAGTGGGGGCCACTCCTCATCGCGGTGCACGGGCCTCTCACTATCGCGGCCTCTCTTGTTGCGGAGCACAGGCTCCAGACGCGCAGGCTCAGTAGTTGTGGCTCACGGGCTTAGTTGCTCGGCGGCATGTGGGATCTTCCCAGACCAGGGCACGAACCCGTGTTCCCTGCATTGGCAGGCAGATTCTCAACCACTGCGCCACCAGGGAAGCCCAAGTTGAATCTTTTATTTATACAAAATACAGATAAATATCAGATTAATTGAAGAAGAATAATGAGATATAACTGAAAAATAGGTGAATAATTTATAATCTTGTCTAATGTGACATCAAAGGCAAAAACCATAATTAAAGATTGATAGACTTGACTATGAGACATATTAAAACTTTTTTACATACAAATATAAAGGAGACTCAAGCAGCATGCCTAGCACTGTGTTTGAAAATTCTTTTCTTGTTTTTTTTGGGGTTAGAATTAATAAATCAGCAAGTTCTGACTAATATTCTAAATACACTACTGTTTGAAGGCTTAAAAAAGGGAAGCCCATTCTGGGATATTGTGCTATAGACACAGAGCAAATTTCAAAGATGGAATTCTAGAGAAGACCAAATAATGACATGGAAGTCAGGATTGTTCCATCTAAAAAGGTCAGCTGAATTTGAATTATAGCATCCAAGAGAGTAAAGGATTTCAACTAGATAGTTTTATAATTCATACAAGTATATATAAAGAAATATAAACATATATATAAAGAAAGGAGGTGGTCATTGACAGTTTAGCACTAACTGTTAGTGATCAAAATAACTGCCATTTAATGTTCATAGTGTTTGCAAAACCCATTTTCTCATTCCTTCATTCAGTATTTATTGAGCAAGTTCTGACTAATTTACTCTGTGCCAGTTGTGAGCACTGAGGATGCCGAGCTGAGGATACTTTGCGATTCCCTGGGGTTTGTAAACTGCAGGATCTAGAGATCTAGAGATACAGAGAAAAATTGACTAGAGGACCATGAGGAGACCCAAAGAGGGTCACATCAAGAGTGGCTGACGTTTAATGCTTTGGGAAGGTCCTCAGGGATGACATGCTAACTTTCTTCAATTATATGAGGAATATCATCTGTATGATTGAGAAGGCGAAACTAGGTTGAGTGGATGGGAATCAGAGAAAGACATATTTTTATTTAATTAAAGGAATGGCTGTCTGAAATTATAACAGGCTACCTCTGGTACCTGAGCTGGTTCCAGAAGCTTGGTACCACTAGGAAGGAAAGTAGCACAAGGAATTCATACGTGAAATGGTGAGGGGCTGCGGATGGAGAGTTGGTGATTAACTCATCTCTGAAGATAAAATGTTCTTGGATCTGTTATTGAGATCGTTGATGTGGGAAGAGCTCCCTTGAAGACATACAATGAGGAGTCAGACCCACCAGCTTTACACTTACCTCTTAGACTCAAAAGCTTAGTAATCCATGTTCTGTGTTTTATTAGTATAATTTATATATTGAGACATTTAAACAATGCTAAGAAGAACAAAGAATAAAATCAACTCCCACCTCTCAGAATTAACACATTTCATTTTATAATATTTGCTTAGTCTTCCGTTTTAAAGAAATAAAATGGGACAATTAGTTAAGTCTCCTTTCAGAAACATCTATGAATTAGTGTGTATTGTTCCCGTCCATT
The DNA here is from genome assembly GCF_949987535.1 of Balaenoptera acutorostrata. Lineage (NCBI taxonomy): Eukaryota > Metazoa > Chordata > Mammalia > Artiodactyla > Balaenopteridae > Balaenoptera > Balaenoptera acutorostrata. Next base: position 39,944,554 of record NC_080077.1, on the reverse strand, counting down.
TTATACTTTTACCCACGTATTTATGCAACCATTCCAATATTTAGTCCTGGTTTGTGTTTTTAAAATTTACAAAAATAGTATCACTGCTTTTCACAACACTGTGTTTTTGAGATCTATATAGTTATATATATATAGTTCTAGCTCTGTTCTCCTAGGTGAAATTTGTGGGGGTTTTTTGATAAGACATTTACTATTCATGTTTAGTGGCCTTCCTTACTCAGAAATTGGGCCTGTGGATGACAGGATGTTATTGCTGGAAGATTTAGGAGAAAACGTTATTTTCATTTATGTCTTTATATATTGTCAACACTGGGACTTTTTGAAAATGACAAAACCTAAGCCAGAGGGGAAGTCAGGACAATGTAAATAAACTAGGCAAACCAGAATGGAGGATTAGCCTGCATATGAAGAAAACAAGGCTGCAGGAGGAGAAATGACTTTCTGGGCTACACAGCTTACTACTGACAGTCCTCGAAATACCAGCCCAAATCTCAGAATCAAACAATTGCATGGGGTAAGATATATGCAGAATGCTTTCCAGTTCATTGTTCTTTTCATCATGGTGTTTCTTATGTTTAATAAAGATGTAGAGAAGTAAAATAATGGATTCCTAGGGCCAAATTGCCTGATATCCTGCCTTCAGAATGGCTGGTTACAGTCTAGCTTTAATCCATCAATTTTTTTTCTTATGATTGCTCTCTTCTTGCCCAGGTAAATATAATTATCACTTCTTTCCACTGGATAAAGTATCCTGTCCCTTGTGTCCCACTAGGTAGCAGAATGTGGCCAGGTAAATCAGTTTTCTCTGGTGATCAGAAGTCATCTCTTCCATTTGCTTGTCAGCTAACCTTTGCCCTATACTTGTCCTGTTAACAGATGGCTAGTTAATGAATGTGACATGGCTGTTTCTGCAAGGTTTGGGTGTGCCAAGATTGTACAGAAGACGGAGAACTGACTCACTAATTAAGCAGGGGTTTTTAGTGCCAGCTTAGGTCTGCAGTTTCCTTAACCAGACCCAGTCTCAGGTGGTCTTCATAGTGAGGTGGTCTTGCAATTATATCATTTATCCTACATGGAGTTAGGACAAATAATTCATCATTTCATTATTTACTTTAAACTTTTAAACTAATATGACTCCTAGGATTGAAAGGCTTGCAAATATTTTTAAAGTTTTACTCAGATCAAATTTGTTTTTGTTTTTCCAATATATTTTATACATTTATAAGATACATAAAACCAGTCTTCTTGACTATCTGCTGGCAATAATATTTGATTGCTAAAGTAGTCTATAGAAGTTAAGTGATACAGGGTTGGCCAAAAAGTTCATTCATGTTTTTCCATAAGATCTTACAGAAAAACCCAAACAAACTTTTTGGCCAACCCAATACGTTGAAAGTGAAGACTTATCATGTGAAAAGTATCAAGTTTCATCTGATTATGTTCTTAAAAAATTATGGTAATTTGATTATCTTACAAATAAGTTCAGTCTGTAAAATCCTAATTTACAAGTGCTTGAGAAAACAAAATACTTTTGATTAATTTAATGTCAACCTATTATCCTACCGTGTAAATAGCATAGACATTGTAACTATAGTCACAAAAAATAAGAATCCATTGGAAAGGAAGTGTAGTGCTTTTGGCTGTTTCTAAACACAACTGTAAAAGGTCAAGGATATCATTACTGAGAAAATGATGTCATTGTCCAAAAGTTGCACATGAGCTGATTTTTGTTATTTGTCTCAAGTGGTGTATCTTCAGATTGCTGGAAGACATCATGAATATTTTAGCTGCAATTATTCAAGTGTTCAGTGTGTAACCGTTCCATGTGTGGGCACGGTTGCTGCAAGGTGGCTAAAAGGACAGTGTCCCTCAAGGTCATATCCACATCGCCTACCTGTGATGGCTCCTCTTTGGTTTAGTTTGGTTGGTGGTTATATGCTATTTGTATGTCATGTGGAACATGGCTCAACTTTGTGAGCTGACTGCTAGGGGGCCACTTAATCCACTTTTCTTAAAATGATGCCATATGTTAGTCTCTAAAGTTTGCTCTTGGTATTTAAATGCATACCATAGCTTAATCACATCACATCAAGTTGTAATTTCAACAATACTTTATAATTTTTCTTTGGCTGTTTTGCTTGTGGCTATTTATTAGTCCATCACATTGACATTTCATAGTTTTTCTGACACTAGCTGAATATTTAAATGGCATGGAAGAATTGGTGGAAAGAGCACTGAATGTTGGAAGTCAAATCTCTATTCTGGACCTTATTTTGCCCCCATCCAGCTGCATGAGTCTTAGCAAGTCATTCTGAGATAGGGCACAGTGCAGTGGATCAAATCATTGACTAAATATGAGTCCAACTTGTGCCATTTATTAGTTGGTAAATTTCATAACCTCTCTGTGTCAAGGTTAGCTTCTCATCTGTAAAATGGAACTGACAATAGTTCCTCTCTTATAAAGTTATTAAGAAGATTAAATCAATGGATATTTATAAAGCACTTAGAATAGTGCCTATATGACTGATTGTTTAATAAAACTTTACGTGATTGGACTTCATTGGGTTTGATTTCTGTATGAGTATTTCCAGTTTGAAGATTACATTAAGTTTTTGTTTCTTGCCTTTGTTTTCAATGTACCTTTAACTTACTAAGCTGATGCTGGTGAAAATACTGTTTCTATGCAAAGTATTAGTGGCTATATGGTCTAACAGCAATGATTTTTTGTTATTTGTTTTAAATTAAGGCACATGTGCAAAACTAAAGAATTTTTTAAAATATAGCCAAAATAGTTATATATCTCATAGTTGTATTGACTGAGACAATCTCTGTAACTGGGCTTGGAACTTGTGTTTGTATTGTGTAGGCATTTTGTTTACCTTCTGAAGGGTTAATTTATTTCATTTTTCAATTTCTGTCTTTATAAATGTGCTATTGGGTGAAAGGCTATTTGGAAAACTGAATTTGATTATTACTTTTCACCTCTGTAGTGTCACTGTTTATCAGGTTTCCTTGGTACAGGTTGGTACATGACTTCTATCTTTTTAAGCTTATCACACACCCATAACTCTAACAGTTCTCAGTTTCTTTTAATTAAGCTTGAAACTTGTTAAAGTTGTAATATTTTGTAGTGCATAGAGCAGTCTAATGTCAAAATAAGAGCTTGGTGGTAGAAAGACAGATTAGTTTGTTTCTTAAAAACAGGACATACCCACCAGGGTGAAAGAGGCCACTGAAATTGGAACTCGTTTTAGTCCATGGGAGAAAGTCCAGCTAAGCTAGTGGCCTTATCATCATCTAGAGAGAATGATGACAGCAAAAGGAGGCTGTCCTGATAGGCAGGGGGTCGGAGTCCGAGTTGACCAGCAAGGTGCAGCAGATGGTGTCCCAGCAGGTGGGTGGGTGGTGGTGACGCAGAGCCTGGGAACGGGTGATATCCAGGCAGATAAACAGAGAGGTCTGTTCACAGATAGTATGGCCCCAGGGTTGGGGCTGGGGTTTCAGAATGAAATTCAGGCCCTGGGAAAACTGGATAGACTAGTGCAGAGGCCTGTTTTGGAGGGACTAGGCTACTATCCAGGGCATTAGAGCACAGAGTTTGTTACATGGGGCCACAGGTTGAAGGGGACTTGTGGCACCCTCCTTTCTGGGGGTTGTGTGGCTTGGAAGGATGCTGGAGTAGGGAACCAGGCCAGTATTTATAGATGCTGACTTTGATAGTCCTTGGTATAGATTCATGTGTCTGTCTTTTGAAAATTGAAAAACTCAAATGTGTTGATTACTAAACTGTGCTTTACTTTATTGCTAACAAATTAGATTAGAAGGCAACTTTGATGTAATCAGCCTTGCCTCTTTTTTTTCTTTCTTTCTTTTATAAAGCTTGCAGTAACTTTCAGATCAGAATGAATTCCATGCAGTTGAAACTGCTCACATGGGGCTTAGGTTAAGTGAAGCATACAATATAGAGGTGGTGTTATTTCCTACTCTTCTTGGATTTATCCTGAGGAAGAAGTCATGTATCAGAGAAGAGAGTATAAAATGAGAGGATTAGCAAGTAAGTGGTTGTTTCTGGCTGAGCTTTGCTTGAAATGGAGGAGAAAATGGCATGGAAGTTGCTGAAATTAATTTCCTTATAATGACATGGAGTATTAAATGGCCCTTTCCCTAGAAGTCGTTTCAGGCCTATTTATGTTACTTGGGAGTGCTGTTTCTCAAATCAGGACCTCCACCTCCAAGGAATAAGAAAGAAAATTGAATTTTGACTCTTTTGCCCGTGTCTTAGCTTTTAACAGCTTTCTGCTTTTGATCTAGATTTTATGCCTACTGACATACATCTTTGTGATTAAAGGAAAAAACCCTCAAATAAAATAAAATCCAAGCATTCCTGTTCCTTATATTTTGAAATAAATCTTAGGCTGATGTCCACTGTAAAAAAATTTTTACTTGGTTATTATGAAATTCCAAAGCTTCATCATTGTTTCTCCAAATACTATTTTCAACAGAAGAAAATCCATGGTTCTTTCTAATAGATTTTCTTTATAATGGTGAATATTGTGTAGAGAAACTAAGCATTGATTCATTTATCAAACAAAACTTAATTTATGTAATTAAGATCAAGATAAACTTGGCTGTCATGAAATCTAGCTTAAAATTCTGACTTTCTGTGTGACTTCGGGGCAAGTTATTTACTATACTGGATTTTAGTTTCATATCTCAGTTTCTACCATGTTCATAGACACACTGTATTTCTGGTACACCCTTGGGAATCACAATGGATAACAAAGTTTTCCTTTTTTTAATGGAATTTTTTTTAGTGAAAATCATTTTAATATGTCCCACTCTTATATGCCTTCATAATTTGAACATAATTATATTAGAGTTCCACCAGATAAACGGAACCAGCAGGAAAAATATATCAAAAGGCTTATTGAAAGGGATTGGCTTAAGTATTTGTAGAGGCTGCCTAGCAGAGTCTGAAATCTTAAGGCAGGAAGGGCAGACTGGAAACTCTGGGGCAGGAGCTGATGCCACAGGTGGTATTTCTTCTTCCTCAAGGAAACCAGTTCTGCTCTTAAGACCTTTCAAATGATTGGACCAGGCCCACCCAGATTATTGAGAATAATCTCCTTTACTTAAATCAGTTCATTGTAGATGTTAACCACATCTACAAAATTCCTTCACAACAATACCTAATTCAATGTTTGATTGAATAACTGGGGATCACAGCCTCAACTGACCCTCACAGTCTGCTCCTTGTCAGCTTGGCATCCATACACATTTCCTTAAATCATACCTAATCTCAACAACAAAATCATACTTCCACCTGACATTATTAAAGCTATCCTCTGTGTAACTGAAATCATGCTAACCCTTTCCCCAGAAGAGGTGCAGGGTCATTGGTCCCGTAACTTAAAATACTGTGATATAAAGTTCGCTATTATTAATATATCTTACGGTAGAAGACAAGCACTTGAGAGGGAAGAAAGAGACACATATTTGAGACACACACACAAACATTTATAACAGAAAAAGGAAGGGTACGAATAACTTAACAGTCCTCATTTCTGGAACTGGTCACATGGTCATAGCTGGTATTTATAACTTCTTTCTTCTACTGCCCAAGCCATTCATTCCATATTCCCTTTGCTCTCAAGCAGGTACCTCAGCTTATTACGGTTCTTTGCCTGGCAGGGTGACCCAAACCTTCCTTCCTAAAGGGTCTGGGCCATTAGCTGTTGTTTTATGGTTTTCACTGACTTGTGAATTGAATTGTGGTTTCCATTGACCTTAGTCACAGAACCTGGTAGTAACAAGAGATGCCCTAGGGATCTCCTGTATTACAGACATACTCTTCCTTACTCCATCGTGTAGTACAGCCCAGTTGTCCCTTGATAATCTGGATCAATCACCCCAGCCAATATAGAAACTCCATTTTTGCCTATTTATTCAGAGGCCTGAGAAGCCCACAGTGACTGGTGGCAGTCTTTAATCTCAGTTCAATGGAATTGTTGTTGTGTCTCCTGGTAGAAGCATTCTTCTCTTTGAAACTACGACCTCTCGACCAGCAAAACAAAAGATCACAGGGACTGGAAGCAAAATTTTGCTAGCAGATTGCTAGGGATAATACTGAGTGGTGTCACTCCCATTTCCACCCTTGATTCCTGGACCCATGAATCCTGGGTATGGGAGACAGAGTATCACATATTGGATGCTGATTTATAGTATTTATAGCCTCTTTCCAGAGCCTGGGCACATAGTGCCACCTCACTAGCACTGTAACTGAGTCTTCAAAGGCCATTCCACTGTTCTATCATGCTTTCTGCTTCAGGATGATGGAGAATATTGCAATACCAGTGAATGAGCATTGTCGGACTTCATTTGCTGTGAAGGGAACTCCTTGATCAGAAACAATGCTCTGTGGAATACCGTGACGATGGATAAGGCATTCTGTAAATCCACAGATGGTAGTTTTGGCAGAAATATTGCTTGCAGGGAAAGCAGCTCTATATCCAGAGTGTCTGTTGCAGTAGGAACAAAGCACCACCCTATCCATGATGGAAGCAGTCCAGTAACATAAACCTGCCACCAGATAGCTGGCTGATCATCCCATGGAATGATGCCGTACTGGGAACTCAGTGTTGTATTTGCTACTGGAAGATTGGGCACTCAGCAGTGGCTGTAGCCAGGCTAGCCTCGAGTGCAATTCCATGTTGCTGAGTCCATGTATAATCTTTACCTCTGCCATAATGGTCACTGTTCATGAGCCCATTGAGCAGTGACAGTAGTGGCTGGGAAAAGAGGCACAGATCCACAAAATAGGTCATCCTGTCCATTTGATTCCTCATTTGCTGAGGTCACCCTTTGGTGGGCATTCATATGGGACATAAATATCTTCAGATTTTTTGCCCATTCAGAGGGCGTATACTTCTTCTCCAAATTTCCTTGTATCAATTTTCTGATCATTTTCTTTACAAATTACTGACCATCCAGTCAAACCATTGGCCACAGCCTATGAGTTAGTACAGTTGTTTTTTTTTTAATTGATTAATTAATTTATTTATCTTTAGGGGAATTTTATGTATGTATGTACATATGCATTTATTGTAGCTCTTGCCATCTGTTCCAGTGTTGTTTTTTTTTAAATAAATTTATTTATTTATTTATTTTTAATTTATTTTTGGCTGTGTTGGGTCTTCATTGCTGCACACAGGCTTTCTCTAGTTGCGGCGAGCGGGGGCTACTCTTTGTTGCGGTGCGCGGGCTTCAGTAGTTGTGGCTCGAGGGCTCTAGAGCACAGGCTCGGTAGTTGTGGCACACGGGCTTACTTGTTCCGCGGCATGTGGGATCTTCCCGGACCAGGGCTCGAACCCGTGTCCCCTGCACTGGCAGGTGGATGCTTAACCACTGCGCCACCAGGGAAGTCCTAGTACAGTTTTATACCTCTGGCCATTTCTCCTTCCAAGCAATAGGAACATCTAGCAGTTCTGTTCCCTGGGAGGATTTCCCTTTACCATCGTCCTTCAGAGATGTATTAGAAAGGGGCTGTCGTGCAACAGCTGTTCACTTTCAGTTGGTACCCGAATATCATACACACCATTTGTAAACCAGGCCCACATTTTCTATTCCTCAGTCAACAGGTTTTAGGTAACTCCCCATGAGGCAAAAGTATGGACTGGTAGGGGATAGGTAATGTAGCAGGAGTAGGGCCCATGGGCATTTGGACAACTTCCTCATGTGATTTACTTATGCCTTCAGGGCCTGCTTGAGCTCAGTCTCATATGTACCTCTTCCAGTTGATATTGGCGTGCTGCTGTGCACTCCCAGCTTTATAGCTTGGTGGATCGGACAGCAGCCAGTTCATGATGGGCAGCTCAGGTGTCATGGTAATTTGGTGGCCCATGATTAGACATTCATTTTCTACTCAGGCCCAGGAGCAAGCCAAAATCTCAGAAAGAGAGTAGATACCTGCAGAGGAAGATAGGGCTTTGTTACAAAAGCCTCGGAGTTTGCATTATGATTCACCACGAGGGGCCTGCCAGATCTCCAAACAGCATCTCTATCTGCCACTGGCGCTCATAGGGAAAAGGCTAGGAGAAAGATCAACAATGTGATTGCTTGGCAGTACAGCAGGTTCCCAAGGGGAGTTAGCCTCCCCTTCATTCAAGGGGTTCTTGGTCTGTAAACTAGGTCAAGACTAGGAATTGATGGAGACGTTTTCACTGTTTTGATGGTTCAAGATAGACCTCTGTTCGGTAGTCCTAGAAATCTTATGCTTATACAGATCAAGTAGCATTGATTAGCTTGCCCATCTATGTATTTTGTAGGGACACCGTGATCAACCAGCCAACACCATAGGTCTCTCTCTGCAAGGCAGACTATTCTGGTCACTGCTTTGGCTCTGCTGCCCATTATAGTAACCACATCTGTCTTTGGTGATTAAGTGCTGCCACTTGGCCCTGCCACCCTGGCACCCAACTTTCCCCACTGTATTTAGGCATCCCAGTTCAGCGGCAGCAATTCCCACTGTAATTTGTGACCTATAGAAAAGAGTGACCCCAGAGTTTTTCAGGGATGCTGGGGCTCTTCTCACAAATGTATTTCTTACAGTCATAGTTAAAAGTGTGTCCTTTGGACCCTCCTGGGGTAGGTAAGCAGGTTTTACATGATAAAGCTATTTTAACATTTATTCTACAGTATACCAAGGCAGTCAGTTCTGGCATTTTGATTTCATTTAATGTTGGCCCATGTCTCAACCAACCAAACAAAATGCTAGACCCCTTTCTAGCCCCTTGAGCTAAAACATTGAATCCAGAATCTATTTAGTGAGCCCATATCAATCAATTCATTCTGATTTAACTTTATGTTCCTTCCACAATTATCCAACACACTTCATATCCATTCATTCATGCACATATTCCCCAGATTTCTTTCTGGGGAGTAAATTGGAAAAATCATGCATTTCTTTTGGTGCGTAGCACACTTCCACGTGGGTCACACTGTGTAACTCACCCTTTGAAGCCTGCTGGAACATGAGTCTACTTATAAATTTAGAAGCAAAGAGGGGTGACAGGGATAAATCCTGAGGAGAATCAGCGGTGTCTTGCAAGGCAGATACCTCAGGAGAGACTATTACAGGTTCATCAGACAAAGCAGGGGTTAACTGTTTCACACGGAGGTGGAGGGTGGCTTTTGTTGGCAAATGACTCAGCAGAATTTAGGGATTTGAAATCCTCAGTTTCGCTGGGATTTCCCAGATGTATCTATTTCAATTTTCAGGATTCTATTCCTTCTCAGTCAGTGCCCTCACTTTAATAATGATGTTCTGCAAGGTTGGGAATTCAATTTGTATTGTAATTCAGCAATTTACAGCTTGAAATTCTGGGTTTGAAATCTCAACCCTACAGCTACAGGAGATAAGGGTTTTTCCTTCTGGGCAGACATAGATACTTTCGGGTCATTTATACAGAGCTTGAAGTAGGAATTTCAAGCCTTGAGTGTGTCCTTTTCTTTCCCTTTTCTACAGCACGGTTTGGAGCAACCAACCAAGAAAGAGATTATATGATTATGGTTTATGTGATTATGGAGGCTGGTTAGGCAAGTCCAGAAGTCAGGCTGGCAGGCTGGGAACTCTCTGGCAGGAACTGAAGCCATAGCCTACAGGTAGAATTTCTTCTTCCTCGGAAAAACCTCTGTTTTGGCCTTTCCATTGATTGGATCAGGCCCAACCAGATTAATTGAGGATAATCTCCTTAACTTAAATCAGTTGATTATAGATGTTCCTCCTAGATTAGTGTTTGCTTGAATAACTGGGGACTATAGCCAAGCTGGCCCATAAAACTGACCGTTCCAGTGCTCCAATTTTATTCTTGATGACTCATAGTCATCACATGTATAGGCAGATGTAAAGGATGTATACGCAAAGATTATGGCTAATCACCCAAGCATAGGCTCTAAAACTTGGTTTCTTGAAAAAGTTCTAGATAATAGTTTGTTCTTTAGTCATTTATTTTTCCTTAAAAATAGAATGAAGTGTTGCAGCTACAATATGCTCTTTGGTGGCACGATGTGATTCTCTTTTTTTTGCAAAAAGAGCTGTAGTGGCTTTTTCTCAACAGATTTTCTCACCCTCCCAAAAATCATCTTATTTGTGGTCTGTGGCTGTTATTATCTTTGAATTAACACACTGTTAAAACATCCATAACAGAGTGGGTCAGCCTTGATCTTTGGGACTGGACCAGTAAGTTTTTCTATCGTGTTCATTCATTGTTGCCTATTGAGGGACTGATTCTGCTAACAGGTTCGGAATTTAGTTTTGTTAAACTAACAATTCTAGAATTTGAAAATTCAAGCAGCTGTTCCCTGGATAGCTGAGCATTCTCAGTACGTTGTTTTAAAATGTACTTTAAAAAAAAAGTTAGGTCGGCATGTAACTAAAATATCTCTGCTGAGGGAAAGGGGCACATTCCTGAGTGAACATTTGGTTGCTAATCACCTAACAAGGTGACGGGCTTCCTGGATTGATTGCTCCAGGTGACTACAACCTTCAGCCAAGCTCGTGTGACTTGTTTATTTGGAATAATGGTGTGTGTTGGGCCATCTTCTTCTCTTATGTATGCTCTAGTGGCCAAGAGACAAGATATTAATTGCTTTGACAAGATTTCAGGTGCAATCTATGGCTGTGACAGAGATTTTTGTGAGAAACCTCTGGGGCAGTTTACCTGGTGCTTTATAATTCAGACCAGTGGTGGTGGGGAGAGTGGAGGAGGAGGAATCTGATTCCAGAACATGTACTTCTCTCCTCTATATTAACGCCCCACATTCTATTTAGTACAATTAAATGAAACTCAATGAAAGGATTGTTTGAAGAAAAAAAAAGAATTGGGGGGGGTGTCTTCCTGGAAGTGATCAGCCATCCCCTCCCTCTTCCCTGTCTCCATCGGTCATAAGCAGAACATCACCTCTGATTTTATTTTATTTAACATCTTTATTGGAGTATAATTGCTCTACAATGTTGTGTTAGTTTCTGCTGTATAACAAAATGAATCGGATAGATATAAACATATATCCCCATATCTCCTCCCTCTTGCGTCTCCCACCCACCCTCCCTATCCCCCCCGCTAGGTGGTCACAAAGCACCGAGCTGATCTCCCTGTGCTATGTGGCTGCTTCCCACTAGCTAGCTATTTTACATTTGGTAGTGTATATATGTCCATGCCACTCTCTCACTTCGTCCCAGCTTACCCTTCCCCCTCCCTGTGTCCTCAAGTCCATTCTCTACGTCTGCGTCTTTATTCCTGTCCTGCCCCTAGGTTTGTCAGAACCTTTTTTTTTTTTTTAGATTCCATATATATGTGTTAGCATACGGTATTTGTTTTTCTCTTTCTGACTTACTTCACTCTGTATGACAGACTCTAGGTCCATCCACCTCACTACAAATAACTCACTTTCGTTTCTTTTTATTGCTGAGTTATATTCCATTGTATGTATGTACCACATCTTCTTTATCCCGTCATCTGTCGATGGACACTTAGGTTGCTTCCATGTCCTGGCTGTTGTAAATAGAGCTGCAGTGAACATTGTGGTACATGACTCTTTTTGAATTATGGTTTTCTCATCACCTCTGATTTTAGACCAGATAATCTTAGGGCTTGAGGCCAAGCTAATTCCATCTGTCTCCTCTCCAGTCTTTCTCAAGCTCTCGTCCGGATATTCTGCTCCAGCAGTGTGATGTAGTATAAAGAAGTTGAGCTTTGGAGTCAGTTAGACCAGGGTTTGGGTTCTTACCACCTTAAGAGGTTAGTAACATTTTCTAAACCTTGGTTTCCTCATAAAGAAAGTGCAGATAATTCAGAGCATTATGTTGGAATAAGATCATGTGTAGGAAAACTGTGTGGTACAGGGTAGGCACTTAAAATGTATTTTCCTTGCTGTTCCCCACCCCCGACTTCCTGAACATAGAATTATGTACAAAAATAGCACTTAGGGTGGAGATGAGAGTTCTCATTCCTGCCATTTCCTCCAGTACTTCAACTGTGGCTGCGTAATTTACATTCTAAGGGCAAACCCATGCTAGTTACCATTTACCTCTAGTATATTGTTTGTATTAATAGGCTTTTCTTGAAAGTCTGCTATGTTCAGGGTTTTGAACCAAGGCTAAGGAGAAGCATAAATACCAATTGGCATTATTGTGCGATTGTAGATTTCAAGAATGTAACCGACATTTTGGTAGTCTAGCCTCCACCTCTAAAGTCAGATGTAAGCCTTGTTCCCAGTCCTTACTTGTTCCATTTTTCTGTATTGATTTACTTATAACCTGTTGGAATATATTACACTATCTTTTAATTTCTTTTTAATACCCTCTCACAATGTTAGTGTTGGGAAGGGACATTTTGATATCTTCTAAACACTTTGGATTTATTGGTATCACGTACAAGAAAAATATGGCTCGGGTCAGTTCACCTTTTTGATTATACTGCTAATATAGTTAAAAATGTTAATTATTTTTGGCCTTCATGTTTTCCTTCCTGCATTTCAGCTTCTATCCAGGGATTTTTAATTCTTATACTTAAGTGCCATATATATAGTCTGTTTATCATCATGAGTATTCATTCATTCAGTAAAAATATATTGAGGGCCTAGTAGGGCCTGAGGATATGAAACAAAAATAGAAATGGTATCTGCCTTCATGGAGGTAACAGTCTAGTAGAGAAGACAGACATAAATAAACATACAAACATATAGCTACTAATTGTGATGAATATTATGGAAAGAAATGTAGATGGCTAGAGAGAATACACTTAATAGTACTAACAAAAGTAACTTAATTTAAAAGAAGCAACTTAGATAGCCTATATAAAGAAGTTCATAGGAAAACAGTCATTTTACATTTTATTCTTCTATCTTTAAAACACTGAAAAAGACAGAATTATTTATGTTCTGTCCAGCTGTAGGGCTTTGAAATTTACTTAAGAAGGTGCTTGAAATTGCAAAATTTGAGCTCAATGACAATAGTATTATTATAATATAGCATTTTTTTCTACCTTGTTAGTAATTCATTTTGCATGTTATTATGAGTTTTGTTTGCCTGGATGTACAATATTCTTAGGAGAGATTTTTTTTTTCTTTCTAACTAGGAATATTCTGGTTTAGCCTATGCAAATGCTTATAACGAAAAACAGTTGGTCATTGAGCTATTACGTATGCCAGCAGAGTCTGACTAGGGTAATGTTTATCTCCATTAAATAACAGATCTGGTAAATCTTTTACATAAAAGAATATTGTGTTGTAGACATGATATCGTCAAACTTTAAATACTCTTTTAAAGAATAGTAACAATAGCATAAATCTCATTTTTATTTTAGGTAAGCTGAACACTAAGACTTTAAGCATAAAAAATCAGAAAGAATCAGTTCATAGGGAATTAAATAAAAATTTTGTTTACTTAAATAGATTTTAAATATAGTACTTGAATTTGAGAAAAATAAATTTTGCCTAACAATTGTGGTAAGGACTAGCTCCTATAACATCAGGAAAAGCTTTTTAGTCAAACTGATTTATCTGTGCTGAGATTTGTCTCTGTGTGTGTCACCTGGCTGGTTCTCACGCCTCTGACTCTGACATCATAGTGCAGTAGGACCACGGAGTTACAGCTTTACACATGCAGTCAGCCAGCGTGAAGCCCAGCAAGGGGAGCTGAAGGGGCAGAGGTTGAAGGAGGAGTTGGGACTCCTGGGAGTAGAAGAGATGGGAGGCAAGGCCATTATTCCTGAATTGTAGGTGTGGTACTGAGGGTGTAGAGGCAGAACTGGCAGGTAGGTGAAAGTAAATCATTGTATCCATGAAGACAAGGTCACCAGTAATCCTTATATTTGCTGCACGGCTCACTTGGTATATTTACCACGTACAGTTCCATCTGGTTCATCTCAGAGAGGATATCTCTCCATCTAATTTAGATTGTCCTGAATTCTAATTATTCTCTAACAACCTATTTTCCCCCTTCATAACCCTCATCAAAACTGTGAATTATGGGTTTGATTATTTACATGTTCTGTAATCTCCTTTGTTTTTAGCATCTTGTCTTTCTTGTTTAGGTTACCCCCTACTAGCTTCTAGTTGCTCAATACATAGCTGTTAGATGAATTACAATCAAAACTTTCAATTGGTTGCTCTTGACTTTAACCTTTATTCAGTAGAACTTGGGTCAGAAAGAGAAAGACAAATACCATATGATATCACTTTTATGTGGAATCTAAAATATGACACAAATGAACTTATCTACGAAACAGAAACAGACTCACAGATGTAGAGAACAGACTGTGGTTGGCAAGGGGGAGGGGGGAGGGATGGATTGGGAGTTTGAGTTTAGCAGATGCAAACTATTAAAAATAAAATAAAATAAATTGCTGCTCTTGGCTATTTATTTGGATCTCTCATGAACATAACCAAAATGCTCAGAAATGTCTATGTTTTTTTCAGAGTGGTTATTCAGTCGGCTTGCAATAGATGTTGGTGATTGCTTACACCAAAAATGCAGCTATTCATCCTAATTTAGTATCATGATTTATGTTAGTTTCATTAATTGCTTTTTATTGATACCAACAACTGATTTAAAATGATATTTTGGGGGCTTCCCTGGTGGCGCAGTGGTTGAGAATCTGCCTGCCAATGCAGGGGACACAGGTTCGAGCCCTGGTCTGGGAAGATCCCACATGCCGCAGAGCAACTAGGCCCGTGAGCCACAATTACTGAGCCTGCGCGTCTGGAGCCTGTGCTCCAGAGAGGCCGCGATAATGAGAGGCCCGCGCACCGCGATGAAGAGTGGCCCCCACTTGCCGCAACTAGAGAAAGCCCTCGCACAGAAACGAAGACCCAACACAGCTATAAATAAAAAATAAATAAAAATAAAAATAAATTAATTAAAAAAAAATCCCACCTTTCAAGGGCTGAGTAAACTGCCCTGTTGGATGTAGTTATAAAAAAAAAAAAGATATTTTGGGGTTAATTTAGCTTTAGTCTTGAGAGTAATATGTAGACTTGGTAATGAGGGGAATTTATGAGTGAATGATTATAGAGGAGTTTGGCCTGTCTCTGGTTTTGGAGATATCTGCATACTGCTTCCTTTTTCATCATTGTTAATGAAGAGCTGCTTGGGATCTTCCTTACATTGATGTTTCCAGTGAACTCTATTGATATGTATTGAGCTCTTTTTCAGCTGTGTGTTTCTTAGCTTTGAAAGATTAGGGAGTAAGTCAACTTAAACATTGGCTTTCAGCCACATCTCAATGTACTCACACAGTCAGTAAAAGTTCTCTCAGCCCCGCCTCACTATGAACAATGCAGCTCTTGCTAGAGCAATTAAGGAACATAACTAAAGATAAGGGCTTTGTCAAATATCGAATATGTGGTGGTGTGTATGCTAACCTTAAAGAAATACTCGCGAATTCTAAATCTCTGCTATTGTCCTGAATCTCTGAATTAAGTTCTTTACATCATGTTGACTAAGATATACATTAGAATTATATTTACTAATCTTTCATGCAAATTTCAAAGAAAAACCTGCCTGGAACCTTGGTTTGCTAATTAGGAATAATTAGGAATATTATGTACTTTTAATCTTTTGCAGGTCTAAATGTTTTTGGAATAGGTTGGTTTTGTCCTAGTTCTGGAATAATTAGTAGGAAATACTAAACATAACTTATATTTGCAGAAGTGGTTTGGGTGAAGTCATTTATATTATGCCTTGACAACACCTGCACATATGGGCACTGGATTAGTACTATATAATTATGATAATTGAATGGCCCTTACTAAATGATGTCAGATTCGAATTAACATTCAGAAAAGTAATGATATACAGAAGTTTTAGTTACATATTACTCTGAAATAGAGTAGGAAATGTATTGGCTTAGGTTGCCTAGTGATTTAAGATTATGACTTAAATACTATCCCTTCAAATGCAATAAAACCGGTTGTCTGTCTTTGAACTTCTCACTAATTGCCTTCATTCATTTATACACTCACTTTTCCTTTTTGTCAAGCTAGCAATTATTGCTCTCATTATGATGTAATTTGCACATCACTGTAGAAGTTTAACAAGGTTGGTATTCAAGCTTGACTTTTCCTTAGTTCTACTAAGGACCCTTTCTGTGCAGAACCCTTCCTAAATTAAGGCCAGGGGAGAGCTTCGTGTTCTTGGCAAGAGCATATCTGACTCTGGACCAGCACTGGCTGCTACATCTTCTTACCTTAAATCTGAACCAGGGTTCGCTGAAGGCAAAGCGTGGAGGAAATATGGTCTCTTCAATAGGGAAGTTCTCAGCATTTGTTTTAATTGTGCCTTTGCCTCTGTACTGCATCACAAAGCAGACAAAGACTGTATTGTTATCTCAGAGAAGTTGTAAAAAATAGTGAGGTATTCCTAGGAATGGATTTGGTCGACTTTGGATGTGATAAAACATGAAAAATGTAAAACTATAAGGCATTAACATTACTAAAGGCAAATGGAAGAGTTTATATTCCATGAGAAGGAGGAGTGAAAACAAATTAGGTAACCATTAATAGTTTTGTTATCCAGGAAGTATTCTGGGTTCTCTATTGAAAAGAATCCCAGTGATATGTGCCCCTTCTGTCTTTATTGCTTTGTTGTGTCATTGAAGTCACAGTGGTGATGTGTCATTGAAGTCACCGTGGTAAGGCTTGTAGAGAAGAAGCTGCTTTTTGGGAGAGTTCAAGAATGGGTTAGTTCTCATTTGTCAAAGCTCTAAGAAAATCTTTATCCCCAGAAAATGAGAAGTACCAGTAATAATTGGATAGTGTGTTTGGATTGGACTCAAACCTGAGTTTGAATCTTGACCCTGGCACTAACCAAGCCTGTGGCTTGGGCAGTCTATCCCAGCCTGTTTTCTCATCAAAGAAATGAGGATAATCATACCTATCTTGAGAATCTTAGGAGGACTCTGATAATAACACATGTTAGTTGCCTAGCATATTTCAGTTTCTCAGTAGAAGATATTTTTATTATATGTTTATGCCTTGTCCAGGGTCCCACCAAAAGCAGGACTTAAGACAAAGTTTTTGGGGAAGACCATAACTATACCTTTCTTCTTTGGCTTATTACTCAAAAAGGGCCATAATAAAAACAAGCCTAATAATTGGAAATAATTGAGGGGAAAGCAGAAAAACATATTCTGTGTGCTCATCTGTAAACTGGGGATAGTTGTATCTGATTTATAAGATTGTTGTGAGGATTAGATGAGTTAACATATGTGAAGGCTTAAAATCATGGTACACAGGAATGGCTCAACAGTATTATTATTATTATTATCTCATTGCTAGTATTGTTGTTGTTACTATAGAATAGAGATTAAGCTCAGGCTCTATAGTTAGGGAGAACTGTGTTTAAATCCCTGAACTTTCTAAATGGGCAACCTTAACCTTGGGTACTAACTTAGCCTCTCTGAACTTAGTCTCATCTATAAAATGGAGATGATAGTGGTTCTTCTCCAGTAGGGCTGTTTGAGAATGAAAAGCAAGAAAATAGAGAGTTTAGCATAGTTCCTGGCACATTTGAAGCACTTTGTAATGTTAGATTTTATATTATCAGTGATAGCTATTCATTTATTTAGCATTCATTTGACAAATTCTTATTAAGCACCTACTTACTATTTGCCAGGCATTCTTCTAGACACTGGGGATATAGTGTTAAATACAACAGAATCATAGCCTAATGGAACTAACATTTTATAATATTAAACAGTAGGCTTGAATTATTTAATATTTTTAATCAAAGCAATTTTTTTCATAAGGAACAAAAACTAGACTTTACCAAATAGAAATCATATGGACTTTTTAAGTGAATAAAGATGTTTTTATTTTCATATCATTTACACGAAAATGGATGCTTCTAAATACTTTAAAATAATTTGTTTTCTTGAAAAGTTTGAAGATCTCTACTTCTCATTAGAATTTTATTTACTCTATTAATTTACATAACAAAATTAATAAGTCTTTATATACATACATAAAATATACTTGAATGTATTTAAAATTTTCTAGATATAGAGTTAGTACATAATTTCAAAATTGTTGGCCTCGGGGATATTCAGCCCTTACCATGCTTTTTCCCTCAGAGATGATGCAAAATTTAATTATGCTTTTAAAAAACATTGTGAATGATGAATCTATTGATAAGTCAAACTAAGTGTGAAATCATTATGCAAGACCATTTTGCTGTTATGTGATTTATATATAGAGACTTGATTTATTTTTTCCACACAATCACTGAGTAAGTTTTAACTTAGTAAAGGAGAATACTATTCTGTCACCCTTAAGGCTCATGGCAAGAATTTCACTGTTTGAAAGGAGATATATTCTTAACTAGCATTTAAAATTGTAATTTGGTAAACTCTCAGTCTCAAACTTTTTTGGGATTATGTTGTCTATGTGAATAACATTGACTTAATGAAGTAGCAAAGTAATTTGAAAATCTATTAGCTGAGAGAATTGTGCTCATGCTATCTTTAGAGGACACAAAGGAAAAAAGTAAAAAAGAACCAAGAACCTTTTATAAAAAGAGACACAGAGAATGACAGTCAACAATAGAAAGAGCTGCACAAAAGAAAATAAAAAGTGAAAACATTTATCCTGAGCTGCATGATATTAAAATATCCTGAAAGAGCATGAAAATTAATTATCTACTTTAGTTTGCCTTTACAAATGAGTTGGAAATGTCAAACACGTTTCTGGATGAATGAGAAGGCTAAGCGGTGAATCATTTGCAGTTGTTTTCTGAACACAGCAGAACTTAGAGGATTCTGACATGCATAAGAAAGCCCCTTAAAACACAGTGGGTTTATCACACTTGTATGCATTTTTCATTGTTGTTGACAACATAGTCAAGAGCAAAGAAACCCATGTTGCGTTATGCATTGAAAGACAAGATGATGTAAAAAAAAAAACACTGGGGAGGATTCAGAAGACCTGGGTTCTAATTCTTTCTCTATTCTTCATCTTGGCAACTTATTCAGGACCTCAGTATATAGGGCCTCAGCTCTGAAATTAGAGGACTGAGATTAAAGAGTTAAATATATTCTCTAAGGCTCCTGCCAACTCTAGCATTCTGTAGCTCTGTATTCTGCTGTTCTCTTACAAACTAAACTGTAGACAGAGTAGCATCCTCCTTGCTTAGACTTCATGGCCAAAAGAGCTTACTTTATGTTTAGAATGCTAATCACTGGAAAGCATAAAAGGCATGAATATCTTGGAATTAAATAAGCACATGGTTACTTACACTAGAAAGTTCCTGTTCCACTAGGCAGATATTCTTGATCAGAATAAGACGAGGCAACACCCTCCCCAGGCCGTTTTATAGTCTAAAGGATGATTGTGTATGTTAGTTATTAAGTGACCAAAGAGAGCATGCTTTCATATGGAAATCTGTGACTTCTTCAGGAAAGCAGATTTGGAACTGAATTATAAATAAAAGAGAAAAATCTCAGTGATTGACATATTCCCGCATTCAATATTATTACCATTCATCTAAAAAACCCATTTACTAAACCTTTCTATATACAAAACATTTATATTTGCAGATTGAATATTCATGCTTAGACATTTCTCACTATTTTAGAAGAATAATCAAAAGATAGAACATATACAAGATAAGTAAAATGTAACAAACTGGCATCCTAATCCTACATTCTGTGTTTAGAAGAAAGAAAACAAGCTCAAGTTGGGATCTATAATCAATGTGTTTTTCAAAATGCTTTTAGGAATAAATGGCTGTATGGATAAACATGATTGGCATACTGTACGTTAATCCCCTTTCAGATATTCACACTGAACGTTAACATACTCTGAGAATGTTTCGCGGTAAATTTACTTTAAACAAATCTTAATTGACGTATAATTCACATACCATAAAAGTCTTCCATTTAAAGTATACAATTCAATGATTTCTAGTATGTTCGTTCACCGTCACCACAGTCACCTTTAGATCATTTTCATCACTACAAGAGAAACCTGAAAACCATTAGCTGTGACTCCTCAATTCACTGAAAATCACTCCCCCTCCAGCTCTAGGAAACCACAAATCTACTTAGTCTCTATAATTTTTTTTTTTTTTAAATGCATTAATCTTTTTTTTTTTTTTTTTTTTTTTTTTTATTTATTTATTTATTTATTTTTGGCTGTGCTGGGTCTTTGGTTCGTGCGAGGGCTTTCTCCAGTTGCGGCAAGTGGGGGCCACTCTTCATCGCGGTGCGGGGACCGCTCTTCATCGCGGTGCGCGGGCCTTTCACTATCGCGGCCCCTCCCGTCGTGGGGCACAGGCTCCAGAAGCGCAGGCTCAGCAGCCGTGGCTCACGGGCCCAGCCGCTCCGCGGCACGTGGGATCCTCCCAGACCAGGGCTCGAACCCGTGTCCCCTGCATTAGCAGGCAGATTCTCAACCACTGCGCCACCAGGGAAGCCCCGTATAAATTTATATGTATTGGACATTCTATGTAAATAGAACCATACATGTGTTTTCTTTCATATAGTGTAATGTTACCAAGGATCATCAATGATTTAGTACTTCATTCCTTTATTGCCAAATCATATTATGTTGTAGGGATAAACTACACTTTGTTTATACACTCATCAATTGATGATCATTTGGGTTGTTTCCTCTTTTTGGCTATTATGAAGGACATTGCTATGAAGCAATATTAAAATGTTATTCCCATGAAAGTTTTTATGTGGATATATGCTTTCATTATTCATTGGTATAAACCTAGGAGTAAAATAGCTGGGTCATATAGTAACTCTGTTTAACAATTTGAAGAATTGGCAAGCTATTTTCCAATGAAGCTGCACCATTTTATATTCTAACCAGCACTGAAGGAGGCTTTCAGTTTCTCCACGTCCTTGTCAACACTTGTCATTGTCCATCTTTTTTATTATAGCCATCCTGGTGGGTGTGAAGTGGTATTTCACTGTGGTTTTAATTTGCATCTTCTAATGGCTAATGATGTTGCACATCTTTTCATGTCCTTATTGGCCATTTGAATAGCTTCTTTGGAGAAATGTCTCCTAATATCCATTGCCCATTTTCTAAATTGGGTTATCTTTTATTAATTTAGTTGTAATAATTCTTATTTCTATACTCTAGACACAAGTCACTTATCAGATAAGTGATTGGCAAATAGTTTCTCCACCTCTCTGGGTAACGTTTCACTTTTTGATGGTGTCTTTTAATGCACAAAAGTTTTTAATTTTGGTGAAGTTTAATTTGTATGTATTTTTTCTTTTGTCACTTGTGAGTTTGGTGTCATATCTAAGAAACTGCTGCCTAAACCAAGGTTACGAAGCTTTACTCTTATTTTTCTTTTGAAAGCTTTATAGTTTTAGCTCTTACATTTAGATTTGTGATCCATTTTCAGTTAATTCTTGTGTGTGGTATGAGATCTGGGTCCAACTTCATTCTTTTGCATCTGACATCCAGTTGTCCCAGCACCATTTGTTGAGAAGACTATTCTTTCCCCCATTGAATTATCTTGGCACTTTTGCTGAAAATCAATTGACCACAATCTATGCTCTTTTCCCTAGAGTCTCAATTCTATTGCCTTAATTTACTTGTCTGTCTTTATGTCAGTATCATATTATCTTGATTACAATAGCTTTGTAGTAAGTTTTAAAACAAGATGTGTGACTCCTCCAACTTTGTTCTTTTTCAAGATTGTTTGGTCATTTTATGTTTTTTACATTGCAGTTGGATTTTAGAATCAATTTTCAAATTCTGAAAAAAAGCAAGCTGGGATTTTGATGGGGCTTGTGCTTGAATATGTAGATCCATTTGGGGAATATTGCCATCTTAACCATATTAAATCTAAAGATCCAAAATCTATCTATAAACTCTATCTTCCTTTCTTGAATGGACCCATTTCAAGGTGAAGGAAAATCTCTAGTGACATTCTCCATAGCTCTGTTCTTGGCAGAACTCTGCTTAATATTAGAAGGCATTTTTTCACCTCTGTTGATTACACAAGACTGGAGAGGGCAGCATTTAGTAGAACTGATATTTATCTCAGACCAGATTGTTGAACTATAATCAACAATGTGAAATTTGTAAGCCTTAAAAGTAAATATATTTAGTTTCAAAAATTTAACTTCTCAACAACAGTTTGGAAGAGGTTTTGAAAATACCAAATTATGTATTGCATATATTTAGTTTGAGAAGAAAAGACTTAGGGCATGATGGCTGGCCTTTTAGGTATCTGAAATTCCACATATGGAAGGTGAAACAAAATGAAGCAAAAGAATAGGATGATGTCATAAGGGGATTGATTCAGTACTATGAGCATGCTTTGTACATTATAAGATACATTTATTAAAGTATTATTTAAAAAATATTCTAATAATATTTGATACTCCAAATAGTGACCATCAAAAACTGCAGGAGGCTGAAAGATTAAAAAAGATACTGTCATGTCCAGTACCTTCTATTTACCAAACAGGAGAAATGGATTAGAACATTTTAGAATGATTCTTATCAACAAAATTTGTAAAGGATTTACTCTTTCTGTCCAATTGCATATAGTCCGAGAGAGACTATGGCACTATGGGTACTTTTTGGAGTTGACCCATTTGGTAGCTGGCTTTATTTCTTTCTGGTTTAAAAACAGAAAGCAGAGGCCTGGAGCAATATCTCTTCCATGAGTGAAGTGGCAATTTTAGCTAACATTGAGATTAGTAATAAGAAGAGTTGCTGATAATTACCAAATGATTTCTTTATAAAGTTGGTAGCATTATTAGTCTCATTTATTAATGATTGAATTGAAGTTTAGAGATGGTATATAACTTGCCTACAGACATAAAGCTAGTTAGTAGTGGAGCTAGCATGACTCAAGGATGTCTGAGTCTAGCTACTATGTTTTACCACCTTCCAAGATAAAAGCTTAAGCAAGATTATGAAGGTTTAGTTTAATGGCTTAATCTCTTAAGCATATTTCTTATTTCCCTTATTCTGATTGTACCATTTCTGTTGCACTTCCTTGGCTTTGAAAAACTTTATGGAAATAGGTAATGTAGTGATTCTAATACACCTGTTTGTTCTTTTGAGTGTGTTGGAACTTCTAGGCATGAGTAAATATGATGACAGCTTGATATCTGTTAATACCAGCAGGTCATGAGATATCAGGAAGCACTAGACATGCAAGTTGTTAAGGGATATTTGGTTCATCTCAAGCCAATTTTATGTATTTGTTAATCTAAGATCTGTTAGTCTGATCCTGATTTTGTTTATCCTCAGTTATCTATGCCCTTAGGGGTGCTTTGATTTGAGAAAAGTCTGAGTAAATGTGGCTTGAAAGGAGAGTTTATTAAGTCACTATGGTTCCCTAAGTCAACACACTTTATACCCATGCCCTCTAGGAGCTGCTGATATTCTTCCACCATCCCCAGATGGATGCCCCAAAAGGGATGCTGTAACAAGGTACCACAAACTGGTACTTAAAACAACAGAAATGTATTATTTCTTAATGTTGACAGGACTACGCACTCCAAAGCCTCTAGGGGAGGATCCTTCATGGTCCCTTCTGGCAGCCACAGGTATTCCTTGGCTTGTAGATATATCACTCCAGTCTCTGCCTCCATCTTCACATGATGTTCTTCCTGTGTCTCTGTGTCTTCACATTTCCACCCCCCTTTTAAAAAAAAATTTATTGAAGTATCGTTGATTTATTTACAATATTGCATAAGTTTCAGGTGTATAGCACAGTGATTCAGATATATATATATATTCTTTTTCAGATTCTTTTCCCATATAGATTATTACAGAGTAATGAGTAGAGTTCTCTGCACTATACAGTAGGTCCTTGTTGGTTATCTATTTTATACGTAGTAGTGTGTACACCTCCTTTTCCCTTTTCCCCCTCTTTTTATAAGGACACCAGTTATATTGGATTAAAGGCCTACCCTGCAATAGTATGACCTCATTTTAACTTGGTTACATCTACAGATAAGATCACAGTCATAGGCACAGGGGTTTGGACTTCAACATTTCTTTTTGAGGGTCAAAATTCAACCCATAACACCAAATCTGGTACTTATGATACTGCTGGAGTGTGACTGACTGAGGTCAGTCCCTCAGAGCAATGAGAGGTGGATGAAATCACACTACTGAAAATAAGCTAGTCTCTTAGCATTTAGAATGATTGCTCTTTTCATCAGCTCCTTCACAAAATGGTTGTATTTTCATGATTATGTGGATTTTCTCATTTTTGAAGGTCCACAAGATGATGTTATTTCAACTAGTGCAGCATGATATGACAACAGTAATACTGCAATGCGATGCAAATATCAATAACCACACAATCAGTAGACTAAGCAGATGATGTGGCTGAACTAGCTGTGACAATCAGCAAATGATTGATGTGTGAAGCACAGCTTTTAGCAGCAGCTGCTTCACTGAGAATTAGTTTTAGTGAATCACCACTGCAGCTGCCATTTTTCTCTGAGCCAGATAAATCCTGACATGAATGAGGTGCTGATATAGGAGGTGTAAATTCAGCTAGTAATAAATGTCACTGACCTCAGTATGAGACATGTAGTCATTCTCAAATTCAAGGAACGGAAGGAAGGAGGTAATTTTGACATTAAATATATCTTTGTTGAGTTTTGTCTCTTTTTTTGTCCTGTCCATAATCTTCTTGCCTTGAATTTAATGTCTTAAAGTGAAGCATATTTAAATAAGTTAATTCATCTTCTAAAAAACAAATTTAATGTAAAGAATTTAGTGTGTCTAGTAAGCAACACTCTAGGGAAAAATACATCGTTGTAGAAAAGCATATTCAGACTTTCCTTTATTCTAATTTTGTACTCTAATGGTGTCAGCAGTTTTTAAATTCAGCTGAGTGTTGGGCTCCAGTCATGAAGTGCATTCTATACAGCCTAATGCATTAGTCTGCTATAAATGTATCTCCAGTTCTAGACAGATCATGAATTACGAAAGTGAAGGTTTTTTTTAGTTGACCCATATACCTGGATTTAAAAAAATATCCTCAAATTGGTGACGACAACAACAATGACAAAGAGAAACAAGGTTGGGCTGCATCCCTTAGTAAAGGTAAATAGGAAAACCAGAAATGAGCATGTCACCCTGAGCTTCCTTATTGATGAACTAAGTTTGAAATCTTGGTCTGTTTGCTCTTCAGAGATAGTTCTTATAGATAGTGCCCAAGAGTCACTCTTCAAAAGACCCTTTAAGAATGAATTTATCTCAAAATGCTATTTCAGATTTTTTTTAATGCTATTTTAAAATATGGAACTAACAATCTATTTTTTAGTTAGGTAGAAGCATCTAAATCTGCAGGATGTTAAATAGTTAGCAAAGATATATGCCTCAGAATAAGACTCCCCTAATACATTTTTTTCTACATGTGTTTTTCCTAGACTGTAGGAGAAAGAAATAGCCATGACTGAGAATATTAGGACAAAGTAGATTAAAAAGGGGGCCCTTCGGCCCAGGAAATAACAGGATCAAGACCACATAGGAATTCATACAGAGTTAGTTTTGAAAGGAAATGGAGGTCAGGAAGAGGAAAAAAAGTTGGCTATAAACCAATTTTATTAATGAAAAAAATATCTAAATTTGAAATCTTCACAGACCTTTTCTGGTCCTTTGTTGGTCATTGGTTATTTAGAGGCAATTTGGTTTTAGATGAAGCTGAGTTTATACTCCTTTGCCCCCAGTAAAGTAATGGCCTGTGATCTTGTGCTACCCATTAACCTTCTAAAGTGCAGTTTCTCCTTTGGTACAAAGAACATCCTAATAATAATGACTATCGTTTATTAGGGCATTTATTCTAAGTACTTTTCAGACATTGTCTCATTTAATCTTCGTAACACTCTGTGAGGCAGAAGTTTTATTTTCACATTATAAATAAGAAAAGTTGTACTGAAGTAGCCCAAGTTATAGCTGTTATGTTCTAGAGCCAGTCTGGCTCCAAAGTTCATGTGCTTAGCATTATACTGTTTTTAGTGTTAGAATCTCTCCCAGCTTTAGCCTTTTCTGACCAAACTTTTATGATCGTCTGAATTTCTTTGCCTAGTGTTCTCCCCACTGACACTGCCTCTCAACCAGACTCTAAGGTTAACATTGCAAAAGCCCATAAAGCTCCCACAGGTTATCTGTGCAGATATGGAAACTGAAGTCCAAAGGGTTTACTATTTTGTAAGAGATCATTATGTCCATTTCCTAAGAGCATCTTGCCTTACCCCAGAGGGCACCAAATCTATTTAAAAACCAATTTTTAAAAATTGGGGATCTATTATGGGTTTTTTTGTACTCCTCCCCCATCTCCCACCTGTGTTACTCTAGGAGTCTGTCAAATCACTTTCTGGTAGTTTTGCCAGATGACAGCACATTTAATGCTAGTCCTGAACTGCCTTCAAGGACATTGCTGTGCTTTTTAAGAAAACAGATTGGGTTCCTTTGAACAGGTTACTGATCTTATCAAGGTGGGGATGGAGCATCTGGTGTTAAAATATAATGCTAATAGGATGACTCATCAAAACCACTTTGAAAAAAAATAGATGGCATATCCAAAGTGACCTCTAAAGTAGAGTTCATCAGCTCTGCTCTCCCATGTATTTACTCTTTGCTGCTCCTGTGGGTTGACTTAGTCAAGCACCACTATCATTACTGAGTTAGTCTGACTTTGTGGGTTCAAATCCTGACACTGCTTGGCACTGGCTTTGTTATAATCTTGGAATTCCTCAGGTATCCAATGGTATTACTGTTTACCTCTGAGGGCTTTTTTAAGGATTCAGTGAGAGAATGTTTAAGATGTAATTGGAAAATCACAGGCACTCAGCAGTTGTTTGCTCCCTTCTCTCCCAATGAGTTGGTATATTCACTTTCATATATGAGTTTTCATCGGCTTTCTTTTGTGAGCATGAATATTTGAATACCAGATCTAAATCTGCTGGTATGAATATCACAACATTGGATTCAGTACTTAAAATTTTAACTGTTTTATTATTAACATAAAAATTACGTATTAACTGTGATGCCTCAGTTTTCTCTTTAGACCCAGGCATACCTATTAAAATACCGTAAGTCATATGGAACACATGTGAGGCTTATGAGTTGATTTCCTGCTGTTTAAAGATTATAATACAGGCAAGAAGGTAATATAGGCTAGGAAGTTTAATGTTGTTGGAAAAATTTAAAAGGTACTTCCTTTATTAAAGCTTTATAAAGAAACATGATGAAACAGTGGGTAGTTTAGAATAAATATGTGTCTGGTGCTTTTATGGTGTGGTTTTATTCTGTTTTTTGTTTTTATTTATTTATTTATTTTTTATTTTTGGCTGTGTTGGGTCTTCATTTCTGTGCGAGGGCTTTCTCTAGTTGCGGCAAGTGGGGGCCACTCTTCATCGCGGTGCGCGGGCCTCTCATTATCGCGGCCTCTCCCGTTGCGGAGCACAGGCTCCAGACGCGCAGGCTCAGTAGTTGTGGCTCACGGGCTTAGTTGCTCCGCGGCATGTGGGATCTTCCCAGACCAGGGCTCGAACCCGTGTCCCCTGCATTGGCAGGCGGATTCTCAACACTGCGCCACCAGGGAAGCCCTCCACTACATCTTTGAAGGTAAATTAATAAAAGTTGGGGAGGAGGCTTCTGTTTCGTTTTGTCATTTCTACACTTGTAAACATCAGCCTCCTAGAAAGGATAAGGGCAGTTGCAAAACACTTCTGCTTCCATTTTCCTTTTTTCCTGTCACCTCGTTGCTTCTTCTCTTGTGAGAATGATAAAAGGAGAGAATAAGTATCTGTTGTTTGTTCTTTGCGCTCTTGAAACTCTGGAGGTTTAAGTTGAAACTAAAGCATGATTGAGACCTGACCTGTTCAGAACTCTGATTAATGCTTTTCTATTTCAAGAAATGATTAATTTTTCATGATACCTTTAAACAGATTTAAGAAGTTTTGACCACATCAGATTCCTTTGAAATTTGCTTGCCATCTAGGATCAAGGTTAATTCTATTATTCCATGTTTTCAATCATTACCCTTCTCTTTTTTAAGATAATAATGTTATTTTTTTCCTTTTCTGATTACTGCTTCTTCTGTTGTCTCCTGTGAGAACACGCTATTATTCATTGACACACTCTGATCTCTTTTAGTCTGAGATTCTATCAATCCTCATCTTTTCAACTCTATATACTATACAAAATTGCTGAAATTTCCATTTTTAATTTTCTCCTCTTGTCTGAGTTCCAGGTCCATAGTTCCAGTTACTTACTCTGCTGTCCCCTTGGCAAGATTGCCAGCATCTAAACTTACTAGCTCTTCTTCTCATCTGTTATTTTGTTAGTGATTCTGTGATCCAGTTCCCTAAACATAAAACCTTGCAGTTGTTTCAGCTCATTGCACTCCTTCATTCACCTTAGCCTATTACCACATTCCATGGATTTTTCCATTTTGAAATGTTTTTTTATTCATCTGAATTAGTTAAGATATCGGTTTGGCAGTTATAATAAAGTCCCAGAATAATAGTGGATTAAACACAATGGAGGTTTAGTTCTGTCTTATTACAGCCCAGGTAGATGGTACAGAGGTGGTATAATGGCTTAACCATGTTAGGGAACAACAAGGACAAAACTATCCATGTCAGGGATACAGGCTCCTTCCATCTTGTTGCTTCGTCATCCCCAAAGTGGTGTCCTTGTTCACGTGGTGAATATCACCACACAGATACAGTCCAGTTTTCAGAAAGGGGAAAAGAAGAGGGAGGGGCCACACTCCCCTCTCTTTTATTTTTATTTTATTTTATTTTTTAATTTTTTTGGTGTTGACTTTTTTTTTACATTTTTATTTATTTATTTATTTATGGCTGTGTTGGGTCTTCGTTTCTGTGCGAGGGCTTTCTCTAGTTGTGGCGAGTGGGGGCCACTCTTCATCGCGGTCCGTGAGCTTCTCACTATCGTGGCCTCTCTTGTTGCGGAGCACAGGCTCCAGACGCGCAGGCTCAGTAGTTGTGGCTCACGGGCCTAGTTGCTCCGCGGCATGTGGGATCTTCCCAGACCAGGGCTCAAACCCGTGTCCCCTGCATTAGCAGGCAGATTCCAAACCACTGCGCCACCAGGGAAACCCTCTTTTAGAGTATAACCTAGAACTGCATACATCACTTCTGCTCATAGCTCATGTTTAAATGAGAAAATCCATTTGCATGGCCATATCTAGCAGCATGGGAGGCCTGGCAATGTGGTCCTTAGCTATGCACCCAGCTAAACTTTCTATTTCTTAGAGAGGAAGGTGAGAAGAGCTATTGGGAGCCCAACTAGCAGTCTCTGCCACACCTTCCTTAATCCAATTTTACTGTCTTCCCCTTTGGTGGGCCTTTATTGCCAATGCCAAGGTTACTTCTAGAGACTTGCAGCTGGATTTACTGTTTGCTCGTTATCAACTCGCCCATTCTTTATTTTAAAGAGCCACTTTTTTTTTTTTTTTTTCCTTGTTAAACCTCAGCTTAGAAGCCTACAGCATAAAGTCTCTGTTTCAAAGGTCTTTATAATCTGGTCCTATTTTACCTGCTTCTGATCTTTTTTCAACTTTCATTCATTCATTCATTCTTCGTTTATCCAGTAAATATGTGTTGAGTGCCTACTCTGTGTCAGGCATAGAGTCATTTGTTTTCCTAAGCTAGTTCATTTGAGTTCTATGGATAGAAAACATCCTCATGAATGTCTGTGCTCTCTCATGTCACAGCGATTCATCTTTTGATGATTGTTTTCATCTTTATAATGCCTGAGAGATTAAATGCATCTTAAGGAGACAGCCTTTTAAAACTGGGTCTTGCAGTTGAAGTGGTCGATTTGCCTTTAGGAATCAGATGAAGTTCAACTGACATTTTGAATGTTCAGGTCTTTACACATTTTAGACCTATGATTTGCCTTTTAAAAACAAAACAAAAGTGGAAAATAATGCCCCTTGAAGCAGCTGTAACTATATTTAGTAACTCATTGAAATTGTAAAATAGCTCAGTGCAACCATGGACTGAGTATTTACCTCATGTGTTGTAGTTCTCTAGATGCTTATTTGTTCTCAAACAACTTAACTTTATCTTCAGTCCTACAGACTGAGGTGTAAGGTCTATATTGCAGAGCACACCTTGACTGGGCTTTTCCTCCAAACAACATTTCCTTCTCCTACAATCCTAGGTATTATAGAGGCAGACATTTACTTAATACAACTAACCAGACATCATTTTTATGTTTGTACTTCATTTTTCAAAGAAGTTCCCAGACCAGCTCCAGGGCTAGGGTGAGGTACGTGAGGCCAAGTTGTACAAGTGCAGAGTAAGATCTTTATTTTAAAATTTGATGTTTTTCATCATAGATCTTTTGCACTAATTTTGATTTTTAAAAAACTATTGCTTTAAATATTATTTATCTTGATTTTTGAGGTTGCAGGACCCCCTGAAATCTTGCATATGAAAGTGCACTGGATCCTTCTTCTTTATGCAGATTTTTGCATATTGACATGGCTGACTGCTTGAGTCATGAAAACTTTCAAGTTAGAAAATATATATTTCAAAGAAAAAAATAAGTATTCATTATTTTACCAAACTCTAGAAGCAAAAATACCTTAAATCTTACCAGATCATACTTTAAAAATTTATATTTGCAAATGAGATCAGATGGGGAGTGTGCAGGGAAGCCAGTTCATGAAGACAAGGCAGGGGCATCTAAAGGGAATATAGCCAAGTGTCCAGGATTAATGATTTCAGCTACTTTATCTATTACATTGTCTTAAAATGGCCTCTCTTGTTCCATCTTCAGCTTGGTAGCCTTATCTCTAAAATGACAATGTTGTCAAGTAATTTTCAAACTGCACTCCTGGAGGGAGAGGAGAGGAGGAAGGAGAGAGAGTGGGTAGAGACTGAAGCTGCTTTAGCCAGAGCCCTTCTGCTTATATCTGTCTTATATATTGGCCACCTGCTAAAGAGTTCATTTGGGAAAAAAAATTTTTTTTTAATAGTTTGAAAATCACTGAACTAGCCGATTTTCAAAATCTCTGCTAATTCACAACCCTGTGTGTGCAAGTGTTTCTAAAATGATGAATTTCTGCTGAACCACCCATATCTTGATCTGCTCCCCTTGCAAAGCCTATAATAACCTTTGCTGAGACCATTGGCCTTTTCCCCTTGGGAATCTCTTAGCCGTTATATGTTATACGTATATCGCTATTTAACTGTAGTTCCGAGAGATAATGGAGAGAGAATTAGATCTTGTGTAGTAACAATGTCTTATAAATTCTGCATCCAATCTGGAAGTTCAGGAAGAACATAGTAGAACACCTAGTTACATTTACAGTATTCTTATCTTATTTTACATTTCTTTTAATGTATTTAACATACATGATAATGATAATATAACATATAAATTATGCTAGTCATTAGAAGAGTGATACTTATAATTTATAAAAATAAATATTCATAAATAAGAGATGTGTGCTCAAAACAACTTGTTGTTCTTGTTGTTAAGGGCATACCACTGTTCTTAAAACCTTTTCAGGAATTACTTCTCTTTTGTTAGTAAAGTTTTTGATAACTGATAATTTAAAGGATAAGTAGAGACTCAGTCTCTTAATATTTAGTGTATTTGTGTTTAGCATATCCTCCATAAATCTGAATTTTGATGTATATGAAGAATCAAAAATTCATGTGGATATTATTTTTAAAGTCCATTGCATGAGTATATTTGAATGTAACATAAGCTGCAAAGAAGTGGAGAGGGAAAAATAACTATGTCACTCTTCTATTTCTTTCTTTCTTTGGTTCTAGTACAATGGGCAGAGGTAGGTGGAAATTTGTAAAATGAAACCAAATTTAATCTTGGAAAAAGTATAAAATTATAGAGATTTTTTAAAATATGCATTTAAAAGACAAATAACAGTGTTAGTTTTATCTAACTGACTTTAAACTGGATTCCTGTTTACAGTTTCTACTAGATCATTGCCAAGAGCCGTATGCAAATATTTGAAAAATTAGGACTACAAAAGTATTTTTCTTAATCTTGCTCTTTTAGGGGTGCACATTTGCATTATGTTACATAAATTTTGAAGCTTATAAATTTTAACTTGTTACTACTTCCCATAAGATAATTTGTTCATTTATTTTTCTATTCCTCTTCTCAGTTCCTTTATTCAGTCTAAACAAATAGGACTCATTTGAAGGGAAATGGTCTCAGATACACAGTGAGAGGAACAGTGAAAACCATATAGGAAGCTGGGTAGAGGAACGCGGTTAAAAGATGTCTGCTTTGGTTTTAAAATTCTTCCACAGTGGTAAGTGTGCATTCAAGCAACTCTGAGTCTGAAAAGCACCTTACAAACCTTGACATTTATTTATATTTATTTATTGCATCCCTCCTACCATGTGCAAGATGAATGAGTCACAGTCTGTGCCCTCAAAAGGCTTTAAAAAACTTGTGTGAGGTGGGAGGTGAGAGGCAGGCACTAATCAGAAATTAATAATATAGGTGATAAGTTCAACAATAGAGATAGGCCAGAGTGTTTTCGAGCACAGAGGAGGGAACCTGCCTCGTCCAAGGGGGCATAGAAGGCTTCTGAGAAAGGGGCGTCCAGATGAACCCTGAGTGGATGAATATGTGTTAACCAGAGGATGGGGAGGGAATTGAGGGCAAAGAACCTCAGCCAGCAGGGCAGTATAAACAAGGCACAGGGGGTCTTTGGCAAGGTGTGACTGCAGAGCTTTAGGACTAGCCCAGATCTGGCATGGGTGAAAATGAAGGAGAGGTAGATTGGGGCCAACTTCTGGAGGGCATCATGCACCCTGTGAAGGGGCTTGGACTTGATCCTGTAGGTGATGGGAAGGCTGTGAAGGATTAGTTAATCATAGAATGTTCATGGGCAGATTTACTTTGAAATAATTCCACCTGACATCTGTGTAAAGAATGGATTTGCAGGAAGCAAGAATGCATAGAAGAAAGTCATTTGGGATGTTGTTGCAAAGCTCCTGTAAGAGTGAACGGCAGGCCGAGCTAGGGCAGTGAGAGTGTGGTGGAGGGCATTTGCAAAGTGCCCTGTTGCTATCAGTGGCTGATGTAAATACCCATGGTTTATAGTCCTGTTTTTTTTCACCTTTCTTGGGTCAGATGCTCAGCCCTGAGATACAGGGCCCAATCTGTAAAGAAGAATTATATGTACATAGTTTATCTTCATTTCTGGAAGCAAGATGCTTGGATTTCTTCCACGTGGTCTCCATGTGGGTATTAGGAATACTGGTACAGCGCTTCAAGGCACTTGAGAAAGATGTAAAAGATTCTCTACAGTCATATCCTCAAAGTGCAGTATGTTTTACCAAATAAAGGTGTAGTTATGCCAAATATTTTTTACAGTCATTTTCTGTGCCTACAAATGTTTCCTGTAATGGATGGTTATTTTTATGTGATGACTTTCTCAACTTGACATTAACCCCTAATAGCACTGATACAGTAATTATTCAGTGCATTTTGTAGCTGGCAGTCCTAGGTACTAACACTTGCTATTTGAAATGAAGCCGCTTGACTTTTTGTTTTTTTTAACTGATTTTAACCTATGAAGCAGTTTTTTTTTTTAATTTTATTATTTATTTATTTATTTATTTATGGCTGTGTTGGGTCTTTGTTTCTGTGCGAGGGCTTTCTCTAGTTGTGTCAAGTGGGGGCCACTCTTCATCACGGTGCGCGGGCCTCTCACTATCGCGGCCTCTCTTGTTGCAGAGCACAGGCTCCAGACGCGCAGGCTCAGTAGTTGTGGCTCATGGGCCCAGTTGCTCCGCGGCATGTGGGATCTTCCCAGACCAGGGCTCGAACCCGTGTCCCCTGCATCGGCAGGCGGATTCTCAACCACTGCGCCACCAGGGAAGCCCCCGCTTGACTTTTAATAGAAAATTTTATTGTAGAATTGGAGGCTCTGCTTTTCTCAAGAAAGTCAAGCAAGTCATAGTGTTTACCAGTTTTAAGTTTAAAAAAGACAAAATGATTAGAATTTGATAATCTAAATCGATTTTCACCTTTTCTGGTTCTTCACAGTTTTTTTTTTTAATTTACAGGAAAAAAAGATTTATCAAAATTTCTTGCTAAACCTGTCTTAGAAATAGCAGCGTATTTTAATCAGAGATTTGTAAGTATTTTTTTCTTTATTTAGGAAATTAGATATTGATTTTGTGGAAGAAATGGCTTCCACAGTAAAACACTTGACAGGATATAGCAATACAATCTGAGCTGGCATGCAAAATTTGAATGAGAGCAAAACACAGGCAAAACTCACCCTTCAAAAAACAAAACAAACCAAATCCTCAGTCAGAAAGCCTTCACCAAATCTATCTACAGCTAGTGAATGTTTAAGTTTTTTTCTTGCAATTTCTCTTTCTTGATGTCATTTTCCTTACTTTTTTCCCTTTGTGAAAATATCTGTGTGTTCACATATTTTAGAGAGTCTATAACATCAATGGGAAGGAAGAGAAAAAGAGGAGGGTATGAACACAGGAAAAGGGAAGAATTTGAATTCTGTTAAAAGTTATATGGCTTTGGACAACTTGGTCTTTTCCATTAATGCTTTTAGTGAATTTTTTTTACAAAATCAAAGCTAGGTCTCATAATAGCTATGGTCCATTTGGTTTCATCATATTTATGAAATGCCTATTATTAGGCTATACCCAAAACTGGTCAACTCAAGAATGGGGACTCTAGGAGACATTTCCTATTTCAGTCTAGCAAGAGATCAAGACAAACACATCTTTTCACAAACATATTTTATTAGACGAACTGAGAAGAACCAATGAGGGGGAAAAAAGCTTTGTCCTAAAAAATGTATCTGTAGTAATAGCATTTTATATTGTATTCTCTGAAAGATATT
Organism: Balaenoptera acutorostrata; assembly: GCF_949987535.1. Lineage (NCBI taxonomy): Eukaryota > Metazoa > Chordata > Mammalia > Artiodactyla > Balaenopteridae > Balaenoptera > Balaenoptera acutorostrata. Next base: position 39,909,657 of record NC_080077.1, on the reverse strand, counting down.
TCAAGTCTAATGTAGTCCTATTCTAGCACTAAAGCAAACAGTCGGCATACTGAGTTGAAGGGAACACAGTCTAGGGCCCGTGGTATAAAGACAGATTAATGAAGCAGAGTCAGGTAACTAAGGTCTGGAGCTGGGTGGGCTCCTCAGCAGCTGGGTGAGACCGTGGACAGCATACTTCTGGGCTTCTCAACAGTAAATATTTGTTTTGAAGGTTGTTGACTAGAAATGATGACTACCTTGGATCATTTTATGATTCTAGGACGTCCCTTAAATATTGTTGCTTAGTAGTTACTAGTCATTATATCTTGGCTAATCTATGATTATTATAATGACATTAACATTTGTGATGTAGCTAATAAAATCAACCAACAGGAACTGAGACATATTTCTAACTTGCTTCCTCAGATAAGATCTCAGCAAATTGTTTAATTAAAAGGTTGTACTGAACTCTTAATTGCACATTCTATAGCAGTGTAGGCTGTTCTTTAGCTATGTGGCATTAGTTTTCAGTTCTGATGTATCCATTTATGAATCTCGTGGTTTTGGGGAAGTTACCTGAACTCTCTGCTGCTTCAATTTGTCAGTAAAATGGGGGTAAAAATGCTTGCATCACAGTTTCGTTATGGGATTAAATGAAATGATGAAATATGATATAAATAATAATGATGAATAGACCTATACTGCAATCATAATTCCCTGTCTTTACTATACTGTATTGTTCTGTAGACTTTGAGGTTTTGCCCATATGATGATTTCATTTGTCAGCATATATAAGCTATTTTCAGAATTACTGAAAGAATTGTTAAAATGCAGATTTTTGGCCACATTCCCAGATATTTTTATCAAGCATCTTGGATACCCTTTGAGAAACACTAATTTTCCTTTATAAATGTGTCCCAAACTAGTTGATCATCAAAATCACATGAAAGCTTTGTAAAAAACATTCCTAGGGTTCCATCTTGAAGGTTCTGATTTGGCAGATCTGGTGCAAGGCGTTGGAACTTGTTTTCCAAAAGTTACCACACTAATTTTGATATTTGCAAACCACTGCTTTACAGCCTTACCGTATCTCTAATTTTTTGTTCATAAAGCTTTTGGCTGTGCTTACTGTGTATGAACGAGGAAATACCGTTGTGGATACGTGCTTCAACTAGTCCACATCAAATTACAGGAGTGAAAAGGATGAGGTTGCATGTCTGCATTTGCATGCATTACCCAGATCAACAGTCTTCTTACCCTTGGTTGCATAGCTGCATTAAGTAAATCCAAGTGCTGAGCCCATACATCAAAGAATCCCTGCGTGAGAAAGGACTATAGGAGACCATCTAGTTCAAACCTCTTATATTTCACAGAGGAGGAAAATGAGGCTCAGAGCTTTTCCCAAGGCTATGGGCAAGACTAGGACCAACACTTGGATTTCTGCCCCCAGCTCAGTTCCATTTCCATCACAATAGGCTGACTCTGATTCTGCCATTTCAGGAACCTGCAACACCTATGAAACCAGTTTCTCTAGTGTTGGCTGTAGGCTTCCCAGCAGGCATAGAAAGTGCTCTGGGACTCAGCTTTCTTACCTGCCCAGCTGTCTGAAAGTGAGAGCTTCTTCTTTTCTGACTCCAGTTCTCTGTCCTGAATAAAAAGAAGCAGGAAGGTCTCTGAGGGACTGAAGGTTCTCACCAGGAGAGGCAGCCTGTTCCAGCAGTGGCATCATCTTCTCAATCACCTTCTCGATTCTTCGTCTTAGCCAGAGCCATCTGTGCCTTTTCTCAAACTCCATATCTCTGTATAGCAGAGCCATCATCATCTTAGTCTGTCTTCTTACTCTTGCATCATTTTTTCCCCCTGGCATTCCTTACATCACTTTAGTTGCCCTTATTTGGATACTGTTCAGCTCTGAAGAGCCATTACAATCAACAAATATTAAGTACCACTACTCTGTCCCAAGAACAGTCTTGGGTATCAGAGATGTAAAATGAAGCCAGCATGGTCCTAGTTTCGGAAGAATTCACAGTATCACAGGGAGGGAGATCGGTATAAAAAATGCTACAGGAGTGCTTGAGAGTGTCACAGGAGCCACGGCTACCACTCCTTAGGGGAATCCAGGAAGGCTTTTGGAAGGAGGGGACATTGGTCTGTTTTGAGTGCAAAAACTATAACCCTCAGTATAAATGAGCAGTATTTTGCAACCACATGAAGAGAATGTTTCAAAGGCTTAATGAGGAGAGCCAATGCAATTGAGATTAATAAGGCAAAATGTCAGCATGATGGAGAGAAGGGGACACTGCAACACGTGGCCAAAGACCTGGATCTTCTCCTCAAGGTAACCCCTAACCTATGTAGCCTTGACCAATCCAGTCAGACTCCTTAGACCTCACTTGACTGCTTGTTCAATTCATTCAAATAATGAAATTCATGTTATAGGCTGTCCAACATACTTGGGATACAGTCAAGTGGAGCAAAAGTGCCTCTCAGACACATTTTTTTTTTCTGAGCTGAGGCTCTGTGTTGAGTAGTTGTTGACCTAATCAAGAGAAGCTTTGGAGGGAGAGTGCTCCAGCCGGTGGCCTGAATGTGGAGGTGAAAGGCGTATGTCTGGGAGTTACATGTCCTGAATGGGGAGCAGTTTCTTTCACCTGCCAGACCCAAGGTGGGGGGAGGAGTGGCAAGAGGTGAGGCTGGGAAGTAAGCGGAGTATAGATCAGGGAGGGTGTTGTTAGCCATGCTAAGGAACTGGATGACGTTTTCTTGGCATAAGGGGAGTAGTCAGAGAACTGAGATAGTGATATTTGCTTGGCTAGTGTAAAGAATGGACTAGGGGACAACAAAATGGAGGCAAGGTAATGAGTGAAGAGGCTCATCTAATCTAGAGAGGCTGGTGCCCTTAACTAGGGTAGTGAAAGAGCAGAGCAGTCGGTCCATTGGTTCAAGAGCTATTTAGAGAATAGACTTTGTATGACTTGATGATCATGGAAGGTGAGGGGAAAGGATGCCTGCTGGGTTTCTGACTTGTGCAACTGGATGGATTATAGTGCTATTCGCTGAGAAAGAAAACACAGGAGGAGGAACAAGTTTCAAAAGGAAGATGAAGATCTGTAACAGGAGGGGATGAGACCCGCTGATGTGTCCTGGGCTCTTCAGTGTTAACTGGCCTTCCATGCTGAGAACATCACACACATTGTCCCACTTAATCTTCTCAACTGTGGGAGGTATTATTATGTGCACTCGGAAGATGTGGGAGCTGAGGCTCAGAGAGCTTAATGCCTCACATAACATCCCTCAGCTAACAAGGAGTGGAGCCAAAAGTTCAGACCAGAATGCTAAGCCGGCTGTAGTTCCTTCTAAAGCGCACATACCTTCTATTCTATCATTCTGCTTTCCTTTTAGCTCTGACACATTTAATTCTGTGAAAATAGGTCACTTGTAGAACACAAATAGCTGTAGACTTTATGGATTGTTAAATCAAAGGCATAAACTCTACCTTCTAATTTATTATGTCTCACTTGGAATCCTGCAGCTGCCTCCAAACTCATCTCTTGAATCCACTCTTCTTTCTCAATCTATTCCATTTGCTGTAGCCAAAGTGATCTTTTTAAAATTCAATTTGGATTGTCACACTGTTGCTTAAAAGACTTAAGTGGCTTCCCAATACTTTTAGAATAGTAGACCCAATCTTTAACACGCCTCAATGATGTAGCCCCTGTTAAGTGAGCTACTCCATCTTGTGCCATTTCTTACCTTCTTCTCTGCGTTTGGGCCACACTAGCCTTCCTTCAGTTCCTGAAATGTGCTGTGCTCTTCTCTTCTGCTTGAAATACTCTCTTTCTACCTCTATACCAGATGTTCCTTTTCTCCATATCTCAGCTCGTATTATCAATGCGTCAGGTTCTGATATACTCACATAAGTCCTCATAATTTTTCGTCTACGACTTACCACAGTTTGTATTCATACACGGATTTGTGTTGATTATTTTTTTCTCACCCATTAGATTCCATGAAAGTAGTTATATTATTCTTGCCAGGCATATCATTGGCACTCAGTAGATATTTTCTAAGTGAATTAATAAATTTATAAATGGATGAACATGATTCTGTATTAACTAATTTATGTTTGATTATGTATTTGGTGTATTACTGTTTCGAATTTAAAAAGAACATTTGTTTGATTCCTATGAAATAAACTGAGTTTTAGTCATATGCAATATTATTTTTTAATACCTCAATGATACAGTATTTCCCTGGTATTATATTTTAATTGTTTTTCCCTTTCTGAAGTCAGTTTTCCTTTGCTCGATAAATGAAGGTAATTCCAATAGCATAGGGGTAATTACCAAATTGACATTTTTTGGGATAAAACCAATTAAACCAAGGCAATTAAAACTTGGAAATGGCAACTATAAAAGAACAATATGTCATCATTCAGTGTTCCAATGAAGGATGGAAATGTGTTATAATTTGTTTTTAAATGTCACATCTTTATTGCACTTGCTAATTGAGACTTTCCATCCCAGCCTTGCTGAAAATAATTTAGAGTTTTCAGGAGTGATATCTTATTTTTTTTCCCCTCAAGAATGATTCTCTGCCATGTGACTATCATAGACTAACAAATGATGCTTGGATAAGGGAAGGATGCCATTAATGTGTAAGCCCACAGCCCGAAATTGGAGATGGGCTGTCAGTACTCAAAATAGGCTCCCAGGACTCTGGGCTGAACAAATGATGGGACTGTAGGATGGAATCTAGCATGAGAGATTTTTGCATTCTATTCTACCCATATATTGCTGAGACCCTCTGGAATTGTCTACTGAACATTGACAGTCATGGTTATCTAGACTTTCGATCTCTAAGAGCTATCTGAGGGCCTTAGATTACCCGAGTGTTAAACATTTTTTTTTTTAACTTGAATAGCCTATAATTCCACATGGAAGAAGGGTGGAATAAAAGGTAGGTAGAAAAAGGCTGACAAGTTAGTGATTAAAGTTATGGTTGTTACAGGAGAATGATGCTGGCCACTAGGGCCATGATTTATGATACAGTCCAGTGTTTGCCCACAATGAATATCCTGATCCCCTAGAATTCTAGAATTAGTCGAGGGGGTCCACAAAGCCATGCATCTGTGTCTGAATAAATACTGTCACATATCATATATACTAACATTTTTCAAATGTATATAGATTATTGTTATAAAAATAAGGGTTAATTTCTTTAAAATGTTTATTTTATAGTAGCTTTTCAACTGTTAAATGTTTTCTCAATCAACAGATATCTAAAAAGTGTAGGTTCTTCAACTTTGAGGAGTCATCTTGCTATTAGACCTCAATAAACATAGTTGTAGTTTCCACACTCCAGGATGTACAATCTGTTCTGTTTGTTTGTTTTCCCCACACCTACTATTTCTGAGAATCCTCAGAGTCTATGAATCTACCCTGGGTGCTAGCTGTCACTTTTTCTGGTCTGGTGCTCTGGTCTCCCTGCTCACCATTCCCTGCTGTCTCCTAAAGCTTTCTGATGCTGTTGCAACTCTCTCTAGTCTGTGTCATCTTAGACTGTCCCCAGGGTACTCCCTTTGTTGCCCAAAACAGAGATATCACTAAGATGGTTGTAGTGCATAGTAAACTTTACCAAAGACTTGAGGATAATATGAGAGAATTATAGTGCAGAAAAAAGAAACCTAGAATTAGATATTCAACATCATTACTACACAAGTCCGTTCATTGTGCCCATTCGCCCGGGCCCACTACTGGTTGGCTCTCTCCTTAGTATCCAGCTGACCGCCTTGTTTCAGGTTTCTGCCCACCTTCCACAGGCAAGGTTACTTCAGTCTTGTTCTGCCTCCCTGGATTCTAGGCTAGAATCCCTCTCCCCACACATAGAGAAATCAGTATATGTTATGATCGTTATATTTTTGGCATTTATGCAATTCATACCCCAATGAATACAACTTTTAAATTACAACAGTAAGTAACTGTTAGGGCCTGAATCTCATCCTTCCAAACTGGAATTCTCATTTAACTAAGCCCCTTTCCACCCCAACAGTCTACTCCCAAGCAAGTCGGCTTTCCAGTCAAAGAGGTGAATGCTTTTATTTTTTTCATAAAGCCTTAGAAGAACTCAGAAATCACTTCTAAGCAAGGCTCATGGTCACGATATGGACATGTGCTTCCCTAATAGACTTTACAAGCCGAAACCTTCCCATAACCACAGGAAGGCCTGACCTTCATCGAGTGCAGTAGCAGAAGGGCTGCCTTTCTCTCCTGCACACACCCCAGAGGCTGGGCCTTTTCCCCTTACAAATTACACCCACCATATCCACTAGTGATATGATGTTAAAAAGTAGTTTTTATCCTTGAAAAAAAATTAGAAACCATCATTATTGTAGGATAAGTACTGGCCCAGATGTCCAGTGACATGAAGTCTAGACTTGATTCTGAAATTAACCAGATCTCCATCATACCTGCAATCTGGTCTCTTCCTCATCTTTGAACTCAGGGTTGCTTTTTGTTTGTTTGTTTGTTTGCTTAATTTTTGTTTATTAATTTGCTGATGACCAGAGTTCCTTCTAGCCCCCAAATTCTCAGATATTTCCAAGTTACTTATACATTGTCATTTTTTGGTTTCTCTTGACAGTCTTTAATGGCATTGATTCGTTTGACTTTGCATCAATTCCATTAATTTGTAAAATAGGAAAAAGAAACTGGATTAGGTATGCTGTGGTTAAGGTCACATTGAGACTCATGAGTCTCTTGTGTAAAATGCTACATTTCAATTTTTTAAATTAGCCTATTGAAATATTTCTATATATTTTTAAATTCGGAAAACATACTTATTAATCTTCATCCAGCTACTGAACTTCACAGGTCATTAAAAATGTGTTATGAGAAGTTAGTCACTTGCCCCCAGTTATAGATGGTGATGGAATTAGAAAATGAATCATATGTTTCCATATTACCCTTAATTTTAAAAATGGAAGTTACCACTGGAATAAATTAAAGGGAGAGACAGCCAGATTGCAGCTAATATTCTAAAAATGCAGTTTTTAGAAGACTAAAAATTCTATTTACAGTTATAATTACTACTATGGATATGAAAAATAGAGATGAGAATGACTAACATATGTTTCTCAGATAAATCTGGAGGCAGGTTATAGAAAGGATTAAAAGAAAGAGAACACTCTTAAGCTGAAAAGAGTTTACCTCATGCATAGAATGCAGCAGCAAAATGGCCATTCTACTTGGCCTCAGTTGAACACATGCCTGTGAGGAAAAAAATAGCGAAAATATTCTGCTTTGACCGGGCTAGCTTATCTTAAATTAAAAATACATCAAAGAAACATGGTGTTTCAGACTACAGAAAGCCTCCTGATTTAGAATTTACTGGGAAACAGGTTTCAAATTTTAATCTTGGCAATTAAAATACTTTAAAATATGAAGACTATTCAAGTTAACAGATGATAGGTACTTCTGCTTTCTATCCATGCTTCAGAGAGGTTTTGCTGGGGAAAGTGACATACATAAGTAGGTAAAGAACAAACAAGCAAACAAAAAAAACCCCAAACCTATGAACACTTGTATTGTTTTCATTGTTTCCACACCTGTGATAGGGGCTTCTGAAGATGCCAGAACACTTCACTCTCCATACCCTATGAAGTATGATTACATATCGTCACTGTCCTGCAGACCTCAGCGTGCAAAGTTTTGAGATTTTCAGAAACCTCAGTACTCTAGAGTGGAGTATGTAGCTTGGAATTTAAGCGTCAACACCCCTGCAACTGAAAGCCTCAGGGACGGTTGCCTGGTGACACATGAGTAACGTGAACCAGAGCACTCGTAGTTCAAATGAAACTAGAGCTGTCATATACATTCTGGATGGATTTTTCTTTAAGCTCACACTTTTCAGTAGAAGTAAAATTTTTTTATTAAAATTTATCCATCTAGCTCAGAAAATTCCAAGTTTTGGGGGTTACTGCAACAAATACACCTAGTCCAGAGGTCTTAAAAGTGAAACAAATTGGCTTTAAAAATTTTATAAATTAATTAGAATAGCTTTAATCACTGCTTTCCCCTTTCTTTCCTGGCTATTTTTGTTAAATGATTGGGACGTTTATGTGGGTTTAAGTGTGTAAGGTAAGAGGAGTGAAAGAGGTAACAACTGAAAGCTACTTAATTACTAGAAATAAAACTGTAAGAATCTAAGTTCTCCTGCCTACACTGCAAATGAAAAATAAGGGCATACTTTAGTCGTTGAAGAAACATTGCATGACAGGGACTAGGGAAACTAAGCCTCAAAGAGGTTAAAGAATCTGCCCAGTGTCATGCAATTTGTGGTACCAAGAGCACAGGTTAGACTCCAACACCCCCACCAACCTTACAAACAGGTGGAAGATAAAATGCTGAGAATTCAGGAAAGTCTTCCCTGTCTTTCCCAAATACCACTCCTCTTCCATTAGCTAATTTGTGGAAGTGCCCCAATTGACAATTTGCTTCTTTGGTCTGAGACTTTGGAGTTTTCCTTGTAGGGAACCACACATACATCATATTCCTGTGAGCAAATTAAGTAAATATTTTCCAAAAGCTGGTTTGGGTAGGCTGAAGGGGAAGAGGACATTCGAAGGTCTATGGCAGGAGCAGGGCCTGGGGAGGAGAACAAGAGGAAATGGATGAAGGAAGACGGTGAAGGGTGCAAAGCGTTTGGTCTGGGAGAATCTGCAGTTGACCAGAGGTTAGATATATTGTTGTAATGAAATTGTACTCCAGGATGTGTTCATGCTGTGTCTCCCTTACTCTCTGCCTTTATGTATTCATTTTCAGTATTTGTCCTATTATAAACAGCTGTTTTACATTGACCACATTTCAGAACATTACTTATGATATTTTTTATTCAGAAGGTGCACATCTATAAATGATGCTTCCCCCAAATATAGTTGAATTAAATGAGATCTTCTTCAATCTTGATTTTTTCTTAGTCCATTTTTTTTTACAATCTCTTTGAGAGATGGAGAGAGATATTTTAGTCAATATCATCCAGGATGTTCTGGCCTCTCAAAATGACTCTCCAGGGTCAACAAGCTTTAGTGAGTAGTTCTTTTTGCTATTTTTAATGCATCCATGTATTTATCCATGCTTCCTTTTCGCTTCACTTTACCCCTGCTAGTGAGGATCTTTGAGAATTTTCTGTAATTATTCTACTCTTCAGATTATTACAAACAGAGTCAGCTTTTTAGTGTTTTCTTCAGTTATTTTAATTAAGATGAATTTGGGGGAATTTTTCTATACTAAAATTCATCATTATCCTTAAATGTCAAAGGATAACAATAAAAATCTGATGTGAAATGGATCAAAGGGGCAGGATGACTTGAAAGGTCTTTCTTGGTTCAGGAGCACTGCCAGCCTAGGGTTTAAAGCAGCAATGCTTAAAATGCCAACACAGAGCACTTTTATCAAATTCAATAACATAAGCTTCCTATCTGCACAGACAGGATCTGCAGATGATGTGGACTGCACAGTTAGATCGATGTGAAGTTCACCCAAAAAGCACTCATTGAACACCTACTATCCACTGTCCACACTTAGACCCCATTTGTTGTTGCCACCCTAGAGGTATGATCTTCTGTGGGTAAAACAAGTCACCAACATAGAACGTTTAGTGAAAACCATATTAAACTAATTTAATGGTGAACTTCAGGGTTGGTTATCGGAGTAAAAGGTGAAAGAGCCAGCCCAGGGGATGACTGATGTAACCAAGGCCATCAGTATATGTCCTGATAGAGCAAGTCTGGACAAAGTTAGTTTTATAATTTAATTTTTAATTTACTACAAGGTAATTTTAATAAGGTCGAAAATTGGATGTGTAGATCTCCAAGGCTGTGTGCATGTGTTGGTATACTTTGCTAAAACCACCAGTAAACAGTCCATTCTTTTGGGTGATACATACTGTTAGACCCTGAAGCAACATCAGTTATAGATTTTTTTCAGTGTATTATTAGAGAAAGATGGAGAAGAATCTGACCTAACCTTTACTCCAGTTCAGTTATTCTCAGACTTGTGTGACAGTAAGAATCTTCCAGAGTGCTTGCAATACATATGGTGTCAAACACACAAGATTCAAGGTTCTAGGGAAGGCACTGGGAACCTGTATTGTTAACAAACTTCCCATGTGAGTCTTCTGAGCAGGCAGGCTTGGGAAACACTGCTCTAGTTCATCTGGCATGAGATTAATTTTAGGTAAGTAGGCTTTTAACCCACCCTCTCTTCCTCTATTTCTCCCGCTCTCCCCCATTAGAATTTTTTTAAAACTTAGAACTTAGAATTTTTTTAAATCTTAGAACTGCTTTTGCTGCATCCCATAGGTTTTCGGTTGTCGTGTTTTCATTGTCATTTGTTCCTAGCTATTTTTTGATTTCCTCTTTGATTTCTTCAGTGATCTCTTGGTTATTAAGTAGTGTATTGTTTAGTCTCCATATGTTTTAAAATCGTAAGCGCTAATTTGCTTTAAATTCACTGTGTTAGTCTCCAGGCGTAGGTGAGCTAACAGTTTTCCCAGAGACCTCATTTTTTTTTGCCTTCTTTTTCCCACAAGTTAATCAAGCGTTAAGGTGAAAAATCTAGTTCTTCTCTGTGGAGTGGCTCATAACAAAGAAGAAGAATTCATTTACACTGCCTGGTGTCAGAATGTAATATGATTACGTTGGCAAAGCTATAAAAAGAAATATCCAAACCTCATAAAAAAAAGAAAATTCAAAAGAGGTCACTGTTAGAGCAGATGGATGAAGCAGAGTGCTTGATCATTTAGTAGTTACTGAGCTAAAAGTATATTCAGGCCAAGGTGTATACAGCTAGGGCACCTGGGAGACGATCACCAAATCATAATTACAGCTTTCAAGGGTAGAGTTCAGAATTTTACAGTAAAATGCATATTTATTTGTATAAAATGAAAAATTAAAAATGTATAAAGATGACTAAAAGATCTGGTAAATACAGTGCAGTCAACTGTCAGTTACCCCTACAGAATGTAATACTGGGTTTCCTTTGCTGCATTCTTTGGGGTCTTCTCTACTTAGTAATCAGAAAATATCTTGGCATAAAGTGCAAACTTATTTTCATATTTTAACCAAAAACTGCCAAGAAAAAGTACAGCAAAAATTAATAAAGTCTGAAATTAAACCAAAAAAAATCTAAGAATCTTTTTTTTTAAATTTTTTTTTAACATCTTTATTGGAGTATATAATTGCTTTACAATGGTGTGTTAGTTTCTGCTTTGTAGCAGAGTGAATCTGCTATACATATGCATATCCCCATATCTCCTCCCTCTTGCGTCTCCCTCCTACCCTCCCTATCCCACCCCTCTAGGTGGTCACAAAGCACCCAGCTGATCTCCCTATGCTATGCAACTGCTTCCCACTAGCTATCTATTTGACATATGGTAGTATATATAAGTCCATGCCACTCTCTCACTGCATCCCAGCTTGCCGTTCCCCCTCCCCATGTCCTCAAGTCCATTCTCTACATCTCAGTCTTTATTCCTGTCCTGCCCATAGGTTCTTCATGACCTTTTTTTTTTTTTTTAGATTCCATATATATGTGTTAGCATACGGTATTTGTTTTTCTCTTTCTGACTTCACTCAGTATGACATACTCGAGGTCCATCCACCTCACTACAAATAACTCAATTTCGTTTCTTTTTATGGCGGAGTAATATTCCATTGTATATATGTGCCACATCTTCTTTATCCATTCATCTGTCGATGGACACTTAGTTTGCTTCCATGTCCTGGCTATTGTAAGTAGAGCTGCAATGAATATTGTGGTACATGACACTTTTTGAATTACGGTTTTCTCAGGGTATATGCCCAGTAGAGGGATTGCTGGGTCGTATGGTAGTTCTATTTTTAGTTTTTTAAGGAACCTCCATACTGTTCTCCATAGTGGCTGTATCAATTTACATTCCCACCAACAGTGCAAGAGGGTTCCCTTTTCTCCACACCCTCTCCAGCATTTATTGTTTGTAGATTTTTTAATGATGGCCATTCTGACCAGTGTGAGGTGATACCTCATTGTAGTTTTGATTTGCATTTCTCTAATGATTAATGATGTTGAGCATCCTTTCATGTGTTTGTTGGCAATCTGTATATCTTCTTTGGAGGAATGTCTATTTAGGTCTTCTGCCCATTTTTGGATTGGGTTGCTTGTTTTTTTCGATATTGAGCTGCATGAGCTGCTTGTAAATTTTGGAGGTTCATCCTTTGTCAGTTGCTTCATTTGCAAATATTTTCTCCCACTCTGAGGGTTGTCTTTTCGTCTTGTTTATGGTTTCCTTTGCTGTGCAAAAGCGTTCAAGTTTCATTAGGTCCCATTTGTTTATTTTTGTTTTTATTTCCATTTCTCTAGGAAGTGGGTCAAAAAGGATCTTGCTGTGATTTACATCATAGAGTGTTCTGCCTATGTTTTCCTCTAAGAGTTTTATAGTGTCTGGCCTTACATTTAGGTCTTTAATCCATCGTGAGTTTATTTTTGTGTGTGGTGTTAGGGAGTGTTCTAATTTCATTCTTTTACATGTAGCTGTCCAGTTTTCCCAGCACCACTTACTGAAGAGGCTGTCTTTTCTCCATTGTATATTCTTCCCTCCTTTATCAAAAATAAGGTGACCATATGTGCGTGGGTTTACCTCTGGGCTTTCTATCCTGTTCCACTGATCTATATTTCTGTTTTGGTGCCAGTACCATACTGTCTTGATAACTGTAGCTTTGTAGTATGGTCTGAAGTCTGGGAGCCTGATTCCTCCAGCTCCGTTTTTTTTCTCAAGATTGCTTTGGCTATTCGGGGTCTTTTGTGTTTCCATACAAATTGTGAAATTTTTTGTTCTAGTTCTATGAAAAATGCCAGTGGTAGTTTGATAGGGATTGCATTGAATCTGTAGATTGCTTTGGGTAGTATAGTCATTTTCACAATGCTGATTCTTCCAATCCAAGAACATGGTATATATCTCCATCTATTTGTATCATCTTTAATTTTTTTCATCAGTGCTTATAGTTTTCTGCATAGGTCTTTTGTCTCCTTAGGTAAGTTTATTCCTAGGTATTTTATTCTTTTTATTGCAATGGTAAATGGGAGTGTTTCCTTAATTTCTCTTTCAGATTCTCATCATTTGTGTATAGGAATGCAGGAGGTTTCTGTGCATTAATTTTGTATCCTGCTACTTTACCGAATTCATTGATAAGCTCTAGTAGTTATCTGGTAATGTCTTTAGGATTCTCTATGTGTAGAATCATGTCATCTGCAAAACAGTGACAGCTTTACTTCTTTTCCGATTTGGATTCCTTTTATTTCTTTTTCTTCTCTGATTGCTGTGGCTAAAACTTCCAAAACTATGTTGAAAAATAGTCGTGAGAGTGGACAACCTTGTCTTGTTCCTGACCTTAGTGGAAATGGTTTCAGTTTTTCACCATTGAGAATGATGTTGGCTGTGAGTTTGTCACATATGGCCTTTATTATGTTGAGGTAAGTTCCCTCTATGCCTACTTTCTGGAGGGTTTTTATCATAAATGGGTGTTGAATTTTGTCAGAAGCTTTTTCTGCATCTATTGAGATGATCATATGGTTTTTATCCTTCAGTTTGTTAATATGTTGTATCACATGGATTGATTTGCGTATATTGAAGAATCCTTGCATTCCTGGGATAAACCCCACTTGATCATGGTGTATGATCCTTTTAATGTGCTGTTGGATTCTGTTTGCTAGTATTTTGTTGAGGATTTTGGCATCTATGTTCATCAGTGATATTGGCCTGTAGTTTTCTTTCTTTGTGACACCTTTGTCTGGTTTTGGTATCAGGGTGATGGTGGCCCCGTAGAATGAGTTTGGGAGTGTTCCTCCCTCTGCTATATTTTGGAAGAGGTTGAGAAGGATAGGTGTTAGCTCTTCTCTAAATGTTTGATAGAATTTGCCTGTGAAGTCATCTGGTGGTGGGCTTTTGTTTGTTGGAGGATTTTTAATCACAGTCTCAATTTCACTGTGTGTGATTGGTCTGTTTATATTTTCTATTTCTTCCTGGTTCAGTCTCGGAGGGTTGTGCCTTTCTAAGAATTTATCCATTTCTTCCAGGTTGTCCATTTTATTGGCATATAGTTGCTTGTAGTAATCTCTCATGATCCTTTGTATTTCTGCAGTGTCAGTTGTTACTTCTCCTTTTTCATTTCTAATTGTATTGATTTGAGTCTTCTCCCTTTTTTTCTTGATGAGTCTGGCTAATGGTTTATCAATTTTCTTTATCTTCTCAAAGAACCAGCCTTTAGTTTTATTGACCTTTGCTATTGTTTCCTTCATTTCTTTTTCATTTATTTCTGTTCTGATCTTTCCTTCTGCTAACTTTGGGGTTTTTTGTTCTTCTTTCTCTAATTGCTTTAGGTGTAAGGTTAGGTTGTTTATTTGAGAGGTTTCTTGAGGTAGGATTGTATTGCTATAAAGTTCCCTCTTAGAACTGCTTTTGCTGCATCCCATAGGTTTTGGGTTGTCGTGTTTTCATTGTCATTTGTTTCTTGGTATTTTTTGATTTCCTCTTTGATTTCTTCAGTGATCTCTTGGTTATTAAGTAGTGTATTTTTTAGCCTCCATGTGTTTATTTTTTTTATAGATTTTTTTCCTGTAATTGATATCTAGTCTCATAGCATTGTGGTCGGAAAAGATACTTGATACGATTTCAATTTTCTTAACTTTACCAAGGCTTGATTTGTGCCCCAAGATATGATCTATCCTGGAGAATGTTCCATGAGCACTTGAGAAGAGAGTTTATTCTGTTGTATTTGGATGGAATGTCCTATAAATATCAATTAAGTCCATGTTGTTTAATGTATCATTTAAAGCTTGTGTTTCCTTATTTATTTTCGTTTTGGATGATCTGTCCATTGGTGAAAGTGGGGTGTTGAAGTCCCCTACTAGTGTTGTGTTACTGTCGATTTCCCCTTTTATGGCTGTTAGCATTTGCCTTATGTATTGAGGTGCTCCTATGTTGGGTGCATAAATATTTACAATTGTTATATCTTCTTCTTGAATTGATCCCTTGATCATTATGTAATGTCCTTCTTTGTCTCTTGTAATAGTCTTCATTTTAAAGTCTATTTTGTCTGATATGTGAATTGCTACTCCAGCTTTCTTTTGATTTCCATTTGCATAGAATATCTTTTTCCATCCCCTTACTTTCAGTCTATGTGTCCCTAAGCCTGAAGTGGATCTCTTGTATACAGCATATGTATGGGTCTTGTTTTTGTATCCATTCAGCTAGTCTGTGTCTTCTGTTTGTAACATTTAATCCATTTAGGGGACTTGTGCCTGTGTTCTGGTGGATGAGCCTGGATCTTGTCTTTCTGGTGGGCAGGACCACATCTTACTCTTCCACCATCTTGAAGGTCTCCCTAAAATCTTAGAATCTTTAAACAAACACATATATTGACCTTTTACTGTTTTCAGTGAATTCTGCTAATTGTTGTGACACGGAAGAAAAGTTGGAAGGTAAAACTGACATAACTAAAAATAACAATAATTAAGTTATAGATGAAATTACACCACAAGCAATAGGAATTTGCTTCCATGTTATTCTGTAAAAGGATTTTAAGTCATCTGAATGTGTGTGTTCACAGATTATATAATAATACTGTGTAGGTATATTATATAATAGTTAATAAGAAGTATAAAGAGAACAAAAAGTAATTTTTATTCAAACTTGTGTATGTTATTTCAATCACATGATCTTCATTTTTATTATTCAAAATTGAGTTAAAGTTTCATAACACATGAATTGAACAATGTCTTGAGTTTGGTTTAATGTTATAGAGAATATGTTGATCAAGGAGAGAAAATATGCATATGGTAGTAGCATAGTAGGTGAGCTCTTAAGTGGGTTCTGGATCCCTAACTTCATTACTCTAGTTATTTTTATTCTATTCTAATCTCGTCCAAATTTATAAGGGCCTATGATTCTATTGGGGTGACCCAAAAATTCATTTGGGTTTTTCCATAAGATGTTACAGGAAAACCCGAATGAACTTTTTGGCCAAGCCAATAGAGGGGTGGCAATATAATGAAATAATTAAAAGACCATGTTTTGGAATCACACATAACAGGGCTTTAGCTTGTAATTTAAAGACAGTTCCTAATTTTTGGAGGACAAAATTTCAGTTGTCTCATTTGAATTATGGAGATAATCCTCCCCCCCTTCTGTATCTCTGACATTTGTTATAAGGATTAAATAAAATAATGTATATTAAGCATTCACTACCTTGCTAAGTAAGGACTCTACTAAGAGTAGCTGTTTTAAATGCATATAAATGATAATTATTTTAATTATCAACTAGGGTTTCTTTACTCCTTTATACTTCCTTTAGTACTTTCTATAGACACTATTCACTGAGGAGTGGTATACATTATCTAGGTTAAAAGTTCACTTAACTTTTTGATTAGCTTTTTAAAATGAAAACAAAGAGCAAAGTTTTTTAAAATTTATTTATTTATTTTTGGCTGTGTTGGGTCCTCGTTTCTGTGCGAGGGCTTTCTCTAGTTGCGGCGAGTGGGGGCCACTCTTCATTGCGGTGCGCGGGCCTCTCACTGTCGCGGCCTCTCTTGTTGCGGAGCACAGGCCCCAGACGCGCAGGCTCAGTAGTTGTGGCTCACGGGCCTAGTCGCTCCGCGGCACGTGGGATCTTCCCAGACCAGGGCTCGAACCCGTGTCCCCTGCATTGGCAGGCAGATTCTCAACCACTGCACCACCAGGGAAGCCCAAGAGCAAAGTTTTGAAAGTCAAAGTTATCTCTAGAAAATAACTTGACTTTTTGAGAGCAAAAGCTTTTTTTGAGCCATCTGAGACTAGAGAACTGAGAACAGACCTTAGAGTGAGAGAGAGTATATGATGACATAAGAGTTCCTTTTGATATTTCTGGGAGGGGAATGAATCACTAACTAGCTGGTAGGAGAAGAATTCAAGATGTGAGGAGGCCCTAGGCAATGTCTGAGTCTGGGATGGTGCCCAGGACTCACTGAGTTGAGCCAGAGGAGGATTAAGCAGTAGAAATTTGAATGGGGTTAGGAAATCCAAGTGTAGAAAGGACTAGGTCTTAATTCCCAGGGAAATTGAGCATTTTAAAGAAGCTCCATATCCTGTATAACCTTAGAAAGAGAAGCAATGGTGAGCTTCAGCAGATGGGCCTGAGTGCTGCTTCATGGAGTTCCCACGCCCTCAGAGGGGTGCAGGAGAGAATGAAATGACCTCAAGAAGGACACAGAGTGGTTTAAATAGGCCATGGACCCTAAATATCCTGAGGTTGGAACAAAGAGGATACAGCTGCACTTACCTCTAGTTGAGGTTATGTTTGTACCTGAGATAGCAGCAGTAGATCCCAGTGTACAATGATGAAACAGGACAAGCTGCAACTCAGTGAGGGTCAGAATGGACCCAAAATATATGTGAACCTGATGCCTTGTCCTCCTTATACTTACAGTTCCCTTTCAAGAGGGAAAGGAAAGTGGTATTGGTGGTAGGGTATTTAAATTGACTCCTGTTTACCCCATTGGTGAAAGAGGGATTCCCACCCTGGGGTTATGGAGATGGCTAAATACATGACACCTGGCACTGGACAGGAGAGATCAGATGAAATGGACAGCAGTTTATTCATCATATATACTCACAGCCTGGGGGAAGAGGACACCATGCGGGGCCACACAGGGGATACACTTGGGAACAAAGTGAACAACCAGGGCTGTGAGAGGCAGGCTTTGCAGTAGTAAGGGTGGGGTGCTTCTTGGTTCCTGTGGGAGGATATGATTGGCTTGTTTGAATAATTCTGCTACTCGGAGATGAGCAGGAATTGTGCCTGATGCCTTGAATAAGGAGGGTGTTTGGCTAGGGGACGTTATCCATGGGAACTGAGTGGGGAAGGGAACTTGGGTTAGGCCATTTGAGACCTATTTTATCAAATGTCAAGGCACCACGTTATACTAATCCTTAATTTTTGGTTTTGTGCCACAAGTGACCCCTTGATCCCTTGACATCAATTTAAACCTTGGTGATGACTGAGACTTTTAGGGAACAAAGTAGGCACCTGACCAGGAACTTTAGAGGTGTCCCCATTTGCAATCGATAAAGGCAACTGAGAGATCCGTGTGGCATTGGTGTAAGGAGTAGGTATCTCCAGGAGGTGAGCAAGAATTTTCCACTTTGTGACAAATAGGAATTCTTTAAGAAACCCATTAAGCCTCTCAATTTCACCAGCTGCCTGGAGCTGACTGCCTGGGGCCCCAGGGGAGGTGGAAGTTTGACTGAATGTCTTCTTCAAGAGCCCAGCACTGTGTATTCTGGAAATGAAATGAGTGTCTTGGTCACTCTTGGTAGTATCTAGAACTCCAAAGAGGATACAGAGCATCCTGCAGAGGACTTGTATTGTGGCCTTAGTTTATGTAGAGTAATCTGTTACCTTGATTTATTCTGAGTAACTGTGGAGCAAGAGATTCCCAGAGTTCTTTACCCCAAAGGGGGCAAATCTTAGGTAATGGCCTAAGAATTTGTAAAAATGTATAGATGGCATCAAATGTCAATTGTCTGAAGTGTGCCAACTGTACTGACTCTTGGGTCCTATCTTTTATCAGGGACATTTTGGTTAAATGATGAGAAGGAGCAGCTCTCCTCTGAGCTCCGTCATTTATCATGGTGTCAACAGCATTAGTAAAGTGTACAAACTTCCATTGCTGTCCATTCAGTTGATCCCCAAAAGGCTCCCCAGGCATCAAAGGACTCTGGGATAGAGGTGACCTCTTCTTGCATAGTGGTATTAGTGAAGGGACTGAGAACAGGGGAGGCCACCCCCTCCAACAGATGAAATGTGCCAGAAGGCCCAGGTGTGACTCCGTCTTGTAGCAAGGAAGGCTCAGGAGCCATGCCTCAAGCTGTTGAAGTGCTGCTTGGATAACTCAAGGCATAGTGGGTAGCTGGGTACAGAGGGTTGCAGGCTCAAGGTTTGTGATAGCCTCTATTTCCAGAAGAGGCCAGTATGTGGCTATCCTAATGGTGTATAGTGCAAGGCTGAGAAAGGCAGTTTCTTGCGTCAGAAGTCCATGGGCAACTTACAACCTTCATAGGTGGTCCAGAGACTCCAGGAGGCAAGAGAGGAAGTTGCTGAAGCTACAGTAAAGAGGGCTCTGAGGGCACAAACTAGAGTGCTTGTTGATTTCAATTTGGACAGATTTCTAGAGCTTTTTTTGGAAGGAGTCCCCTTTGAGGTAGGCTGATTTAGAAGAAACAGCATCAAAGACATTAAGTAAAATTTGTAAATGAGGAATATGTTGCCTCCAGAACCCAAAAGGGGCTAAAAGTTGTTGAATTTGTACTGACTTTGTGGTTGCTGAGAGGGTCAATACCTGTTTCATGACAATGTCAGAGAACCTTCAATTTACCAAGTAACTTTCAGAAATTTAATGGAAGTGGCAGGGCCTTGCACTATGTGTGGGACAATGGTTCATCCCCTTTTTGGGAGCTCCTTTGTGAGTATTTGTATGTCTTTAATGAGTATGTCAAACAAATCTCCTTGGAGGAGGATGTCATTGATGTAATGTCATATCTGGAGAAAGGTGGATACAGTTAAGATCTTGCCTGTAGAGACTGTGTGCAATGGCAAGGATGCTGAGGTATCCCATGGGTATCCTTGTAAAGGTGGATTGTGTCCCTTCAGTGGTAAAGGCAAACTGAGGCTGAGAGGCTGTTGAACTAGGCATTGTACAGAACATATTAGCCAAATTTATAGCAGCAAAATATAGACCGGTTGCTGATTGGATGGAGTCAGCAATTTTGATAATTAAGTTGTTGGGTACAGAGGCCTTAATGGGATGGGACCATGGCTTTACAGTTGCAGCAATCCACTATGGGGCACCATTCTTTTGTTCCAGGTTTAACAGGCCAAATAGGGCTGTTAAATGCAGAAATAGTGGGAATAACAACCCTTCACTCAGTTCCTCTTATAAAACAAGTTTTAATCCTGGAAGATCCTGTTTTAAATTACCTTGAGTCATGTTAACTATTTTAACTGGGGGAAGGGGTGGGGGAGGTCATGGGTTCTCATTTTGTCAAACCAATTTGTAAGTGTCAAAGACTTAATTTAATTTTCATTTATTTTTCATCGGGTCAGAGTATCCATGCCCATGCTCAAGGGATATTTTAGAGCTATAAGTGCTATAACCATGGCAAAAGCAAGACAAAGTTCTGATGGTTAAGGTGAAGCATACCTATTTGTCCTCTTTTATATTCAGTAACTCCCATAGGTAAATGCCCCATTATGGGGGATACGATGTTTAAATTAATGGAATTCCCAGGTATAATCGTAATTTTAGCCCTAGTATTGGTTAAAGCCATAAATGTTTGCCACTTGGTGAATTTCAGCAGTTATTAGAGTTAATTCAAAGCCTATATGGAGAGGCACAGAGGCAATCAGTGAACTTTCATCATTTGCTATATAAATTCGTTCAGTAAATTTTGAATTTTCAATTGGGTCAAATTGTGGGCCTTTGTTTTGGGTTGTTGTTTTCTTAGTGTCCTCCTCCCTGTATCCAGGTTTCTTTCTTTCCTTATTTTGTTTATCTTATTATTGTTTTTGGTCACTGGATATACTTGGGGGTGGGGGGGATCCTCTCTACCCTGATTATATTTATAAGTTGCTTCCTCCAGAGACCCTCAAATTAATATGGACAGAGTTAGCAATGGTTGATTTATATGATCTAAAGACCCTGGGCCTAGATTGGGTTTGAATCTGGCACCACAAGGGCACCATGAGTATTTCCCTATAATCCCGAGAATTAGAATCTTTGTTGCAACAGATGTAAGCAGCAGAGTGGTGCGGGAAGAAGTGCGGGGCCTACAACCCAGACTTGATGGATCAAAACCGTCCTCTGCTACAGTCCCTTTCCTATCATGTGGGCTTCCTGTCTTGTTTTTCTTTTTTTTCCTCTGTACAAATTTCCTGGGAATATTTTGGGTTTCTAGCCATGTAAAGTTGAAGTTTTCAGCTGTGTCTGCACAGTCACCTGTGCCGCAGACCTTCTGGGTGGTTATGGGGAAGGTTCAGGAGCTTAGTGGCGTCCCTCATCAGTGAGCATCTCTTCCTCCAGGGAATGACAGTATCCCTGGGATAAGAGTCCACATCTAGTAGAGTCATTTGGCCTATGACTTGGATGGAGACCATAGGCCCATGATTGCAAGCTTAGCCCTTTGGTATTCTGGAAAGCAGGAGTGCTAAGCAAAGCCTAGGTGCATTGGCTATGGGATTTACATTGGGAGAGCAGTTGAGTACCAAATGCTCCTTCCTCCCTGTTCCCTTTCTTTTTCATCAGCCCCTGGGCCACAGACCACCATGGATGTGCACCTCGATAACCCTGGGGGTCAGGAGAGCACAAGCAACAGCGGCAAGGGAAGCAGCAGCACAGGAAACCAGCAAGGTCACTACCCTTTCATGAACAAAAACGTCAACCAGGGTGCCATGCTTAATTCTGTGTGGGGTGGCAGGCTCCTTCTTGTTACAGACCTCACAAAAGTTTGTCTCTGGGCCTGTTCCAGCGGTGCACAGTTACAAACGATGTCTGTGTAGCTTCTCCAAGCAGCCAGTGACAGTCACCAGGCTAGACTCAGTGACCTAGCTTGACCTTGGTAAACAAGACTGAAGCACTGACTAGTTATCGTGCTGTATTTTCACTGCCTTTACAGGTGGGAGCCTCAGAGACCAACTGCCAAACACAGGCTAAACCTGACAGCACCATTGTGCTGGGTATAGTCAATTAACAATTCTCATCTAGGAGACAGAGCATTTGGGAGCCAAAAGAGAGAGCAGTGGCTGACAAACACAACAAAGTACCACACAGGACATAGTTCACGCCTGCCAGAAATTACTTCTTCCATCTCAGGAAGCCTTCTTCATATCATGGAAACAGATAAATTGGCTAAGAGCAGTTAATGAAAGCTGACTAGGTGTCCTTGGTCATGGTTGGGCATGTTGTGTGGTTCATGACACCAATGGTTTTTATTGCCTCCTATTCACCTCACGCTGAGGTGAGGGCGATATTCCTGTCCTGGGGGTATGGGGATGGCTAAACACACAACACTTGACACTGGGAAGATGAGATTGACAGCACATTATTAGTCACGTATATTCACAGCCCAGGGAGAAGGATGCTGTATGCCATGCAGAACCTCATGGGCATTGTACTCAGGAACAGAGTGAACAACCAAGAACTGTGGGAGATAGCCTTTGTAGTAACAAGAGGGGATGGTGCCTCCTGGTTCTCACAAGTGGATGTGATTGACTTGTTTGAATAATTCCTCACGCTGACAAGGAACTACAAACCACTACTATGGTCCCTTTGATAAAGAGGATTGTTTGGCTAGGGTATGTTATCCATAGGAGCAGAGTGGGGAGAGACACTTATGATTAGGCCCTTTGAAGTCCTCCCAGTTTTACTACATGTCAGGGAAGCGTGTAATATTGAACCTCAATTTTAGGCCTTACACATCATGGAGAAATGAATGCTGTGGATGATTGTAAACTGGTTGGATATGTACCCCAGAGAGAATACATTTTAAAGTGGAAGTGAATGATTTTACTTTGAGTTTCAAGACTGTTTTCTGCTATAAAGGAAAAATAGGGATCTGTAAGTTAAAATAAGTTCTGTTAAAGAATAATGCAAATAAACAACAGATCACTGAAGAAATCAAAGAGGAAATCAGAAAATACCTGAAAAAAATGACAATGAAAATACGACAACCCAAAACCTATGGGATGCAGCAAAAGCAGTTCTAAGAGGGAATAACAATACAATCCTACCTCAAGAAACAATTGAATAACAATACAACCCTACCTCAAGAAGGGAGAAACATCTCAAATAAACAACCTAACCTTACACTAAAAGCAATTAGAGAAAGAAGAACAAAGAAACCCCGAAGTTAACAGAAGGAAAGAAATCATAAAGATCAGAACAGAAATTTATTTCTGTTGAAATAAATGAAAATTTATTTCATCAGAAATAAATGAAAAAGAAATGAAGAAAACAATAGCAAAGGTCAATAAAACTAAAAGCTGGTTCTTTAAGAAGATAAACAAATTAGCCAGACTCATCAAGAAAAAAAGGGAGAAGACTCAAATCAATACAATTAGAAATGAAAAAGGAGAAGTAACAACTGACACTGCAGAAATGCAAAGCATCCTGAGAGATTACTACAAGCAACTATATGCCAATAAAATGGACAACCTGGAAGAAATGGACAAATTCGTAGAAAAGCACAACATTCCAAGACTGAACCAGGAAGAAATAAAAAATATAAACAGACCAATCACAAGCAGTGAAATTGAGACTGTGATTAAAAATCTTCCAACAAACAAAAGCCCAGGACCAGATGGCTTCCCAGGGGAATTCTATCAAACATTTAGAGAAGAGCTAACACCTGTCCTTCTCAAACTCTTCCAAAATATAGCAGAGGAAGGAACACTCCCAAACTCATTCTACGAGGCCACCATCACCCTGATACCAAAACCAGACAAAGATGTCACGAAGAAAGAAAACTACAGGCCAATATCACTGATGAACATAGATGCCAAAATCCTCAACAAAATACTAGCAAACAGAATCCAACAGCACATTAAAAGGATCATGCACCATGATCAAGTGGGGTTTATCCCAGGAATGCAAGGATTCTTCAATATACGCAAATCAATCCATGTGATAAACCATATTAACAAACTGAAGGATAAAAACCATATGATCATCTCAATAGAAGCAGAAAAAGCTTTTGACAAAATTCAACTCCCATTTATGATAAAAACTCTCCAGAAAGTAGGCATAGAGGGAACTTACCTCAACATAATAAAGGCCATATGTGACAAACCCACAGCCAGCATCATTCTCAACGGTGAAAAACTGAAACCATTTCCTCTAAGATCAGGAACAAGACAAGGTTGCCCACTCTCATGACTATTTTTCCACATAGTTTTGGAAGTTTTAGCCACAGCAATCAGAAGAGAAAAAGAAATTAAAGGAATCCAAATTGGAAAAGAAGTAAAGCTGTCACTGTTTGCAGATGACATGATACTATACATAGAGAATCCTAAAGACGCTACCAGAAAACTACTAGAGCTAATCAATGAATTTGGTAAAGTTGCAGGATACAAAATTAATGCACAGAAATCTCTTGCATTCCTATACATTTACCATTGCAACAAAAAGAATAAAATACCTAGGAATAAACCTACCTAAGGAGACAAAAGACCTGTATGCAGAAAACTATAAAACACTGATGAAAGAAATTAAACATGATACAAACAGATGGAGAGATATATCATGTTCTTGGATTGGAAGAATCAACAATGTGAAAATGACTATACTACCCAAAGCAATCTACAGATTCAGTGCAATCCCTCTCAAACTACCAATGGCATTTTTCACAGAACTAGAAGAAAAAATTTCACAATTTGTATGGAAACACAAAAGACCCCGAATAGCCAAAGCAATCTTGAGAAAGAAAAACGGAGCTGGAGGAATCAGGCTCCCGGACTTCAGACTATACTACAAAGCTGCAGTAATCAAGACAGTATGGTACTGGCACAAAAACAGAACTATAGATCAATGGAACAGGATAGAAAGCCCAGAGATAAACCCACGCACATATGGTCACCTTATTTTTGATAAAGGAGGCAAGAATATACAATGGAGAAAAGACAGCCTCTTCAATAAGTGGTGCTGGGAAAACTGGACAGCTACATGTAAAAGAATGAAATTAGAACACTCCCTAACACCATACACAGAAATAAACTCACAATGGATTAAAGACCTAAATGTAAGGCCAGACACTATAAAACTCTTAGAGGAAAACATAGGCAGAACACTCTATGACATAAATCACAGCAAGATTCTTTTTGATCCACCTCCTAGAGAAATGGAAATAAAAACAAAACTAAACAAATGGGACCTAATGAAACTTAAAAGCTTTTGCACAGCAAAGTAAACCATAAACAAGATGAAAAGACAACCCTCAAAATGGGAGAAAATATTTGCCAATGAAGCAACTGACAAAGGATGAATCTCCAAAATTTACAAGCAGCTCATGCAGCTCAATATCAAAAAAACAAACAACCCAATCCAAAAATGGACAGAAGACCTAAATAGACATTTCTCCAAAGAAGATATACAGATTGCCAACAAACATATGAAAGGATGCTCAACATCACTAATCATTAGAGAAATGCGTATCAAACCTACAATGAGGTATCACCTCACACCAGTCAGAATGGCCATCAGCAAAAACTCTAGAAACAATAAATGCTGGAGAGGGTGTGGAGAAAAGGAACCCTCTTGCACTGTTGGTGGGAATGTAAATTGATACAGCCACTATGTAGAACAGTATGGAAGTTCCTTAAAAAGCTAAAAATAGAACTACCATATGACCCAGCAATCCCACTACTGGGCATACACCCTGAGAAAACCATAATTCAAAAAGAGTCATGTACCAAAATGTTCATTGCAGCTCTATATACAATAGCCAAGACAGGGATGCAACCTAAGTTTCCATCGACAGATGAATGGATAAAGAAGATGTGGCACATATATACAATGGAATATTATTCAGCCATAAACAGTAGCGAAATTGAGTTATTTGTAGTGAGATGGATGGACGTAGAGTCTGTCATACAGAGTGAAGTAAGTCAGAAAGAGAAAAACAAATACCATATGCTTACGTATATATGTAATCTAAAAAAAAATTTTTTTAAAGAAAATGGTTCTGAAGAACCTATGGGCAGGACAGGAATAAAGACACAGACATAGAGAATGGACTTGAGGACACGGGGAGGAGGAAGGGTAAGCTGGGACGAAGTGAGAGAGTGACATGGACATATATACACTACCAAATGTAAAATAGCTAGTGGGAAGCAGCCACATAGCACAGGGACATCAGCTCGGTGCTTTGTGATCACCTAGAGTGGTGGGATAAGGAGGGTGGGAGGGAGAGGCAAGAGGGTGGAGATATAGAGATATATGTATATGTATAGCCGATTCACTTTGTTATAAAGCAGAAACTAACACACCACTGTAAAGCAATTGTACTCCAGTAAAGATGTTAAAAAAAAAAAGAATAATGCAGTTATATTATTGCACATATTTTTTTTATGACTGAGTGAAATGACTATCTTGCTATTACGTGGATAAGAAATTATTGAAACTTAAAACTTCCTTTTCTGATACTATGGAAGAGTTAATGTCCTTTAAAAAAAACTCTAGTACACAGCACCCTAAAAGGTAGGATAAAATATTTTCAAAACTCTTTTTAAATGAACGTTTGTATTGGCAAATAAGAGAATACTTCATAAACCCAGAACAATGAGAAACCACGTATCTAGAGGCAGGTGAGTACTGTACTCAGAGGTTTCCCTGGGTTCCCTAGTGACTCACAACTTTTGTTTTAAAGAGCTGTGATCTGTGGACAAGGAAAGAAACTTTTAGGACCCACTCAAGTTGGGAAATCAGGATAAGGTTTAGTCTGTTCCATGGGTAATATGGCAACCCCTAACCTTCAAAGGAAGACAGTAAGAATACTTGCCAGTCCTGGCCTTGCCTTGGGTGGTAAAGAGGAAAGGGCTCTCCTGATCATTTATTACCAAAAGTGGAACCTCACACAGGTTTGCAGCTCTGTAGTCTGTCTAGTCTGAAAAATTCCATGCTGAGAATTTAAAGCTAACGAATTTGGTAGTTCCCCAGACACCCAGTGGAGGCAAATTCAGAGCCTGTGTAGAGGAAAATACTTTAACTCAGGTCTCACATAATTTCAAGGAAAAAGTTTTAAAAAACATGAGCTTACAACCCCAAATCATAAAACATGCAGGGAAATAAGCCACCGTGAGAGAGATTCTACATAAACAATAAATAACAGGATCAGACTAGTATAAAGAATTCAGATATTGGAATTACTCATATAGCATTTAAAAACATAGGTTTAGTATATTTGAAAAGAATAAATGAGTATATTTAAATTATGTGTAACTAAGGAATAAGATACTATAATATAATGAAGCAGACTTGAAAAAGAGCCAGATTGTCTAAAAATGAAAAATATAATAATTAGAAATTACAACTTGGTGTATAGCTTATACAGCGGATTAGACACAGATGAAGACTTAATATATATGTGTATATTAGATCTAGATGTATATTTATTTATTATAAGAAGTTGGCTCATGCTTTTATGGAGACTGAGACATCCCAAGCCCTGTCGTCAGCAAGCTGGAGACCCAGGAACTGATGGTATAGTTCTGGTCCAAGTCTGAAGGCCTGAGAAGCAGGAGAGCTGATAATGTCAGTTCCAGTCAAGTCTGAGTCTGAAGATAGGGAAACACGTATGGATGTCTTAGGAAACAGTCAGGCAGAAAGCGTATTCTCTCTGACTCAGCCTTTTGTGCCATTAAGGCCTTCAGTGGATTAGATTATATTGGAGCAGGCAATCTGCTTTACTCGGCCTATTGATTCAAATCTTATCCAGAAACACCCTCATAGACTCACCCGGAATGATGTTTAAGCAAATATCTCGGTACCCTGTTGCCTAGTCAAGTTGACACGTAAAATTAACCATCACAATCAGCAAACGTCCTGACAACAAAAAAAGGGATAAAGGAGGATAGTATCATGAAGTGCTTGTAGAATGTAACTTCAGCCTAGAGTGGTATACCTTGCAAGAATGAAGGTAAAATAGTTTTTTTCAGACATGCAAAAACCAGTGATCACCCCCTGCAAAAATTCCTAAAGGCTGGATTATATCCAGGAAAAAGGGGGAATTATGTCACAATTACAATGTGCAAAAAGGAACATTGTGGAACTATGTTATTATGGATATATAGAAGAATGTAATTCTTAAGACGTGCTAAAATATTAGACATGAAAGTGCCGTGTTAGCAGCTTGCTTTCAATTGGTTGAACGAGAATTGTGTGTGTGTATGTTTAGAGAGAGAGATTAAATATAACAAACTGTTAACAATTGTTGAAATCAAGTGGAGGTTATACCTTGTTCTTTCAACTTGTATGAAAATATTTAAATACAAGATTCACAGGAATACACTATAACTTGAAGCCATTTATTTAGTAATCCTAGAACTTTATTGTATTCATATGTAGTCATATATTATTTTAAGAACCATTTTTTTCCATGATTGACAATCTTCCCACCAATATCTAGTTTTCTGTCTGTGAATCTTCGAAGTCCACCAGCAATAGTTAGACCCTTACCATAGTTACAAGAGACCACATTAGTAGTTACACCCTTTGTCACAAATCAAGGAACCATATGTATATGTGTCTATTTCTGGAATCTCTATTTTATTCTATTTTTCTATTTGTCTATCCTTGAAGAATACCACACTATCTTAATAACTCATATACTGTAATGAATTTTCATGTCTGAAAGTATAAATTCTGAAACTTTGTAATGAATCTTCAGAACTGATGGTGCCCTATCTTTTTTCTTCTTTTTTAAAAAAGAAGCTATTCTTGGTCTGTGCATTTACAGATACTTTTTGTAAAGAGCTTATCCCTCCTATTATGGTGGGTTTGCTTACAAATGTCCCTTTTTAATAGCCTTCTAATCTCCTTCACTTCAGTTTCAGTTTTCAAACAGTGCATCTAGTACATATCCTTATTATGTGACTTAGAAAGTTTCATGGTTCCCCAGGGCTCACAGGAATAAATACAGTATCCTTTATAATAGAACTCATTTCATTGCAACTTGGGTTCTAGTTATGACCATGGTCCAACTTATTTTTCCAGCTCTATATGGCATAATACTCTATTATAGCCCCATGTTTCCTTTTCCTTTATTTGTAATTTGCCTTCTACACTCCCATCTTCATGCTTTAGCTAAAGATTTCTTTGGTTTGGTAAAGCCTTTTTATTTTCTTTCTACCCTCTCAAATATTAAGGCCCAATATGTGTTCCACAGCTTCTGTGAAGTCTCTCTTAATAGCCCCCAAATTCAATAACATTTCTACATTTTATAGTATTTTCATTTATACCACTTATTTAAATATATCATATATTGACTTCTATTTTTACATTTCTTTTAATGGTGTGTATTTTATTTGTATATTAGGTCACAGACTCTTCCAGAGTGAGGACCTTGTATTATGCTTCTTTTGTGTATCCCCACTGTGTCTATCACAGTCTTTAGTATTATTTGGCACTATTCACCCAGAATTCTGCACTGAGTTAAGGATATATTAGATGCTTAGTAACAATTGGTTGAATGAAGACTGAGTCTTTCTTCAACAAATATTTGGTGAGGTGTAATAGAAGGAGCAAGGAATGAGGTGTCAGATGTTGGATTGACCATTAAGTTCTGTTACGGAAAAACCCAAATGAACTTTTTGGCTAACCCAATAAAATGGGTTCTGGTTGTGCCTCGTCACTTGCTAGCTGGGTTGCTTGTAGCCAAATCATTTTACTTCTATGACCCTCAATTTCTGCACCTTTAAAATAAAGACAGTAATGACTTCCCTACAGCACAGAATCTCATAAGCTTATTCTCATTAAAAGGCTTTAAAACAGTACTCAACACATGTTTATGCCATTTTTAATATTATAAAAATCTTCATTATAGAAAATTTTGAAAACACAATCAAGTTCAAAGAAAATGATAGAAAACATTTATAGTAATACTACCAAGAAAGGACTACTGCTAAAATTTTGGTGTATTTCCCTTGCCATTTTTTTCTGTGCATATATTTTTAAAATTAATATTATGTGTATATATATACATTTATGTATAGGTTTTTGAACTTTTGTATTTGTTATGTCAGTTGAATATATTTTAGATACATTTTTCATGAGGACTTTTTTCTTTTGAGCTTATATAGTAATAAATAACTATAATAACAGAATCTTTTTAGTTTTAAAAAGTTTTCTGTAAAAGTGAAATGCATCCATATAAATAATTTTACTTCTATTAACTTAATTGTAGGTTAATACCAATATACATAATTTGATGAACAAAAATATTTCAATGGTATGATTTTTCTTTCTGAAGTATTTGCTATTTGGGAATTCGTTTTGCTTGTATGACCCAGAAAATCCTCAAAACAACTTTAAAATTTTTGCCACTGTGATTTTGATTGAATATTGGGCTTAATAAAACTCTACAGTGATTTCTTCTCCTGTGAAGAAAAATAAAATACTGAAGAGAACTTAGAGAACAAATCAGAGCTTGAAAAGGCTCAATTATTTTCCCCCGTTTCTCAGTTGGAAGAAAAAAGAAAAGATGAAAATTAAATTCGTTCAAAAAGGCACTAAGAGATATCCAAAGAATTTTTCTTTAAATTGAGAAAATAGAAGAAAAAGACACTACTGGAACTTTTAAAGTTGTATACACTTACAAAAGCCTCTTACCTATATATTAACTTTATTCAGTTTAATTAAGGAAAGGTTTGTGAATGATTTCAGTCCTTAGCCATGTCCCTTACTTTCACTATTGCATTTGGCTTTCGGCTATGCATATTTTATAGTCGGTATACATCCTGAAATTTTACCTTTCTAGAAATTTTTCTTTTTTCAAAACTTTTACTAAAAATTTAGAATTATTTTGGCCTGGAAAAGATTGTAGTTTTAAGATATAATAGCAACATGATATAAAATAAATATAATCTAACTTCAAAATACATACTTATAAGATATGTATGTGATATGCTTGTGTATGTGAACACTGAAAACCTTCTGGAAGGATATGCACCAGAATTATAACAGTGCTGTCACTGGATAATGGGATATAAGACAATTTGTTTTCTCTCTTTTATGCTTTCCAGAATTGTCATTTTACCCCAATAATGAACATGTATTATTTTCATATGCAAAAAGAAAAGAATTCATTTTGAAAAAGAAAAATGAAAAGATAATTGTTTCATTCAATAAACAAACTTTATAGAGTACCTACTAAGTACCAGGCATAGCTTTAGTGCATAGATCAGTGAAAAATCTACAGAAAGCCTTTGTAGAGCTTACATCCCAGTGGAGGGAGGCAGTAAACAACAAGTACAATCCTAGTAAGTTATAATTATAATATATGTTGGAAGCTACTAAGAGCTCAGGGAAAGGAGAGAGAGGCAAGGAAGCTCAGGAACTATGGGGAGGAACACCATTAAATGAGGTAGTCAGGACAAGCCTCACTGAGAAAGCAGAGCTCCCTCACATGATCTTTTGCGACCCTTCTTTCCTCACCATATTATGTCATTATGTTGTTACTCAGATGAAGAATTCTTTTTCAGGCATCACGAAGAAATTGAGAATTTCAATCCCATATTACCTATTAAGGAAACACTTAAACAGGGTTTGTGGTGAGAGTATATGGGGAGTTCACCTTCTGGGGGAAACTCTCTAATGAACAGTGTAAGGGAGATGTGGCTTTCCATGACAGGTGGCTTATCTGGTACAGCTGTTGCAGAAAAGTAGCCAACTCTGAGGGGTGTGTGTGTATCTGTGGGGCTGGGTCGGTCAATGGGGAGGTGGAAGGGAGGTTGTAAATAATTCTTTTTTAAATGTTCTTTCTTTTTTTAAACACCAAGTTTCTGGCAAGGTCTCAGTGTTAATCTCTTTTTGTCTTTGTAACTCACATCATCAGAGGCTGTCTCCAGAGCCACGTCAACACCATAGTTTAACAGGGTAATTGATGTTCATAATGATAATCTATTATAGTACCTATAAATTAATATGACTGATTTCTAAACAAATTTCATTTGTGTAGTTGTTAACCAAGCACATTTATATTCATTAGTTCGGTTCTAAGGTAGTAGAATAGGTAATATTAATCCTACTTCTGATAATTGTGGAAACAATTAACTGAGAAGCCTTGCTGGAAGTCGAAAGTCTATTAGAAGGCAATGCAGGATTCAACATCAGGGATGTTCACTTTTAGGTGAACAAACTTTTCATTGCTCCATATAGACTGCTTAACAAACATAAGGACTAATTTAAAGGCACTCATCCCAAGGGTGTACTAATGTAGTTCAGTAATGCTGTCATTGCTCAAAACTGCTTTGAAATCTTCAGAAAACTGAAAATTCAGTTTCCTTCTGAATATATGCAAATCTAAATTACTTAAGGAGGCTTTGAAAAGAACCTGAAGTGCAATGAAAGAGATGGGCAAACAAATGGGACACACAGTTGGTAATTAAGAACTATAATTAAAAACTATAAAATATAATGTTGCATTTTAAAAATAATATTTTATCATTATATTATACATGAATATAAAATGAGCTGCACTTATGAAGTCACAAACATATTTTGAGAGGTGGAATAAATATGTAGCTTCCTAAAGTTCCTTTGAAGGATGTGGTACACATTTACATGTATAAATTTTTGTATGTTAATAAAAAGAGTTCTATTGTTTTGTATCACACTGCATTTTTCCTTTTGAAGACAGATAAGCATATATGCTATGAAGTTTTCTGAAATAAAAGCATGTAATTGAAAGTGTCCATGCTTAAGATATTGCTTTAAATTACCTTTAAATTGGAAGAGTAATTATGGGACTATTTTTTGTCATCAGTGGGTCACTCTCGATAGTAATCGTAGGCAAAGAAAATAAGTCCAGAGGATAAAAGGGCTTTATTTTTCCACTTGTTGAGAATGAAAACGGTAAAGGAGAATTACGACGATAGGATCTGGTCTTTTAAAGTATTAAGAGGATTGCATATTTGTACAAGGGAAACCTGATGAATTATATGTAACTGACTTCAGGTTGGCAAGTCTGTTCACAATTAGCAGACATCTGGTCTTGTCCAAAGCTCCATGAGACATTTGGTCCATGTCTAAATATCCTTGAAATTTAGTCCTATACAGACCATCCATGAGCATATTTGGTCCATGCCAAATGGTTTTGGACATGACCAAATATCAAGGACCTTTTGGTGTGGACCAAATAAATGTCTCCATGGATGTTTTGGAAAGGACCAAATATGAACAAATATCAAGGACCTTTTGGTGTAGAACAAATGTCTTAACGGATGTTTCAGACAGGATTGAGTGGTCCTGCATGCAAGGCTGTTGACAGTTTAATGTATATGGATCTTTTCCAGAGAGGACTGGTGTCTGGAGAGTATAATTATCCAGACGCCCTGGATGAGGGTGGTTCTATAAGAGTTTGTGCTTTAACTACTGTTCTGCATATGACTATCAGTGTTACTTACACCTGCAAGGCATTGTGTTTGCCAAAGTCCACAGCCTGCCTCCAAAGCTATTTTAATGTTAATGTAACAAATTTCATTTTAATATTTAATAATTGAACTTTCGGCTTTTGTTAAGAATATTAATAATTAAAAGCACCTTCACAGGCTATGTTTGCCTGCTCATAATTTATAGGTGTCAGCTATTCATTAAACTTTTATTGAATTTTTTAGACAATTATGTCCCAGTCCATGTACCAGGCAGAGGGATACAAAGCCATCTCTACTGTGACCACATTGGTCAGAGTCAACTTCCCCTTCTCTCCTTCCTACTGATGTCATCAAAAGTCACTTGACATTTAAAAACCACCGTCTTATTAAAAGGGGAACCAACTTCTCGGGGTCCTGTGTTCACGGTGAGACCGGAAGGGTGCAAACAGACCACATGAACCTCAAAATTGTATGATTTTCCCTCCAGTGCAAAACTTGGGCTTCTGTGAGCTTGGAGAGTCTTTGTGCCCCTTTCGAAATATAGGAACACTTTGTGTCCAAGAGTGATTGGAAAGGGCCAAGATAAGAAGTGGCTGGTCTGAGAGCAGCCTCTCACTGGCACTTGCTTACTCATTCTCTGGGACCCTACTCAGAGGCTGTTTTCCCATGAAGTCTGGCCTCCTTCTCTCCTGTGGAGTTAACCACTCCTCCTCTGTGCCTGTGGAGGAGCTGCCTGCCATACCACCGTCCCAGGTCTTCAGGTGGGGCGGGGGAGTCCTTACTGATTGTGGCAAATCTCATAGTGACTGTGACTCCCACGCTCAAGGGGGTTGCATGGTTTGCTGCAATCTTTTTCATCTATAGCCACGTCAGCCTATATTATTATTCTAAGTGGCCCTGTCTTAGTCTAGCAAGTGTCATTGTGCGGGAAAGGTACTCAGATTTGTTTACTGCTTTACTTGGAAGATTACGGGAAAACGAGTTTGACTTTGCATTTTGAATTTTATAGGTTTAAGCTGTCAAAAATCCTCTGTGATAAAAATAGCTTCCATGTACATATCAATATGTGTTGGAAGAATCTGTAATATTAGCAAGCAAGAACCTAAGCACGGAAAAAAAAGTGTGTCAACAGGCAAAAGTTAGGATTCCCTTTGGCTTGTACTTGAGGCACAGAAATTTGGAGGAATTTTTAAAAAGAGAAAGGTCTCTAAGTTAAAAAAACAATTTTTATACATGTATACATTCCATGTAAGCTCTGTTTAGCCTAAAATTGTCTTGATACTGAGTTGAATAGGAGCTATGTTAAAGAATTCACATTTTAGAGGTGGATACTTTTACTTTATTTCCAAAGAATAAGATTTAAGATCAAGAAAGGTAACTGAAAAGACCAGAATGTGTTTGATTTCACCAGACTATGGGTTCCTCTCTGTAGCTTGTGAGCCTAGCGCAGGGCCTGGCACGTAATAATTTAGTAGGAGCTTGATAAATGACTGGATGAATAAATAATTATCTGTGTTCGTTGGTCCACGTTAAGAAGCAACTGTTATAGTTCTTTTACCTTGTTTGGAAGAGGCTTGTATATTCCGAAACAGAAAATCAAACCAGAGAAATCTAGCATAAGGTATTAAGATTTTGAAAGCTGGGGAGAGACAGATGATATATTTGGTTATCAGCTGAGACCAGTGTATGTCTACCTCCCTCTCTTTCTGTCTTTTGGCCAGAAAAGCACTGACTTTCCAAAATACATGTTCTTCCTTTGTTTGTTTAGTTTAAGTGTTTTCTCAGATAGCCTGACTCATACTCCCAGAGAACTGATTTAGAGGGTAAAGAGTTTATTCCAAGTCCTACATGCAGAATGAGTAGTGGTTTCACTGAGGAGGACGAGGTGACTGACATGGATGCAGAGATTAGAAAAAAAGGT
Organism: Balaenoptera acutorostrata; assembly: GCF_949987535.1. Taxonomy (NCBI): domain Eukaryota; kingdom Metazoa; phylum Chordata; class Mammalia; order Artiodactyla; family Balaenopteridae; genus Balaenoptera; species Balaenoptera acutorostrata. The sequence continues at coordinate 39,874,549 of NC_080077.1, read as the reverse complement.
ATCCGCCTCCTTGTGGTCTGGGCTTCGAATAATGAAGTTTGAGAAAAGAATGAGTGTGAGCTAAGAAGATGGACCGTGCCAGTTGAAAGGGAAAGAGGTTGCAAACATTTCTCTTTGTTTATAATTATGCTTATAACATACTAACATACTCCTAGCAGGCAATTTTCAGCCCACTGGAAGCTGACTAGTGCTTTCTTTATATATAAATATATATATTCCTCCAGTGCTCCATTTAGCTTGAACGTCTTTGTCTTCTTCAGCTATGCTGGTGTTGCATTTTCATATTTTGGAGACTGCAAAGATCCTGGCATGTGTGTAGATGTGGCTGTGTAATGGTATTTTGTTAAGGCATACTGAAAATTGTGTATTTTCGGTAGAGGAGAAAGTGTGTCCCAGGCATTTGTAAATCACATTATCTTGCTATGGGCTGTGCAAGGACTTCTGTGAAATCTCCCAGTGTCCAAATGGTTTCAGCTCCTGTAAGCAGCCACAGTTGACAAAGCAGAACTCATACAGATTCCACTGCTAATTCTGTAGAAGAAAAAGAGGAAGAGTTGCTAGTGAGTCAACTGCCTTGGTTAGCAAGCATAGACACAATTAGCTTTAAGCCCAGAAGATTGAAAGAACATGGAAGTTAATCTCTCTTTTGTTTCTCTTAGTAGTGTTTCCTCATCTTTCTATGGGTTATATATTTTTTTAAATGTCACAAAGCATTGAAGAGAGCAATTCTCTCTACTTTATATGTATGTATGTATATGTATATATATATGTATATATATCTATACATAAAATATGTGTGTATATATATATTGACTGCATACGCAATCAGTGTTGCATAGGATAATAACAATAGACAAGTAGGATGGCTAGTTGGGGTAGTGAGAGACTTTCACTTGAAGATATACTCTTTTGGGTAAAATTATCAAAATGTTACTTTAGAGACATTCGGTGTTCGAATACCTGTGTATTCATAATTTTGCCAGGTGAATGTGTTTCAAGTCCTTTATTATTTTAACACATTATTACAAGTTAAAATATGTAAGGAGATACCAACAGTGGTGAGTATTCTCCTTGTTCTCTCTTAAATTCCCAACTAGAATTTTTATTCTTTTTACGAAGTTGAGATTACATTACATTCATTACTTTTTCTCTTTTCCCCTCATGCTGTAAATATTTCTTTTTAAACTTGCTTTGTTTCACAGGGTGTCAAGAACATATCTCAGTAAGTAGATCTGACTGGATCTAACACATTCTTTTTAAGAGCCATATAAAATTCCATAATATAATATATATGGTTTATTCAATCATTCCTTTCCTGATGGACTTCCAGATTATTTCTAGTGCTGCAATAAACTTTCTTACCAGGGGATTAAAAGAGCCCAGTTGAGAATCACCCTGTGCATTCAGACTCTCTTCCCAGTGATCTCTAAGTCACCGGCACATTCTGTCGGGAAGATCAGATGACTTCACTACAGAAAGCTCCCTGTCCCTACAGCCCTGTAGGGCTGAGCTGGGCAAACTACCCATCTTGTGGTGGAGCCTGACATCCTGGTCACTCAGCATCAGTGACAGGCTCTGAAAGGAAGATGGTGCCTAATGAGTATTTGGAAAAGGACCAAGGAAAGCTCTGGAGTAAAGTAACCTGTTGCTTGACCTCCCTGCATATCCAGTTTTGTTTTGATCTTAAAATGATAATTAATGAGTATAATGTTGACAAACTTTTAGATGGCTTGTGATGGTCTTGTTTTCTAACACCAATCAACAAAAAAGGACTCATTTAGAAAGCCTAGGCCAGAAATAATAGTATAAAGGCAAAAGCAAAAACTTTCAAGATAGGAGCCAATAGCAAAGAAAAAACTTGGAGCCCAGAATGTCTTCTTCCATGTTGATGGCCCACTCTACAGGCCACCTTTTGGAAGTTTTCTGTCAATGTGCAAATTCTAACTCAGTACTCCTTTGACATATCCCATTTTGCTAAACATAAAATATATAGCATTTAAGTATTTTAAAGAGTGTATCTTAATAATCTTATATCTATTGTTATCTTCAGTTTTATGATTTTGGACTATCAGGACAGTAATAATCAAGGTATTCGGGGAGCTTCTCCTCCAAGCTTAGCATAGTTAACTTCTTTGCAATTACACAGGAAGATGCTTCACAGAAATAAACACTTCATCATGGCCATGGCTTTTGATGTGATGTTAATTGGCTGGGGACAGAATGGGGGCCTGCAAATGGGGTCTGTTTCCAAACTGGTGTCAAATACTCCTCATGAGCTGTAGAGAAGCGATCTCTAATTGAGATTTGTGTGTCATGGGGAGTAGTGCGGGGGGCTCACAGATAACCAAACGTTCAAGCCAGAGAGGAATACCTATGAAAAGGCAGGGAATTTCTTTCTTTTTCACACACACATATATATATACGGTTGACCCTTAAACAACATGGAGGTTGGGGCACCGACTTCCATACAGCCAAAAACCTGTGTATAACTTTACAATCCAACCTCCATATCTGCAGTTCTCTGGATTCAACCAACTGTGGATTGTGTAGCACTGTAGTACATGTTAACTGAAAAAAATCCACATATAAGTGGGCTTGTGCAGTTTAAACTGGTATCATTCAAGGGTCAGCTGTATATAATTTTTTCTATTTAAAAAGTAATGAAGGGCAGAATCTGAAGTAGCTGTTGTTTGGCTGTCTGTATGTATCACCAGGATTTAGAAAGATAGTTTTGTGGTAATCCATGTCATCTTGCTTTCAGAGTGAACTGAAACTGGATTTGCATCCTTGTGTGCTAAGTTAGCAGTTGTTCAACTTAAAATAAGTCACTTCACCTTTCTGAGCCCCAGTTACCACACCCATATAGTGAGGGTTATTTCTCACTACCTCACAAGGATTATTGGGAGGTTTATCTGAGATAATAGATATGAAAGTGTTCATGTAGTATTGAATAAATTCTGGTTTCCCTTTTTAAAAACTCAAGAGGTCTTTCAAGAAGAAGGTGTTTCTTGTTAGGACTAAGGGGGATACATAGGAGGTGGTGGCCTAAATAAAACTTAGTGAGAAATGAACAGCAATGCTGGTAATCAAACATATGGTTTTATAGTTACAAAGAGTTTCCATGTTCTTTATCTCATTTGTTCTTTGCTAGAATTCTGTGAATCAGTCAGGCTAATGTTTATATCCGTTATCTAGGGGAGGAACCGTGACTCGGAGAAATTAACCAGTATCACCTTGCAGGCCTGTAATGGAGTGTTCTTTTTGACTAATAGTCCAGTGCTCTTTACTTTATATTGTCAATGCCAGACAATTGGCAAATACTCAACAGGTAGGAGTCCAAAATTATGTCTGAAAATCTAGCATTGTTGTCAAATTGTCCATGATTCCTGGAAAGATGAGACCATCTGGGGAAGTAGCCTAGACTCTACTCCTGAACTCCCACACTAAGCTTGATGTGCATTTCTTGGTTGCTATGGACCAAAGAAATTGTGTTTCTAATATCAAATGCACCATATTTTGTGACTGTTTTACTTCATTTTTAGCATTTCCTGAATTGCAGTTAACTGATTGGAAAGCGCTCCCTTCTAACTGAGGTGAAAACTTTGGTTTGCTTCGTGTAGGCCAAGGTTCATATATTTCGGCCCTCAAGTACCACAGATGAGTATCTCCATCTCTTGGTTGATACTCAGCACATTCTCTGTTATGATGTTATCTATCCTTGTATGTATACCTTTTTTCTCCCCTTGGAGAGTACAAGTCCCCTAAAAAAGGAGAGTAAATCATTCCTCTGTACTCTCAGGGCCCAGCTGAGAGCCTAGCATTTAATGGGTTCTCAAAAAAAAAAAAAAAAAAAAAAGTTTGCTGCTGCTTTTGAGATACTCTTCAGTGTTGACTTCTTAGGAAAGATTCATTAGAAAACATCATATGAAAGAGAGGGCTAGTTTTAAAATAATGTCTGCTACCTCCCTCGCTGTATAGTGAATGGTCTCTTGAGAATTCTTTCACAGAGAGAGACAATTGCTAGGAAGATAAAGGATGCTTAGAAAAGCACTAGTTATTACCATGTCCACTTGAAGGCAAGAAAAGGTAACACTGGTTCTACTCTCCCAAACACAGACATGAGTCTATTGAAAATTAGGTCTGAGACTAGAGCAGAGAGAAATACACAGCTGCCACTGGGGTAAAAAGCCTTTGAGATAAAGTTGAATTTCTTATTTCTAAAGAGTAAGAAAAAAGTGTGTTTTGTTTGGTCCTTACAAATTATAGTGATTTGGTTTCAGCCTAATTAAGCACTACAAGCAAATACTGGCAGGCAGAGTCTCCACAGGAGTGGCCAAGCAAGTCAGTTTGCATTTCCTTCCAAGCCCTCATTTGGCTGATCCATCCATAGAAAAGCAGAATAAAAGGCAAGAAATTACTGCACCCTAAAGCATCCAAGTGGCTCCTTCGGCTCTGAGGTTATTTATAGCAATCTGGCTCACACTGAGGCCTTCCTGCTTTATTCAGCGAGGGTACAAAAGTGCAGATAGAAGCTCCAGGACCTTAACATAGACATAGATGCAGGGTACCATCAGTGATTAGATATTCAGGGCTTCTGTGTTGTTGATGTAGCCATGCCTTTTAACCACCACCAGTGTGAACACGGACCTTGGACTAGGCTCATCCTCTTCTTCATGTGCACATTCTATTTGTAGATGTTGCTATGAGGACAGATTCATCAAAAATGACGGATGTGGAGCCTGTGGTCAACAATTTTGCATCATCAGCAAGGGCAGGCCGCCGGAATGCTCTAGCAGACATCCAGGGTTCAGCTGCCATGGGCGGAACCTCGGAGTTGCCCCTCAAACCGGAGGTCCTCTCCGGGAAGGAAGGTAACACTCAAAATCCTCTTAAAATCAGCAGCATTTCTCTCTTCTTCATCCTTCCCTCTGGAACAAGTCTCCCTTTTAACTAGTTAAGCTTGTTTACTAAAGCTTCTCAGCTTTTGTTTAAAGCTAAGTAAATTTTTTTTCAGCCTTTCTAAAAGTGGACTTTTCCTCATATTATCTCCTAGATTAAATGTGGAAACTGAACATTATTCATTGGATGTGTATAGTTATGCACAGTGCTAATGCTTGGGAATACAAAGGTGAACAAATATAATCCATTCCTTCAAACAGCTTACAAAATTTCTTAAGACGCTCTCAGCAATAAAGTAATTTTTCTTCTGCCATCCATTGGCAAATCACTTTGGAAGCTTCTGCTTCATTGTAGTATTCTACAAGCTCTTCTATTTCTCATAGCTAAGAATAGGTTTATTATCAACTAGAGATGGGAACTTTAAAAGTTGATCATTCTTTAATCAGTAGAAAAAGTTGAATTCAGAAAAAATGAGAGCTATCAAACCAATGAAGGAAAATCTTGGGTCTTTTACCCTGTTGCTTACATACAGTTCATAAAGCTTCCAGCGTTTAGTCTTGTGAAAATAAATATAATAACACTTACAGTAAAGTGTTGAGTCCCTTCACTTAAAAACATTCAAATAGCTTAAAGAAAGTTTTAGTACCAAGTCATTACCAACTTACCTGTGCTTTGTACCCCATTTTAGACTTCAAAGTGGACTCCAGTGTGTGTGTAGAAATTTATTCCTGGGGACAATGAGGCAAGAGAGAGCTGGAAGCTTCTGCACCTCTACCCTATTCATGTGAGCCCTAGACGAGGGCTCTTAGTTCTTTGCCTCAGGAGGTGACTTTCTACCTGGTAAAATTACAAATGTTCCTGGTATGATCTTTATGAAATACTTATATCCTTGTTAAGCCAGGGACTGTGGCCTAACCTTGGAGTCCCACGGTTAATTCACCTTTTTCTAAAAATCATTGTATGTACCATAAAGGATACTAAAGTAATAGTAAAAAAGTATACACGTACACGTAAACTATCATAAGATAAAAGAAAAGATGGAGGAAATGAAAGAAGAGGAATAAAAATATGTGTAATGTTTTTGGCCTTTTAAGTTAAAAAATGTAATCTGATTATCAGGGCATGATATTGCTGTTGAAGAGCCATCCTCAACTAGCGAGGTAGAGAAGATAAGCTGCTTGTTCATGTAACAGGCCTAATTAAAGTTGATAGCCCCTAAACACACACACAGGCCTAATTAAAGTTGATAGCCCCTAAACACACACACACAATAACCTTAATGCTTATTGACATTATTTAGTTAAACAAAAGAGAACAAATACACTGTAAGAAAGTTAGTAGTGCCTTCATTTTATTTTGTTCACTGAAGAGACCATTATCTGAAAGAATATTGTTTCTATTTTTATATTTTCCTTTAAATCATTTTGAAATAAAGTTGAAGGTATTAACTAAGAAACTCAAAATGTTAAAAGTGAATCCACATAGTAACACCCGGATGTTAAAGAATACACAAAAGGAAGTAAGTTTATATAGGTAGATGGCATAGACAATGTTTCACTAACAAAGCTATACATAAATAGCTTTAAGGTCTATCTTCTTTTTTTATTAGCTAAGTATAGACATTAAGGATTTAAAATGAATAGTTTTCAATTGCTAATAGTAGCAAAAATCTAGAACCTATCTCAGACATTATGGTTTCAATGTTTTAGTCATTTAAAAATAGAAATTCTGGGACAGATCTGCAAGTTTCCCTCAGATCAATCCTCTTTCGTTTTTGTTTTTTGGTATTCTTAAGTGGGAAGAAATCTAGGATCTCAGACATCCTGCATCCTGCGTGAAATTAACCTGCCTGAAATCTTCCTAGTTTATAATCCGTCTTAATCTATCCCTTACAAATTGATGACCATGGTAGGGAGGACAATGATGCCCTGTAACATATCAGCAAGAGGTGACAGAGGGTGGCAGCTTAGGAAACTGTAAATGTCACAAAGGGCCTTTCTTACCTCCCACCATCACTAACTATTCATTTGATCCACCATTCAACTTAGTGCCAAGTGCTAGGCACCATTCTAAAAACTGGCCATATAGTAGTGAATAAGACAGACATGAACTCTTACTGTTATGCATCTTATATTCCAATGGGAGAGTTAGAGTGTAAACAAATAAATATGTAAGTCAACAGTGATATGTTATATCAGAGAATTAAAATAGGATGCTGCGTTAGAGAGTTACTGGGTGGCTACTTTAGACTGAGAAATTCCAGATGTCCTAACTGAAATCTGAATGGCAACAGTATGTTTTGAATAACAACTGAATGGTCCAGGCACAGGAAAATCAGAGGGAAGAGCATTCTTTGCAGAAGGAGCAGCTTGTAAAAAGCTCTTAGAGTGGAACAAGGTGGACGTGTCAAGAAGCATAAAATCTGGCCACCATGGCTCGGGGGCAGTGGGTAAGAGGGAGAGTGGTAGAGATGACACTGGAGAGGAGGCAAGGACTAGATCTCTTAGGGCTTCAGAAACCTGGATGAATAAAGAGGATATTATTCTAAACGTGAGGGTTTTCAGCAGGGGAGTGATGTTCATGTTTGAATACCCACTTTGTTATGTGGAGAATGGATTGTAGAAGAGAAATAATGGATATAGTTGAGTTAGGAGGTGCAATCCCCATTAGGAAATGTTTTGGGGCCAAATTAAACATTCAAACTCATAAGACCACATCTGGGCCAGTCTGCTCAGAAGTATACAGGTTTAGAAACACAGCAGGCCAGAAGGGCTGCATTACACCATCTCCTTCTGTGGAAGTCCTTGCAGCGATCCACATAAGCAGTCCTGGGGGCCAGTCTCTATGCACCTCCACCCCACCACTCACTGAGAACTCAGGTGCAAGGGGACAAGATCTGCACCAATGGGGGCAACGGGTTAGAAGCCCCATGTCCCATGGGGGCTAATACTTTGTAACAAGTCCTTGGACACTGCTTCCTAACTTCTCTGCAAGGGACACGCTCAGTTATAAGTGTCATGGCATTTACGGAATCCCAATGCTATGGTTTCCTACCAGGTATTTACAGTTCTCATATAGTTTCTCTCAGTACAGTTGTACTTTACCATTTGGGTCATTTTTACCATACGCTTAGTAACCAGGCTGACATTCCACCTGAATCAGGTTCCCAGGGTAACAGAGCTAGAAAATTAACCCCAAGTCAAATTTGTCCTTAGAGAAGGATAAAGGGCTTTGTTGACTTTACCTGTGGGACAGTTGCAGTAGTCCAGTGAAAGACGATGGCTCTGAGTAGGCAGTGAAGATGGAGAAAGGTGGGTGGATTTGGGATATATTTTATAGGCAGAATTCATAGGACTTGCTGATGAATTGGAGGTGGTGGAGATGACTACAAGTAATGAAGAAGAGAAATGGAGGATAATTCCTGGAGCAGCAGGGTAGGTGGTGATGCCATATACTGAGAAGGGCCAGCATGGAAGAAAAGCAATTTTGAGGGTTAGAGGAGTGATATCTGCTTGCTGCATATTCCATCTAAGAGGCCTATGAGACATCCAAATGCTGTGAGCTCTACTTTCAAAATTGGTTCAGAAATCTGCCATTTTCTCCTTCAAAGATCTAGTCTCTTGGTACCTCTCCGACCCCATTTTCCGTCCTTTCTTTCTCTGCACAGTCCCAATTGCAGTTCTTCCTGCACACTGCTGCCTTTGACCTTGACGTTTTCTCTTCTTGGAATGCTCTCCTCCCTGCTACCCAACTAGCTAACTCCCTCACCTCCTCAGGTCTTTACTCACATGACCCCTTCTCAGTGAGGCATTCCCAGCCAACCCTATCTAAAATTGCAACCTCCAGGCCCCAAGACTTCTTGACAATTCCTGATCTGTAATTTCCTCTGTAGCACTTCTCACTTCCCACATGCCACTCATTTTGCTTATTTTAATTATTGTCCATATTCCTCACAAGAAGTTCCCTGAGAGCTGGAAGGTATGTTTGTTTGTTTGTTTGTTTTCCACTGCTTGGTACATAGTGCTTGAAAGTTGAAGAACTGAATGGCCTATCAGATTTCTTTTCAAAGATGCCATTGATGATTTTGGCAGGACCCATTTTGCGGAAGTAGTAGAAACAATAGTTTTGTTTTAAAATGATGACAGCAAAAGATGTAATATATTTTAAAGGATAAAAGAAAAGCCAGTAAGTGGAGGAATTGCAGTCGAAAGAAGGCCTTTGTTAGTTTGAAGATGGTAGTGACTTGAGGAAATGAAGGAGCCAGGAGAAAGAGCAAAAGTCAGATGGAATGCAGGGATGAGAGATGATCTTGAGAGTGCTGTTGAGGCAGAAATGGATAAGATCCTGGATTATGAAGAAATTAGACCTGGACAGTAGGAGCAGCACCAGGGCCAGCTACAAGGGCGTGCTGGGCGGGCAGCTGCACAGGGCCTCGGGCTCATAAGCAGCTCGCCCTTGGTTTTGTTCTACTCTTGCTGCCTTGAAATTTTCCATATTTTTTGAATAAGGGGTGCTGTGTTTTCACTTTGCACTAGGTTCCAACAACTTATGTAGTCAGTCCTGAGGAGCACATCTTCCATTGTAACATGGGCAGAAGGAAAAAGTCGAGACTGCAGGGGATTTTAGAGGTTTGGTGGCAGAAAGTTGAGCTTGTGTGATCTGATGGTTTGACTTTTTTTCCTGGAAGTAGAAAGTGCGATTAAGTCCTAACAGCAAAGGAGATAAAAAGTGTGAGGAAGCTAGAGAGAGTGTGATCCAACGTCGAGAGATGGGGAAGGGCAAGGTCAGTCAGTCTGCATCCAAACTGTGGCTCTGTCACTTACTAGCTCGGTGACTTTGGGCAAGTCACTTAACCTGTTTATGCTTCAGTAAACTAATCTATAAATGGAGATTGTAATAATACCTTTGAAGACCGCCTGGCACATAATAATTTTGGAGAATAGGAGAGAAAGGTAACTAAGAGACAGACCCATATCTTCACTGACGGCAAAGTATGTCCTAATCAAGTAGAAAATGACTAGGGTGCGTAAAGGAAAAACCAACTGTTTTATTCCAATATAATACAAAGTAGATTTCAGTATATTCTCTATATGATGGAAAATTATTTGTTTTTTTAGATGTGAAAAAGAAAGATAAAGAAACAGCACAAGACCAATTGGAAAAGCCCAAAGATGAAGGAAAATGAAGGCTCATTACCTATCAAAAGTGCTGAATTTCTGCACATTGAAAGACTTAGTGGCTCTCCTTTCCTGAGATGTTTGATCTGGTAGTAACTATGGTAACATTGCTGCCCTAAGCAACATGTGTGTACTAGATAATTTTGTTGTGACGCTACTCACTTGGATTGCAACCGTGATGTCCAGTGTAGGTTATTAAAAGGCAGATTACTTCCGAATTGCACCCAAGAGAGAGGTTAAGAATGCATGGTCACTTAAATACATATCATTGTCTATAAACCCAACAAAATCCAACGTTCTCTTTTGGATTTCTTTAGCCAGATATATTTTTAATTCCATTTTTATGGTGATGGGTAAGCCATTTCTTGGTAAATATCAGCCAAACACTATTAATTTAAAACTTCATGGGATTTGTAGGAAATTGTGGTTTTGGTGAGAAAGAATGATAGAATAGTAAAAAATGCATCAGTAAAAGTATGTTTGTTTGTATCCAAAAATGCACCATTTTTTTCTCAAACCTTACAAAGATTTGGAAAAATAGTAAAATTTGACAACTCAAACATCTCTAGGAAGTTTTTGTTTGATGTATTTTGCTTCTAGTCTCTGCATACTGATTTTTCATGTGGACTCTTAAAATGGAAAATTTGTGATGAGTAGTTTATATGGAATATGCCTATTAAATGAATCTCGCGATCTTCCTTAACTTCGGTGTGTGTGTGTGCGCATATATTTTTCTTTAACGTGAATTACACAAAACACTTTACTAGTTGCTTTATACTGTCCTTTCTTATTGTTAGGGCTTTTGTGTATGTGACTCGTTTCTAAAATAATTTCCTCAGGAATGCAGACATTAATTTTTATATCTTTCCTAAACTAGCTAACATAATAGTAAGCACTTAAGTATTTAGTGAATGGTGTAGGTAGAAATAGCAAAATACTTGCTTTTAATATTTATTTAAGTATATATTTTAAAAGGAATGAAACCAAAACCAAAGCTTTAGTAAATTTTGATTTATTCTACATTTTAGGAAAATCATAGAATTCTGAATTTTTAAAGAAAATCTGACTAATGAATTTATTTTTATTTTCAGATATATATGCATGCCATATTTTATTTGATTGTTGATTTAGGCCATGTCTGTATACAGTAATCAAATAAACTCTTTCACTATTAAACTATTAAAACTATTAAAAGTTTAAACTATTAAACTTCTTACTGACACAGGCTTCTTCATTTTCTCTCCTATAGAATAACAGGTGAAAAACAGTGACACATTTTAACAAGGGAAGTTAATAGTCTTTGCGATATAAAACACCTCCTGCTTCTCATTTCACTGGCAAAGTTTATCTTTAAATCTGAGAATACACCAAAGGGGTAGATTTCAAAAAATCTTGTTATAAGTTCTTAAACATAAAGTTTTCTTTAAAAAATAATCAAAAGTAATATTTTGGGTGTAGTACTAATTTAACATTCAATAAAATGTCTTATAGCCATTAAAATTAGGTTTCTGGAAGTTATTTAATGACATGATATTATATAATCAGTATAAAGAGGAGTTAAGGTAGAGTTTTCAAGTTTGGGGGGAGTAGCAATTTTGCCTTCTGGAGGACATTTGGTAACATCTGGAGACATTTCTTGGCTGCCACTAGTAGGGAGGGGGCCAGGGAGAGAAGGTGCTACTGGCATCTAGTGGGCAGAGCCAGGGTTGCTGCTAAGCTGCTAAGCGTTCAGTCCTGCAGGGCAGACGCTCACAGCGAAGAACTATCTAGCCACGAGTGTCAATAGTGCTGAGGCTGAAAAACCCTGGAATAGAGTGAAACTGTCAAGCACGTGGATTTTGGATTCAGATGACCTGGGTTTCAATTCTAGCTCTACTACTCATTAGCTGTATGATCTTGGGCAATTTACATAATGTCTCTAAGTTTTATCCTCTTGGAATGGTATTAATAATAGTACATACTTTATAGGGTGAGTGGAAGTAGTAAATGCAATAGAATATGTAAGACACTTGGCTAATAATGTCTGGCAAAGAATAATTATTCAATAAATATTAGCTATCATCCTCATTGCTTTTATTCTAGATGTTTTTGCCATTATTTTCTGGTAGTGGAGATGGTGGGCAGCTGGATTTGTTAACTTGGCTATCTTCTGCCTTCCTCTGTGATTTCACAAACATCCCCAATCTCAGGGCTGGGAGAAGACACTCTGATGGAAATTGACAATTCATGGTAATTACCCCATTAGTGCCTATTCAATTATGCTAATGAGCCACTGACAGGTGATGAGTATTACCTTTTAACAATGAGTCACCTCCCTAGTGTTTTATGACAGGTACTGACAGAATTTTGATTCAGTATTTAAATGAGTAGTAACAGTGTTCCATGAAAATGTAGAAGAAAAAAAGTAACAGATCTTGAGTCATAGTATTTATCTCTCATTTGGAAGATATTTATCTCTCATTTAGAAGACCAGAAATGAAGCCATGTCCCTCCTCATTGTTGCTAGTAATGACATGTATTCTTAATCATGTATATCCTGAATCACTTGTTCATCACAACACACATAAATGTCTCATTTTATACATGTAATATTTTGTATTACACAAGGTATCAGGCTTGTTGAATATTTGCCAACAAAAGGATTTTTTGGCTGAGAAGGAATCCAGACAATGAAGAATGAGAGGTCAGTAGTACTTTAAAGACAAAATCGAATTTGCCAACCAACTTTAAAAAAATCAACCTCTTTTAGAGAACCTATAGTATTTTGTCATAGCAAGTAGCCACTTTCAACAAAGCCCCTAGTTGGGGCTCATTAAAGAAAGTCTTCATGCTCATTTTTGCTATTGTCTTTTTACAAGCCACTTGGCTTTAGTCAATAGCTATAAAGTCTTAATACTGTCAGAGAAACCAGGACAAAATGGGGCAATAAAACTATAAAGGGACTATATGGAAACTTGACTCTACACATAGGAGGAGAAAGAGCAAAAACCATTCTGTGTCATGTGCCCGGAGATTGTGTGTGTGTGTGTGATCTGCACTGAAAAGACTTGAACCTTCTCAGAATGTGCCATCCTCTTTGCAAGAGGAAACACTGCATTAGCTTTCAGCTTTGCCAGCTCAGATGGCTTGGGCAGCTTGGGCAGATGATGGTGGAGAGAGAGAGAGAAAAAGAACAGAGAGAGAGAACAAGAGGAAGAATTACCGAAGCATACTAGCCTGTTGCCTTATCTGTGGAACCTGACACCTCAAGTTCAAATTACAGCTCTGCCATTTGTGCTCATGACTTTGGTTATTTTACTCTCTGTGTTTCAACTTCTTCACTGTATAAAATGGTGAATTATTATGAGAATTAAATGAGTGAATACTGGTAAATTGCTAAGGAAAGTGCCTGATACATAACAAAAGCTTATTATTAGTTATTATCATTATTAATTGCACGAGCATAAAGGGTGGTGGAGACTTCAAGGTGAATGCCCTAGGGGGTCTGTTGAGTCTTTCTATGTTATTTACCAAGGTAGATTTTTTCTGCTACTCCTTCACTCTCTTTTCTTTCCATGAGCAGTACCTCCTTAGCTAAAACTAGAACTGATTTATCAGAATGCACTCCAGTTTTTTCCAGAGTTAGTGTTGATAACTCTCAGAACATCGAAAATCTGCAGCTATTTAAAAATGGAAGCATTGGCTCAAACAAAGGGCTAGAGAATGTATTGTTGCTACCTGTTAAAATCCTAGAACAGATTGCTCATTGAGCACACAGTAATGGGAAAAATTATTATTATAGCCATATTTTGAGTGACTGGTGATTACTAAGCACCCTAGTAGATCCTTTTGAAGCTTCATAATAATAATCATACAAAATGGTTGTTAATGTTTCTCATTTTACAGATGAAGGAAATGGATTCAGGGAGTGCCTTTGGGAATTCACTCAAGTAAGAAAATGGCCACAGTGGTCTGGGATAGGGCTCTCAGAGCCAGGATATGCACTGCCTCTACTGCTCTAAATGGCCCCTTTGCCTCAGACCATCCCATCCACAACTCTTATTAAATTTGTCTGAATTCCACTTAGGATTCCTAAGAAAATTGAAAAGCTGTACATAGGCAGAAGACATTGCTATCTTAGCACGAGCAATTTTATTTATTTGTTTGGCATGTATTCATTCAGTCACTCCTTCATGAATTCATATTTTACCTTATTCCAGAAAAGATTTTATAGGGCAAGCACGATTACCATTTAATTTGCCATTAACTTGGGAGACCCTGAAGGAAAGGAAAATCGGTGAGGAGCCAGTGGCTCTGTAGGGTGGGAGGAAGTACCCGGAAATGAGGCAAAGGGGATAAAGCTGAACTGAAAAGAAGAGAGGCGCCATGCTCACACTTGATTCCTTTCATGTTTGTGCTGGGGCTGGTCATGACTGTGAAGAGGGCACACTGACATTCTGTAGGACACACAAAAATAATCTGGCATGAACTAACTATAAGTATCTTAAAAGTAGGGCCGGGGCTTCCCTGGTGGCGCAGTGGTTGAGAGTCTGCCTGCCAATGCAAGGGACACAGGTTCAAGGCCTGGTCTGGGAAGATCCCACATGCCGCGGAGCAACTGAGCCCGTGAGCCACAACTACTGAGCCTGCGCGTCTGGAGTGTGTGCTCCGCAACGGGAGAGGCTGCGATAGTGAGAGGCCCGCGCACCGCGATGAAGAGTGGCCCCCGCTTGCCGCAACTAGAGAAAGCCCTCGCACAGAAACGAAGACCCACCACAGCCATAAATAAATAAATAAATAAATTTATAAAAAAAAAAAAAAAGTAGGGCCACATAGGTGAATGAAATGACTTCCCTAGTTCCATGTAGATGCAGTTCAGAGGGTGAATAATATTTGGCAGTACTGATGGCAGAGAAGCCCCTAGAGTGCTAGATGGGGAGGGGGGGATGGCTACAGAGGTCTTGGAAACCATTCTTCTCAGAGCTAGAAACTAGGAAAAAACTTTTGCCCCAACTTAGAGTGTATGGAATTGACTTCAGCAGCTCTGTGAAGGCTCTCATGGTGCTTTAGATATGTTAGACATTCAAAATTCTTGTTTTATAATAAAATTTTCACCTAAATTGGATTTCTGTTAGTGGAAGGGATTTGCTTTTTAAATCTTTCCTTTCTTTGATATTTGAATATTGTGTAGAACAATAAGGGAAAAAAGCAGAGAGCTATCAGTCAAGGAATGTGGATTTGGTTCTAGGATTTTAACTTAAATTTAACCTAAGTTGACTGTAGGCCTCTAGGGAAATTATTTTCCTTTTTAATTTTCAGTTTTAGGAATTACTCAAAATCGACACTAGGTGGAGCTAGCATCACACCTCTTACGAATTTAACAAAAGTCAAATTTAATCAGGTTTCCTAAGGTTTTCAATTTGTTTTGTTTTGTTTTACCAATTCTGCTACTTGTATTGCTCAGGATTGTTGCAAAAATAAAATAAACCAACAGCAGCAAACAAAACCCACAGTATTTTAAACACGAGTTTTTTCTAAGAGACAGTCTAGAAAGGAAATTATAAGAAAAAGTGTGCTAATCCCTGGCTGATTGTTTAGGACACCTTATGCTCTTAGATACCAAAAGAGGGTGCTATAATACATTTTAAAAATGAGCTTCTTAGGAATACAAAAACTACAACTTTTTCTTCTATGCAACAAAAAGTTCTTTTTTTCTGTATAACAGGGTTGACTGGATTTCTTTCTTTCTTTTTAAAACTTAAGATAGCCATGCACAAATGCTTTATTCATTAAAATAAAATTAAAAAACAGTTCTCAATTCTCTACAATCTTAGATTAAAAGTTGACCTTTAATTTTTTTTTTCAAGTTAAAAGCACTGTTTTCAATTGTGACTTTGAGACTTTGAAAAGCCCCTGGCAGTAAATGGTATGTGAATGTGTGGCTATATTTTTGATTTAATTCAAAATATCTTCTATCACTTAACAGTTTCCCCCTCCACTTAGGAGAAAGGTGCGTCTCATGAAAACCAAATGAGGATTTTCCTGGTGATTATTCCTGGTCTTCCAAGTGCAGGAAGGGAAATAGGGGAAACTTTCCCCACAAATCCCGCTGTCTGTTGTGTGGGAAAGTTGGGTGCACAAAGGAGATGCTGGCCAAATAGTCTTGGCAAGGAACCTGCTGGGGTAAGAGACCCTGAGCACAGCTTCTTGATATCCCTGGAGTGTTTTCACTGGACGTGAAGTTCCCCATTCAGTGATGGGCCACCTGTGGGTGAAGAGGGAGGAGGAGGGACAGATAATGCAGGAACAGCTAACACTTAATATGCATTAAAGACTGCCCAGTGCTTTATGTGTGTTTGTTTAATTCTAACCGTAGCCCTACATGTGAAAAAACAGGGCTGGAGGAGTTGTTGCCCAAGGTCACACTAGCCTAAGGTTTCAGAACAGGCCTCCCCAAGATAAGCCACTTTGGCCTGTAAATTATTTTGAGCTAAAGGCCATGGAGACCCTATGGGTTCAAGAGGAATTACTGCCCCTCCCTTAACTCCCTAAAAGGATTTAAGTTGGGGATTTTTCTGAGAAAAAGAGTTTCTGAGAAAAAGAGATAAATTTTATCTAAGTGGCCACATCTATATGGCAGGGCAAACATCTTATTATCCAACATCTGCTCTTCCTCGTATGTCATGTGAATGACCCTCCTCTCCTTGGAAGCCCCAGGCCCCAATCCCATTCCCTAGCTTGGGATGGCATATAAACCTCATTTTACCTTCCTGTCTCTGAACCTCTCATGTACGTGGAGTTCTGTACTTAATGAAATTTAGTTTGATTTTCTCCTGTTAACGTCTCACGTCAATTTAATACTTAGACCAACCAGAAGAACGTAGAAGGGTAGAGGGGGTTTTCTTCCTCTCTGACACTAGTAAATGGCAAAGCCAAGTTTCAAATCAAAACAGGTTGAATCTAGAATCTGTGCTTTTACATATAACCTATATCATCTCCCCAAATGAGAACGCTTATACACCGATTACTATATGCCAGACCCTGTTACTGTTCTAAGTGTCTTACCCATATTAACTCTTTTAATTCTCACAACCCCATGATATAGCTATTATTGTTCCTGTTTTATAGTTGAGGAAGCAGGCACAGATCAGTTAAAAGGTTAAAATGATGATTGAAGTTGAGGGTGTGCTCAAAGACAAGCCTTTAAGCCAGTCAATCAGCATGATTAGCTGGTGCAGAATTCAGCTCTGACCCTCTTCCCCCTTCTCCTTTTCCTTGGAGTCCTCTTACTTCCATCGATGTTGCCCCCTCCAGGCTGCTCCCCGCCCCCAGCCTGCCACACCGCCTCTTTTTGGTGGCTTTGGTTTAATCATGGGGATGAGCTTCTTCTCTTCGTGCCTCTTGTCACTCCTTGGATTTAAAACAAATAGGACACTAAATGGAGAGAACAAGAAGCACCAACTTCCTCTGCACTGAGTATAGCCCACCTGCTTCCCAGCTCCAGCCTGCCCCACACGGACGCCATCTTCCTACCAGGTTCCCACGGCCAAGACGGCCTTGGGTCTCCTCCTCTAATGTTTATCCTCCCGCCTGGTAATTAAATGAATGGTCCCATTCTTCCAGTGTGAACGCCTGCTTCCCTACAGCAATGGATGCTTAGGTGTTTGGCCAGGAGATAGTGTGAGGAGGAGGGTTGAGGGGGGCGAACTGCTCCATCAGAGCGCATAGACCCATAGAAAAAGAGGTTCTTTTCCATTCACAGATTTTTTTTTTTCCAAATACAAGCGTTCTTTATTTCTTGGACTTTAGCTTTCTTATATGTAGAATAAAGTTATTGAAAAGTCTTTTAAATAATTCTAATTCTGATAGCCTCTGATTTTTGGACTCATTTTAAGAGGTATTTTGAGAGAACAAAACTGTCAGCAGTAGTGGCATATATATTTTAACTTACAAATTCATATTCTGTTTTGTTTGTTTTTAATTTTTTCTGTGCTGCTTATTTCAGTTTTCTGGCTGAGAAGAGACAGACTGGCCATTATGTGTGCAGTCTTCACAACTGCATACTCAACAAATGATTGATAATATAAATTATCAGTAATAAGTGAAGGAATGATCAGAATTTCTATAGCAAGTAATGCCATACAAAACTTCCACTTAATTTAATTCGGTTGAGTGGCTTCCAAAGCTGTCCTCACCCTCCCCTCACTGCTCCTTCGAGATATGGACATAGGCAGCTCCACATCGACACGTGTCCTGATGCATTACATGTCACGCTGGATGAGGAGCCACGCCATCTGAGTGGCTGGCGACCATAAGGACGTTCCTCTCCCTTTCTTAAGACTTTCACCCTTCTAAATATTCTCCCTGTTCCTCCTCACCCCACCTTATCCCTATTCTTAGATGTCTCTGGACTTAACCGCATTTGACGTCTTTTGGCAACAATGGTCGAAAGAGAGAGGACGGAAAACCATCAGTGGCTGCCTTTCTGGGTGCTCTTGTAGAGTATCTACTTCCTCCCCGAATGCAGAGCGTGTTTCAGATGTGACCAAAGGCTGAGAGGAGGCGAAGTGCACATGTCCTATTTGGAGAGAAATGGGCCAGTGTGGTTGGCACTGAGGTACACAGAGAAGTAGTGGGAGATATGGCAAATAAGATTAGAAATGAGATTCAGGGTACATTCTAGAGACTTGGGAAAGGCATCTGGACCTTATCCTATAGGCAATAGGAAAATATATATATATGTTTTTTGAGTAGTGAACCAATGCAATGAAACTATCAAACTCCTTTATCTTCTTAAGTAATATAAATAAAAATATTTTACACTTTATGCTCAGTCAATAAATGGGAAATGGGTTGTAACTAACCAAAACTGGCCAACTCTGTCAAAAAAATCTCCATATCAGAGAAAAGGACCTAGGTGCTGCAAGAAAGCTCAGTCGTACAATGCCAACTCAGCCTTCACACATCCCCTCCCGGTACAGGTGATGTATTTCTTGCATATCTAATTTACCTTAGCTAGTAATCTGCTAACAAAAGCAATCTCTCCTCTTTGCCCTTTCTCTTTGTTTTTGGTGTTAAAAAATTTCATTTCAAATGCCCTCAGTCTTCAGAGAAGGCAGGCGGATGTAGAAATTAGAGTCTGAACCCCTCTTGTCTCTGTCACTAAGTCTTCTGCATTTTAATAAGCTGGGGACACAACCATGCTCTGGTAGCGTAAGAGAGTAGAATTTCCAAATCCACGAAAGGCCTATGTGGATTTTCTTAAAAGGAATGAAACAGTAACCAGATGGTAGTTAATAGGACAACTTTAAAGGCAAGTATTAGTTTTGAACTCTTTCCTAAAGGAAAGTTAGCTAATTAATGGAAGAAAAGAGAATAAGAGAAAAGCAAGAGGAGAAGGAGAAATACTAAAGATAATGAATAAAGAGAAATGTGAGGAGGAATGGATATTGGAAAATAAGGGGAACAAATTAGGCAGTTCTAGAAAAATAGAAAAATAGAGAGAAAAAATATATTACTGCAGGTTTTTCACCAAATGGTTGCCTAGGAAACTTAAGTAGGAATGGTTCTCTCTTTACTGAATAATTATTGAAGAACACACCGAATTTAGAGTCTGTTGGCTCTACCAGTATCAACTGGAAAACAAACACGTTTCAGGCATATTAGTTATGAGCACCATATTTTCTATTTTATGCTTTTCTGCGAAGAGAAATGGTTGATTTCAACAATTTTGGAAGGTAATAGGAGAGGAACAGTAAGATTGAAACACAGGCATGGTGAGATTTTTTTTTAATATTAATGTATTTATTTATTTATTTATTTTTGGCTGCTTTGGGTCTTCATTGCTGCACGCGGGCTTTCTCTAGTTGCGGTGAGCGGGGGCTAGTCTTCGTTGTGTTGCGCGAGCTTCTCATTGCAGTGGCTTCTCTTGTTGTGGAGCACCATGGGCTCTAGGCGCACGGGCCCAGCAGTTGTGGCTCACAGGCTCTAGAGCGCAGGCTCCGTAGTTGTGGTGCATGGGCTTAGTTGCTCTGCGGCATGTGGGATATTCCCAGACCAGGGCTTGAACTCGTGTCCCCTGCGTTGGCAGGTGGATCCTTAACCACTGCGCCACCAGGGAAGTCCCATGGTGAGATTTTTGAGATGCCAGATTAGTCTAGGATGGCACAATAGTATGTGTAACATCGAGTAACAAGCCGTGGAAAAAGTAAATTAGGAAGCAGCTGTGAGCCCATTTGGCAATGTGAGGTCATCTTTGCAGTTTGCCAAGTATGCTGTTGAAAAACATTTTTCCACTGTAAAGAGCTTGGTACACTTGAGGTCATGTAGTGTAGAGTCAAAAAAAAAAAATTTCACATTACAAAGCAGTGTTTTACCTTCCATTAAAATGCAGCTCCTATTATCACTGTCACAAAGAACCAAAACATTAAACAATGCTTTACTGCTCCTGTTTGAATTTGTCTTTCCTATAACTTACTCTATTTTTCAGAAAATATCAATATTACATTGCTATATATAAACCCATTTCTACAATCTGTCCTCTTGTACTTTGGGGGCTGAATTCTCGGTTTTGCATATGTGTGTGGGGTGTGCACATGTGTGTGGGGTGTGTGTGTGTGTTTGGAGTAGTGTGGGAGGGGGCAGGTGGCAACAGGAGTGAGAGGGATTGTCTTCCGTGATGATTCACAACGTCTCTTTTTGATAAACAAAAACAGGACTTAAGAGTGTGAGAATTTTTGCTGTTGTTTGGAAACATACCTTGCTTGTGTCACCCTATTTTTCCTTCACACGAACACAAGTTATCTATGAGGGAAACTTCCAAAATCATATTCTATCTTGTGGGATAGAATAAACTCTAAATCATAAATATTTATGCTTGTAGACAACAAATTGGAAAAGCTTAGCATAAAGCAAAAAAATTATCTTTTGCTTTTGGCAGATGTTTGGACTTCCTCCTTGGAATTCATTTTGTCAACCATTTATTCCTCCTTTCTTTCATCTAGCATAGAAAAAGAGTAAATCTAGAAGTTCACAGCAGGACTGCAAGCAAAGTAAATGTAATACTCAGCCTTTGGCCACCTATCTGGATCAATGTCAAGATTTTTTCCAAAATAGGAATGAGGAAGAGAAAGCCAAGAAAATCATGGTGGCTTTTTGCTTTAATTGTATTTATTTATTCCTGGATCTAGGTAGAAAATGAGAAAAAAAGTCAGATATATATTACATATCTCTGCATATTTTATATCACTTAAACATAACTTATGTATGTATGTATACTTTTTTTAGTTCTTTTTATGTTTTAGTTGAGCAAGATAGCCACACATTTTAATTGTAAGTAAATCTTACAAAAGAGTAAAAAAAAATGTAATTCAATAATGATCGTAATAAAACAGTTTGGAAAGTTCTGGTCAAATTAGGTATTATAATATTAATATAGTATATACTTTGCCTCCCAGGTTATACTCAGAGATTAGCAATTAGCTGAGTGTGTGACTTTGATTCTCCTCAAATATTACATGAAGGAATTAGATGCTCTTCTAAAAATTCTATTCTGAGAAATGCTCTAGGTTTTATTATTTAAGAATTCATTATATAAAACAAAAGAAAGACAAAAATTAGGGAAATGTTTACAATTACACAATATAAAAGAAACAATAAGAAAAGCACTTTTCAAATTAAAAAATAAATGAGTGACGATATCAGAAAATAGTTCACAAAGGAGGAAAAACAAATGTCTGAAAAAAATAAGGGAATGTGAATAAAATACAAATTTTTTTTTTTTTTTGCTACTGAATTAACCCAGTTAAAGCAATATGGTGTGGTGGTTAAAAGCATGAGATCTGAGGCAGACAAACCCGACTGGAATAGCTGCTGTATCTCTTAAGATGGTAAACCTCAGGCAAGTCTCCGTTTTCCCATTGTAAAATGAAAATAACACTAGCACGTACCTTATAAGGAGATTAACGATGGTTTAAGTGATATTACTGTAATGTGCTTAGCACAGAGCCTAGTATATACTGAGTTTAATCTTAATAAATTATTGTTTCATGCTGGTGGAATTGTTAAGACACAGATATTTTAATGAGCAGTTGGATAATGTATTGATGAAATATTAAGTAATCCTTAACATGCTTCAAATAGTTTTTAATAACACTGGAAAATGGGTCTAGCAATCCCATTTTGGGAACCACAATGAAAAATATTTCTAAATTTTTCCTTTAGCAAAGACTTAACTCTAGACTGTGTTGACTCAATACTTCATTCTATAAGAAGAATGTATGTGTATATATACACATATATGTATACACATACATATATGCACATACATGTATATACAGTGCATATATGCTGTAATACATGCCTCAACATATATGTATATATACACATATGTAATATATATAAACAAAACAAAAACCTAAATAAAAATCCATCAATGTTTGTTAAAATGTTTGTTTTATCACCATTGTATATTAAATTCTGTATCTTATTTTGAAATTTTGAACATGAGATTCTATTTATGGAAATTAAGAAGTTTATTTCAGGTGTATTTTCCGGAGGTATATTATTATTTTTTTCAAATTTTGTGGTAATGCCCACAGGTCTCTAAAATTCCTAGCTGTATAGTTTTAAGAACTCAACTACTTGTAAGTTTACCTAAAAGTACTGACTTTTTCACTAGTCAAGTAACTGGATGGTATAATTACATTGTTTATTTTTCATATAAGATTCTTGAGAGATTCTTCTAGTTTTTTTGATATATTTACAATAAATCCATAGCTACTTATAATTAGACTACTTAATTTCCAAGAAATATGGAGGTATTAGGCATAAAACATGTTTTTTTAACTAAGAACATACTTTTTCTATTAGATAAGTTAAGCACAATAGAACAAAACTACCATGTAATAATAAATAAATAAATAAATAAATTTATATTATCTCTAGCTATATATTTCATAGTATCTTACAGAATTTTGAGAATATATTAAAAATAAAAGATATCCAGTAACTAAGATTTACCAAGCCTAAGATCAGTCATAAGTTTTTAATATTTGGTAAGAATGACAGCATACTTTTAAAAACTGGCTATCATTATGCTCTCATATATAACACCTTTTTCCTATGGTCATCCTTATTGCCTTTAAATTGGTGAAAAGATTTAAATCTTGATTTCTAATATACTGTCAAAAAACATTTTAATGTAATCAAATTAGTATTTTTCCATGTCTCTTCAATAATGAATTAATTCAACTTTATTGTTGGGATTACATCATCACTTAGGCAATGATTATCAGGATTTTAAAACTTAATGATTTGTTATTCTAAGTTTGCTGTTTGTAGTCAAGCATATTTCACAATAAAGAAAAAAAGCTGTATTTAATCTGTATTTTAATATTTCTTATATATGTGCTAATGCTCACAGAGATTGGTAAATTAAAATGGTTTTTCCCAAGTATTCCATTTTTCTTTTATTTTTCATAAATATTACTGCCTCAGTTTTCTCATTGTTATTTTTAAAACCATCTATCTCTCAAAATAAGATAATTGGAATACTGCAACTTGTCCCACAAGTTCAGGATTTTGAGTTCTCTGGAAGGTGTGAACCAATAAGAAGGTGCTGGCAGCAGAGACGGGGGTTCTGAAATGGTGACTTTTGGGAATTCCCTGGCGGTCCAGTGGTTAAGACTCTGCGCTTCCAATGTAGGGGGCTCGGGTTCAATCCCTGGTTGGAGAACTAAGATGCTACAAGCCTGTGGCAAGGCCAAAAAAAAACAGTGAAATGGTGACTTTCTTCTTTGTGTCATGCGATGTCATTCACACCATGTACTTTCACTATTTTCAAACCTTCAATGAACTCTTAAACGTCTGTTACTTGAGGCCACTAAACCAATTAACCTTTGCTTCACAGTTCACTTACCACTAACTAGCTGGGAGAGGGTCTGTAATGCACACTCTTTATGATGGTACAGTTTGCACCACCCACATCACCACTGAGGACAGAGCACACGCTCCTGCTCCATCTTCCGCCACCTTGGCACGCCTAAACAGTATCTAGACCCATCTGCTATATGAATCAATGGTTAATCATCGTAATTGTATTATTATAGATTAAAGTATTCATCAGTGCTCTTTGATTGCAAGATGCAGACACTCAATCTGAATTTAAGCAAAAATAACTTATTGATTTGTATAACTGTAAGTCCAGAAGTGTAGCCAACTTGTAAAAAAGGGGGTCCAGAGCCTTCAATAATTCTGTTGGGCTCTGACTACACTTTTTAACCTTCGTGTGTGTGTTCGGTTTATTCACGGCTGTGGCCAGGAGCTCAAGCAAGTCAACAGGGCTCTGACCCTCTCGTTTGGTTCTGCTTTACCTCTGCCTGACTTTGATTTTTCACACTAGGACCAGATGTATGATTGACAAGATGGCCACCAATAACTCCAGACGCTTGACTTCCAGCTTAAACATCCCACAGGGGAAAGAGACTGTTGTTCCCCAATAGTTCCAGCAAATAATTTCTGGAATACTTTGGTCAGTCTGACTTGAGACATGTTCCAGCACTGAACCTTTTAGCTACAGAAAGAAGGTGCTTGGATTGGCCACGACTGACGCTTATTCTCTCCACAGTGGCAAGGAACAGAGCAATTTGTATTACTTTTAGATGTCATGTAAATTGTGAGACTAGTTCAACTAGATTAAAATTGAATGCTGGAATTATGAGTAGTTTTAAATTTATTAACATATATAATGAGATTATGTAAATTTTAAAATTAAAAAAAATTTAGTATTCATTAATTTTAATAAATTTAATACTCATTAATTTTAAATTTGTAGTTGCTTTATAATTTTAATAGATAAAACTGGATATTTCAGAAGAAAAATGCTTTGAAAACATTGAAAATACTTTTAATTTTTGTTTTTTTGAATTAATTTTAATTTTTTCGCTTTTGATGTTTGTAATCCAGTGGAGTTCTATGAGATTAGGGTGTTAGGATTACTGGAATCTACAGAATATGGTGGTATCTTTTAAAAAAAAATTTTTTTTATTTTATTGAAATATAGTTGATTTACAATGTTGTGTTAATTTCTGCTCTACAGCAAAGTGATTCAATTAGACATATATATTCTTTTTCATATTCTTTTCCATTATGGTTTACCACAACTATTGAATATAGTTCCCTGTGCTATACAGTAGGACCTTATTGTTTATCTAATTTTAATTTACTTTAAAAAAACTATATTCAAACTTTGTATGCTTTGAATATAAATACATACTATCTTTTAATCCTCTAGAATAATTGCTGCCAATAGAACACAAAATAAGTGAAAAACCTTGATTATCACAATATAATTATTTTGCTTAAATGAACATAAGAAAATATATTTTTGAATAATTGTATAATTTATAAATTATGCTTTTCATTATTAGTCATCCATCCATTGATAGTTCATTAACAGTGCAATCAGATGTGTGCAATAATAACAATTCTTTTGTCTTCGACATTTTGCTAATTTTCATCCTTATGAAATCATACAATTACATATGTCTTTGGATTAGGAAGGTATATTTGTCAAGGCAGGGAATCATTATGAAGGTGTATTTGTCAAGGCAGGGAGACAAGACATATATTTAGCAGCATGTGGGCCTCCATTTTTACTCTTACTCTGGGATCCAGCAGTGTTAAAGGCAGGACGAACAGAGAAGACAAGAAACTTGGTCTAAACCTGGATGTCATGAAAGCATTTAAGGTGTTGATAAGAGCAGGACTGGAATGATTTGCTTTTGGGGAAGGCCCATGAAGAGAGAGAAATGAAGTCAGGAGGTAGCTAATAAATGGGATAATAAGGAAAATTTGAAAGACTAGGTTTATGCTGTGGAGTTTTTCCTGTTCTTCTGGATTGCTTAAGTTACTCTGAGTTTTTCTGTGTTATTGTGCTAAATATGCTGTTACTTTGATTCTCAATTACCTGTTATACATAATACCTCATAGTTAAAAATTCACATTAGTCATCTTTTTAGTGAGTTTAAATCTTTGAGTGAAAATTCAGCTATAATAAATTTATACACACATAAATGTACATGAATATATACGTATACTGAAATTTTTTCTTTGATCACTCTAGTATAGAAGAGATCATGAAACTGATGTCAGTAAGTTCTACTTAATCTAAATTAATTCAGGATTTTTATTCTTAACCTCTGTGTGTCTGTTTCCTCATTTGTAAAATAGGTTTTATAGCAGTACCTACATCATAGGGTTGTTGTGAGAATTAAATGTGTTAATATATGTAAACTGCATAGAATAGTGCTCGGTCTAGAGAAAGCCCTATATGTTTTCTATTATTATTACCTCTGCCCTCATCCATGATGTTGGTCCTAAGAGGTGACGGGTCATAGGGAAGCACGGTAGGTGGACGTGCATCTCGTCCTTGATTTTCATCATCTTTGCCTGCTCGCTAGCACCTTTGCTGAGAAGTCACATTCCTTTAAAGTTTCTACTCAGGTTACTACCACATCCTGTCTACAAGGCCTTTCTGGTTTCACTTCACACTTGACTATTTTCACACCTCTTTTCAGCACATTTAGTTTGGGAAAATGCTGGGTCAGACATGTTAGATAATACAAAAGGCCACGTTTATTTAATGCTCAGCTGTGCTGCTGGGTAAGAAGGGAACTCAACTCCTCTCACTCCGAGCACCAAGGCACTGACTCTTTGTCTCTCAGATCCATCCAAATGTATAGTAGAGGATTTCTGTCCTGTATTCCACCTTAGAACTCGGCCGGGGAAAGGAAGCCGGTGGAGGACACTGGGCCTTAGTGGGGACTCACTAGCTCCCAAGCTCTCTGGCTTCCTGCTCGTCTTCCTTCTTTCTCTTCTCCCATCCTTTCCCCCCAGCCCAGGTAATCTTTACTTCCTATGGATCTTCTGAGATCTGAGCTGACGGACTGGCTCTTATTTCCTCAGACTTTCCTGCAGATCTATTGTTGATGTCCCTGGGTGCCCATACCCAAATGTTTTGGCTTCTGTAACTGAGAATCCACTGCTCCTCCCCAGCTTTCCACCCCAACACCCTCTCCCTGCTCTTCTCTGTGGGCACGGCTCCTCCCCGGAGGCTTAGCTGACTAGCAAAGTAATTTACTAATCTGATTGCTAGAAGGCTAAGGAGGAAAAAGAAAGAATCAATGATTTATATTGCAAAATATTATTTTGTTCTAATAAGTCTTTGTCTTCTGGGAAGAAAACTGACTTCTCCTGGAGGTATGTTTGTCCCTGTCTGCAGTTTCCAAAAGGGTGAAAACCAGTTTTTTATACGGAATCTATTTCATAAGAATAGTAACTTCCTCATGACACAATGCAGCCTGTGCTTCTCTGGGTGACATTTCTTCCCCTCGCTCCAGGGTTAAGCCTAAGTAGTGGGTTTCATATGCAACGCCCTTCACTAGCATTGACAGTCATTTTATAGGGGTTTTCCACCTTCACGTGCTGGCCTAAACTTCTCCCATCCTTTCTTGCCCGTCTCTGGGGACATTGGCCATGATGCAGATTGAAGCCATTCTTCAGGAATAAGGCTCCAGTGGAAGCTCTTGCATAAGAGGTGAAGAGTTGGCTTTGCTTATACACAGGGTGCTTTGTACCCTTTATCTAAGCTTCTGACACCTTTGAAAGGGATAATTATGCCAGGGCAATAGGTGTGAATTGGAATAGTCTCTCTTCCACCCAACAAACCAAACTTTATGGCACTTAGAGTTTACAGACAACAAACAAAGCTGTATCCACTCCTTCCACATAGTGATGGCCTAATCTTTTGCCATCAAGAAAACGCTGGCTGAGCTTGGGCTGTATAGGGTCAGGGGCCCCTCTCTGATTTGTTGAGTCTGCCTAAGCCTGCATGATCTCTGTTGTTTTAGCTACAGTCTCTTTTTAAGAGTCTCAGCCAAGAATAAAATGCTGCTTCCATAAAGGCAAAGAAAGAGAAAAATGCTTATTCCAGACTTAAGGCTTAACAGCTGTCTGAAACAATTTTCTCTTGGGGACTAAGCAGTTCTCTCTGGCTTTACCATGGAGTCTAAACCTCTCTCCCAAAGCTCGATCTGTCGCCTGGCACATACCCCAGGCTGCTTGATGACAGCTCTGCAAGGTAACTGGAGCTCTGTCTTGCTGTGCTTTTGTAGACAGCTTTGAAAAGAAATTCAGAGCCTAAGGAATGGGCTCTAAATAAAACTTCCACTCCTTCCTAGTTGTTCTCCAGGGGTTCAGAGAATTGAATCTCTGTGGCAATTTATAAGACTGTTGACCCTTGTTTCTTTCCTTATGTAGGTTCCCCTGCATCTACCTAGAAAATGCAAAGCAGTCAGCAGTCTGCTCACACTCAATCCAGCAGTTTTTCTGAAATTGGTATTGACTTTGGATCTGCCTCATCCCCACATGCCAATTCTCTCCCATCTATCACCTCAATATGATCTGGTTCTGTAGTGCATGTATTTGTTATAGACAGGCTTCTGCATACAGTGGGTAGTGCTTTAGCCCACAAGACTCAGTTGTATAAGAAATGTAACTTTATTTTTCTAAATTCAAATTTGGTTTCAAACAGGAGTTCCGCAAAGTGGTTTCTACCTAATCTCTGTCATTTCTAGATAATCTCAATTCATTTAAACTTTGTTTCCCGCTGATGAATGTATTGTATTTCATAGAAGAAAATCAGGCAGATGTTTCCTCATTTTCTCACATCAAATCCACCAGTTTTCCTGCTTCTGTGCCCATGTGCTTGCCATCTCTCCTGTTTCAATGGAAGAAATATCCCTGCTCCTAAGACAACTGCTTCACTGCCCTGTAGTTCTCAAACCTTTCCACCTTCTCAAGGATTTCTCTCCTGAAATTATACCCTTTTTCTTAATTTGCATGAGAACTTCAAGTAATTCAAAAGGTCAGACTTTTTCAACTCCAAAGTGTTAGCTTCCAAAACTTTCTTTTTGCCTTTCTCCTTCCCTGTTCTTCAGTGGTGACAATAGGTGCCTTGAAGTCTGGTTTGAAAGAGTAATGGAACAAAAGAGCATTTCCAGGGTGAAAAACACAACGGTTAAACAGTACAAAATATATTATCCTATTGCACTTTGGTGTATAATGTCACTTTGTGCAAAGTTTTACGATGTCAAACTTTGACTTTGCGCATAGCAAGCTCTAAGGCAGACTGTAGAGCGCTCCGTGCCTCTGCTGAGACTACCATTGCTCCCCACCACTCTCACTTTTTACTACCACAGGTAGTCAACGATACCTTCTCTGTGAAGACTGTAAAGAGGGCTGCCACTGATGCCCTAGGAGGCTATCATTAGGAATAGCCTTACTGTCCCTGTTGGCCAAGCCTCTCTGGTCATCATTCCCAATCCACTGCACGATTCTCACTGGCATACCAGCATGCTGTAATACTCCCCTTTAAAAACCAAACAAACTGGGAGTTCCCTGGTGGTCCAGTGATTAGGACCCCGCCCTTTCACTGCAGGGGGCACAGGTTCCATCCCTGGTCGGGAACTAAGATTCTGCATGATGCTTGGTGCAGCGGGGAAAAAAAACAAAACCAAACAAGTTTCCATGACTTCACATAACCTTCCAGCCACTTCCCCAATTTATGTGTTCTTCTCTTTGAAAAACTTTTCAAAAGGCTTGTCTGTACTCACTACGTCCAATTTCTCTCTTAGTTTCTCTGAAACCCACTCTCATCACTCCTATCAGAGTCATCAGTGGCCTCCAGATGACCCAATCTGAAGATCAGCTCCGTCTTCATCTCTCCCAATTTCTCATCCATATTTGACAACGTTCATCCGTCCCTCCCCTTGAAGTTCTTCTTCCTTTGGCTTCTGATACATAACACCATCCTTGTTTGCCTCCCACTCCACTGACAACTTTTTTTTTAGCTTCCTTGTCTGGAAGCTCCTACTTTTCCTGATTTATTAATGAAGAGTTCCTAAGGCTCAGTCTTTTGAATCGCTTCTCTGTACTGTCCACATTCACTCTTTGGAACTTAAGAGTTTGATGATCTAATCCAGTCCCATGGCTTTAAAGATCAATTATATGATTTGGTGGCTCCAAAATGTATATCTTATCCGTAAATCTCTCCTCTGAGCTCTAGACTGCCATATCCAAAAGACTACTTGATATCTGCCTTGAATACATAATAGACATCTTAAGCTTATCATTTCCAAATGAGAAATGCTGATTTACCCCTCCAAAACCAGTTTTTCTCTAGGTTTTTTAAATGCTCTGAATGGAATTACAATTCAATAAGTTGCTCCTGCCAAAATCTTGGAATCTTTCTTGACGCTGCCCTTTCTCTCACGTGGGACAGGAAACCTCAGCATTGTATACACTGCAGGGAGAGTGCAGAATGTCCAAGGAAGATGACTGAGGACTAGATATTTTGATGCCACCACAACAAGCACTTCCTTCATGGCCCCTGGCCCCTGGCCCCTGGCCCTTTCATCTCATTCCTTGTCTTTAGATCTTAGATGCAACCTCATGGAGAAGGAGGAGGGAATCCTTGAATCAACTTGGGGAAAACCTAAAATGTCTCAATAATCACAAATGTTACTTAATGTGCAAAAAAGTGACCATATAAAGTTTTCTGCTTTTAGGTAAAAATGGGAAGTGAAGTTAGTAATTAAGTTCAATTACAGAAGAACAAAGATATATGTTATTATATATAGGTTTTGGGCTGCAAATTCATACCCACTGTCCTTGGGGTTTCTCTCCTCTTTATGTGGCTTATGGGCCTTCTTTCCTGACAGGCTGCTCAAGGAGGCTACAGGAATCCCAGTGAGTCAGCAAGATGATCTATTAAGGAGCCAGAAGAAAATATTAATGCCCTCATTCATATTTAATTTATATAAAATTAGATCTAAATCTTTACTAAGATATATATATATATATATATATATATATATATATATATATATTGACATTGGTCCTTTACTTGGGCACACATCAGTCTCTTGTCCTGCAGGGTCCTGAGAGAAGAGTGCATGACAGTCAGTGAGTCCCTCATTTTTCAACCTATTTCAACCCTGAGTGTATTTTAGCCTCGAAATAGTAGTTAACAGTAATATGAAGCCATCTACAATTAGCAAAATAATATATAAAAATATTATTTATTTTGTCTTCATCTCATTCTCTTCAATTTATATTTTATATGAGTTATAATATGCATACTGTGTTCATATGGCATTTATATGTATATAAGTTATGAATAAATAAATACACAAATATGAGGTGGATAAATATATATTATTGATGGGGTGCAAAATAAAAAATATTTAGAGATCATTGCTCATTAGGACAGCAATTAGCAGGGCTACTTCTAAATCTTAGAGTGGAAATAGTAGAGCTACACAGTACTTTAAAAAGTTTCTTAAAGAAACAAGTTCCTTTAGGACCAGCATCATATTTTGTTCTCTTCTTGGGTTTTTCTTTTGTAAAGTTATAAAACAGGGCCACTAGTGTCACAAACTCATAATGAGTCCCACAACATCCCATTCATTAATTTATTCAAATATGCTTATTAAGTATCTCCTATGTGTAAAGTGCGACAGGACAGAGCCCAGAGGTTCTTCCTAAGAGTTTCCAAATCAAGTAACAAGAGTTCTTGACAACAATTCTGAATGGTATTTGGCTGCCATCTTTCCCCATAGGGTGTGTGCCAGCTATGCAAATCAATTACGGAAAGACCTTTGTCATTGCTCAAGCTGAAATTCTAGACATGCAAGCTAATTCTAGTTAATTGCACTTGTATTACTATAACAACTTAAAATGAAAGTTTTTGCCAATGATTAGTATACAGTTCCTCATTAAGTAAATAATCAAAATTTTAATAAAAGTCATGCTGAAGAGAATTTTGTGAGATTTCCAGGTTACATTTAGCTTTATTTACTTGGGAAACTCAAACATAACTATTTAGTTCTTTCCCTTTTCCCCAATTCCACCTTCCTAAAGAGATTACATTTTTTTTTAATCTCAAAATTTTACATCAGTAGAATTGTTTTGTTTGCCTTGAATTAGAATCTTGAGTGCATTTGGGTGATTGCTAAATGCTGAGTGCATCTGGATGAGTGCAGGAAGTATGAAGTATGAGTCTCCTACAAGGTGACTGTTAACATAAATAGGTCAAAGTTCTCTTAACTTCTCTGCCAGAGTTTCCATGAAGTTAAATTTGAAAATGGACCAACATAATGTAGAAGTACGAAAGAATCCCGGGACATTAGAGAAAGGAAAAGACTAATTGATGATCCAAAACAACATCATCATTTCCAGACAATGAGACAAATGCTAAAGTATTTAGATAATTCATCTAAGGATAAATATACAGATAAATAGTGGAAGAAACCCTGTGTTTTGAACCTAGACAGTAGTCAAAACAAGAAAATCTTCTCTTAATAGGCTTTTCATATAGGGCAGCCAAGGATTATTATATTAATTTATCTAAATGCTGGATTTGCACAGATTTAAGATTAAAAGTGATAATCCCTGGAATATGCAGTTTTGCTTCATTTTGTTTTTAATTGTTTTTGCAGCCAAAGGCTATCTTGAAGAGAGTAAAAGGATTGGGAACACAAATTTATACATGGAAGATAAACACATTGCTGAAAGAAGTATTACACTTTTGAATAAATGGAGCTAAAACCTTATGGTTTCTAAATGGAAAGACTGCATGTAATAGTGATTCAATCTTTTCTGGAAAATTTATAAATTTTAACTCAATTCTGACCTGTTAAAATTTTCAGAAGATGTTTAAAGAGACAGAATGACTATTCTCTCCTGAAGGATCCCCAAGATCTTGAACTGAAGCATTACTTCAATAGTTTATGACCCATCTCCTCTTTGATAAAAACTGTATGCTTTCTCTTGATTTTTAAGTCAAAACAATGGCAATTTTGAACACAGTTTCTTAAAGAGAACACATCCTCTCTTTCCACGCTCAGGATCCTCTCTCTCAGGGAAGGAATGTGTGTGTGTGTATGTGTATGTATCTTTCCTATGAGTTGAAAGTCATTGCAGGGATGGTTCAATATCCACAAATCAATCAACGTGATATATACCACATTAACAAATTGAAGAATAAAAATTGTATGATTATCTCAATAGTTGCAGAAAAAGCTTTCAACAAAATCCACAATCCATTTATGATAAAAACCCTCAACAAAGTCAGTACAGAGGGAGCATACCTCAACATAATAAAGGCCATATATTACAAACCCACAGCCAACAACATACTCAAGGGTGAAAAGCTGAAAGCATTTCCTCTAAGATCAGAAACAGGACAAGGATGCCCACTCTCACCACTTTTATTTAACACAGAATTGAGAGTCTGAGCCACAGAAATCAAACAAGAAAAAAAAATTAAAAGGAATACAAATTGGAAAGGAAGAAGTAAAACTGTCATTCTTTGCAGATGACAACTATATATAGAAAATCTGAAAGATACTACCAAAAACTATTAGAACTAATAAATGAATTCAGTAAAGTTGCAGGATACAAATTTACCTACAGAAATATGTTCATTTCTATACACTAGCAATGAACTGTCAGAAAGAGAAATTTAAAAAACAATCCCATTTACAATTGCATCAAAAAGAATAAAATACATAGAAATAAATCTAACCAAAGAGGTAAAAGACTTGTACTCTGAAAACTATAAGACACTGATGAAAGAAATTGAAGACAATACAAAAAAAATGGAAAAATACACCAACTTCATGGACTGGAAGAATTAATATTGTTAAAATGGCCATACTACCCAAGACAATTGACAGATTCAGTGAAATCCCTACCCAAGACAATTGACAGATTCAGTGAAATCCCTACCAAAATACCAAGGGGATATTTCTCAGAACTAGAACAAACAATTCTAAAATTTGTATGGAAACACAAAAAAATCCATATAGCCAAAACAATCTTGAGAAAGAAGAACAAAGCTGGAGGTATCATGCTCACTTATTTTAAACTATAGTACAATGTTTCATTAATCAAAATAATATGGTACTGGCACAAAAACAGACACATCAATGGAACAGAATAGAGATCCCAGTAATAAACTCACACTTATATGGTCAACTAATCTACAACAAAGAAGGCAAGACTATACAAAGCTGCAGGAAAGACAGCCTCTTCAATAAACCATGCTGGGAAAATTGGATAGATACATGCAAAGGAATCAAACTGGACTACTTTCTCACACCACATACAAAAATAAACTGAAAATGGATTAAAGACTTAAATGTAAGAGCTGAAACCATAAAACTCCTAGAAGAAAACATTGGCAGTATGCTCTTTGACATCAGTCTCAGCAATAGTCTTTTGGATCTGTCTCCTCAGGCAAGAGAAATGAAAGCAAAACTAAACAAATAGGACTATGTCAAATTAAAAAGCTTTTGCACAGCAAAGGAAACTACCAACCAAACAAAAAGGCTGCCTATTGAATGAGAGAAGATATTTGCAAGTGATATGTCTGATAAGTAGTTATACAAAATATGCAAACAATTCACACAACTCAAATAAAAAAAAATTTAAAAATGGGCAAAAGACTTAAGCAGACATTTTTCCCAGGAAGACATACAAATGGCCAACAGACACATGAAAAGATGCTCTATATCACTGATTATCAGGGAAATGCAAATCAAAACCACAATAAGCTACCAACTCACACCTGTCATAACCACTATCATCAAGAAAACAACAAATAAGTGTTGGCGAGGATATGGAATAAAGGGAATCCTCTTGCACTGTTGGTGGGATTGTAAATTGGTGCAGAAACTAGGGAAAACAATATGAGGTTCCTCAAAAAATTGAAAATAGAATGACCATACAATCCAGCAATTTCACTTCTGGTTATTTACTCGAAAAAAAAAAAATAGTAATTCAAAAAGATATCTGCACACCAATGTTTATTGCAGCATTATTTACAACAACCAAGATATGGAAGCAACCTCAGTGTGCAATGATAGATAAATGTATAAAGAAGCTGTGATATATATATACACACACACAGACAATAGAATTTTAGTCATAAAAAAATGAAATCTTGCCATTGTGACAACACGGATGGATCTAGAGGACATTATGCTAAATGAAATGTCAGACAGAGAAAGACAAACACTATTTGATCTCACTTTTATGTGGAATCTAAAAAACGAAACAAACAGGCAGACAAAATGACATGAAAACAGACTCATAAGGTAGTGGGAGGGGAGAAATAGGTGAAGGAGATTAAGAGGTATGAATCTCCATTTATAAAATAAATATGCTGTGAGGATGTAATATACAGCATAAGGAACATGGTCAATAATATTGTAGTAACTTTGTATAGGGACGAAAATAAGTTTTTGTAGGCTTATTGTGGTGATCATTTCATAGTTTATGCACATGCCAAATCACTATGTAATATACCTTAAACTAACATAATATTGCACATCAACTATATTTCAACAACAAAAACAGAAAAGTATTTGTCCTTGTTCAGAAACTGGACTTTGATCCTGAGGATCTGGAAACACAATTTGACAGCAAACCTTGATCTTGTCTCAGGGACAGACACAAGTCAACTAGGCTGCCATGACTGATATATGCAATCAGAATTTATTGATTTGCAAGAGAAATATAATTGCAGAGTAAATTGGGTTCTCAAGTCCATTGACTAATATTTTCTCTTCCTGCAGACAAGTAGCACATGAAAATGGTATAATGAAAATGACCATCGATTGATTTTCAAAAAGAAAATCTCTTCTACATTCACAATATGATGAAAAAAAATTTGAGCCACCACTTTTTTCAGTAACTCTGTAACATTGCTCTATATTTATTTGGTAACTAAATGCTACAATGCTACTATGATCAGCCACACTTCTTATAACATTTTATGCATCTTTTCCTCTATTGAATATTTATTGGATTTTTCCTTATATTTATATATACTTATTTGAATTATATTTGATTCAAAAATATTACTAGAATTAAAGAGCTTGTGTTCTATTTTCATTAATTATGTCAAATGATGAACATTTTGATCTATATACTGATGCCTATTTTTAGCTACAGAAAGTTTTTCTCAATTATGATTTTCTTTATTACATATCTTATTCCAGTTGTTTAGATGTCTTTCTTAGTAATACCCGTAATTAGGCTGTATTTTCATTATCTTCATGTCTATTATTTCCACTTTTACTATTCACAATATCTCCCTGCATTCTAGAAATTCTCTTCAAACAATATAATTCTATTTATTACTGTCTCCTCTTCAGGATATTAACTATTTCCAAACATAGTAAATTAATATGAAGAGCAGAAAATTTATGATACTGTGGCATTTTCTTAACAGTTTCAAAATGGAGGTTCACCCTTCAACAAATCGATGGGTACTAACATTTGTAAAGTTATTCCTATGTGCTTAAAAACAATAACAAAAATAATGCAATCATAATAATGGTTTCAACTTAATAAGTTGCTTTGGAAATAAAAAATAAATTCATTAATACCCTATTTTATTTTTATTTTATTTTATTTTTATATCACTAGCATTCAAAGATATGCTTATACTCCTGTTCTTTCCAATTAGTGATTGGGTGAAAAATACCATGAATCTCAATGGCCCATTTATAATTTTTAATTATGTTACTGGTCAAACTATATCAAGAGCTGTTCCAATAAATTGTCTTGAAAATTGCATGTTGTAGAGACTTAAAATTTAGATGGAAGGTATTATTCAAGGATTCTGTTTCTTCTAGAAAATGAGTATGAAAATATCTTATTCACAAGAAGGCCCAGGTAGACCAGATGCTCTCTTGGGATAAGACTTCTCAATGTCTTCAGAAATGTCTCCATTTAAATGTACAGAGAGCACCTTAATTTTATGAATCCTGATAATTTGATTATGATAGATTATACTCTCCATTACAACACAGAATTTTACTTGTTAACATTGGTTTAATATGTTTCATCCTTAGGATAGTTGGATCATGTTTCTTTCTTGCTGATTATCACATGACACATTATTTTTTATTTTTAAATTTTTTTCCTTCCAGTTTCATTGAGATATAATTGACCTAAAGCGTAGTATAAGTTTATTGTGTAACACACATACTTTTAAATGTGGAGCCATCTTGGTATAAGTTACACACCATTTCTGAAATTGTAGGGTCAAGAAACTGGTAGCATCACTATCCTCCTAGTCTTACCCTGTATTTTGCATTGAAGAAGTATCACAGTCCAAATTTATTAATGTGATTCTGACAGACTGGAGTATACTATTTATTTTATAAATCATAAGGCATTAAATGCATCAGCATACATAGGATTTCAACTTAAAATTTTGTTTTTCAGTACAAAGTTCAGCCTTACCCCAGACCACCTGTATCAAAATCTCTCTGGGTAACTTTAGATTCTGCATTATTATAAATCTCCCCAGGTGATTCTAATGATTACCCATTTCACTACTCTAAAATATTTCCAGACATATAGGCTCTCTATTTTTTCTTTATTCTCCCCTTTTAACAAACATTTAAAAAATATATCCAGTTATCTCTGAGTTGTGTATAGGGTGTGGTAGATTGACTCACCTGACCTTTGCTCCCACTGCCTTCTGTGGTCTTCTCTGCTCTGCAGAGGCCCCAGAGAGCAAAACAACATTTCCCAATCTCCTCTCTATCTACACTTGATTTAGGCCCTACTTATCATACATGCTTGAGTAAGACTTGAATTCAAAACTCAGGTAAGTGGTGAGAGAGAATGCACCCAAGACAACCATTTTGCTCCTGAGATCTGGCCCATGTGGCATGCCTCTGGAATCACTATTTCTGGGTGACGCTCCCTCATTCCTGAATGACAGCTAAGACAAGAGATTTCTGGAGCCAGCAGGTGGGAAAGCAGCTTCCTGATTCCCCAGCGATTTTAGTAGAGAAAATGGTTTCCTTCGCAGACCAGTTTCTATGATGCGGTGGTATGTTCTGGAATTATTAGTGGAACCTCAGCTCAGCCTAAAACCTTGTCCTCCAACACTTCTAAGAATTTTATGTGTATAATTCCCTGTATTTCATCCTGTTTCTGTTAAAAATAGCTAGAGTGGTTTCTTTAATCTTAAACTGATTAATACCTTAATACCTTCCTTTTATAGCTACCTGTCTGATAATCATTACTTAAAGCTTACTTCGGCATTCATGTGCAGAATTAGCAATAGAGATCTTCCAGGAGTATATGAACCAGAAAAAAAAACCTTCTAAATTTTTTATTTACACGTCAATAAC
Source organism: Balaenoptera acutorostrata (assembly GCF_949987535.1). NCBI lineage: Eukaryota > Metazoa > Chordata > Mammalia > Artiodactyla > Balaenopteridae > Balaenoptera > Balaenoptera acutorostrata. The sequence goes on along the minus strand of NC_080077.1, from coordinate 39,836,214 downwards.
TCACATCAAACAGATCAGAGGATCCACTGAACGGACAAATTCTGTGCATATTAATTGGCCTCAGGTTTCCACATATGAGATGGCACAAAACTCTCCTCCTTTTGCACTTAATAAATCCATTGTACATTTGGAGGTTCGCTCAGACTAGTCTATGTGCTTTTACTTCAAAGAAAAGAACTCTAGAAAAATTGAGCCTTAATTTCTTCCCAAATTGACATGACATGAGTGAGGAAGAGGTTGAGGTATCCTTCTCTGGAGATTACACAGGTTGCAAAGAGAGGAAAAGTTTGAATAGAAACTTGGAAAAGATCATTTGTACAATAGTTTACAATCTTACTTTTTTGAAGTTCTCTGATTCTCTATGTCCATGCTCTATATTTGTTCATGCCTTTAACATTTGTTGAACAAACACTGTGAACTTGATACTGTGATAGACAATGAGGATAGAGCACAATGGAGAATAAAAGACATAGATGCTAAAATAAATGCTTCAGGGAACTCATGTTCTAATGGGAGAGAAAGATATTAAACAATTGACTACAAAAGTTTTTAATTAAATTTATATGTTTAAAAAGACATAAAACCATGGGATGACATAATTGGGGTTCTGATCCAGTCTTCCTTGAGTGAATAATATTTGAGCTAACCTCTAAAAGACAAGAGGAAAGTACCTAGGGAACTGGAGAGGGGAGTTTTCTCAGCAGAGTTGTGGCATATAAATGGCCAGAAGAGGGAAGGTCCATAACTTTCATAACAAACATGGAATAAATTTCTCCCCTGAGTAAATTTGTCAGATCTAGAAGCAGGTGAAGGACTTCTTCTACATTTTATACCCAAGAAAATATGAAGAGTGGAATACTCAGGTAATGAGAGGTAAAAGGAGAAAAAAAAACTGCAGAAAATCAAAAAGAATGAGAAGGACATTGGAAAGATAGTCCAAACCTCAACAGCTTGTCTTTATTAGCTTTTCATTCTCCAGTAGAAGAATATAGCACTTCTTTTCAAGATTGTGCCACACCTGGAGGTGCATCTCTTCTCTGGTCTAGTCCACATTTTAAAAAGTATAATAATATAAAAATTTCACAACACCAAGGGACGACAATTCACAGGTCTTTTCCCACACACCTCCTCCCATTGAATTCCATTACCCATACATAGCACATTAACTCCTGCTTGAATGTTGGAATCTTCATCACTCCTGAAGCCTAGAGCTGGTTTAGCTGTTTAATTGTTTGCGGGGAGAGAGTGTGATACGCATGACAGACAGACCACTGTTTCAGCAAGGGGTGTTGTCTGAAGATAGTACCTATCATGGGAGAGACTGTGGGTCAATAGTGCCTTCATGGTGTAATCACATTTCATTTCCAACTATAGAGATCTTCCATTACTATTTTATTTTGTGCCATTTGGTAACAAAAAGAACCTCAAGCAAGTACTTTGAATGGTACTTAATCTCTTTTGGTGCAGATCCTTGGATATTTTATCGGAAACAGTGTCATGACCCCGGTTGGCTTACTTGGCTCAAGAACAGTGTTAAAATTTTATTAAAACTTTTTATTTTCTTGAGAAGGAAAAATTTCCATAAAGCAGGTGCCAGGAGATTCAGCCCCATGTGGAGATTTTGCCAAGATCTCCCAAAGCAATTTTTCTTTGTTCCTTTTATTTCACTATTAAAACTAATCTTTATAATGGATTCTTTAGAGTCCAAATTCCCATACATAAAGGTCATAGCCTTGAGAGAGGGGTCAATCTGTCACATTCTTTCCTTTTTTAAGTCTGTGGATGCATTTATATTATAGAAGCCATAGCAAGAGCATAAATTGTTCCTAGGTTTAGGAAAATTGAAAAAAAATCTATTAGTTTTTTTAATATCTATTTTTTAATATCTATTTTTTTTATTAATTTTTATTAGAGTATGGTTGCTTTACAATGTTGTGTTAGCCTCCACTGCACAACAAAATGAATCAGCCATACACATACAGATATCCTCTCCCTTTTGCACTTCCCTCCCATTTAGGTTACCAAAAATATCTATTAGTTGAATCCTCCTTAGCACAGCACAATCTTTTCTCTGTTCTTTCACTTTCTTTTCTAATAAAGTCCTCAATAAATAGAGCAAATGACTTATTATTACCTATTACCTATTATTTGAAAGCAACTATTCTTGGCTGTAAATCTATTATATCCTGAACAATTAAAGATAGTAAGATTAAATGTGTCAGTTTAGGGAATTACAAAATAGTCAAGTGGTTTTTCCTAAAATTTCTACTATAGACATCTGGATAACAATATTCTCTTCTGCTTATTACTAAATTAATATACAATTCCAAAAAACCTATCTCTAAATTGCTGAGCTTTTATGTTTTATATAAGGTGTAAAAAAATCTGAATTACAGAAATATATGCTTTAAGTTAAAATAAATATATCATCAGTTCCTTTCCTTATCTAAAGAGTGGAAGAAATAAATGAGATAGATGAATATTCCAGCATCATGATCAGTAAGGAGCTAAGATGAAGATGTCTAATACATGCTCCCTGCTCTCAACAATCTTGATCTTATATTCTTGGACCATGAAAAAGAAATGGTTTATTACATTTTAGAATAATAATTAAACACTCTACCAGTTTAAATATGTTTTATTAAGGGGAACATATAAGAATATTTTGACATAACAAAATAAATTGGTCTGAGAACTTCTACCGTAAGGATGGTTTGTGTAAATGGATTAGTCACCTAGATTTAGCAAAAAAGAGAACGTATGAAAAATTCATAGGTGGCGCTAGCTTCAGGGACTTGGTTCAAAGGGTCACATGATGTCAGGTGTGTCTGATGTATAAGCTTTGCTTCCTCTGGGCTTGTTTCATTTCAGACTTTTCACTATAGCCTTTGGCAGCTTCAGGCTCATGTCAGCACAACAGCAAGTCCATGTTAGTCCCCATTGCAGGTTTAGGGTACTCTAGTCACTGACTGGAAACCCTGAGCTCCAGACAAGCTTCCACTTGCCTGCCCCACCGGATCTGTGCCAGTGCTCAGGCCTGTGGGCAGCCATGGGGCAGGCAGTCAGGAAAGGGTGGAGGGGTGGCTATGCGTCCTGACTCAACGCTGGGCCAGGCTGTGGGCATCGTTTGATCCATAACTTTTACTGTTTAGGCATATGGCATGTGACCCTCTGTTTGGATTCTTACTCCAAGTCCATCAAAAGTTAGAGGCAGGTCTGGTACAGGCAATGATAGGAATTTTGGTCTTTAACCTGAGAGCAGGAAAAAGCCATTTGGAGTTTAATCAGGAGAGGGGCAAGGTAAGATTTAGCTTTTTAAAAATAGTTTTACCATAGTATATTTGATTAAATATAAAATCAATTGCTCACATTTAATATGTACACCTGATAAATTTTGACACACCAATGTATCCATTATCACAATCGAGAATATGAAAAGCAAAAAAATTAAACATTTTTTCCTCCAGTTTTATTGAGATATAATTAACATACAGCACTGTATAAGTTTAAGGTGTACAACATCATGATTTGACCTACATACAAGATTAAATGATCATCACAGTAAGTTTAGTGAACATCCATCATCTCATACGGATACAAAATTAAAGACATAGAAAAAATATCTTTTCCTTGCAATGAGAACTCTTAGGATTTGCTTTCTTAACAACTTTCCTGTATAACACACAGCAGTGTTCATTATAGTCATCACGTTGTACATCACATCCCTAGTACTTATTCATCTTATAACTGGAAGTTTGTTCATTTTGACCAGTCTTCATCCAATACCCTCTCCTCCTACCCTCTGCCTCTGGTGACAACAAATCTGACCTGTTTTCCTATGAGTTTGTTTGTTTCTGAAGTACATTTGACCTACAACACTGTGTTAGTTGCTATTACACAACACAGTGATTCGGTATTTCTATACATTTCCCAACGATCACGATGTTAGGTCTAGTTATGATATGTCACATAGAAAGATATTACATAATTATTGACTGTATTCCCCACACTGTACATTTCATACTTGTGACATTTATTTTGCAATGTTAGTACCTCTTAATCTCCCTCGCCTATTTCTTTCCTCCCTCCAGTCCCCCTCCCCTCTGGCAACCATCTGTTTGTTCTCTGTATCTATAACTGAACAGAACAAAGTTTTGAAGAACACATTCAACTAATGACTTATCTAGACTATATAAAGGACTCTTACAATTCAGTAGACAGAAACAATCCAATTGAAAATGGACCATAGATTTGAACAGTTACTTCACCAAAGAAGATAGATTAACAGCAGAGAAGCACATGAAAAGTGTGCTCAGCACCATTAGTCACTAGGAAGATGCAGATTTGTATTTTAAAAGGTCACTCGGGCTTCAGCCTAGTGAAAGGCCGGAGATCAGGCATGGCTGCAGGGAGAACAGTTAAGAGGTTATTGCCATAGGACTAGTAAAAGACAGTGGTTACTTGAATTAAGAAGGTGGTTGTGGGGATAGAGGGAAAGTGAGAAGTTAGAGACATTCAGGAAGGAAAACAGATGGGCTCTGACATTGATGTAGAGAGTAAAGGTTAGAAAGGGTTTCAAGTTTTCTGGCTTGTGCAGTTGGGTGGATGATGGTGTCATTCACAAACATGGTGAAAACTGGAGGAGGACCAGGTGAGGGGAAAGATTGAGTTTATGTTTTGAGGTACCTTTGAGATACCAAAGTAGAACCACAGAGCTGACAGTTGGAGTAAGATGCATTCTGAGCCTTGTCTCTTGTATTTGGTGTGGACAGAAGCTGAAAGGCAGTGGGCTGAGATTGAAATGGGAGGAGAGAGAGAGAGAGAAAAGCAGAGACTGCCAAGTCAGAGTCTCCTGATCTGTCCCCACGAAAGGCGGGGAACCTGCTTTTCATCAGCGGCCTGCACTAATAAAGCAGGAAGAAACTCTGGGTAAAGGGGAGTCTGAGCCCCCCCTTTAAATATGTTATTACTTAGAACCCTGGAGGTAGCTTGCCATTCTTGAGATGCCCTAAGCCAGGACGAACTGAAGCCAAAGTCTTCTGATTCCCACCTCTGCTCCAATTCTTGCCCTCCCTCCATTGCTAACTCACAACTAGTACACAGATGTAGATGTGGCCTCAGGAAATCAAAAGGTTCTATAGTGCAGGTCATTTAAAATCTTACCAAATGAACTTCTGTCCAGTTTTCCCACTTCGATTCTACAGTCGGTTGAAGGAGTGGGGAAAAAGAGTTTGTTCTGCTTTATTTTTGTAGCTCATTAGTGAATCCTAGCCATACTCTCCCTTAGGTCCCTTTTCCATCTTAGTCTGGTTCTCATAGCCTTAGAAAGAAAAATGGGATCTTTAAATTCACTCAGTTTGTGTTGGGAAGAGGCCAAAATTAGTGTCCCATTAGTAATCAGCCGGAGTAGTCTTCTAGCAGTACAATCTAGGGAAGGTATTTACACCTCCTCCCCCTCCCCTTTCCCGAGTTTGGCAAATTCTAGCTCATGTTTTGCTCTCTCTATAAATATGAGAGAAAATAAAAGGCACTATTCAGCCTCTTTTGTCTGAAAAGTCTGGCATTTCAGTGGTTTTCTTTAAGGCGGGGTCCTCATTTGCAACCAGCTTTGCCATTAACGGAAATCAATCTGAATGTCCTACTGTGCGTTTTTTTCTTTCCTCGCAGTCTGAAATGGCCTTTGCCAAGTTTTCAGGCTGAACCTGAAAGACCTTCTCTCATTATACGCTCCCTGCCTCCAGCCTCACTGAATCTTTGCAGGGATTTCTCAGGCAGGAGGGCTGCAGTGTGAGGGTTGGGAGGAACGCGACCTACTCCGCTAACCCAGTGGCCCGAGCCAATCACAAAGAGGATTGGAACCTCGCTGCACGCCCCCCTTCCCATCTCCTCCCCCTGCAACAGCCTCCTGGAAAGAGGGGCACTGGAGAGATGTGTTTGCAATTCAAATCCTTGGCTTTCTGCCTGCCTCTTTTCTTAATAAGAAGGCAGGAGCTGCCGTGAGGTGCAAAGGGGTCTTCCGAATTGCAGTGGCCCTAAGATCCGAAGATCCTTGCCTCTGCCTCTTTTATCTGATTCTGAAGCTAACGGGAAAAGGGTAAGGATGGTGGAGGCTTTCTGTGCTACGTGGAAGCTGACGGACAGTCAGAATTTTGACGAGTACATGAAGGCTCTAGGTAGGTAAAAATAAGATGTGCTTTCTCTTCTCAACCTGCAACTTCAATACTTGCAGATTCCTTCTTCACCCATCAGGTTAGCAAGAGACAAAGACAGATCACATTGTCATAATCAGGGTACTAGGCTGTGTGTTTCTCACAGAATGGATATTTAAATGTGGCATTTGCCTGCTTTCTTGCCTAGGGCCAAATAACGGAGCATTTAGTATTCTGTGGAGGACATGAAGCTTCTGCACCTTTTCCGCTTTTTCTCCAGCATCCTTTTACTATTTATGCTTCCAGATAAGCATCCACTTATTATTATGGCTCATTAGTTGTCCTGCATAATTGATGGGCTAAACATACTGTAATGAAACTTACACTTTAGGACATAGATTCCAGAATAGGAAGGTAGATTCCTGCTTTGTGAGCTATTTTGGAAGTTGCAGCCAACTGTCCTGCTTCCTTTTGCTATTTTAGGTGTGGGCTTTGCCACTAGGCAGGTGGGAAATGTGACTAAACCAACAGTGATCATCAGTCAGGAGGGGGACAAAGTGGTGATCAAGACTCAAAGCACATTCAAGAACACAGAGATTAGTTTCCATCTGGGAGAAGAGTTTGATGAAACCACTCCAGATGACAGAAACTGTAAGGTAAGGAGCCGCTCCTTCTCTGGGGGTGGGGATGGGAAGGAGAGAATAAAAGAGAGAAAGTCCCAATATTTCTTTTTTTCTGGATGATGGGAAGTGAAAAATGTTCTCAGTATTTCACTTCAGAGAGAAGGACCAAGAGTTAATTTTGCATTCTAGTGTTCATAGCTTATACTCTGAACAATGGGCACCTACTATAGCTCAAATCTTGAATCTGTTTCTTTACCATGTGTTTATCTCATTTTATATTAAACCTGTATTTCAGAAAGTATTTAATAGTGTTCATTTAAAAGACTGCATTTTGTTTAATCTCTCTTTTGCCTCAGGTTGACTAAATCAATAGCTTGCCTCATTCTAAGACTCTGTTTAAAAGAGTAGGATGATTAGTCAGAAAGCACTAGTTCAGGATTTTTATTTCTAATATGTAAATTTTTGCATCTAGATGTATACATTTCAATCAAATTATGAATTACTAGAGATTTTCTAATAATGACTCTGGAAGCAACAGAGGAAATTGTACTACTTCGATAATTAGTTGATCACTAGTTATTCAATTTTTACTCTTTTAAAAATCAACTCAGGGACTTCCCTGGTGGCACAGTGGTTAAGAATCCACCTGCCACTGCAAGGGACATGGGTTCAATCCCTGGTCCGGGAAGATCCCACATGCCACAGAGCAACTAAGCCCGTGCACCACAGCTACTGAGCCCGTGTGCCACAACTACTGAGCCCGTGTGCCACAACTACTGAGCCCATGTGCCACAACTACTGAAGCCCGCACCCGGAGCCCGTGCTCCGCAACAAGAGAAGCCACTGCAATGAGAAGGCCGTGCACCGCAACAAAGATTAGCCCCCGCTCGCTGCAACTAGAGAACGCCCACGCTCAGCAACAAAGACCCAATGTAGTCAAAAATAAATAAATAAATAACTCTTAAAAAATTTTTTTTAAATAGATAAAAATCAATTCATTTGGCTTCCATAACAGAAATTTGACCTGTACCTATTGATATATTCTGCATTTTGTTGTTGGTTTCAGTCTGTTGTTAGCCTGGATGGAGACAAACTTGTCCATGTACAGAAATGGGATGGCAAAGAGACAAATTTTGTAAGAGAGATTAAGAATGGCAAAATGGTCATGGTAAGCAAGAGCAATTTCCCCTTCCTACTTCTTTGCCCACCCCTCACCCCCTCATTTCCCATCTCCTTCCCTGTCCCTCCCTCCCTCCTTCTCTCCTGTCTTTCCTTCTTTAATAACATTAAATCACTAGCAAGGTTCTTTAATCATGTGTAACACAGGAGAAATAAAAATATCTTAGCTAATTGTTTCCTCCACTCTGCTTCTTTAATTACAGAAAAAGAGAAAAATTCCACTTAAGTGTAGTTTTAAAAAGTTGCCACTGATTTAGCTAAAATTGTGTCAAAAGAACAGTTGTTGGATTACCGTAATGTCTAATCCTCAAATGAAATCTGAATATAAAACCAGTCATCATGAAAATATAGAGAGATGATATTACTATATTATCATTTGCTGAACCTCAGAAAAATTACTTTATAGCTTCTGTAATAAATGAGAGCTTTAAACATTTTATATTTTAGTTTATAAAGGTTTCACAAGTTCAGTGCAGATAATTTGGAATATAACAGGAAAGTATAACAAAAATATGAAAATCCTTTTTAATGTCGCCTTAGAGAGAACCATTTTGGTATTACTTCCTTCCAGTCTTTCTTTTTAATGCATCAGATAGCTTTAAAAACATGTCTATTCAATACTGGATAGTCATGTAAAAATTATAAAATAAAAAATAATTTAAAAATAATTTCTCTAATGATGGAGTAGCATCATAAACTGGGAAAAAATGTTATGTCTCAACCTAGCACCCCAGACACTTTTTTTTTGGTGAGTTGAGTAATGGAATTTTGATGACATTGAAGTAGTCAATACATCATTTGTGGGGTTTTTTGGGGGGGGGTTGCTTTACATATTCCTTCTAAGATAATAGCAGGAAGGGTCTTTTGGTTTTGCTATTTAAGACTATTGACTAGTTTTCTTCTCCTTCCCTTGACTACCAGCTAGCTGTTCTAGGTTGAGAGAGAGGGCTTACATATTCATTCTTCATTTCCTGGGTAGAAGTGGGTGTGGGGAGCAGAGGGACAGTTTTCCTTTCATGTTGATGAATATTTGCCCACATTTTCCTGCAGTGACCATCACCATCATTAAACAAACAAACAAACAAAAAAATTCATTTATAAAGGATTCAATCTGAAGTTCTCCTTTATGATTTTTTCTTTATTTTTTTCCTGAATACAGAAAAGTGGATAGCTCAGCTTTGGCATGTATGATGGTGATCAGGCAAGCCTGAGTTCAAACAAGGAAATGAAAGTAATGGATGACAAGGGCACACTATACTCTTGGAAATCACAGGACTACATGAAAATGATGAACACTAAAAAACACTAAATTTTGTAAAGAGGATTTATAGCAATTCTTCAAGTTGGATTAGATACAAGAGCCCATGTTGCACATTTTAGCCACATAACCAACAAGGTACACATAGGCTACAACATGACAGCCAAAGCAACGAGAACGTTTGTACATTTACCTTTTCCTGCTGATTTTGGAACAAATCATTGCAAATACCATTTGTCCAAATAATTTGGGTTTCCAAAAAACTCTTCAAAATTTATCTAGATCATGAATTATAAAGTATTATGAAAACCTACTATAAATTTTATACACTTTTTAAAGCAGATAGCTAATCTGCTCCAATTACCCTGATAATTTAAGGCAAAAGGAATTCTTTTGACCTGAATCTAGACAATCTCAGTTTTTGCCTCATATTTCTTTTAGAGACATGAATTATGTATACATGTCATTCACGAGATAAATATAAGGGTTTCTTTTCAAAAAATGAAGACTTATGAAACATTTAATGTTTCTAAATGCCATTATTCTTTTGTATAATACTTAAATCATATATATGATAATCTTTAAAATAACATAATATGATAATCTTTAAAATTCTCAGCTACTGATGTACCTGTGTAAAAAGATTTGGTTATCTTTTGAATCTTTCAGACTCTTACTTTTGGCGATGTGGTTGCCATTCGCCACTATGAGAAGGCATAGAAAACATCCTGATCTGGGGCTGGAGAAGTTCTACGATCTTTCTGTTTACCCAAGTCTCAGTGCTATACTGCTGTTACGGCACAGCTGATCACTAATTAGAAGGTTATCCTTGGTGTGGAGGTGGAAAATGATGACTTCAAAACTTGTTTTAAAAACTTGTTACTGCAAGCAATCAAAGCCATTTTTGATCTGCAGATTTATCACATTTTATAATTCCTATTAAAATTTTAAACTACTTTTTTTTAAAATAAAGAAGGGAATACATTCTACAATTTCCAGTGGAATGCAAATCAAATTGGAATAAAAATCTTACACCCATGAGAAATTTGTTGTTGTTGTTAATATCACTAATCTGGCTGGGAATTGTATATTAGAGAGTTTTAAATACAATAGCCTTTTTTTTATGGCATAAAGTCAGGCTGGGGAAGTTAGCACTTTGTCTAAAATACTAATTTAAAAAATAAGCAGAAGCCCAGGGAAACGTGGAAAAATTTGGATTGGTACTTCTGTAGAGAATTTGGGATGGCCAGGATCCAAAGGAGCTTTGTTATGGTGGGCTGGGCTGCACAAATGACCTCTTGCTACTAGAAACAGGTAGTCTGAAGAAGCAAGCTGATATACGTGAAAATGTCTTATTAAAGAGTAAATATAATCAAAATCTCATATGATCAAAATGTCATGTAATTCAAGCTTCTTATTGAAAGGTAAATAGGACCAGGGAGTGAATTTTATCCTGGACTATTGTAACCGAGTAGGACCCTATGGGGCCTTCCTGGGACAGGCCTTCCTCCATATCCTCTGCTTTAGCTCCTCTCTGAAGTACCTAGATAACAGTATTTGATGCACATTTCATGAGTTGTTTTCCAGATGTGAAAACTCCCCACCAAATGGAAGATGTTAACTACTTGATGACCATGAGCACATAGCCCCCAGGCCTCCTGGAGCCTAAGGACTGATAATGTGAACCCTTGTGACACAACCCTGTTACCTCACCATCAGTGAGTCAGAGAATTGTGCATGAGCTGATCACATAGCCTGCGACCCCACCTCCCTCACCTGGCTTTTAAAAATGTTTGGCCAAACACTTCAGGGAGCTCAGGGCTTTTAGGGCAGAAGCCACCTGTCTCCTCGTATGGCCCTGCAATAAACCTTTCTCTGCTCCAGACTCTGACGTTTCAGTTTGTTTGGCCTCATTGTGCATTGGGCACACGAACTTGTGCTAACACTATAAAGATGTATCTCCAGACAAGTACACTGAGCTGAATAAAGTCTATAAGTGCTAAAATGGATAAAATGGAGTGTGCAGAGGGTATTGTGTGTGTGTGTGCCAGTGTGTGTGTGTGGTGGTGGGGAAGCAGGGGTGCGCCAGGTTGGTGGAAATGAGTTAACCAAAGGAAAGTAAATATCTGTTTATGACTGGCTAAGATTTGCATTTGTAAAGTACAGATATTATTTCGTATTTCACTGTTTATCAGACGATTATTTTTAAATTTTATTTATTTATTTATTTATAGCTGTGGTGGGTCTTCGTTTCTGTGCGAGGGCTTTCTCTAGTTGCGGCAAGTGGGGGCCACTCTTCATCGCGGTGCACAGGCCTCTCACTATCGCGGCGGCTTCTCTTGTTGTGGAGCACAGGCTCCAGACGCACAGGCTCAGTAGTTGTGGCTCACGGGCCTAGTTGCTCCGTGGCATGTGGGATCTTCCCAGACCAGGGCTCGAACCCGTGTGCCCTGCATTGGCAGGCAGATTCTCAACCACTGCGCCACCAGGGAAGCCCCCTATCAGACGATTTTTGTACATGTTCTCAAACCCACAATGTGAAGCAGGTGAGGCAGATATTATTATTTTTACTTTACCGATGAGGAAACTGAAGATTCGATTAACATGTCCAAGTTCTCTTGACTAGTGAATAATACTGAGAACTGCAAACCTTGCAATCTTCCCGCTTATTTCCTCTCAAAAATTAATATTTCAGCTAAATTTTCTTCTGAAACAAAAATGTAAGATTTTATTTTCCCTGAATTACTCCTTAGGAAAACTTTTCTGTTAGCCTCTGTGAAGGCTGGTGCGTGGGGCAGGGAACGGGTAAATATTTTTCAGGACAAACATTCAGTATTCTATTTTAATCAACCCAATATTTTCAGTAAGTTTCTATAAGTTAATTCAAGGTCCAATTAACTTACAGATATAAGTATGAGGAAACTTCCCTTAACTTACACAGTTCAACACAATGATACTATTACCTGACTATTGTATTACTTTAACTACTGCAGTAAAGAGTAGAAAAGATCTAAAGTGCAGCTATAGGATTTAACACATGAATGTACAATTATTACTGAATGTCAGGATAAGATGGTCTAGATCAGGTTACCATTACTAAAACTAGAGTCTACCTTTGTCTTTAAAAGCATGAAACAGAACATAGAGAGGGTGTTTGCTCCAATAGCTCTGAAAACCTTCATCTCTGCTTCTGGAGGAAGACTGCTTTCTCTTGGTGATTTCAGCCTATGCCCTGATAGAAGCACGGCTCTGGCCTCTCTATTCTTAAAGATACAAGGGCAAGGACAGGGATTTACCTTCATCTCATTATAATTAGGTCAAATAACATCCTGGCATTCATTTCCATAACAACTGTCTGAAAAATAGAAAAGTTTTGGGATGGCCTAGTGGGAAGCAAAGTTACACTGGGTTAAAAGCTCAAGAGTTGCAGCGGTAGATCAAATGCAGTTTTCTAGGAAGATAAATAACAAGGATATTTACTTCCTAAATGTTTACAAGGTAGTTACAAATCATTTTCCTTCAAGCTATATTCTATCTCATACAGTAACCTGCCAAGGTACTAACTTTTCTGGTTTGCCTTTTTAAAAATTTTTCAACGCATTTGAAAAGGAAAAACTACTAAGCCCAAAGGCAATTTGACCAACTGGCCCTGGAAGAACACCTCTGAAATTCCAAGATCTCATAGATACTAACTATGCTAAAGGCTGTCTTGTGAAATCCAATCATGAACCACTTTGTCACTGGTGCTGTCTCTCACCCAGATACACACACTCACAACAAATTACACCTACACCTGGAACATGGGGACCTACAAATACATGCCCAGGTGTGAGATGTACACCCAGAGATGGTAAGGCACTGTAGCTTTGTGCTCCTCAGAGAGAGGGTATAAAGGAAAACAAAAGAAAGCAGAGGGAGTCGAAGGGAGGATAGTGTTTCTACCCATTAACTCAATATATTGCCTTTTTAAAATTGCAAGCATTTCTTAGGTTTCAAAATGTGTACGTCATATTTCATGCTTACTTAAGAAGAATTATTTCACAACCAATTTACTTCCAGTAAAGCTGATTGAAAATTGGCAAAAGAAAAAGAGTGAGAATTGCTATTTTTACAATTTTTAAAAATCCTTTTTCTATCTTTCAAAATGCTTGCCCTAGAAACATGCAAGTTATTTTGCTGTCCTTAAAGTTGTTCTCTCACATCCATTTCCCTTTTTCTTTTTAATCCTGCTCCATTTTCCTCCACACTCTTGAGGTTGTGGACTGAGAAACTCCAAGGACAATTTTTTCCACAATAGGAAAGCACTTTGGTTCTCCAAAGGCTTTTAATTCATCCTAAAGCTGAAGCAGAACTTGAACAGCCCTGGCAGCATATGAAGCAGAAAATGGAGGCATCTTAACTCCCATTTCAAAGCCCGTTTCATGAGACACTTTCCCATTAAATTACACAGCATACAAAATAAGGTTTTCTCTGTTGGGAAACAAATACACTTTACAACATCTTTTATGAGGTTAGTAATTCTGGAGGGTTTTTTCTTCTTCAAAGGAATCTTAAAGAAGTCAGCATCCTCATAAATGGTACTAGAAGGACCACAGAACCCAACGAAGTTTGGGGATCTTGGCTCCTTTGTCAGACTGAGTATCTTCAAAAATTCCTTGAAGAGTAAAACCAACCAGTTCTATGATTTTCGTATATCTCTGGAATGCATAGAATATGGTTCTGAGACATTGTTCTCAGTTGCAAAAACAAAGGAAAAAAGCCAAACGAATAAAAAACTGAAACCTAGTGTTTCTGTGCAGTGGTTCTCAAACATCACCATCACTTAGCGTCACGTAGAGGACTTATACACATAAACGACTAGGCTTCACCCTCCGAGTTTGTGGTTCAGCAGGTCCCGGGCCGGCCTGGGAATTTTGCCTTCTAACTAGACTTCCCAGGTAGTGCTGCCACTGCTGGTCGAGGGACCACACTCAGATCCACTGTATCCCAAATCTCTGCTGACCTAGTTCAAATCGAGACACTTCGAGGTTCTCTGCATCACTTCTGCAGAGGAGCCCCACGCGCTCAGGGTCAGGTGGCACTTAGGGAAGATGATCTGCGAGGGATTGCTGCAAGCACATTCCTTCCCAGGCCAGTCACTGACGCTGAGACACAAACAACAACGGGAAAAGCCGGATAAGCGCTAGACAGCTGTTGAAGGTCAACTGAACCTACTCATTAAGGACTCTGCCCTCTCACGTGACCACTGGGCGTCAACCCCCGCAGAGGTCTTCTTCCTCCTCCCCAGCCCCGGGCCCGACGGTCGTGTGGAGCCCCGGGACAGCAATAGGTCTCCCAGGCCCGTGGCCGCGACCCGCGATGGCGCTGCTGGGTGCGCTCGTCTGCTGCCTGCTGGCTGCCTGGCACTGCCGCCCCGGCCTCGGACTGCCTCTGGCTCCCGCTGGCGGCCCGAGTCCCAGTCCGGCGGTGGGTGAGTCGTCTGTACCCTTTTCCTCCCGGGAGCTGCCCAGGAGCGGCGGCCAGAGCGCCTGCGCAGAGCCGAGAAAAGTGCGTGCGGGCAGCAGTGGCCCCGGCCAAGGCTCTGGGCTGCGACTCCCCCTGCGGGGCGCGGGGAGGGCGAGGGCGACGGAAGGACACGAGCGCCAGCTCGGCTCGGCGGGGAGGCCGGGACTGGCTGCGGACAGCGGGGGGCGCTGCTCATCCCGTGCAGTTGTTTTTGCTTTGTGTCTCCAGGTGTGTTTTGTCCCCGGGGGAAAGGAAGGAAAAACTGGGTGTCTCAAGGGAAAAAGAAGCTGGGGGCTGGGTGTCCCGCATTTCCAGAGACCCCGAATCTGCCCAGAGCGGAGGGGGAGCTGCGGGGTTTCGGCGTCTCAGCAGTGTAAATTTCAGTGGGACTGTTTATTCTTCTTGCGCGTCAAGTTTGGTGGCCTTTTCTTCCCACTCCTCCAACCTCAGCGCGGTTGCAGCCCTGGCGCTCCGCGCTCGTCAGTCTACGTTAGAACGCACGGGGCCTTCACTTTACCTGGACGCCCCTGGGCTCCCCGCGGGCAGGGCCGATGTTAATTCATTCCCAATGCTTAGCCCAGCGCCTGTACAGAAGTGGTTCTCAAAGTGGGGTCCGGCCCCAGGAGCACCAGCATCAATTAAACGCGTTAAAAATGCAAGTTTTTAGCCCCACCCCAGACCTGCCAAATCCGAAACTCTCGGATAATTGAGCCCCAACGATCTGTTTAACAAATCGTCCAGGTGATTGTGATAGACGGTAGAGTCTGAGAACCACTGGTCCAGAATGGATAACCTTTGGATGAGAGATTTTTTTTTTTAATTATTTTTTTGTATAAATTTATTTATTTATTTATTTTAGCTGTGTTGTGTCTTCGTTTCTGTGCGAGGGCTTTCTCTAGTTGCAGCAAGCGGGGGCCACTCTTCATTGCGGTGCGCGGGCCTCTCACTGTCTTGGCCTCTAGTTGCGGAACACAGGCTCCAGAGGCGCAGACTCAGTAGTTGTGGCTCACGGGCCCAGTTGCTCTGCGGCATGTGGGATCTTCCCAGACCAGGGCTCGCACCCGTGTCCCCTGCATTGGCAGGCAGATTCTCAACCACTGTGCCACCAGGGAAGCCCGGGATGAGAGATTTTGTGATGCCACCTGAGCCTTCAGTGTTAAAAGGTCAAGGTACCCACCCTCACCTCCCTGACTCAACTTTTTTTTTTTTTTTTTTTTTAAGGATTTTTTTCTTATTTATTTATTTATTTATTTATTTATTTATTTTTTGGCTGTGTTGGGTCTTCGGTTCGTGCGAGGGCTTTCTCCAGTTGCGGCAAGCGGGGGCCACTCTTCATCGCGGTGCGGGGACCGCTCTTCATCGCGGTGCGCGGGCCCTTCTCTATCGCGGCCCCTCCCGTCGCGGGGCACAGGCTCCAGACGCGCAGGCTCAGCAATTGTGGCTCACGGGCCCAGCTGCTCCGCGGCATGTGGGATCTTCCCAGACCAGGGCTCGAACCCGTGTCCCCTGCATTAGCAGGCAGATTCTCAACCACTGCGCCACCAGGGAAGCCCCCCTGACTCAACTTTAAACATAATTGCTTTGTTATCTAGAGGGGGTGAAATGGGATGGGTGGAGTTGTGTTCTGTGGTTTGGGCACAGCTGTCTCTGAAACAGCTTAGCACTTGGCGCTGAAACCTCCTCTCTTCTCTATCACTTTACTCTCACATGATTTCAGAAATGCTCTGGGCAAAAAATGCCTCCTGTGTGTTCAAGAGCTAAGTCCTCATGACTCAGCTGTCAGGCAGTTGAAAGCAAGAACTGTCAATCTGGTTTCCCAACTGTCAGTGGTAACAAGAAATTGTCCTCAAATACTTATGCATGCTGCTGGCTTCTGCTTTCATTAAAGCTGTATTTCTTTAATTATGTGGCTGTTTAGGATTTTGAGATAAAATGTCCTAGAATGCAGGAGGCCAACCCATGGCAAATGCGCCTTTTGGTTTTAAGGATCTGATTGCTGAAGGCCTCAATGACAGCTTTCTAGGGTCTAGTGAGTCTCCACTTCACACCGCCCTGTTTCTGTAGGGAAGCTACACCTGGGGGAGAGAGAGGGAGAGGGGAAACCAAGGTTCAAAGACCTGCTGAAGTGTCCATTCAGCAGGTTCACATTGGATATATTAATTTATATGCTTTCCACTTGATGTGACCTTCCCTCTCCCCCTGATCCCACCCCAAATGCTAGGACTTCTTTACACTGTGGTGTGTGTGTGTGTGTGTGTGTGTGTGTGTGTGTGTGTGTGCAAATTCCCGGTCTCAGCGCTCTGTCCTGTCAAGTCCCAGTGGTCAGAGGACAACAGCCCAGGGAGACTTCACCTGGTTGTGTTTGGCCACAATTTTTTACATTTAGTTAAGTCAGGACCTGATGGAGTATTTGGTAGGAACTGACATTATAAACAAATAAACAAAAACACCTATTTTAAACAACAACCATAGGTCCAAACATCTGAATTATGATATACTAGCTTCTTTGGGATACATTATCCCAAAGATAAGATAAGATTGTTTTGAGCATTTATCTAGATATGTTTACAACACACACACATATACACATATACATATGTGGGAATCTTTTTAAAGATTATCTGCAGAACAAGAAAGCAATTGTTGTGTAGTGAAAAGAACATTGGACTGCGAACCAGAGAATCTGAATTGAAGTGTGGGCTCTGCCACAGGCCAGGTCTCTGGCCTTGGACACACACACACACACACACACACACACACACTCACAGTATTTTGTATAAATTTCATTGGACGTTGGAGGTGAGGCCTCCAGCAGTTCATTATTCATAAATCCCAGGTTAAGAACCTGTCAGGGCTCCATTCTTGGCTTCTATTTAAAGACACCCTTCAGTGCACCTAAATAATTATTCCTCACTTATCTGTCTAGCAATCCAATGTAGTGGAAAGGGCGCTAGACTGCAAGTCTGGAGAGACTGGTTCCATTTCAGCTTTCATTACTGAGTCACCATGTGATATTGAGGAAATTCTGAATCTGCCTGTGCCTAATTAAAGAATGTTTGTTGAGGACCTATTATAGGCCAGATGTAGTCTAGATGCTGGGGATATATAAATCCAGGTAATAAGCTACATCAGAGGAATGTGTCCTTAATGTGTTTCCAGTTTTGTTTTACAAAGTTTAATGTATTAATAATTTCATGTCCCTTACTTGTCACAGTATCCCCTATAGGTGTAGCTGTTATCTATCTTACATGAGGCAAGTGAGACGGAAGGACTTATTTTTTCTGGAAGGACATTTGAATGTGAGCACGCACAGAGAGGTACTGTGTGCAGTGCTTAAGAGCCGTGTGGACTCTGGAGTCAGATTTCCTGAATTGCTGTCTTGGTTCTGCTGCATATGACATATGTGACTTGCACTTAATTTCTGAGTGCTGCAGTTCCTTACCTGTAAAATGGAAATAATGGTCAGTTGATACACGTAAAGCGTAAGAAACAGCATTAAACTTACAGTAAGTACTCAGTACATTTCAGCTATTACTTGGAAATGAGGAAATTCAATCTCAGATGCAAGCTTGACATTACAAATGAATAACAATGTAACTAATGTTGAGCTTACCAGATGCCAGGCTCTTTCCGCTACTAAGTCACTTAACCCTCATTCAGTAGACAATATTATTCCCATTTTACAGATGAAACAGGCCGAGATCATACAACTAGATTAGGAAGAAGAGCTTGGATTTGAAGTAAGGCGGTCTGATTCCGGAACCCCCATCCTTAACCATAACACTATGCTGTTCTGTGTGTAGTTTACTACATACCTTAACATTCTATGAATAATAATATACATATTTACATACAATAGAGATGCAGTATATATTTATACCCCAAGGAAGGGCAACCACCAGGATGATTCTGAGCTGTCTGCCAAACCACTTTATGTGCTGGGTAAAGTATGTCCAAGCTGGAAAAAGAGTTGGAGTACTTTCTGCATTATGGAATAAAATAAATTACTCTTGGCAAATGTTTTCAAATTGGGGCTGAAGACCAAGTAATTGACCATAAAGACTATTTAATGACTACTTTGTTCTGGATCTTCTGTCTACCACTTCTTAACTGTGAACTTAAATGTGTTATAAAATTACAACAACTTTGTGAAGAAATAACATCCTAAATATAATACACCTTTTCCACCTTAAGTTAACTGCTTTCACTTTTCTACTTTATTATCCAGTTTTGGGTTTTATCCAAGTGTTTGCTCAGGTGCATACTTAGCTTTTATCATACTTAGTTTTTTTCATTTGTATAGATAAAAGTTTGCATTCTACTTATTTGCTCCATGCTTCTGGTGTAGTACTGCTGCTGTGTCACTTCTGATGTTTCCTATTGTCAATTAGTCCTAATCAGAGTGAGCTCCAAATTCAAAGTGTGAAAAAGTCTCAATATTAAAACAGTTTATTGGTTGCATATGAGAAGGCAGCAAAATCACTGAAGATATATGTAAATTAAGTATAAACAAACTTGAGGGCCCTTCAAAATGAGGGGTCAGATTTTGTCTCTGCCCTTTATTAAGCTGTATATACTAGAGCAAATTTTCTAACTGATCCAGCATTAATTTCTCAACTCTAAAATGAGAACAGTGATTCCTACTTCAGAGAGTAGTTTTGAGAATGAAATGACACAGTATATTTAAATCGCTTATCACAATGTCTGGCACATAGTAAATACTTAATAAAGAGAGATACTACTATGATTAACCTGTGTTTCCTTCAGTGGAGGAATCTTTCTCAAGATGATTTCCAATCAGGGGTGCTATCAAGTGGGTCTTGGGCTTCTCCCTGAAAACCCAGTGGGAACATCTTCTTTAACAAATGCTTCCCTTAATATTATAAACATCTTATACAAGTGTATGATAGAAGATGTTCCTCTGTTAAATAGCTTTTAAGAACCTCTGGCAGTGGCTATTTTTGGCTGAAAGCTAAACTGAAGACTCTTTTTTCATTAATGTTGAGAGGCAAGGTTTTACAAGAAATTAGGAGTGAGATTTTTTAGTTACAAGTTCTGCAATCTATTCACTGTGTGACCCTAACAAAACACATCCTATTTTTTGTCCATTTTTCTACAAGAAGAAAATAAATAAATTCGAAAACCTTAAATTCTACAAGGAAGGAGACATGCTGGTAAGATACAATATGGGATTATTATTGACTTCCCAGAAGGATGTCTCCATGTATATCACTATGCAAACTTATGTTTGTCATGTAGTCTTTGTTAAGTAGTCATGCTGTGAGTGACTTCATCAGTTCTGATGTGTGGAAATAGTAAATTCTAGTAAAGTCTTCCTATTGTCTTTAGAATCCTTATTTCTGACAGGGAAGGAGTGTATTTAACTTCAGGGCATATGAATATTTAAATTACTGAGGCTTTCTTCTATCACAGGGTGGAGCAACAATCTTGTCTTACTGTAAATATTGGTATGGGAATTCCAGAAGAGAAGTAGATTTAACAGCATGTATTTTCTCATCAGCAGGACAGTTTTGGCATGTGACTGACTTACACTTAGACCCTACTTACCACATCACAGATGACCACACAAAAGTGTGTGCTTCTTCGAAAGGTGCAAATGCCTCCAATCCTGGCCCTTTTGGAGATGTTCTATGTGATTCTCCTTATCACCTCATTTTGTCAGCATTTGATTTTATTAAAAATTCAGGACAGGAAGCATCTTTTATGATATGGACAGGGTGAGTGATTATATAAATACCCTTAGTTACTCAGTATGTATCTACAGTGTCCTAAGCTTCATTAGAATGCCGAATTTCATAAGAATATATATTACGTTTTAAGAATTCTTGGGGTTTAAAAAAATACTAGATCAAATTAATCCACATTATTAGGGATAAGAAAAACTTTAAAAGACCCAGTTTTGTTTCTTTCTTTGTTTGTTTCGAATGCAGGCTCTAGAAATATGTCCATGTTAACTAAGAGATGAAGCCGTAAACAGCATATTTGTGTCAGTGTCTTGAGGTGTTTACTAATGTGATAATAGGTCTTGATTAAATAATCCAAAAAAAAAGGCAACAATGGGAGTTAACCTGTGATAGCGATTTTGCAAACATCATCTTCTGGTGGTGTAATTAACGAACTCCATCCATCATGACAGAGTGAAGAGGCCTAATATTTCCTGGACCTGCAATAATGACAGTGGCACTGTTTTAATTTATACATTGTAACTCATTTAATCTTCACAATAGATATTATTATTCCCATTTTACAGATAAGGAAATGAAGGCACTGAGTATCTAAGTAACTTGCCCAAGTGCACACAGCTAGTAAATGGCAAACCTGGCACTTTTGGCCCTGGAATCTGTGCTTTTAATTGCTAAAAATTTTTGCCTCTTATAAATCTTCAGTCAGGCAGTGAAATAGACTGAGATTTCCAGTTTATCTTTTGTATTTCACAAATTTTCTTTTTTATAGGCTTCTCTGTGGGACAAAGGTAAATGAAGAGTAGTTTATCAACTCTTTATCATCTGTTGATTTATAGTGGCCTTTGACAATGACAATACAGCAAGGCGTTACGCAGGAGTCTAGTGACTTTTTATAGAAACTGATTTTGTTCTCTACGATTCTGTCTCCTTTTCAGGGATAGCCCACCTCATGTTCCAGTGCGTGAACTCTCAACAGACACGGTCATAAATGTGATTGCTAATATGACAACCACAATCCGGATTCTCTTTCCAAATCTCCAGGTTTTCCCTGCACTGGGTAATCATGACTATTGGCCACAGGTAAATTTGACCACAGCTTCTAGAAATGCTTAAAGGATTTTTTTCCATCAGTAGTGTCAAAATTATGCTGATAACTAGCTGATGGTAGGGCATGGGAGGTGCGCTCACGGAGGTGGAGTTTGCTCTTAATGCTAACCATCGAGGAGGGCTTTGGGGACTTGAAAGGGACTCCTAATAGTTCATAAAAAGTTATATCCATAGTGAGATTTTGGAATCAAATTACCTAGTTTATGAGTTATTAATTCTTGATTTCTTTTGTATTCTTCCTCAGTTTCTCCTTTCTTTTGAATAATTTTGTTCATTTGAATTTCCATGTTCAGGTTAGCAAAAACGGTTACTGTTGACAAATGTTTACATTTTTCAGAATTTCTATTAGGCATAGCATAAGCTACCCATACTCTGATCTAAGCTGGATTGTGATTAAAAACAAAAGCATAGCAAATCATCATAAGAACCAAAAAAGGAGGTCCATGTTCAAGATGTGATTCAAGGCAGAGAGCATGTTCAGAATATTTTTAATGCCTGATACGGCCCAGCCTTCAACCTATTAGAGTGGCTGTTTATTAAACAGCCTGTGCGTAACAATCGGATAGCAGCCCTGGTTACAGGGATCTGCTATAGCAGTGTAGAATCTTAGATTTGTTCAGATTCAAGAGATCTTAGAGACTGTCGTTTAGTTCAGGGCTTGGCAAACTAGGGCCTGTGGTCCAAATGCAGTCTGACACTTGTTTTTGTAAATAAAGTTTTGCTGGAACACAGCCATGGCTGTGCTTTCTGTTTTGCCTGTGGCTGCTTGTGTACTGTAACAGCAGAGTAGAATAGTTGCCACATTGACTATATGGCCCACAAGCCTAAAGTAATATTTATTTTTTGACCCTTCATAGAAAAAGTTTGCTGACCCCTTGTCTAGATCAGCTCTTCATTTTACCAAAGAGAAAACTGAGGCCCAGAAATGTTAAGTTGCTTGTTCCAGTGCTCACAATCACTTAGTGGGAGAGCCCACATCCTGGATCTTTTGTGTTCAGTTAAACAAACATCCTTTCACACATCCTTTACTCTTGCCAGACTAACGTATCAATATTTCCTAAACATTATATTTACTTTCATGCCTTTCTTTGTCTACATTTTTCTTTTGACTTAGCATATCTTTTCCATCTCATGTCAAAAGGCTGCTTAATGAGGGTTTTGATTATAATAGTTAATTAATGTGAATAATGTGACTTTGAAAAGTTGCACTCTATGATGAGCTTAAGTTTCAAGTGACTTCTTGAGCCCGGCCTCCTGTCTTGAGATGAACAATATGGGAGTCTGCGAGTTGGCCTTTCAACCAGTGGTCAGCTTTTGTTACTGTTGAGATGTTAGACCACACAGGGCAGAGGCTTGGGAATGGGCAATCTCCAGGAATCAGAGGTTACACACATTGTTTTTGTATGCTTTAGGTGACAGGCAGACTGTTGTAATGGAAAACATGTGGGGTTTAGAGTCACATTCATTAGAAGTTAAAAACCTGTCCTGTCCTGCTTCTAATAGCTTGAGCAACTTGGATAATGCACATAATTATCCCTGATCATTTGTAAACAAGAGCAATAATACCTACTTTGCAAAGTTTTGGGGAGAATTAGTGACACTATATGGAAAGGGCATAGTTTCCTACCTGCCACATAATAAGCCCTCAGTAAGTGAAGTGGTGGTTTTGTAGCATGAAGCAGTGACATGGGACACATGTTTCCTAACTCCTCTGAGGATTGGTTTTATTTTACTTTTATCTCTGCCTTCTTTTTGAGAAGCCAAATCTTATAATAATTCAAAGATATAGATGCTATCCAACGTCTAAAATATATCCGATTATATGTACAGCTAGGATAAACTGGCAGCCTATATACCTTAAACAGTTACCTTTTTTCTCTTCCTAGCTTACGACCTTATATCTGAAAACCTTCTATTATTCTACTGCCATCCTTCCATCCCAGTTTCAGGAAGGTCAGATGTAACATGAAAGCCCTACAACAAATTCTCCTAGAGACTTCTCATATCTGAGATCAAATTCCGGTGAATGTTAGTAACAAATAAATCGGATGTGTTATTTCTCCACTAAAGCCCCACAAACATGTATTTAAACATAGCTACCTAAACATACAAATACAGACGCAAATTCCTACCCATTACATCAGAAGTAGATATTTGTGTGGACAGCCCAGGGATTTCTTTCCATTGCCACTCAAGGATGCAGTCTGGACCAGGGTCCTCAGGTACTCATACACTGTCAAGGCTGGTGCCACCAAACTGATGAGTGGGTCACTTCCCATTGTGCAATAGATAACTGTATGTAAGAGTGATGGTAGAAAGACCTGGGCTTTAGACCCAGCTCTGGGACTGACCAGCGCTCCCTGGATAAATCACTTAACTTCTCCGGTGCTCATATTTTTCATATTTAAAATAGACAGAAAAATCTAGAGCCATGTTTGTATAATTTTGATTCTACGTGACCATACCAGTATCTTGGCATCCATCCCAATGTAAACAAATGGCTGAGATATTAGGTTTTTGATGATGATGATGATTACCAATTTTTAATCAGAATTTAGATTGGCCTAAGCCATTGTGTAATTTTCAGACAGATGACTCTGATCGCTGACACAAATTGAAAATATCCTTTGGATAATCAGTTTCGGTTAAAAGAAGTCATTTGCTTATTACTTGCCCTAAATATATTTGTATTTTCATTATGTATTAGGCACATGTATGAGGAACTAATGTGACTTGGGTGTCATCTTATAAAAAAAACAACTAAGAATTTTAATTAATGATGACAGGGAAACTCCTTTAAGAAACAGGTCTATGTCACCAATATAGAGAAGGAAATGAAGAGAGTGAAGAAAATGGCTTCAGTTTTTTAATATCATTTTTTGAAACAAAAAATAGGAGTAATTACCCAATTTCACAAATGATTTCTGGGTTCTTATTCAGTATGTACTTTCTTGAAGTTTTTTTTCTTCCCTAGAGCTTATGTCACCATAAAGGTACTTTATTATAATATGATAAAATAAGATGATAAAAATACGGTATAATGTATTATACATATATTATTTAAAAAATCAGAACGTTATGATTTAGGCTGACATAAAGAGACTTCAAATCAAAAACATGTTTTTCTCTTTCTAACTTACTTCACTCTGTATGACAGACTCTAGGTCCATCCACCTCACTACAAATAAGTCAGTTTCGTTTCTTTTTATGGCTGAGTATTATTCCGTTGTATATATGTGCCACATTTTCTTTACCCATTCATCTGTCGATGGACACTTAGGTTGGTTGCATGTCCTGGCCATTGTAAATAGAGCTGCAATGAACATTGTGGTCATGACTCTTTTTGAATTACGGTTTTCTCAGGGTATATGCCCAGTAGTGGGATTGCTGGGTCACATGGTAGTTCTATTTTTAGTTTTTTAAGGAACCTCCATACCGTTCTCCATAGTGGCTGTATCAATTTACATTCCCACCAACAGTGCAGGAGGGTTCCCTTTTCACCACACCCTTATAGCACAGGGAGCTCTACTCAGTGCTCTGTGGTGACCTGAATGAGAAGGAAATCTAAATAAGAGAGGATATATGTATACGTACAACTGATTCACTTTGCTGTACAACAGAAACTAACACAACACTGTAAAGCAACTATATACTCCAATAAAACAAACAAAGAAAAAATCAAAAACATGTGGTTATAAGTCTTCATTCAAGAAGTTAAAAAGCTTTATACTAGTATTAACATTTCAGAGGACTTTGTTTAATTCTGAAATCCATCTCCTAGGCATGCTACACCAGGTCCTACATATTCAGGCTCAAATCTGCCTTCAGTGTCTCTATAATAAGCGTATTCTCACATCCATTCTAAACCCCAGTCACGCTGAAACAAGGGCTTGTTGCTGTATATGGCACTGTGTTGGTATCTGGGCCATTATTTTTGCTTCGATTCCCTTTCTTGTCAACTTGATGAAATCATTACTCAAGTTCTGGTTCAAATGCTCTTTTCACTCTCCCTGCTGACTCTCTGGGCTAGACTTGATTGTTCTTGCTTTTCCACTCCCAGAGCCCTTGTGGTGGTGCCTAGCACATTGTCTTATAGATGATTGGTTGCATTTTGTCCTCCATCTCCCCAATTAAGTTATAAATCCTTGAAAATTAAGTCTTTCTAGTATTCCTGCATCTCCAGATGCCTAACAGAGCAGTAACTGCTCAAGTGATATTTAAATTAATCCATCCATATATCTTTAGAGTTTCAATGGTGGATTATATTGTTTGTGGCCAGGATCAACTGCCTGTATTCACCAGCAAGGTGTACAATGCAGTAGCAAGCCTCTGGAAGCCATGGCTGGATGAAGAAGCTATTAGTACTCTAAGGAAAGGTAAGTGAAAGATTTACTCATCCCTATTTTATCTCTATTTTTTATCTCAGTTCATGTTGTTTAGACTTAGATCTTTAATATTTGCTTGGGTGTGCCAATTCTGCAGAGTCTCTGTGGCCAGTTTTTCTGGAGGCCTTATCATGTTTGAAAGCCGGGGAGTGGCATGGATGGTGAGTGGGCCCAGGGCGAAGAAAGCAGGGGCAAGGTCCCAGTAGCTGAAAGTACCATGGCAGCAGGGTGTTCTGTCACCACTGGTTCACAGGTGTGAGTGGGGTTATACCTTTAAGCCTCGTCTCACCTGAGATTGTAGCAGCTCTGGTTTATCTGACATTTCTTCCTCAGTATTCTCTGGCAAGATCCATGTGTGTTCCCATTCTTTGGATTTTAGATTTCACAATATCTCTTATCTTAATTCCCCAAACATACAAAAGTAGAAGTTGATGTATTAATCTTTCTTTTATAAAATTCAGTACCTCATTGCCTAGTGCCAAAACATTTAGTTATCTTTTCATGTGAATGTTGGATACAACTGTTGTTACCTCAATTTGTGGAAGTGGCAGCATTGGACTTGACACGTAGTAGTTTTTCAATAAATGTTTGTTAAATCTGATTCTTATCCAATGACAGCCTATGTATGTGCAAACTAAAGAATAAGAAATAAGTATAACCTGCCTAAATGGCTTGAAAACCTTTATTAAGATTTTGCTTTCACAGTGTCTATGTATCTGTGTGTGTATTATTCTAGAATGTGTTTCAAATTTGTTTTTATAGGTGGCTTTTATTCACAGAAAGTTTCAACTAATCTGAACCTTAGGATCATCAGTCTCAACACAAACTTATACTATGGCCCAAATATCGTGACCCTAAATAAGACTGACCCAGCAAATCAGTTTGAATGGCTAGAAAATACACTGAACATCTGTCAGCAAAATAAGGAGAAGGTAGATGCCGTAGACTAACATCATCATGGGATAAACAGAGGGTTAAACTTGTGTACTTATTAGACTTGAGTGGGGTCAGGTATTAATAAAAGAATTAAAATTTAAAGATGTTCTTACATGAAACACTTTGTGATTTGCCTCTGCTGTTGTTGCTTGTTTTATTTTGCTTTTAATGCTCTGGGGATTAGTTGACATCTGTTGATATTTTTAAAAAAATTTTGAGCAAAGTCACAGTTACCTTACATCATAAACCATGTAGTTCAAATAAACAAGTGCAAATATAGGGCCATTAATAGTTTCATAATTTCATCTTTTTTTGGTAAATAAATAGGAGAAATGGTATATTTGCTTTCTAAAATTTAATTAATATACTTTCAATCTTGGGTATCTAAATCATTTTGTTGTGAAAAATGTGCAAAAAGAGTCTCATCAGTCCTCTTTGTGTTTCTTTCTCCAGGTGTACATCATAGCTCATGTTCCAGTGGGGTACCTGCCTTATTCAAGGAGCATGACGGCAATGAGAGAATACTATAATGAGAAATTGATAGATATTTTTAGAAAATACAGTAACATCATTGCAGGACAATTTTATGGACACACTCACAGAGATAGTATTATGGTTCTTTCAGATAAAAAAGGTAATATAACATTCTATTTGCATCTCCTCAGTCCAAGATGCTAGAGCAAAATAGTGAATATCCATTAATTTTTACTGATCCAGTAAATTAAAAGTTTTATTAAATCTACCTGCCAGCACCTGCTTTTTCTCAGTACCTTCTGTGAGTGATGGCAACTGTCCAAATCATATTTAGTCCTGCCACTGGGTTTCTTCCTTTTAGCTCCACAAGGCCATCGTTATTTGACTGCTGTTGACACAAAAGCCTCTGAAACCCTCAGTTCGCTCAAATGTTCTTTTAGGTCCTCAAGTTTAGAGAATCACTCTTTTTTATTTACCTGCTAGACTCAAGTTTCCTTTGATATGACTAGATTTACTTCTCAGAATTTAAAGAGCAAAGCACAATTTACTGTTGGTTTAAAATAAATTAAGCTCCTACTTTTAAGTGCTTATCGACATTGTCATCTACTCAGCATTAAAAGAAAAAAAAATAGAAGAAGCTCTAGCATTAAATAAGACAACGATTATCTATTTTTAAAGATTCTGTCTAAGGGCAAGAAAACTGAGAGTTAACAAAATAAGAGTTCTGATTTTTTAGCAGTCAGCCAGTAGAAAAATCAATATGTATTTTTTTTTTTTCAGTAATTGGGGAACATTTTTCAAGTGCTTTACCTTCTTCATCTAGAATGAGTGGGCTTGGTAAAAGTGACCATTTTTCAGCATTTGATAGCTTTTTGACTCAGAAATTTAGTTCTATAACACAGGCGTCCCCAACCCCTGGGCTGCGGACCGCTACCTGTCTGCAGCCTGTTAGGAATGAGGCCGCCCAGAGCGAAGCTTCATCTGCTGTTCCACATCACTCCCCATCGCTCCCATTACCGCCTGAAACATCACCCACCCCCACACCCATGGGAGAATTGCCTTCCACAAAACTGGTCCCTGGTGCCAAAATGGTTGGGGACCGCTGCTCTAACAGATATGTATAAAACATGGTGACACTTAAATTCTTATTATATAATTATTGGAATATTGTTATAGGTAGAGTACAAAAAAAACTAGCTTTGTATATTCTGTGTGTGTGTACTTGTAATAAGTTGGATAGTTTTATTATGAAAAATTGCAAATATATATATAGGTAGAGAGAATTATAAAACAAACCCCCATGTACCATCACTTATATTCAGTATCTATCAAGATTTTGCCACATTTATTTTATCTATGATTCTTTATTCTTTTTTTTCTGAAGTATTTGAACATAAATCTCAAACATCAAATGTATTTCAGCCCTACATGCTTCTGTATTCATTGCTAAAATATATGGATAACTTACATAATAATAATACCATTAACTTACCTAACAAAATCAACAATAATTCTTTTAATCTCTTCATAGTAAAACTTCCCCTATTTTCTCAAAAGTGTCTCTTTACTGTTGTTTCAGATCAGGATCCATCAAGCATCACACATCATTTGGCCGTTACTTCTGTTAACCTCTTAATCTGGAATTTGTTCATATTTTTAATATAGTTAAACTCAATTATTTAAAAAAATATGTTTATGTACATATATTTTGTCTAGGAAATCCGATAAATTCTTTGTTTGTGGCTCCTGCTGTTACTCCAGTGAAGAGTGTTTTAGAAAAACAGACCAACAATCCTGGTGTCAGACTATTTCAGTATGATCCTCGTGATTATAAATTACTGGTAAGTTGGTACAGTTTTAGAATTGACCCCATATTTATGCATATCTTTGTGGTTTTCATTAGTTTAGTTGAATGTTTTCAGCGCAGCTATTGCGAATTGTACTTTATGTTGAAATCTCAGGATGTTTTTCTTCCTTTTTATTTTTGGAATGTCAGCACTTTCTAAGTGTGGGTTTATGAGGTTAGCCTTTGGGAAGCTGTTTCTGTCTTCTAAGGTCTTCACATTTACTTAGATAAGGGTTTCATTGGGTAGCGCCTTGTTTGTGGACTTATATACATTTGAAACTTTTCACTACTCCATATTTGTTATTAATTACTCTTCTCCAGAACACAGCTATGAAGAAGAATGTAGGCTCTGAAACCATACTCTCTCATGAGTGGTCTTACCCTACTTCTCTGTGTCCTAGTCTATTCTCCTTAAAACCGAGATTAAAATATTACTGACTTCACTGAGTTGCTGTGAGGACTACATGAACAACTATTCTTAAAGCACTTGGAAAAATGCTTGGCTCACAGTAAGCACTCAATAAGTGTTGGCAAATTTTTTTGTAAAGAAAATAAATAGAGTTGGAACTTTGGAGACAAAAGTTCTCTGGAGCTGGTACATGACTCTATATATCAATTCAGCCTCAAAAGGCCAGGCATTTAGCTTATGGGTACTGCCCCTTTCAACAAATATAATTTGAAAAGAATTTCTCAGTTAAAGTCTTTATTGATGTAACTGTATTTTTCTCCTAGGTAAATTTAGTAGGAGATAGATTTGTTAATCCCTAGAGCATGTTTTTACAAGAAAAGATAGGGCAGGAAAAATCTGGTTTAATCCATGAACATTAAATTAAATGAGGAGATAAAACAATTGATAAAATAGTCCAAAGGAATTTTTAAAAATTAATTAATTTATTTATTTATTTTTGGCTGCGTTGGGTCTTTGTTGCTGCACGTGGGCTTTCTCTAGTTGTGGCAAGCGGGGGCTTCTCATTGCGGTGGCTTCTCTTGTTGTGGAGCACGGTCTCTAGGTGCATGGGTTTTAGTAGTTGTGGCACGTGGGCTCAGTAGTTGTGGCTCGCAGGCTCAGTAGTTGTGGCGCACAGGCTTAGTCGCTCCACGGCATGTGGGATCTTCCTGCACCAGGGCTTGAACCCGTGTCCCCTGCATTGGCAGGCGGATTCTTAACCACTGCGCCACCAGGGAAGTCCCCAAAGGAATTCTTTTACAACTATTAGTTGCCTATTTTTGGATCTCAATCTCAGATACACACACACACACGTGTGTGTGTGCATGTGTGTGTGTGTATACTGACATAGAAAGATGTACCTGATAGAATACTATATCATTTTTAAAAGTACAAAAGTTTATATAGTTTAATTTCATTTTTTGAAAAAGTCAAAAAGATAGAAAATAGGTGTATATATATTCTAAATACTTACATTTCTTTGTACATAAAGTCTAGAACAGCACACATACACTGGAGTGCTGGTAAATGTTTAACAGCTGGTTCACCAGGCGGGGGGAAAAGTGCTTTGATTTGTAGTGTTTGCCAATTTCCATGGCATAAATACTCCCATCATGGCCAATTTCAAGCTGCCAAAGTGATACCAACTAACTTGCAAGATGCCTGAAAATTTGACAGTCAGCATTTGTGGTCTGGTACAAGCCACCTCCTGCATATGACTGATTTATATACAACTATTAGCAGTGGTTACTTCTGAGGTGTGTGAATCGAAGACTTTTTATTTTGTAAATCCCTCTGTATAGTTGGATTATTTTCTATTACGTTCTTTCATTATTTTTTAAATGAAAAAATATATAGATTTTTCTATCAGGACTCTTTTTCTTTAAAAGCAATGCCCACTTCTTAAAATGACTATACTTTAAATTAAGAATGTCACATAGGGGCTTCCCTGGTGGCGCAGTGGTTGAGAGTCTGCCTGCTAATGCAGGGGACGCGGGTTCGAGCCCTGGTCTGGGAGGATCCCACATGCCGCGGAGCAACGGGGCCCGTGAGCCACAACTGCTGAGCCTGCGCGTCTGGAGCCTGTGCCCCGCGGCGGGAGGGGCCGCGATGGTGAAAGGCCCGCGCGCCGCGATGAAGAGCGGTCCCCGCACCGCGATGAAGAGTGGCCCCCGCTTGCCGCAGCTGGGGAGGGCCCTCGCACGAACCGAAGACCCAACACAGTCAAAAAAATAAATAAATAAATAAATAAAGTAACTATAAAAAAAAAAAAATTGGAGTCATCAAAATATTCTTTAAAAAAAAAAAAAAAAAAAAGAATGTCACATAAATCCTAATAAGAACTCTTCTTGATATGCAGTACTTCATATGCCAAAAAACGAACCAGGCTTTGTTACTCTTTTTAACTATAGGATGTGCTGCAGTATTACTTGAACCTGACAGATGCTAATCTAAAGGGAAAATCTAATTGGAAGCTGGAGTATAACCTGACCCAGGCCTATGACATTGAAGATTTGCAGCCAAAAAGTTTGTATGAATTAGCTAAACAATTTGCAATCTTAGACAGTAAACAGTTTATAAAATACTACAATTACTTCTTTGTGAGTTATGACAGTAGGGTAATTTGTGATGGGAAATGTAAGGCCTTTCAGATTTGTGCAATTATGAATCTTGATGTTATTTCTTATACAGATTGCCTCAAACAATATTATATAAAGCACAATCCGTAGTATTTCACAGTCTGTACTCATAGAAAATGTATCATTGCTCTGTTTCTGAGATCAGTTTGTGATAATTGTTATGCCAAACTTTGTGAGTTACTGAGTGGGCAGGAAGAATTCCTGTCTTTGCTTTTTTATGATGCCCAAAATGTAGATATTTTTAACATCCTAAATTTTTATTATATCGAATGTATCTAAACTGCCCATTACTAGAATGATGTTTGGATGTAAATACCCTATCTTCCAGTTTATATAATTACATCTAATTTATACTCTTGTTGAAATTGTCATTTATACAATAAGACAAATTACTTTTCCCTAAGTATGATGAATTCTTTTTAATATGATAATTTTCAGTCGTTTAATTCATTCTTCTGGAAACTTCATGTGTAAGCTGAGGTTCAGACAGTTTTAAGTATCATGAGGTTGACACTGTTTATGCACTATCTATACTCTTGGGAAAACACCAAGGTCACATTAGGGCCATCTCTGAGTCTATGAAACATCACGGGACATGACCTCACTAGCTGTCTTCATTCTGTGAGTGAAGGGGAGTCCTCTTTAGTACTAAGTTTTAAGGAAGAGAATGTCACAGGAGAATGGCTAAATATTTTATCAAACTTTAAAAATGCAGAAATAGTATTTATATGTTGCTTACAGATACATGTAATAGATCCCCCCAAAAGAGGTGTGTTGGTAAACATCAAATACAGGAATGTTGGAGGTTAATGAATGGAGAAGTTGACTGGGGAGAGATATATAAGGGGATTTAAATGTGTTGGTAAAGTTTTATTTCCTAGCTCAATCAATTTCCTAGTGGCTATGTTAATGTTAGCTCATTTTTCTTTATATATTTTTAAATATATTAAATACTATAGAGATTCAGCCTTTAAAGTTGATTATTTTGGCTCTTCTACGGAGAATGATTCATAATGAAAGCGTGGAGACACTGGGAGGGTTTGAAGTAGTCTAGTAGAGAAGGGATTGTGGGTGGGCTGAGGTGGTGGCAGTGGAGAGGAGTAGCCCTTTTGTGATATATTTTGTAAGTAGAAGCAGCAGGATTTGTTGATGGCAAGGATGTAAGAGATAAAGTACAGAGAGAAATAAAGGATGACTGCTAGATTTTTGGCTGGAGAAACTGGTAGATGGTTGTGTTATGAGGGAGTTGGGATTACTAGAAGAGGAGAGGGCTGGTGGGGAGTGTGAGGGGCACAGAGCAACAGATTAAGAGTACTATAGTGTATTACAGCTGATACAGGCTACCCAAGAATTCCTCTAGTTCTTTAAACATTTTGCTATTCTAGTCATCTCTAAATTGAGAACTTTAGGATTTCTTTTAAAAAATAAATTAGTACCCTAAGAAAGCAGCCAAACAACTCAGACTCTACTACTATGATTGTTTCTACAATATTTAAAATTTATTAGGAATAAACATGACTTACTTATAGGAATGTATCATCTGCCTGCCTCCCCACTGGTACTGCCTAAATCATTCTAGACAAACATCAAGGACACTTAAGGAAAGGAAAAATAGTATTAGTTCAGTTATTGATGAGCTATCTATTCTTTTGGTAGAGAATGGATTTTCTCAAGCTACAGCATCCCCTACTTGGGTTGCTTCTCCTTGGAGCAATTATGTGTGTAAGCATAATTAGGCAACCTTTCCATGAACACAGAAATAATAAGGTAAGGACCATGTTTATTTTATAATTAGTTTTTCAAAACATACCTGAAGTTCCTGTTTTACAAAATTCTCCTCATTAAAATTTAGTGTGATTCATCATCCTTAACTTTTAGTAAAACAAATTTCTTTCTACAATCTGTTGTTTAATTTTAAACAAATCAGTATAAAACTCCTCTCTTTTATTGTAAAACTTCAAGTCTTTTGCATTCTATGCTATACATAGTACATTCCCTTATGAAAGTTCTATGTCCCCAAACTGGTGGTTTTGGGAAGATGGCTGTGAGTGTCCCCTGACCATTGCCTTGTAGGCTTGGAGGACTGTTCTTCATGCAGGACTAGGTAGGGACCCAGTGGTCCTTTTGGTTTCTGTAGCCTTTGTTCCTGCCTCAGTGAAGACTCTTTCCTCCCATCACCAATGCATAGTCTAATTAACATAGATTGTCAGTTTCTAAACACACATGTAATTATACATTTCAAAAGATTTTCAATATGTATGTTTGATAAATTACTTGAATTCAAAATACGTAATTCGAAACTCAACAGTAAGAAAACAACCCAATTTTTTAAAATGTCAAAAGATCCAAATACTTCACCAATGAAGAAATACGAATGGCAAACAAGCATGTAAAAAGATACTCTACATTAGTCATTAAAAAAAAAGTAAACTAAAAAGTAAAAAAATTTTTTTAAGTAAATAAATTACTACTACACACCGATTGAATTGTTTTTTGAAAAATTGACAATGTCGAGAACTGGTGAAGACAGAACTGGAACTCTTACATATTGTTCTTTTCTCCCCTTTTAAAGTGCTACACTTTATTGGATTAATTTCTATTCTTTTATTAGCTTCAGATGTAGCATATATTTCAATTTCCTAATTTATTATAAGGTTGGGATTTATTTATTTTTCATTTTTAATGACATTTATTGTTTTCTTTCTAATTTTACAAGTGTTACATGTTCATTGCATTCAACTAGAAATACATAAAAGGATAAAGTAAAAAGTAACAATCACCCATAATTCCCACCTTTCATAAGTAATGACCATGAGTATTTTGATGCATTTACTCTGTGTCTACATATGCATATATTTTTAATAATTGAAGAATAATTGACCTACAACACTATGTTAGTTTCGGGTGCATGCCATAGTGACTGGATATTTCTTTACATTACAAAATCATCACGATGAAAAATCTAGTTACCATGTGTCACCATACACAGATATTACAGTATAATTGACTATATTCCTCATGTTGTACATTTCATCTCCGGACTCATTTATTTTATAATTGGAAGTTTGTACCTTTTAATCTCCCTCATTTATTTCACCCATACCCCCATCCACCTCCCCTCTGGCAACCACCTATTTGTTCTCAGTATCTATAACTCTGTTTCTGTTGAGTTATGTTAGTTCATTTGTTTTCTTTTTTAGATTGCACATATAAGTGAAATCATACAGTATTTGTCTTTCTCTGTCTGACTTATTTCACTTAGCATAATAACCTCTAGGTCCATCCACGCAATTACCCATTTCTTCACCTTTGCTCACATTGTTCCTTTTCCCAATCTAAAGTCCCCCATTTCTTGCTCTCTCTAATATTGTTTTTCTTAAGACCTCACATAAAAACTACCTTTGTTGTCAAAACTTATCTAACCTCTTCAGGCAGACTTAATCTTCTCTCCTTGGGGCCACCATCGGTACCTTATTTAAAACCATCGATGCCATTACCACTCCTCCTTTTCTCTCGTTCCCTCTCTTCCTTTAGTTCTGAGAGGACAGGGCTCTGCTTTACCCAACTTTGTATCCCCATCACCTAACACAATGCTTGACAAATAGGTAAGTAAGCTTTATAATGAACAGTATCAAATTAATGAAATTATATCTATGTTGGGAGATATTCTTCTCCATTTCTTGCTGATGCCCAAATTCCTTAATGACTAGATAAAACCATCTATTATTATCATTAAGCAGCAGAGATTAAAGGTTGAAGATAGAAATGTTTGGCTTAGGCAATCCATTGATGGAAACTTATTTACACTAATGGGTAACGAGTTGATTAGTCAGCCATCCTACGTGCCTGAGAGCATACGCATTCCAGTTGAGACAGAGAGGATGGATTCTGGCATTGGCATTGGCGGGTTGGGGAAAGGGAACTGAGAAGGGAAGTGGGGATTTTGAGACATAAGAAAAGAAGAGTAGCCTGTCCTCTCACATGCTGGTAAGGAAAAGGGCTTAGTGAGTAGACGATCATCGGGAGGCCATGTGATAAGTTGATGAGGCCAGGGATTCTAGTTTGTGTAGTTCAAGGTACTTACCTCTCTGTAATTCAGTTTGTCTCGTCAATTAAATGAGAGTTATAGCATCACCTGATTTATAACATTATTGTGGGAATTAGGTGAAAATGTAAAGTGCATAGCTCAGTTTCTGGACATTGTAAGCATTATGTAAAAGTTATAAATATTGGGCTTCCCTGGTGGCGCAGTGGTTGGGAGTCTGCCTGCCAATGCAGGGGACTCGGGTTCGAGCCCTGATCCAGGAGGATCCCACATGCCGCGCAGCAACTAGGCCCACGTGCGCAACTACTGAAGCCCACGCGCCTAGAGCCCGTGCTCCGCAACAAGAGAAGCCACCGCAGCGAGAGGCCTGCGCACTGCAATGAAGAGTGGCCCCACTCACCGCAACTAGAGAAAGCCCTCATGCAGCAATGAAGACCCAAAGCAGCCATAAATAAATAAATTAATTTTTTTAAAAGTTATAAATATTAATATGATTTTTAACATTGTTAGATGCCCAAAGGGAACAGAGTAGATTTGACAGGGACTTGGAAGTACAGAAGATGGAAGATGAAGTTAAGGAGAACAGAACCTCATACTTTTCAACGTTGTTCTGGGGAACATTCAGTTTATACACACATAAAGCCACAACCACTGTGTTTTGTATGGTACAATTCTCTCCACAAATATATGTAAGGTTCCTGTAATGTTCCAGGCACTGTTCTATGTGCTAGGTAAACAGCAGTGAACAAAACAGGCGAAGATTCCTTCCTTTATGGGGCTCATTCTAGCACGTGCATTACTGTGATGAGCACTTGTGTGTATGCGCGGGTGCGTGGGCGCAGCTTATAGGGAACGCTGATTGCCTTTGAACCACATTGCACGTAGCTAAAACTGATTTAACAATTAAAATATTTAAAATATTTTTAACAGGATCACCTTCATTACAAGGGACTTCATTCCCAGAAACTAGTAGGGGTTGTGACTGTCATGTCACAAAACAAGAGGGTCAGAAATACTGACAACTGTATTACAAAGATACCCACTTGAGTCTTTGCTATTTGGGAAGAATGATTTAAAAGTTGCTAAAATGATTGCTTCGTCTAAAACCATATAATTGCAAAAACATGGAAATGGCTGTCACAGCATAGAAGAAAAACCTATGTTCTAATCAGTCAGGCAGGTTTTGTTATTTTGCAGATTAATACTGAGGTTCCTGCCGGATACTGCTTACAAAATCCCTTTTTATGTGTGTGTCTTGAAAGCATTTATTCTCACATCACCCAGACAGCAATGGGATTGTGCTTGAAACAAGAACTGGAGTTACAGGGAATGTTGTGATATAGTCTTCACTTGTCTTCTTTCCTGTTAAGCCTGCAAATTACTGCCAAGTGATACCAAAGCACCATAGCAGCAGCCTGAGGCAGTTTTTATTCACCTGAAAATTCATTAACCACCAGTCCCCTTAAAATCTAGCTGGAATCTTTAGCTGAAATATCTGTAGTTTCTTTTAACCCTTTATTTGTTTGCCAAGAGTTGGTAGCATTGATTTTAGATATATAAACATATTAAAATCCTTTGAAAATAAAAGAAGTCACTTAAAAAATTTAAATACCATCATTATATTTTAATGGATATGTTTGCTACAGAAGAAAGAACCAAAATCTTTCATTTGGAATCTTTATGCTTTAGAGGCAAAACAAGGTCTTTTCAGTAAGAGTACATTTAAGATGTTATTTATCTTCTACATTTGAGCATGATAGACCACAGAATATCAAATTGGGGGCTCCCTTGTTTAGAAGCCATACTGTGTTTATTTAAGTTACTCATATGTTCAGTAATTATTTTTAGGGAAAAGGGAGGAGTAGATTCATATGTTTATTCATCAAACATTTTCTTAATGCCTGTTATGTGCAGGGCCTGTAATTGAAACCTGAAGCAAAAAAGAAGACATATACATAAGTGGACAATTAAAAATAATTATACTCACCACAGAAAGAAATTGTAATTATGTGACATGATGGAGGTGTTAACTAATGCTAAGGTGGTAACTGTATTGCAATATATAAGTATATGAAATCAACGTGTTGTACACAAACTTACACAGTGTTATATGTCAATTATATCTCAGTAAAGCTGGGGGGGAAAAGCGCTATCAGGATATGAGGATCTAAGTCCAGAAATTATATCCACCCTTCAAATTCATACCACAAACTCTTAGAATGGACAAAATTAAACGTTAGTCTTTAGAGACATTTCTCTGAACCACAGATACTTTTGTGCCAATCAGTGCTGCAATTTTTAAGTAGATTTGAGCCAGGAGTGGGACAGAAGCATTCTAACAGTCTTTAAGAGGATTTACATTAACTTGATAATAAAACTTTCTCCCCCGCCAAAAAAATTACTGTAGTAGATTAAATCTTACTGATTTGCTCTCTTATTTTGCATGATCCTTTATAGTTATGAGTTCTTGGGTTTTTGCATTTGATTGAGGATTTTAACAAATTTTCTAAATGTATTTTTTGGTTCTTGAGATGAGTTATTTTAAAAATACATTCCCTCTCTGGGTCTAAAGGCTCAATGTTTTCTTTCTTTTTGCTACATTAGTTTTGTATAATATCTATGGTGGACTTTTTCTGTCATGCAGTTTCAAGCGAGGTACACCTAGTTCTGGATTTTCCCAAGAGAAAGAAGAGAGTTTTCTCATTTGTAGAATAGAGATAATAATAGTATTTCACAGAGACGATTGTTATGAATCAAATTTTGTAAAGCATGTAAAACAATCTTTGACAGATAGTTAGTGTGACAAAAATGTAGTTAAATGAGATAAAATATACATTACCCTTGATCCCATTCATTGTCTCCTTGAGTGTTGTGAATTAACTTATTCTCAGCTTCTCTTTTGGCAGATAATGGTAGCCATTCCCAAATTCTGGCCTGTCAGATAATAATGAAAACAAGTTTCATCCAGATTATACCACATATATAGATATTTATTAACTAAATATTTAATAGTAAAATAACATATAAAACAATCAAAAATAAAACCAAACAACAGACATTTTATTTACAATGCTCATTTTATAGTCTCTAGAAGATCCCATTCTCCATCCATTGGGGTTCTTTGAACACTACCTTGGATTAGAGGTTTGCTAGAGTCAAACACCAAAATTCTAGAGATACAATATTTCAGTCTTGTAGCCACCTCAGATGCTCAAAATCAGGGCAGTTGAGGCATTAGCCTCAGGTGCAAAATTTAAAGAGGTGCCAAAACACTTAGTAATCAAGAGAAATAATATTTTAAAAATTCAAAATTAATGCAGAATAATTTGTCATGAACAAAATGTCAAAATTTTAAATAAAGACAGTCATTGTTTTATGTTCCTGCATTACTGTGCAACAAGAAGTCATTTCCAAGTAACCAGTGGTTACCGAACTGCTAGAACAGTTCGTGAAGGTTTACCATGGCATCTGATCCCATTGGGCGACATGGAGCTTTATGGTCATGTTTTTGATTGTAGAGATTTTATTAACTTTTACATTTGGTTCAAAATGTGGGAGGATATTTTGGTAAGAGTATGTAAGGGCACACTTTTTTTCTTTGCTGAGCTCAGGCTTCAATATGCCTTCACGGGGCACTGCTCAAAACCCTCAGGAGTTCACCTTCAGAGGCAGAAGGGGTGAGGATTGTCTAAGATATCCTTATAGGTGAGACTGCTGGCCTCCTGGCTCTTCTACCTTGCTTATGTATGATAGGAGGAGTGAGTGTCTCTTTAAAAAAAGTACATGCATATATTTCTATGTCTGCCTATCCATCTATCGTCTGTCTATCTATCCATGCCATTTTAGCTAATCTACATACTTTGCATATCTTTAATTTCTCTTTGAGAGTCCATTTCCAACATTCATCATGCTAGCCCACAGACTATTATTTTCACCAATAAAAATGCATTTCTGTGCTGGAGAGAGTGTGGAGAAAAGGCAGCCCTTCTACACTGTTGGTGGGAATGTA
Source organism: Balaenoptera acutorostrata (assembly GCF_949987535.1). Classification (NCBI taxonomy): domain Eukaryota; kingdom Metazoa; phylum Chordata; class Mammalia; order Artiodactyla; family Balaenopteridae; genus Balaenoptera; species Balaenoptera acutorostrata. The sequence goes on along the minus strand of NC_080077.1, from coordinate 39,796,407 downwards.
AATTGGTACAGTCACTATGGTGAACAGTGTGGAGGGTCGTTTAAAAACTAAAAACAGAGTTACCATATGATTCTGCAATCCCACTCCTAAGCATATATCTAGAAACGATGAAACTCTAATTTGAAAAGATACATGCACCCCAATGTTCACTGCAGCACTATTTACAATAGCCAAGACATGGAAGCAACCTTAATGTCCATTGACAGATGAATGGATAAAGAAGATGTGGTACATATATACAATGGAATATTACTCAGCCATAAAAATGAATGAAATAATGCCATTTGCAGCAACATGGATGGACCTAGAGATTATCATACTAAGTGAAGTAAGTCATTCAGAGAAAGACAAATATCATATGTTGTCACTTATATGTGGAACCTAAAATATGATACAAATGAACTTATTTACAAAATAGAAATAGACTCACAGACAGAAAACAAACTTATGGTTACCAAAGGGGAAAGGGGAGAGAGGGGGATAAATAATTGGGAGTTTGCAATTAACAGATACACACTACTATTATATATATGTAATAGATAAACAACAAAGACCTACTGTATAGCATGGAGAACTATATTCAATATCTTGTAATATCCTATAATGGAAAAGAATCTGAAAAAAAGAATATATATGTCCCACTACTGGCCATATACTGAGAGAAAACCATAATTCAAAAAGACACATGCACCCCAATGTTCATTGCAGCACTATTTACAATAGCCAGGACATGGAAGCAACCTAAATGCCCATCGACATATGAATGGATAAAGAAGATGTGGTACATATATACAGTGGAATATTACTCAGCCATAAAAAGGAATGAAATTGGGTCATTTGTAGAGACGTAGATGGACCTAGAGACCATTGTACAGAGTGAAGTAAGTCAGAAAGAGAAAAATATCGTATGTTAATACATATATGTGGAATCTAGAAAAATAGTACAGATGCACCAGTTTGCAAGGCAGAAATAGAGACACAGATATAGAGAACAAACGTATGGACACCAAGGGGGGAAAGCAGGGTGGTGGTGGTGGTGGTGGTGGGATGAATTGGGAGATTGGGATTGATATATATATGCTAATATGTGTAAAATAGATAACTAATAAGAACCTGCTGTATAAAAAAATAAAATTGACATATATACACTAATATGGGTAAAATAAAAAACTAATAAGAACCTGCTGTATAAAAACATAAAATTCAAAAGAAAATAAAACCTTAAAAAAAAAGAATATAAATATATATCTCTGAATCATTTTGCTGTACACCTGAAACTAACACAACCTTGTAAATCAACTATACTTCAATTAAAAAAAAAAAAACCCTTGGCTAGATTAAAACATAAAAAAATTTCTGAAATCCAGTATTCTAATTAGCAAAGAATAACAGCTTCCTGATTAGAACTTGCACTGACCACTCTCAGGCCTTTCATTCTTGATAGTAAGTGAGTTGAACACCCAGCACATGAACTTTTAAGTATAACAATGGACTGGCCAGGGAGCTGAAGCTTACACTCACTTGCACATACATAACACAGTTATCTCTGACGGGGTATTTTTAACTAAGTCACAGACAGTGAAACACTGAGTTTTAGTCAATATGTTCTTAGATCTCAAGTTGGATGTGTATTGCTGTTTACCTCATAGGCTAATGTAAATAAATGCCAGACACACAGTAAATGAGGGGGTCTGCTTGACTTGAGCTGATATCTTATTTTGTCTCTACTGTTTGGTTGTCCGAGATGCTAAAACATCAGAATCACGGCAAAACCCATACTTTCCCACATGCAGTAGTATTTGGGTTCATCTTACCTCCATTCTTACATAAAATTTTATCTATGAAGACTATGTCTCCCAGAGTTCTACAAACGTTTCTCCTTATTTCTTGCCTATTTATATTCTGGGGTCTTAGTCTAATTTTTTATAGAATGAGATAGACTGATTAAAGAGGAGGGAAACCAATGCTCAGGTTGCTGCACTCTGGCTGGAGAGCGGTATATGCCTTGATTTCCAGTTGGTTGAATGTCTTGTTCTTCTGAGCAAGAGGCAGATGTGGGGTAAGGGCAAAGGTTTCTCTTCTTCTTTCAGACCAGCAGACTTGCAATGCTTGATTATATATTATGCAGAGATCAGTAATTGTTATTCCCATCAAGTTATCAGTTCAAATTCTTTCTGGATTCTGACGACAAGATGACTCCTGGTCCTGGTTAATTAATTTATTCTTTCATGAAATATTTATGGAATTCCTCCTACATGCTGTTTAGACACTGGGGATACAGGGTAAAATATCCCTGACTTTATAGAGCTTAAATTATTGTTGTGCCTTTTGATCTTATTCTGTGAATTCATAGAGTAGCAATATGATGAGCTGCTAGACAGGTGTCATTTGACACCGAAGTTCAACCAAAGACACGTAAGGCATATCTAGTGAACTTTAATTTTTAGAGTCATTTTCAGTTCAACCTATTTTAATATCCATAAATTGCTCATTAAAGAAATTTAAATTTTTAAATAAAAATGTATATCTTTGTGTATATTTCCTACACAAACTTGCAAAATAATAATTCCTTTAGCTCTTTAGTATTTCAAAAGTGTTTTAGCCCATCTACCAAATTATTTATGGGCACAGTTGACTCAGAAAGATTAAGTAATCTGCTCAAGGGAAATACCCAAGTAAGTAAAGAAGCTGAAACTCAACCCACGCCTTCGGACTCCAAGCTCAGTATTCTTTCCATTATACTAGTCAAATTTGCAGTTTCCAGCACTTTCTACATTGAGTTATAATTCATCAGGTTCATAGAGAACAGATAATAAACTCTTCTACTAAAACAACTTCAATTATGTGCTTCACAATTGAGTTAGGCAATGGATTGTTTCCAAGATTGCCTGTCAGTATTTCAAAATGTGTTTATCCAGTAAACTCTTGCCTCTTTTCCTGTTAAAATCTGCCTGTTCTGAGTTCTCATAGTCAATATTCTTTTGACGCTACATACCTCCTTATGAGGAAACACTCACTTGATTGTTATTGATAAGTTGAAAACACAACGAAGGCTGTGTGATGTTGTCTTGACCTGCTTCTATTAAATTAAAACTTCTGTTTTATAATTTGGTTTCCTCTTTCTCCTGACAGACACAATTTAGGAATCATGTAAGAAAGAGTTTATCCTTTTTCTTTTACTTCAGAGTAGGTAAAATGTAACTTTTCAAGTATAAGAGATTTTGTTTTTCAATCTTGATTTTTACATATTAAATGCATCCTTACTTTCAATATGTTGCTAGAAAACTTTCTTTTAATCCTAACAGCTCATTATATATTTAATGGGGCTCAGTCAGTTATCTATTTAACATGATCTACTGAGCATCCATTTTAAACAAGGTACAAAATTAGTTCCTATATACCTGATTACTCCAGTTTATGGAATGGTTTTCAAGTTTCTGCACTGGTTCTGGACCCGCAGAGCATCTAATATTAAAAGATGAACTATCCCTTGGACATGCATCCATCAATCCCTTTGTACACAAGGGAGATATCCTACAATTGCATTTGAAAAAACACACCAATGTATAGCAAAGTTAATTCAAGAAAAACTTTCAAGCTAAAAACCGAAACAAAACAAAGCAAAAGAAAGTTATTGAAGCAACAATCGTTGTTTTTCCTGCAGTTTGTGGCTTGAAAAATAATGAAATATTTAAACCAAGTCATAAAGATTAGGGGCAAAATTGTGAGGTTTGTTTTATTTACACACTTCTTGCTCGCTAAAATGTCCATTTTTTTTGCTTTAGTGTCATAAACTATTTTTAAATTATTTTAGGTAACATAAAATTTTACATTAAATGTGACTTACATATGTTTTCTTGAACTTTTTTTCTCTCTCTTGCTATACTCACCTTTTAGCAGACTATTTTGTTCCTATAAAACAAGGAACCATTGGATTTCATAACGCATCATTCCTGGTACTGTTATGTAATCTCCATTCACACTGCATGGTTAGCATTGCCTGTAATGAGGCTGCCTGAACCATGGTAACCTCTTGTAACTCAGTAAACAATGGAAAATAGATGGATCATTCATTCTAGTGTTACATTATAGCATAATCAGCTTTCATTACAGGTTTTCTTGTGGAGGTGATGGGGATTAGATGCTGTAAACACAGGGTAGAACATATCTGTTCTCTCCAAAGGCCAAGTTCAAGAGCTGTGTGAATCATTCTTACTTTCTCACAGCCATTTTCAGTTTCTTTATGAGCCTTTAAAAAGTATAACCGCTTCCTTCTTTCTTTCTTTCTTTCTTTCTTTCTTTCTTTCTTTCTTTCTTTCTTTCTTTCTTTCTTTCTTTCTTTCTTTCTTTCTTTCTTTCTTTCTTTCTTTCTTTCTTTCTTTCTTTCTTTCTTCCTTCCTTCCTTCCTTTCTTTCTTTCTTTCTTTTTCTCCCTTTTATTCTGAGCCATGTGGATGGCAGGCTCTTGGTGCTCCAGCCAGGCATCAGGGCTGTGCCTCTGAGGTGGGAGAGCCAAGTTCAGGACACTGGTCCACAAGAGACCTCCCAGCTCCACGTTATATCAAACGGCAAAAATCTCCCAGAGATCTCCATCTCAACAACAGGACCCAGCTCCACTCAACAACCAGCAAGCTACAGTTCTGGACACGCTATGCCAAACAACTAGCAAGACAGGAACACAACCCCATCTATTAGCAGCAGGCTGCCTAAAATCATAATAAAGCCACAGACACCACAAAACACACCACCAGACGTGGACCTGCCCACCAAAAAGACAAGATCCAGCCTCATCCAACAGAACACAGGCACTAGTCCCCTCCAAGAAGCCTACACAACCCACTGAACCAAACTTAGCCACTGGAGACAGACACCAAAAACAATGGGAACTATGAACCTGCAGCCTGCGAAAAGGAGACCCGAAACACAGTAAGTTAAGCAAAATGAGAAGACAGAGAAACACACAGCAGATGAAGGAGCAAGGCAAAAACCCACCAGACCTAACAAATGAAGAGGAAATAGGCAGTCTACCTGAAAAAGAATTCAGAATAATAATAGTAAAGATGATCCAAATCTTGGAAATAGAATGGAGAAAATACAAGAAACGCTTAACAAGGACCTAGAAGAACTAAAGAGCAAACAAACAATGATGAACAACACAAGAAATGAAATTAAACATTCTCTAGAAGGGATCAATAGCAGAAAAACTGAGGCAGACGAATGGATAAGTGACCTGGAAGATAAAATAATGGAAGTAACTACTGCAGAGCAGAATAAAGAAAAAAGAATGAAAAGAATTGAGGAAAGTCTCAGAGACCTCTGGGACAACATTAAATACACCAACATTCGAATTATAGGGGTCCCAGAAGAAGAAGAGAAAAAGAAAGGGACTGAGAAAATATTTGAACAGATTATAGTTGAAAACTTCCCTAATATGGGAAAGGAAATAGTTAATCAAGTCCAGGAAACACAGAGAGTCCCATACAGGATAAATCCAAGGAGAAACACGACAACACACATATTAATCAAACTATCAAAAATTAAATACAGAGAAAACATATTAAAAGCAGCAAGGGAAAAACAACACATAACACACAAGGGAATCCCCACAAGGTTAACAGCTGATCTTTCACCAGAAACTCTGCAAGCCAGAAGGGAGTGGCAGGACATACTTAAAGTGATGAAGGAGAAAAAACTACAACCAAGATTACTCTACCCAGCAAGGATCTCATTCAGATTCGATGGAGAAATTAAAACCTTTACAGACAAGCAAAATCTAAGAGAATTCAGCACCACCAAACCAGCTTTACAAGAAATGCTAAAGGAACTTCTCTAGGCAGGAAACACAAGAGAAGGAAAAGACCTACAATAATAAACCCAAAGCAATTAAGAAAATGGTAATAGGAACATACATATCTATAATTACCTTAAATGTACATGGATTAAATGCTCCAACCAAAAGACATAGACTGGCTGAATGGATACAAAAACAAGACCCATATATATGCTGTCTACAAGAGACCCACTTCAGACCTAGGGACACCTACAGACTGAAAGTGAGGGGATGGAAAAAGATATTCCATGCAAATGGAAATCAAAAGAAAACTGGAGTAGCAATTCTCATATCAGACAAAATAGACTTTAAAACAAAGACTATTACAAGAGACACAGAAGGACACTACATAATGATCAAGGGATCAATCCAAGAAGAAGATATAACAATTGTAAATATTTATGCACCCAACATAGGAGCACCTCAATACATAAGGCAAATGCTAACAGCCATAAAGGGGGAAATCGACAGAAACACAATCATAGTAGGGGACTTTAACACCCCTACTTTCACCAATGGACAGATCATCCAAAATGAAAATAAATAAGGAAACACAAGCTTTAAATGATACATTAAACAACATGGACTTAATTGATATTTATAGGACATTCCATCCAAAAACAACAGCATACACTTTCTTCTCAAGTGCTCATGGAACATTCTCCAGGATAGATCATGTCTTGGGTCACAAATCAAGCCTTGGTAAATTTAAGAAAATTGAAATTGTATCAAGTATCTTTTCCGACCACAACGCTATGAGACTAGATATCAGGAAAAAATCTGTAAAAAATACAAACACATGGAGGCTAAACAATACATTGCTAAATAACCAAGAGATCACTGAAGAAATCAAAGAGGAAATCAAAAATTACCTAGAAACAAATGACAATGAAAACACAACAACCAAAAACCTATGGGATGCAGCAAAAGCAGTTCTAAGAGAGAAGTTAATAGCAATAAAATCCTACCTCAAGAAACAAGAAAAATCTCTAATAAACAACCTAACCTTCCACCAAAAGCAATTAGAGAAAGAAGAACAAATAAACCCCAAAGTTAGCAGAAGGAAAGAAATCGTAAAGATCAGATGAGAAATAAATGAAAAAGAAATGAAGGAAACGATAGCAAAGATCAATAAAACTAAAAGATGGTTCCTTGAGAAGATAAACAAAATTGATAAACCATTAGCCAGACTCATCAAGAAAAAAAAGAGAGAAGACTGAAATCAATAGAATTAGAAACGAAAAAGGAGAAGTAACAACTGACACTGCAGAAATACAAAGGATCCTGAGAGATTACTACAAGCAACTATATGCCAATAAAATAGACAACCTGGAAGAAATGGACACATTCTTAGAAAACCACAATCTTCTGAGACTGAACCAGGAAGAAATAGAACATATGAACAGACCAATCACAAGCCCTGAAATTGAGACTGTGATTAAAAATCTTCCAACAAACAAAAGCCCACCACCAGATGACTTCACAAGCGAAGTCTATCAAACATTTAGAGAAGAGCTAACACCTGCCTATGTTTTCTCTTAGGTTTCCATCATAGCCATGAGAAAGAAGTGGCCTGGCCAGGCGGTTTGTCCATGGAGAGGATGAGAGGCACATTGAGCAGAATAATCCCAGATAATCTGCCCCCACCAATAGCAACCTAGAATAAGGTAGATTCCTAATCACAGACACATGAGCAAGAAAAATCAATTATTGATTTAATCACTGAGTTTTGGAGTGTCAGCAGCAATTGCTAACTAAAATAAATGTCTAGTAGTTAATAAAGTATTTTTGTAATATTGATCAATAGCTTACTATTAATAATGGAATAAGAATAAAATCCATAAGACATGTTTTAATACTTTGAGCATCATGGCCACAGGAAATAAAAAAATAATTTGTGAATTTATTTTAGTTGAAGAGAAGTATGATTGAGTGATCAATATTTGAGTAAAATGTAAAAGTAGTACATTTGCATTAAAATGGGATGGAAATATGAATTCAAGGAATGAAATAAATGAAGTAACCTTCTGACTGTTCAAGAAGAGATGGATCATGTATTTTTTAAATGAATAATGATGGGGATCAAATCACTATGGTGTTTCGTGTATTAGGGTTCAATCAGAACCACTGAGGAGGAATCTGTTTATCCATCTACCTATCTCTTTATATCGATTCCTCTGTTTTTATGGAATAAGAGATTTGCCACAAGGATTTGATCTAATACAATTTTGGGAACTGGCTAAACAGTCCCTGTAAACTGGCAGCCTTTGCCTCTGACACTGGAGCTTGAAATCAACAAGGCAAACCATTGGGAAGAGGAAAGAGATGTGAAGTTGGGAAGAACAAGAACAAGCATGTCTTCAGCATGAGCTCAAGCAAGAAGAGACTGGAATCCATGTCAGTTCTCACTGCCTCCCATCTTGACATTGGGTGGCTTGTAGGAGAGGGTGGTGCCTTGACCACACAGCTAAACACACACTTGTCCCCGGACATGGAGGAGCTGAAGGAGCAGACGGGACAGTCGCAGATCCTCTGCAACAAGGTGAGCCGGCAGGGAAGAAAAGAGTCACGTGAACCCCAACATGGCTGCTTCTCCACTTTCCCACAAGACTCCTTCCTGTGGCCCACCCTTCCCAGAAACACACAGGAAAGAGATTTCTAGGGAAAAATAGTGTAGCCTAGCCTAGCCAACATATTATGGAGCAATAACACTTTGGATACTTTTCCAAGAGTTTTTAACAGATTTATTTTAAAATGTCAAATTTGAAATACATCAGAATTTATATTCTTTGCAATTATTTAAACTTAAGATGAGTAGTATTCCCTGTGAACTTAAAAATGTGTGTGAGAGTACATAGTTTTATAAATTACTTTAGAAAATATGTAAGTAAAAATGTCTGAAGATCCCTGAGATAGGGTTTAGTTTACAGAAATTGTTAAGGAGGGAGAAACAAGTTGGAATCTGATGGAATCATTCCCTAAGGCGAGATGTTGGCTGCAGATGCAGGAGCAGATGGGGAATTTTATGGCTAACCCAAAAAGCCAGCCCAAGGAAGCAGATCTCCCCTTGCCTGAGGGGTCACTCTGCAGATGTAAGCATGATGTCACTAACTGGTGCCCACTTCTCCCTAATCTTCTGTGCCTATGTTCTGCAGACCCCTAAGGCTGGACAGTTTCTACATACGGGCTCAGACCCTGAGCAAACAGAGCTCCAAGCAGTTCTTTGCATTCCTCTGGACCCAGCCCCGTTCCTCAGCTCCTTGGTGAGGTTTCTGCTCCAAGCAGACAGATTTCCCAGGAAGTGACCACCTGTTGTATGCCTGGCTCTGTAATAGCCCAATACTGCATGGATTCCTAATGACATGCCCCTTCTTAAATGGGTCCCTGAGGACCAATAACTTGCAGATTCACTACTGAGAAATGTGCTACTTTGCTTCTTCCTGAGGAGTGTGGAGGGGGGGACGACAGCTGAGAGATTAGGGATTGGAACCGGATTGTGCAGCTTGATGTTTTGAGGAGTGAGATGCAGATCTGAGTCACTGTGGAAAACTAAAGAGGGAAGTGATGAGGCAGCAACCTGAGAGACAGTGTCGAGGATGAAGCCAGATCAGAGTCCTGCTCACTCAGCACGGAGCTGGGGGAGAATAACTGACACGCTCTCTTGAGGGAGTTCAGTAGTGAATGTCCTGTGAAACCCGGGTAATCGTTGACCCGGCAGTTCAAATGAATAATATAACCAATAATGTAACCATTCACTTGATAGTAGAAATCTAGGGTGTTTCCAGTGTTTTATCATTATAAATGTTATGAGGGATATTCTTTTATATCAATCTTTAAGTAGATTTTTATTTTCCTAGCATTCATTTCTGAAACAATAATTACTGGATCAAATGGTATGAAAAATTATAAGGCTGCTGATGCCATTTTTTCTTCATATGAGATGGTATATTCCAATTTATACTCTTGCTAGCAAAACAGAGAACACACTCTTTACCAAACAATGATTACAACCTTTTTTAAGACTTTCAACTCCAATAAAGATGTTAAAAAAAAAAAAGTTGAAAAAATAAAAGACTTTCAACCATGTGATTAGTGATATCTTATTACTCATTCCTTTGAATAAACCACTTTTGATATGGAATAGTATCAAAAAGTCTAAAAAACAAGGTAAGAGGCAAGACTACTCTGGACTGAACTAGTATGTTTTGCAAAGTGTCTCTCCATCTCGATTTCACACACAAACTAGAAGATGGGCTGTACCTGGTGACTGTATTAGATTGGGTGATAGGATTATAGATTCTAAGTCCTGAGCCACCCTCTTCCCCCACCCTCCATTCCTCAAATGCACAGAAAATATCTAATCCATTTGTAACACATTCAGTTGACTGCAGTATTATAGGTACAGCTTTCTGAAACAGAGTTGATCACTATTTAGATTCGACTCCTACTTCTCAGGAATAACATTATTATGATCATTGTTATTTTTGTTGAGTTTCAACAATAACCACAGGCTTTTAAAGTAATTTAAATCAGTCTCGATTAAAACATAAACAATTTTGAGATTATTGTGATATTTTCGCAGCATTTAAAATTGTAGCCCATACTGCTTGAAACTGTTCTCTGGCATGTTCTTAATTTGCCCTCAAGATCCTCTTTGTTGTCACTCTAGACCTGAATATATATCCTGCCTTCTTTGGTTGTATGGTGGTCTCCAAATGAAAAGTTCATACATATGATGATAAGTACGGTTATCTTTTAAAAGGCTAGTATGTGAAATATCTCTATCCAAAACCGGAGGATAAGTTTGATTCCTCTAGGCCAGCTCTTAAAAGGCTCTTGAATCAGATCAGCACAAAGCTTGATTCCACCTTTGGTGGAGATGGATGCAGCAGGACATCACGACCTGATGCTGCTCTACGCTTGTATCACATAGTGTTACAGACTGAATGTTCGCGTCCCCACAAAATCCATATGTTGAAATCCTAATCCCCAATGTGATTGTACTAAGAAGTGGGGACTCTGAGAAGTAATTAGGTCATGAAGGTGGAGACCTAATGTATAGGATTAGTGCCCTTATAAGAAGAAACAGGAGAGTTTGCTCTCTCTGTTCTCCAATATGTGAGGATATAAGGAGACGATGGCCATCTGCAAACAGGAAGTGTTACCACCAGACTGTCGGAGTCCAGCTCCAACAGGATCCAGGATACCCCAAAAGGATGGACAGCGTTGGCGATGAACAACAGGAAGGAGACTGAGACTCGTGGACTCAGCCAAGTCAACAGGAAGGAGACTGAGACTCGTGGACTCAGCCAAGTAAAAATAGCACCATCTCATGCTTTCTTTATTTCATATACTCATATATAGATTACAGTAGAATTACATAAATCATTAACATACATTGTAATATTATTGTTTTGAGTTGAAAGAATGAATCATTTTGAACCCACAAAGATTTCCTTAAAAGATTACGTAAACCATACCTTTTAGTTTCTAGATTTTCTCATAAGATAAATTCCAAGGTTACCATTACGTACAGCACATGTTCTAAGAATTATTCTTGGTGGTTAACCAACCTTAACACCTAAGTCTAAATATATCCTTATATTCTATATATCCTTAGCCCCCACATAGCTTTTCCTACATGGACATTCCTTTTTTATAATGCCATTAAAATATCTAAAATATATTTTACAATTTCTATTTTGAATATTGCTACTCAAAGGCAATTTAATATAGCAACAAACAATATTAGGATCCCAATAATCTATTAAAGAATAACTTTCCAAATCATTTCTATATGTCTCTAATCTAGAACATATCTGTTCACTAGTTAATTGATCAAATATCATTAAACTACCATTAATATTGAACCACAAATTATTATTACCATCATAAACACCCTCATATGGCCATATCTCTAGGGAGGATGGTGTTTTCCAAAGAAACATTTCCCTATGTCCAGATTTAGTCACTGTTTCCCAATGTCCCTCTTTAGGCACCGGGCCTTGCCAAACAGTACTCAAAGGGGAAGTCAGGAAATCTAAGATTTTTCCTTGGGGCAAATCCTGCCACACTTAAATTTATATATATAGAAATTATAAGTATTGCTTTTACGAGGAGTGTAGTCCACCTTCCACGTGTGGTTCCGCCTTGCAGTTCCTCACTGGAGCGCCCCATGACCTTGTCATGGTGTTGCAGCGTCTGGATGGCTTCCAACACCAGACACTGGATCTGCCAGCACCTTTTTCAGGGATTTCCCAGCTCCATAACTGAGAGAAATAAATGTTTGCTGTTTAAGCCCAGTCTATAGTATTTTTGTGATCGCAGCCCCAACTGACGAACGCTTGTAGTGAATTCCTTTTGCTCTAATCCCTTCCTTATCAAGCGTTCTTCTCATGTTTTGACTTCCCAGGTAGCAGGAATTGCGTGCTGGCTAAGCTGATATAAGAGTTTGATCTGCTTAATGACCTGCTCATATTTATTTTTGCAAGTTAATAAATTGACATTTTTTTCTTTAATTTTATTTATTTTTGGCTGTGTTGGGTCTTCGTTTCTGTGCGAGGGCTTTCTCTAGTTGCGGCAAGCGGGGGCCACTCTTCATCGTGGTGCGTGGGCCTCTCACTATCGCGGCCTCTCTTGTTGCGGAGCACAGGCTCCAGACGCGCAGGCTCAGTAGTTGTGGCTCACGGGCCTAGTTGCTCCGCGGCATGTGGGATCTTCCCAGACCAGGGCTCGAACCCGTGTCCCCTGCATTAGCAGGCAGATTCTCAACCACTGTGCCACCAGGAAAGCCCGACATTTATTTTTCATTTAGAAAATTAGGTGTCAAAATTCCTTAGAAGGAGCTGATTTAAAAAATCGCAAATATGCTTTAACATGAAGGCTGTGTAGCAGAGAGGTTAAGAGCTCAGCTTCTGGATCAGGACTGCTGGGGTTCAAATTTCATCTCCATTACTTATTAGCTGTATGACCTTGGCAAGTTTCTGGGCCTTAGTTTCCTGATCTATAAAATATGATGAAAATAGGATTTATATGACAAAATTATGGTATGCATTAAAGGAATTAATACTTATTAAGTGCTTAGAATAGCATCTGGCAAAAAAAAACCCTACTATATAACTATAAGTTAATATCATTAAATAAATGGGGTAAGCTATGCATACCTGTGAACTAATCTCTTAGTTTTCTTTTTCATTCCATATCTAGTTCTAAACCTTGTATATCTCCTATTCAATTTTTTTTCACAATCAATTTTTAGTAGGCTCAGTGTTTTGATTATTTTGCTTAACTCACTTAAAAGGAAATTGACATTTGCATGTTAATAACCTGGAATTAAACATTTTTCATATACGGATCTTATCAAATGTCTCTGTGAAAGAGTCTACAAAAAAAAAAAGTCTATCAAGAAAGGATCATATACGGATCTTATCAAATGTCTCTTTGAAAGAGTCTATCAAAAAAGGATGTACATACGAAGCTTCAAATTGCGAATTTTCAAAGATGTGAATGTGCGTTCACATGTCCAATCACGTAAGTTAGTTCACGTGTCTGGCATACATTGTCATGTGCGTGCATCCTCTACAAGTGGTTGTGCTTTTGTGTACTTTACTGTATAGCACTGTATAGAGTACAGTAGTACAGTATCTTTATTTCAAGCCCAAGATGTCCAGAAGCAAGAGTAAAAGCAGTGGTGATGTAGCTGGTACTACTGTACTTTTCAAGGTACTGTACTGTAAGATTAAAAATGTTTTCTTTATTTTTTGTGTTTGTTTTTTATGTATTCTTTGTGTGAAAAGTATTATAAATCTATTATAGTACAGTACTATATAGCCAATTGTGTTAGTCAGGTACCTAGGCTAACTTTGTTGGACTTACAAACGTGCTCTCAGAATGGAACTTGTTCTTATGTAGGGGACTTATGGGGGACTTTCCTGGCAGTCCAGTGGTTAAGATTCTGCGCTTCCACTGCAGTGTGATGCAGCCAAAAAAAAAAAAAAAAAAAAAAAAAAGGATGTAACTTGTTACTGTGGAAGTCTCTTTAGAAGAGGAGAGTGATGATATGACAAAGATGTAAATACAGCCAAGCAATATGTGAGCTGCTTGGTAAGTGTCGGATGCGTGAAAGTATGCATAGGTAGGGATAGGCAGACAAATGTGTAGGTAACGTAGATAGATAAGTAGATGAAGTATCCGGTAAGCAGAAGTAGTGCAGATCTCAGGGCCAGAGTAAGTGAGAGCTGGTGCATTTCTTCTGGTTCAACTCATTTCTAAGCTCACCAGTACCATGACTGTAAATAATTTATAGAGTACTAACTAACAACCTCTGCTCAGGAAGAACAGACTTACTATACTTAAACTGTGTTTTAGACGTCATTTGATGATCTTTGGTCAGTGTTATGATTTTTCAAAGTGTTTCTTGCAAAAAACATTTGCACTTTCAAGAAATGACTCTCCTCAATGTTTACATTAGAAAATAAATGACGTGCAAAGTGTATGCAATTCACAAAATATCTGCTTATGAATAATTAACGGAGTTCACTGGAAGCTTAAGATGCAACTGACATCATCAGTTCTGGGTGTTACCACACAACACTGCATTCCCTTCTTATTCTTTTCTCCCCCCCTTCTTATTTATTTGTTTATCCTATATCTTGACACTTTCCCCTCACTCCTGATGTTGACCTTGCGGCTTTTTCCAAGTGTGAACTTCAGATGGTATTCCATCAGTCAAGCTCCCTCTGGAGTGCGCACAATGCCTGACAGGGTGGGGATTAATGTTGGAAGCCTCTCTCTCCAGCAGCCTCAGGGTCTCCTTTTCTTTCGCGCTTTAGGGATGTTTTGTCAGCCTTTGAATGCTGCCTCTTTGGTTGCCTTTGTGGAGACAGCTTGTGCTCAGAGGTGATTTACTTGTAAGCTGATTGCCGCTCCATGTGTGAAGAGAGCATGACCAGTTCTCAGTCAGCCAGTCAGTGCGCCCCCAGCTCGTTACATCAGCATCGCATGATGGGGAACTGGGCAGCACCAAACAGTCTCTCCTTGTTGCCTTTTTTTTTTTTTTTTTTTTGTCTTTCAAGGAAAGAGAAGAAAGCCTGGGAAAAGAGAAATAGATGCCTGCTTTTCCTTGAGAATAACTGAATGCTCTTCACTGTAACACCAAGAAAAAAAATTTTAATTGATGTTCTATAACAGGAGGGGGGAAGCAAAGGGACACAGAAGACTGAGGGAAAATAATTACAGTTTAGTGAGACTTGGGTCCAGTATATCAGCTTTATCTGTTTTGGCACTTTATTGAACCTTCCCCTGTAACTCCCTCCCCATTTTTCTAGTGGTTATATTAATGTTTATCTAGAAACTTGTATGTGCATTAACAGAGCAGAGACAAAGAAAATAACACTTCTGTTTGTTTTGGTTTTGATCAAATTAAGTAGATTGTTTCTTCCTGTTTTGTACTGTTCTGGATTGTATTACATTGCTTACAGCGGACTGTATGCTTTAAATAAAAAGTGAGCTAGTCCCCTTTCCCTCACCTGTGTCAGTTCTCATCAATGTCAAGTACTGGTCAGGGGAGGCACGGTACATGACAGTCCTGTGACACACTGGTTACGGATCCTGTCATCCGAGGACTGTAACATTCATGGTAGTTCCTCCTTCCCAGACACGTGGAGCAAGAATATGCCTTACGTCCTGCTGAATTGTAGTCAGTATTGATGACTCATGTCTACAGTTGGTTTTGGGGCAATCAACAGTGTTTTCAACCTGAGTTTGAACATTTGACCGAGAAGGTTTTTTAAAAAAAGGAGCTTGGTTCTGCTGAGGTTTACTAGCGTCTCCATAATACGTGAACCAAACTCCTGAAAGTGCTTTTTGCTCCTTGTCTACGAAAAAATCACAGAATTCTCTCTATGATCACATGGAACTAACACTGGTATCCCTGCCGATAACCCTCTTCATAAATTAAAGAAGGAAGCATTTGTGTTAAAAATAGTGAAGTATGCTGTCTTATACTTCTGGGAATAGAGATAACTGTTTCCGAGAAAACTTGTTCCAGTTATGAAGCAGAGGCACCAAATCACGGACCTTTTAATAAAGTCACTTTTAATAAAGTTCATTTATAATATTACTTTATGCCTGTCTCCTTTCCCTTGGCAAAGGAAACTCGTAATTTTATCTTTAGCAGCTGAAACTTTAATGAGAATGTTTTTATGTATTATTTAATAAATTTTGTCAATTTGATTACATAAATCAAATAACATCCTCATTGCAAAAAATTAGAAAATGTAGAAAACATAAAGGAGAAAACCATTTCATCATTCCACAACTTAAAGGAAACCTCTCCTAATGTTCGCTGTACTCGTTGGCTGACATGATTTGTGAAGGGGACCTGGGAAGACATCTGACCACCCAAGTTGATCCTGGCACTTTTCCTTTGTTGCACTTGTCACAGCTGAAATGATCTTGTCCTTTGTGTAATTTTTCTTTTTTGGCTATCTCTCCCTCAATAATATAGATGAACTCCATGAAGACAGGTGCTTTTTCTGTTTTGTTCACGGTTGTATCCCCACCATCAAGAATGATGCATGACATTTGAGGCACTCACTTATTATTTGTTAAAAAATGCCTTCATGAATGAACACGAATATCGTCTTATTCCCTTGAATAGTCCTTGCTTAGTTGAATTTATCCTGTCTAAGCAATTTGGAATCTTGATATTTAAATTAACATTATATACATAGTATCTCCCCAAGCTTTTATGAGGGAATCTTCTTGTAATGCTGCAAAATTGGATGCTGAGTGTTGAACACCAAGCCTTTGAGTGAGTAGGACAGGATTTCTTTGTGCTCATTCTTAGATGGTTGTTCTGTTACTGAAACCAAGCACGGAAGACTTTCAAACAGTTGCTAATCAGGGAAGGGAGGGGATGCAGAGACAAGGGAGGAACAGCCAAGAAACAATACTGCAGGCTTAAGGCAGGGTCCTGGGTCCACCTCAAGGGATACACATAATAATACCTTTAAGGTCTTCTGCAGAATTAAAACCCCCGCCAAATGGAAGATGTTCCAGAGAGAAGGTCACAGTTTGATAACCTCGAAGCTCATCAGGAAACCACCTGAGGCCAGATTAAAGGAGTGCAGGCCCTACATACACCCTGGTCCTTATCAGAACCCTGCCCTTGAACCATCGCTATAAAACTCCTCATCAAATCCCCCCGGGGTTGAGACACGCAGTTTTTGAGGCATGACCCTTCTGTGTCTTCCTTTGCCTGGCAAAGCAATAAAGCTATTCTTTTCTATTTCACCAAAAACTCTGTCTCTGAGATTCGATTCGGCACTGGTGCACGGAGGCCAAGTTTTCAGCATCATTACTGCATTCCTTGTGTCATTCTTTTCAAGCTGCTTTTCTTCAGTCTCCAGCGCAGAGAACGGTATAGGTGGATGGCTATGCCTTCCTTCTGCAACTCCTGGCCTCACTGACCTTTTGAACCTACCAAATTCCTGTGCAGGGTCTTTGCACAAGCGATCCCTTTGCCTAGGAGACTCTTCTGTGCTTTTCAGAGGACGGCCAGCACTGTTGGCTCTGCATTTGGCTGTCAGTGACTTTCTTGTGGTGCTACAGGAGTCTAGCTACACTGATCACTGTCTGATATTTCAATTATTCATGCATATGTATCTGTTACTTCTGTTGCCCCACCTCCTACTAGAATGTTTCCATGAGGGCATGAAACTTGTTTTGTTCACTATGGGACCTGGTAAAGAGAATAAATACATTAGACAACACTTTATCTAAGAAATATTTACTAAATTTACATGCTCTACCATGCTATGGGCTAAATACTAGGAATCTGAAGCTGACTCTGAGACCATCCTTGTCCTTGGGGCTTATAATCTAGAGGAATTTATGGAGCCCCTGCCATATGAACAGGCCTTTGCACATTGCCAGGAATACAACCCTGAATGAAGAGAGATTTGGTGGGGTGAGGTTGGGGAGTGGTACAGGTCTAGGTGGTGAAGATAGAAAATTAAAACCACTAGATAATTACAAGCCATTAGATAATTACATTTTTGATAAATGCTACATAGGAAAGTAGAGAACATAGCCAGGATTTAGCCTGGATTGTTCGATTCTTTCCAGATAACCTTATTAACCATTCTGTCAGAAAATTAGACAGAAAATCAGATGTGTTTACTTAACACTCTTGTGGCATGGAATTTTTTTTTTTTTTTAATTACTGCTGTACAGCAAAGTGACTCAGTTGTACGTATGTATAGATTCTCTTTTTTAAGGCTCTTTTCCATTCTGGTTTATGATAGGTTTTTTTTTAAAATTTATTTATTTATTTATTTATTTATGGCTGTGTTGGGTCTTCGTTTCTGTGCGAGGGCTTTCTCTAGTTGCGGCAAGTGGGGACCACTCTTCATCGCGGTGCGCAGGCCTCTCACCATCGCGGCCTCTCTTGTTGCGGAGCACAGGCTCCAGACGCGCAGGCTCAGTAATTGTGGCTCAAGGGCCCAGTTGCTGCGCGGCATGTGGGATCTTCCCAGACCAGGGCTCGAACCCGTGTCCCCTGCATTGGCAGGCAGACTCTCAACCACTGCGCCACCAGGGAAGCCCTGGTATGGATTTTTTTTTTTTTTCCTCCTCGTTTTTTTTAGCAGCCCAGTATATTTCCAACCAAAGCCACCCGCGTAAGTCAATGGAGTTAGGCCAAAGAAACCAAGCTCTATGTTGATTTTGCTTTAACATAATAACCGGCACTAAGAAGTCCAACCTGTGTGTCTTTTTATGTCCTCTTTTTTTTTTGGATGAGAAAATAAAATTCTGTGAAGCACAAATGTAGATTAGACATTCTGAAATAAGTCAAATGCCAGGACTAAGAAAACAATTATGCTAAAATAGAATTTAATGCATTTAATCCCATAAAAAGGATGGCTTTCATTAAAGCCACTTAAATATCGGATCACAGATCACGAAAAGATGATTTCTCCTGCCTGTGGTAGTGGGATCCATATTCAATGGTAACATGCAATTCAGGGAGTTTTTTGTTCTGAGGTGCTATGCTAACTCAGTGACTGAACTCATCTCCACAAATCCTTTGATGACACTTTAAGTTCTTCAAACCAAGAAAATGGTGAGTGAATTTTATTAAGGGCCAGTAAAACTTAAAAATAAATTAGCTTAAAATATAATTCTTCTCTTGTATGAATACTTAATTGACTAGCAGCCGTATGTAACTCTTTACTGCCCTCCGCTGATCAGTTTTAGAAATGTTGACTCTTTCAAAGAAAATTAAACTCTTCCATCATTAAGAAAATAAATTTAGTCATTTCCTCCAATAGATAAGTTTAAATGGCCTCTTTTCCAGGAGACAATATCTTCCAGTCTCAAATTTCTCTACATTAGCTTATCCCCAAAAGTAATAACCAGGAAAGAAACCATAGCTTTTAATTGACACTATCTCAAAGCCCTGGGATCTCCAGAGTGGGGCTAACTTCTTTCCTTTCAGCATTACTCCCTCTCATTCAAAAACTAGAGGCGGGAGTGAAGAAATTGAGTCAAGCTCACTCTTTGATATAGTTTTTCTTTTGAACTTGTGGGTAATTACTGAATCCTAGTAGCTTGAATACAACTTTACGGAAAAATGCATTGCACTACATTCTAGCCTGAATATGAAATTTAAAAAGGTGAGGTGGACACATGGGGGCTTGTTTGATTTCAAATTGTGGACTGCTAGGGCCGGAAGTGAATCAAGAGTTAAACAAATCTAGTGAATTGAATTAAAGTATGAGGAAAATGAGGCCCAGAGAGTGAAGTGATTCTCAAAGTCACACATAAAAAAACTGACGTTGATTCAACTACCCCTGATTTCCTCTTCTATGCAGCCTCCACCACGGGATCGGGTTTGGAAAACCCTCTCCTCATCTCCCATGTGTGAACCTAGGTTTTAGTGTCTCTTCAGCTTCCATCATTAAAACCTTAATGCTCTTGTGCTGCCCTCTGGTGACAAAAGGTATGTACTACAGCCGCCGGGCTTGGTCAAGCACACCCCTCTTTACTCATACATTCAACAAATATTTATGGAGGTCTACTAAATGCCTGCCACTTCTCTAGACACTGGACTTCCAGCAGGAAAAATGAACGACAATATTCCCGCCTTCGTGGAACTTATGTTCTAGTGGAGACACGACAGTGAACACATTATATAAAACAGGAGGACTATAGAGATCAAGATATCAGGAAAGGGGGTAGATCTGTGTGGGCAGGAAGTTGCCATTTTAAATAGTGTGTTCAGGGAAGGCCACAGTGAATAGATGACATTTGAGAAAAGGCTTGAAGGAAGTGAGAGAATAAACCACGTCAGTATATGGAGGAAAATGGCCGAGGCAGAGGAAATGCAAAGATGCCAAGGAGAGAGAGTACTTTCGGAATCTGAGGAGGCCAGTGCAGCCTGAGCTGAGAGAGAGGGAGAACGTAGGAGCGGGGCCAGAGAGGCGCAAAGATGGAGACAGGAAGGCGCTATGGGGCCTGTCGGCTGTATGAGTTTGGCTTTTCTCTGGGGAGGTGGGAACTACTGGAGTTTGGTGAGTAGAGGTGTGATGGGAAGTGTCATATGTTTTTACAGGATTACTATGCTGCGTTGTGAATACACTGCCGTGGTAGCAGAGAAGCCAATTAGAAGGCGGAGGCAAAATGATGGAGGTGAGCACCTAAGAGATAGCCACGGAGGTGAGATTCTGAACATGTTCTGAAGTTAGAGCTACCAGCACGTGCTGATGCTTTGATGTAGGGTGTGCGCAAAAAAGACAAGTCGATGTTGATCACAAAATTTTTGACCTTAAGATGGAAGGATGGAGCTGTCATTTAACGAGGTAAAGAAAGACTAAGCAAGAAGCAGATGTTGAGGAAAAATTCAAGAGTTCAGTTTGGGTATCTCAATTTTTATATTTATCTACATATTTACCACTTGCGATGTACTTCATTCCCTTATGTGGAGTGAAATGAACATTTGTCTGGTATAATTTTCCTTCTGTCAGAGAACTTCCTCTAATATTTCTTTTCGTGCACGTCTGTTGGTGATTAATCTCCTCCACTTTTTTTTTTTTTTTGTCATGAAACTATTTCACTTTCATTTCTGAAAGACATTTTCAATGCATATAGAATTCTAGGTTGACAGTCTTCACCTTTCTTCCCAATACATTCACTTGCTTCATTGTCTTCTGGCTATCATAGTTTCTGAGAGTTTTGTTGTCTGTCCTGGTCTTTGTCCTCTGAATTTATTACACTTTTTCTCCTAACTGCTCTTAAATCTTTTTCTTTATCACCAGTTTTCAGCAATTTGATTTTGATGTGTGTTGGTGTGGTTTCCTTTATGTTTCTTTTCTTCGGGGTTCTTTAACCTTCTTTATGTGGGTTTATAGTTTTTGTCACATTTAGAACATTTTTAGTCATTATTTCTTCAAGTACTTTTTCTATCACTTCCCCTTTCTGGGTTTCCAATTACACTGTTAGATTGCTTGATGTTGCCTCACAGGTCACTGATGCATTGTTCATTTTTAAAAAAATCTTCATTTTGGGTATTTTCTGCCACTTTAAGTTCACTGATCTTTTTTTTGTGGAGGATCTAATCTGTGGTTAATCCTTTCCATATTTTTCATTTCTGATATTATATCTCTACACATCAACTCGATTCTTTTTATATCTTTCACTTCTTCCCTCATAATGTTCATGCTTTCTTCCATCTTCCTGAGTATATGGAGTATAAACATAATAGTGTTTGAAATTCATTGTTTGCTCATTTCACCATCTCTGTAAATTCTGGTTCTGTTGCTACTGATTGACTTTCCTTCTGGTGATGGGTCATATATCCTGCTTATTTGATGCCTGTTTTTTTTTTTTTTTTAATGTGATGATCCATTTATTTATTTATTTATTTATTTATTTATTTATTTATTTATGACTGTGTTGGGTCTTCGTTTCCGCGTGAGGGCTTTCTCTAGTTATGGCAAGTAGGGGCCACTCTTCATCACGGTGCGCCGGCCCCTCACTATCGTGGCCTCTCTTGTTGCAGAGCACAAGCTCCAGACGTGCAGGCTCAGTAATTGTGGCTCATGGGCCTAGTTGCTCCATGGCATGTGGGATCTTCCCAGACCAGGGCTCGAACCCGTGTCCCTTGCATTGGCAGGCAGACTCTCAACCACTGCGCCACCAGGAAAGCCCTTGATGCCTGTTTTTTTATTTGAAGACAGACATTATGAATTTTATGCTGTTGGGTGCTAGATTTTGTTGTAATCACTTAAATAATGCTGGGCATTGTTCTGGCATGCAGCTAACTTACTTAGGATCAGTTTGTTCCTTTTGGGGTCTACCTTAAGCTTTGTTAGTGTGAATCCAGAGCACCCTTTAGTCCAGGTCTGACTTGTCCCTGGTACTGAGATGATACTCTTCTGCGGATTTTACCCTACGCTCCAATGTCTTACAAGGTCTTTCTCCTTTGGCTGGTGGAAATATTCATTATTCCCTATGCTATGTGTCCTTTTCTATTAGGATTGTTCTCCTGTTGTTTTTGGAAAGTTCTTTCCCTAGTCTCGAGGAGTTTCCTTTCACCTGTACTCACATCAGTACTCAGACAAAAACTCAAATTCTCTCTGTGTGGCTTACTCCTCTTTGGAATCTGCCTCACAAATTCTAGCTGCCTTGGACTCTCTGAACTCAGATCTCTGTCTTCCAACTCAATGAGATACCTGGGCTCCGTTTAAGTTCCTCCTCCTCACTCTGCAGCCTGGAAGCTCTCTCCAGTAGTACACTGGGGCGAGGCTGGGGCACCCCCTTGTTTGTTTTCCTTCCCTCGGGGGTCACGATCCACACTCCCTGTTGTCCAATCTCTGAAAACTGTCGTTTCATAGATTTTGTCTGTTTTGCTAGTTGTATAATGTTGGGCTGCTGGTGATGGTGGTGGTTAAATCCAATCCCTGTTACTCCATCTGGGCAGGAAGCCAAAGTCTTTAGGGCATTTTAATTCTGAGATGTGTCTGTTGAACATGCAAGTGAAGATGTCAAGTAGGCAATTAGATATATGAATTTGGAGTTCAGGAAAGAGATTCGGATTGGAAATACACATTTGTAATATAAATTTATCAACTATTGCCTTGGAAAATTCCTCCCCACCTTAGGCTCCAGTCGTCTTATCAGAACTAAATTGTTCCTTCTATCCTATCAGGTCTCTACTAAGGAAGAGCCAGACTAAATAAAATGATATAGTGTCATTGAGTTACTCTTTCCAGGTACATATTCATATGTTAACTAGACTTACCCAGGGTCAATATCTTTGCCAAGCAAGCACAAGTAGATTTTACCTGAAGTGCCAATTCCTGTCTGTTAATAGTAGCTTCTTGAAGTGTTATACACAGAAGGCATCTGAGGCCATGCCCAGGTTCAGGGGGAAAGAATGCCATGATTGATTACTCATTTCTGTTGTGGGAGCAGGAGAGAGAACAGAGAAAACTGTACCATGTGTTTAACCCACCTGTCTTAGCATAAAATAATAAAAGGGTATATTTGGGGCAAGTGACACACAAATGACACAATATAGACTATCAACTATTCTGCTTTCATTGAGAAAGATATTAATTATTTCTAAGAATAACTCATAAGCATATGCCTCTCAAATTAGTCAAGAACACAAATGGCTGTTCCGTTTTCTCTAGTACCATGTGGTTGGCAAATAGAGCATTTCCTGATGTACACCATATGTGGTTTCATTTGACATAATGGAGGGTGGTGCCAATAGGCTTAGGAACTCTGTCCTCTCTCCTCTCTATCTTATAGAACTCATCACTGGGACCTCACTGTCTCTCCTGGATAAGGGGCAATCTAGAAGAACAAATCTCATTCTCTAACCTAAACTTTAAGAAAAGATTTACCTATAACATCAGAACTCAACCATCTGTAGACTATATTGAGTTGTATCTTCAAACTTGTTTTGCATAGTGTTTGAAAAATAGTAAGCACTCAATGAATGTTTCGTAAATGCATTAATGTGATGTTTCCATTTTCCACCTTGAATGGATACCTCAGTCAATAGTTGAGAATTTTCCTTGGAGCAAAATATTGACACACTGGGTTCACAAAGCATCTCAGGAAAGCTGGGAACCCTCAGCCACATAAAAGCTACCCACTGGGGCAGATCAACCCTCTTCAAAAAAGTGAACTTGAACTAGATATAAGAGCCCAAAAAGGAGATGGAGGTTCCATCATTCCACACAGGTTGCCTACCATGATTCCTCTTCAGTTGACTCAGAGTTAGTTGTACTAGGGAATTGTGCTGCAGTTCAGGTTTAGTTCAGTGTCACAAATATTTAGTGAGAACTTACTCTGCAGCAGGATTTCTCAACCTTAGCGCGATTGACATATTGACATTGTCTAATTCTTTGTTGTGCAACGCTGTCTTATGTATTGTAGGATGTTTAGCAGCACCCCTGGCCTCTACCCACCAGATGCTCATAGTATTTCCCAATCTCCCCCACCCTCCATTTAGTCTCCATAATGTTTACAGACATTGCCCAATGTCCTCAGGAGTAAAACTTCTGCTGCTTGAGAATCATTGAGAATCACCCTCACCTTTGCAGATAACCCCCCCTTGAGTTACCCTATTTTGAGTACCAAATCTGTATCCTGTTGGAATTAGCTTTGTTCTGTGCAAAGCTACATGAACTCAATGCTCATTTTGTAAGGTGCAAGGAGAGATAATAAATATTTGGTCTTAGAATATTTGGTTAACTTATAATTTTTAAAAAATCACTTTGGCTAGTAGGACATGTGTTTGAAGTGCTAAATATGGAATTAGGTAGAATTCCTAGACAGCTACAAAAATATTCAAGACATGTGATTATGAGGGCCTAAAATAAGGTTTCCCTACTGAATAAATGGGGAAGAGCTATGTAGGGAGATGGATTCCCTCATTCCTGGAGATTGTTGAAGGAATCCCCAGGCCTGTTGTGTCCAGCAACCTACAGTTATTATAGATCTGTTTACCTCTACAGGCTTATGGATACAGTTGCTTTTTATATGTAAAGTATGGGAAAAGTATGAGAACACTGGCCTAAACTAATTCATTGACAATGAAGATGATAAAGAGGGTTAGATTTCCAAACTACTGAAAGGGCAAAACTGATTAGACTTGGCGGTTAATTAATGTCCGGGTGAGAGATAGTGATGAGTCAAGGATGACCCATGTATTTGCTCAGATGCCTGGAAGTATAAAGTAGTGATTTTGCCAACTGAGGTTGGAACACAGAGGGAAGGGCATGTTCTTGGAGCAGTGGTTCTCGACGTGTGGTTCTGTAACTAACCTCATCAGCATCACCTGGGAACTTGTTAGAGATGCAAACTTTCAGGCCCTAACCCAGTCTATTGAATCAGGATCTCTGGGGATGGGACCCAGTGACCTGTTTTAACAAGCCCTCCGGGTGATTCTGACATTTGAAAGAATTTGAGAGGCTCTGTTTTGGAGGGAAGGTGGTCATAATTTCCATCTGAGACTTGTGGAATGTTCCAGTAGGACGTCCAGGTGGAGAGGTTCAAGAGGCACGTCTGCTATTAATCTTATTGTGGTCAGTCATATGGATGTATTTCTTTTGAGTGAATGAAGATGTCAGGCTCCTTTTTCTTCTTATTCTGTTTCTTGAGGACAGCAGATAGGATCACAGGGAACATTTCCTTTAGGAAAATGATACAAAACTTTGGATAATGATAGTTATGAAGTTTATATTTCAGTCCTAAGGCTATCCTTTCTCTCTTTGTCCTGGAATTCTACTGACTGGCTCATTGGCTGATTTACGTCCATCTCTTTCTACTGCTCTGCTTTCTGTGCCTCACTGGTAATTACTAAATGGCTTGAGTACATCCTGTACACAACACTCAAGTGGAAGCAAGTACGTGCACATTGGAAAGAACTTCGGTGCCATTTGGACTCATCACTAGGTGTCAGGACCGACACAAGGGTGAAAGTGGGAAGGGGGAAGTTGTGAGCAGACTTACCGCCTCTTCTTCCTCCCATCAGTTTTCTATACAGGGGTCAGCAATGGCCCTTGTGTCAAATCCGGCCCACGATCAGTTTTTCTGAACAAAATTTTATTGAAACACCGCCATGTCCCTTAGTTTACAAATTGTCTATGGCTCCTTTTTCATTACACAGCAGAGTTGAGTAGTTGTAACAGGGATAGTACGAACTGCCAAATCTAAAACATTTACTCTCTGGCCTTTTACAGAAAAGGTTTGCTGATCTCTGCTTTAGACCAGTGGTTCTCAAAGTTCAGCTTGCAGCAGAACCCCCGGGGGCTTTAAAAACAGAAAATGTGTGGACTGTACCCACAGAGTTCCTAATTTAGTAGGTTAGGGGTACAACCTGGGAATTTGCATTTCTAGCAAGTTTCCAGGTGATGCTGGTACTCCTAGTCCGGGGACCACACTTTGAGAACCACTGCTTTCATTTAAGCCCTCAGGGTACCCATGCCTGGATCAAAGCAAAAACAACCTTAGCTACAAGTTCAAGGGATTATTTCAGGTTCTGCCTCTACTGAACTATCATCATTCTTATGAAACTCCATTTTCATCCTATGGCCTTCCTCCTTGTGTTCTTCCCCTCTGTCCAGGCCTTTAAGATAAAAAAGAAATTCATTAAAAAAGTAAGTCTAGGGAGGGTGGGAGGGAGACACGAGGGGATATGTATACATATAGCTGATTCACTTTGTTATACAGCAGAAACTAGCACAACATTGTAAAGCAACTATATTCCAATAAAGATGTTAAAAAAAAAGAGAAAGTAAGCCTGATAGTTTTCTTACTGTCCTGAGGTGAAATATGTTAAAAATTTGGCTCTTTTTAAGAATTACAACTACTATGATCAATAATACCTTTTCCTTTTGCTTTACTCTTATATCTATTTACCCTATTCCTGTATTATATCAAATAAATGATTCAAAGACACAACTTTTGTTTTCCTTATTTGAGTGAAATCTTCGAAGGAGAGGGAAGCTATTTTTTTCATCAGTCAGAGAAGTGACTACATATATCAGCTTGAAGTAGGATTTAGGGAGAAGTTGAGATTGGATCGAATAGAAGTGGTGGTTACTTTCTTCATCTTGATGAGTTAGGCCTTTACAAGATTGTTTCATTATTTTGTTAGAAGTACTGTGACTTAATTACTAGAGTAACAGACAGGACCATATATAAATATAAGTGAAAGCAGGTTCAGTGATAAAAGCTTTTGTAATACCCATCATTCAGAACTATCCATGCGGCTGCTCCCTTCCATGCTTACAGAAATGTAAATGTGACTGCCTTTGGGTTTACCATGGAAAGAAAGCATGATATAGTTTAGTTTTGAACTTTAAGTTCATAAGAAGTGGGACTATATTTTATTAGTACCAGTAAAGTACTATATCCACTCAGTTGCTTAATAAATATATGCAATTATATTTCTTTTCCCCCTTTTCTCATATTATGCTTATCAGGGTTGATGGTTCATGGAAGAAACTACCAAGGGATAAGGAGGGTTTATAAGTAAGTTTATTTTTCCCACCCTCTGCTTCGAAAAAAGTGAAATTGGTAGTAGGGAAATCTGAATAACTCGTCACCTAACTTTTAAAAAGTATGAAACTCAGGCTCTGATTAATTCATCATTCAACTTCTAAAAAACACAAAAATTGATTTACTATTTGAATAAAGAGTAAGGAAAACAACTACCCAATCTATAAATTGCTCAGCTGGAATGAAGTATTACTAGACACACTTTAAATATGAAATGGGCTAGTACAGGTTCTATCCATTTATTATAGATTTTATGCCTCAAATATATTCATAATGGATTACATTGCTGAAGTTCATTCCTCACATGTTTATATATTTAATATTTCTCCCTCAGAAGATTTGAACATGGCTAAAGGCAAAGTTATATTTCTCCTTGATAATAATGAAATAATAAAGTGTTACACATAAAGGAAGTTTACTCTGAATTTATGGCTGAAACTACACTGTATATCAAGTTGCAGTAATGATTCTCTTACATAGTGACTTCTTTCAGCATCATCATTCTTCTGTCTTGGGACCTTGTGTTAAAAAGTCATCTTTTCAAACTTGGCTCTTTCAGATCTTGATAATTCAAGATGATGTACTTTCAGAAAAACAGATACCCTGAAGAATACCTTAGGAAAACCAAAGGTCTCTAATCACTATCTTTGATTTAAAGCCAAATGGGTAATAATATGACTAAAATAAAATGGCAAAGTTGTTTCCATTTAAAAGTGCATTAGCAAAGCTGTTCTATGGCATTAGAAGGTAGAACAGTTACACCAATTACATCTGAGAGGAAGTTAGTCACTTGAAAAGGGCATGAGGAGTCTCTTGAGACACTGGAAATATTCTGTTTCTCAATCTCAGTGCTTGTTTCATGAATGCGTTTATTTTGTGAAAATTCATCAAACTATAGACTTATGAACTGGGTCCTTGATGTATGTTAAACTTTAACAAAAATATTTATTAAATAGGAAAAAAGACAATAGACAAGGGTGACTTAGAAAATCAATTCTGCTTTTTATTATAGATGAAATTTTCATGTGTAAAAATCCTATGTACAGCCTAGTTAGCTTTTAATTCAGAAAATATGCTTAAAATTTTGTGTGTGTGTTGCCCAACCAACGTGATTTTTTGTGCCTGGGCATCCCCTTCTTCTATCCATTGCCTCTGAGATTAGAATATTCCCTCTTGCTGCTGACATGACTTTATTGAGACATGCCCAGTTAGGGCAGCTGTCCATGAAAACACAGGAAGGGATTTCTTTCCTCTTTATTAAATTTATTATAATTTGAAGTTTCTCAGGAATAACACTGGGAAGAAAGATGCTGATGGTGTCTATCTCTCCAGCTTACTTCTGTTACTTGAAATAACACATTAGGAACAGAACACTGCAAACACATGTATCTGTTATATATCTTCATTCTATTATATTCCATAATAAGGCATATAGGCCTGGGAAGGATAAGAGTATTATCTACTAGCATTTCTGTGTAAGCGTTTAGCAGATCCTGTCCTATGACTGGATAGCCAGCTGATCACAGCTCACTGCAGGAGTTACATAACTGGTTGCTTGGGCTGGAGATGGGAAAGTCCAATATGGGAAGGGTCACTGAGTATTTGGGTAAGGAGCCTGCGTCACATTTTAACTGAACACCACAAAACTCGATACTGGTTGTCTGTGAACACACTTTGGCAATCCCTTCAGGAGGGAGATCCTGCAGATGTGGGGAAGGGAGATGGGCGGAGGGGTGAGGATGGGCTCTGGGGTTGGCTCTCGATGGTGCTTTGTCAGCACTGATGTATGAGTAGCATCAACTGCTCCTTTCCAACATGCACAATTGGCCATTCCAGATGCCCTGCCTGCTGGACAGACAAATGATGAAATGATTCAGCCCATAAAGTTAATAAAACCATCAGATAATAAATTACATCTACTGCTCTAGATTGGATTTCTACAAATGAGTGTATCTGTTTGCTATGAAGACACTTATGCATGCATTCACATCATTACACGTATAATGCTAAAATAAACACTTCCACAATTTTCAATATAAAAATCAAGTAGCCAAGGTATACATATGAAAACATTATATTAGCATAATGTTTCTTTATTTGGCAAGACTGAAATTTCTAAGTGTCATAACTAGAGTTCACATCAGGTCCTTCTACTTCCTCCATTATTTCCATTCTAAAAATTCTTGAGCGAAACAAACACCTGAAGAAAATTTTTATTAGATTTCCTCAGAAAGTAATTTATTTCTGAATAATTTTGCAGAGAATAGTTTCTCTGATATAAACCCATAGATAACATTTTTTAATTTCTAGAAGCTAAAAAAATCTTTTTTAAAAACCCAGGGGGTCAATAAATCTTTCAGTCTGTTGCTGAATTGAACAGAGATTGCACTGGATATCTCTTCGTGAAGAGTGCTTCTTGTTTATAATTCACTGATGAACTTTGCAAATGAAAAATAAAGCCCAGAGTATTCTAATTTAACCTGTGGAAGCAAAGAATAGCCCATCTGCTGGGCTAAGGGGAGAATGATGTGATGGTGAAGCTGGACCAGTTCCTTGGAACTGGTTAAAAGTCTTGGTCTTTAACCTCTTTTCAAAGACCAGGAGTTTCTATAGATAAAAAGAACAAGAATGCTTTGGTTATATCAGGAAAAAGAAAAAAATATTGGGAATCAGAATATCTGAATCCAGACTCTGCCATTTTCTAGTTCTATGACTAAGCTCATAACCAATCTGAGCACTAGTTTTTCCATCTTTAGAATTAGCATAAAGCTGCTCTGCTGAAATGAGCCGTGTAGATGCAGGTTAAAAATAAAAAAATTTAGAAGCTATAATTGTGATGGATACAGAAATACCAAGCACCTACTACGCTTTGTACCCTTGGACAACCCTATGACTCATGCTGGGTGTTTGAGCAATTTGCTGTATGACTCATCTTCCTTCATTTGAGAATGGATGGACTCGATAAACTGTTTTTAAGGAGGCATGTACAACAAGGCTGGGCTTATTTCAGAATTTTCAACAAGGGGAGGGAAGGAAAGAATGAGGCATTCTTCAGCCCTAACATCTGGCTCTGTATCTTGTTTGCTAATTTGTCTTGATTAGAAAGCAGAGGATGTCTGCCGCTCAGTGCCCCATGAGGAGGGGAAAAGTATGACTACATGTTATTTGTGTCGGTCACTTGGGGCACAAATGAGGAAATCAAATCTCTTATCAGGGAGGAGAAACAGAAAAAGAACTTGACTGTGGGTGGTGGTGGGTTAGGAGTGGGACTTTTCACTGATGCTCAAGCTTTAAAAGAGGTCAAAGAGCAATAAATTTGTGTAATTCTGATTATTACCTTATATTATCTTGCATTGAAAATAAAGAAATACTGTTGGAAAACCCTGCAGACTAATATGTCTCTTGCTGTTCTGAACCTTTTGTTCCTGATGTATAAATGCATTACTTTCAGACTTGGTGGGGAGAAAGTGATCTTTTCTGATCCTTGTCAAAAATTCCCCTGAAATATAATTTCTATGTTTATATATCTGTATATCCATATTTCTATTGATATATATCTCTATCTCTATCCTTATCTCTGTAACAAGTGGCATCTTTGATCACTCAATCTCATCTCCTTCTTCCTTAACCTATTCTCAAATATGCTGCTTGGTTCTATACTTTTGTGCATGAATTGCTACTTACCTTTCCTCGTGGCCATGACCATGAACCTTGACTCTTGGAGAAGTTGGTAGTTGTTTCCTTTCTCTATTCACTTACTTTTCTACATTCTAATACATCCTATACATTATAGCCTAATCTTCCTAAAGCATTTCTAAAAATCCTTTTATAGCTCCCCAATACCTATGAAATTAGATACCTACCCCTGAATCCGTCATTAATAGCCCTCTCAGTCTAATCTCAGTCTACCTAGTTTTTTTCTTTTTTTTTTTTTTAACATCTTTATTGGAGTATAATTGCTTTACAATGGTGTCTTAGTTTCGGCTGTATAACAAAGTGAATCAGGTATATGTATACATATATCCCCATATCCCTTCCCTCTTGCGTCTCCCTCCCACCCTCCCTATCCCACCTGTCTAGATGGTCACAAAGCACTGAGCTGATCTCCCTGTGCTATGTGGCTGCTTCCCACCAGCTATCTATTTTACATTTGGTAGTGTATATATGTCCATGCCACTCTCTCACTTCGTCCCAGCTTACCCTTCCTCTTCCCCATGTCCTCATGTCCATTATCTACGTCTGCCTCTTTATTCCTCTTCTGTCCCTAGGTTCATCAGAACCATTTTTTTTTTTTAGATTCCATATATATGTGTTAGCATACGGGATTTGTTTTTCTCTTTCTGACTTATTTCACTCTGTATGACATACTCTAGGTCCATTCACCTCACTACAGATAACTCAATTTCGTTTCTTTTTATGGCTGAGTAATATTCCATTGTATATATGTGCCACATCTTCTTTATCCATTCATCAGTCGATGGACACTTAGGTTGCTTCCATGACCTGGCTATTGTAAATAGAGCCGCAATGAACACTGTGATACATGACTCTTTTTGAATTATGGTTTTCTCAGGGTATATGCCCAGTAGTGGGATTGCTGGGTCATATGGTAGTTTTATTTTTATTTTTTTAAGGAACCTCCATATTGTTCTCCATAGTGGCTGTATCAATTTACATTCCCACCAACAGTGCAAGAGGGTTCCCTTTTCTCCACACCCTCTCCAGTATTTATTATTTGTAGATTTTGTAATGATGGCCATTCTGACCAGTGTGAGGTGATTCCTCATTGTATTTTTGATTTACATTTCTCTAATGATTAGTGATGTTGAGCATCCTTTCATGTGTTTTTTGGCAATCTGTATATCCTCTTTAGAGAAATCCCTATTTAGGTCTTCTGCTCATTTTTGGATAGGGTTGTTTGTTTTTTGATATTGAGCTGCATGAGCTGTTTGTATATTTTGGAGATTAATCCTATGTCAGTTGCTTCAATTACAAATATTTTCTTCCATTCCATTGTCTTTTTCTCTCGTTTGTGGTTTCCTTTGCTGTGCAAAAGCTTTTAAGTTTCATTAGGTCCCATTTCTTTTATTTTTGTTTTTATTTCCATTTCTCTAGGAGATGGGTCAAAAAGGATCTTGCTGTGATGTATGTCATAGAGTGTTCTGCCTATGTTTTCCTCGAAGAGTTTTATAGTGTCTGGCCTTACATTTAGGTCTTTAATCCATTGGGAGTTTATTTTTGTGTATGGTGTTAGGGAGTGTTCTAATTTCATTCTTTTACATGTAGCTGTCCAGTTTTCCCAGCACCACTTATTGAAGAGGTTGTCTTTTCTCCATTATATATTTTTGCCTCCTTTATCAAAAATAAGGTGACCATATGTGTGTGGGTTTATCTCCGGGCTTTCTATCCTGTTCCATTGATCCATATTTCTGTTTTTGTGCCAGTACCATACTGTCTTGATTACTGTAACTTTGTAGTATAGTCTGAAATCAGGGAGCCTGATTCCTCCAACTCCGTTTATCTTTCTCAAGATTGCTTTGGCTATTCGGGGGATTTTGTGTTTCCATACAAATTGTGAAATTTTTTGTTCTAGTTCTGTGAAAAATGCCATTGGTAATTTGATAGGGATTGCATTGAATCTGTAGATTGCATTGAGTAGTATAGTCATTTTCACAATGCTGATTCTTCCAATCCAAGAACATGGTATATCTCTCCATCTGTTTGTATCATGTTTAATTTCTTTCATCAGTGTCTTATAGTTTTCTGCATACAGGTCTTTTGTCTCCTTAGGTAGGTTTATTCCTAGGTATTTTATTCTTTTTGTTGCAATGATAAATGGGAGTGTTTCCTTAATTTCTCTTTCAGATTTTTCATCATTAGTGTATAGGAATGCAAGAGATTTCTGTGCATTAATTTTGTAGCCTGTTACTTTTCCAAATTCATTGATTAGCTCTAGTAGTTTCCTGGGAGCATCTTTAGGATTCTCTATCTGTAGTATCATGTCATCTGCAAACAGTGACAGGTTTACTTCTTCTTTTCTGACTTGGATTCCTTTTATTTCTTTTTCTTCTCTGATTGCTGTGGCTAAAACTTCCAAAACTATGTTGAATAATAGTGGTGAGAGTGGGAAACCCTGTCTTGTTCCTGATCTTAGTGGAAATGATTTCAGTTTTTCACCATTGAGGACAATGTTGGCTCTGGGTTTGTCATATATGGCCTTTATTATGTTGAGGTAAGTTCCCTCTATGTCTACTTTCTGGAGGGTTTTTTTATCATAAATGGATGTTGAATTTTGCTGAAAGCTTTCTCTGCATCTATTGAGATGATCATATGGTTTTTCTTCTTCAGTTTGTTAATATGGTTTATCACGTTGACTGATTTGCATATACTGAAGAATCCTTGCATCCCTGGGATAAACCCCACTTGATCATGGTGTATGATCCTTTTAATGTGCTGTTGGATTCTGTTTGCTAGTATTTTGTTGAGGATTTTTGCATCTATGTTCTTCAGTGATATTGGCCTGTAGTTTTCTTTCTTTGTGACATCTTTGTCTGGTTTTGGTATCAGGGTGATGGTGGCCTCGTAGAATGAATTTGGGAGTGTTCTTCCCTCTGCTATATTTTGGAAGAGTTTGAGAAGGATAGGTGTTAGCTCTTCTCTAAATGTTTGATAGAATTCGCCTGTGAAGTCATCTGGTGGTGGGCTTTTGTTTGTTGGAAGATTTTTAATCACAGTCTCAATTTCAGTGCTTGTAATTGGTCTGTTTATATTTTTCTATTTCTTCCTGGTTCAGTCTCGGAAGGTTGTGGTTTTCTAAGAATGTGTGCATTTCTTCCAGGTTGTCCATTTTATTGGCATATAGTTGCTTGTAGTGATCTCTCATGATCCTTTGTATTTCTGCAGGGTCCGTTGTTACTTCTTGTTTTTCATTTCTAATTCTATTGATTTGAGTCTTCTCCCTTTTTTTCTTGATGAGTCTGGCTAATGGTTTATCAGTTTTGTTTATCTTCTCAAAGAACAAGCTTTTAGTTTTATTGATCTTTGCTATCATTTTCTTCATTTCTTTTTCATTTATTTCTGTTCTGATGTTTATGATTTCTTTCCTTCTGCTAACTTTGGGGTTTTTTTGTTCTTTTTCTCTAATTGCTTTAGGTGTCAGGTTAGGTTGTTTACTTGAGATTTTTCTTGTTTCTTGAGGTAGGATTGTATTGCTATAAACTTCTTTCTTAGAACTGCTTTTGCTTCATCCCATAAGTTTTGGGTCATTGTATTTTCATTGTCATTTGTTTCTAGGTATTTTTTGATTTCCTCTTTGATTTCTTCAGTGATCTCTTGGTTATTTAGTAGTGTATTGTTTAGCCTCCACTTGTTTGTATTTTTTACAGATTTTTTCCTGTAATTGATATCTATTCTTATAGTGTTGTGGTCAGAAAAAATACTTGATACAATTTCAATTGTCTTAAATTTACCAAGGCTTGATTTGTGACCAAAGATATGATCTATCCTGGAGAATGTTCCATGAGCACTTGAGAAGAAAGTGTATTCTGTTGTTTTTGGATGGAATGTCCTATAAATATCAACTAAGTCCATCTTGTTTAATGTATCATTTAAAGCTTGTGTTTCCTTATTTATTTTCATTTTGGATGATCTGTCCATTGGTGAAAGTGGGATGTTAAAGTCCCCTACTATGATTGTGTTACTGTCGATTTCCCCTTTTATGGCTGTTAGCATTTGCCTTATGTATTGAGGTGCTCCTATGTTGGATGCATAAATATTTACAATTCCTGTATCTTCTTCTTGGATTGATCCTTTGATCATTATGTAGTGTCCTTCTTTGTCTCTTGTAATAGTCTTCATTTTAAAGTCGATTTTGCCTGATATGAGAATTGCTACTCCAGTTTTCTTTTGATTTCTATTTGCATGGAATATCTTTTTCCATCCCCTCACTTTCAGTCTGTATGTGTCCCTAAGTCTGAAGTGGGTCTTTTGTAGACAGCATATATACGGGTCTTGTTTTTGTATCCATTCAGCCAGTCTATGTCTTTTGGTTGGAGCATTTAATCCATTTCCATTTAAGGTAATTATCGATATGTATGTTCCCATGACCATTTTCTTAATTGTTTTGGGTTTGTTATTGTAGGTCTTTTCCTTCTCCTGTGTTTCTTGCCTAGAGAAGTTCCTTTAGCATTTGTTGTAAAGCTGGTTTGGTGGTGCTGAATTCTCTTAGCTTTTGCTTGTCTGTAAAGGTTTTAATTTCACCATTGAATCTGAATGAGATCCTTGCTGGGTAGAGTAATCTTGGTTTTAGTTTTTTTCCTTTCATCACTTTAAATATGTCCTGCCACTCCCTTCTGGCTTGCAGAGTTTCTGCTGAAAGACCAGCTGTTAACCTTATGGGGATTCCCTTGTGCGTTATTTGTTGTTTTTCCCTTGCTGCTTTTAATATTTTTTCTTTGTATTTAATTTTTGATAGTTTGATTAATATGTGTCTTGACATGTTTCTCCTTGAATTTTTCCTGTATGGGACTCTCTGCACTTCCTGGACTTGACTGATTCCTTCCTTTCCCATATTAGGGAAGTTTTCAACTATAATCTCTTCAAATATTTTCTCAGTCCCTTTCTTTTTCTCTTCTTCTTCTGGGACCCCTATAATTCAAATATTGGTGCATTTAATGTTGTCCCAGAGGTCTCTGAGACTCTTTTCAATTCGTTTCATTCTTTTTTCTTTATTGTCCTCTGCAGTAGTTACTTCCATTATTTTATCTTCCAGGTCACTTATCCATTCTTCTGCCTCAGTTTTTCTGCTATTGATTCCTTCTAGAGAATTTTTAATTTCGTTTATTGTATTGTTCATCATTGTTTGCTCTTTAGTTCTTCTAGGTCCTTGTTAAACATTTCTTGTATTTTCTCCATTCTATTTCCAAGATTTTGGATCATCTTTACTGTCATTACTCTGAATTCTTTTTCAGGTAGACTGCCCTTTTCCTCTTCATTCGTTTGGTCTGGTGGGTTTTTACCTCGCTCCTTCATCTGCTGTGTATTTCTCTGTTTTCTCATTTTGCTTAACTTAACCATGTTTGGGGTCTCCTTTTTGCAGGCTGCGTGTTTGTAGCTCCCATTGTTTTTGGTGTCTGCCCCCAGTGGGCAAGGTTGATTCAGTGGGTTGTGTAAGCTTCCTTCTAGGGGGGCAACTGGTGCCTGTGTTCTGGTGGTTGAGGCTGGATCTTGTCTTTCTGGTAGGCAGCACCATGTCCGGTGGTGTGTTTTGGGGTGTCTGTGAGCTTATGATTTTAGGCAGCCTCTCTGCTAATGGGTGGGGTTGTATTGCTGTCTTCCTAGTTGTTTGGCATCGGGTGTCCAGCACTGTAGCTTGCTGATCATTGAGTGGAGCTGGGTCTAGCATTGAGATGGAGATCTCTGGGAGAGCTTTTGCCGATTGATATTACATGAGGCCGGGAGGTCTCTGGTGGACCAATGTCCTGAACTCGGCTCTCCCACCTCAGAGGCTCAGGCCTGACACCCGGCTGCAGGACAAAGACCCTGTCGGCCACACGGCTCAGAAGAAAAGGGAGAAAAGAAAAGAAAGAAAGAAAGTAATAATAAAATACAATAAAATGAAGTTATTAAAAGGAAAAAATAAAAACTTATTAAAGTAAAAAAATTTTAAAGTAATTTAAAAAAGAAAGAAGAGAGCACCCAAACCAATAAACAAATCCACCAATGATAACATGTGCTAAAAACTATACAAAAAAAATAAATAAATAAAATAACAGACAGAGTAAACCCTAGGACAAATGGTAAAAGATGTGAAGTTTAGGTAAAATTTTTTTTCTTGCATATGGCTATCCAATAACAACAATCGTTATTTGTTGAAAAGAATATCCTTCTATCATGGAATTGCTTTTGCACCTTTTTCAAAACTGTATTGGCCATATGGGTCAATTTCTGGCTTTTCTGTTCTGGTCCACTGTCTCTGTGCTAATACCACACTATTTTGATTACTGTACTTTTATAGTATATCTTAAAATCTGGTAGAGTAATTCCTCCAAATTCACTATTCTTTTTCAAAGTTATTTTATCAGTTCTAGTTCCTTTGTCTTTCCATATAAGTTTTAGAATTATCTCATCTATATACACAAAAATCTTGCTGGGATTTTTATTGGAATGTATTAAATCTGCGAAAAATTTGGGGAGAATTGCCATGTTTGCTATGTTGAATCTTCAGATCCTTGAGCATGGCATGTCCCTCCATTTATTTAGATATTTGATTTATTTCATTAGCATATTGTACTTTTCAGTATATAGTTTTGGAAGATTTGTTAGATTTATACCTATTTCATTTTGTGGGGAGGTACTGTAAATGACATTGTTTCTAAATTCAATTTCAAACATACTTTGATAGTATATAGAAATGTCATTGGTATCTGTGTGTTTACTGTGTATCCTGTGTTCATGTTAAAGCCACTTGTTAGTTTTATGAATGTGTTTGCAGACCTGTTTCACTTTTCCCCAGATGAGCCTGTTGGAAATCTTAACTTTTCTCCAAGGCCTGTCTTTTTTTTCCTGTACAAAATATTCTATTTTTTTAAAATGAAGTATGGTTGATTTACAGTATTATACTAGTTTCAGGTGTACAACATAGTGGTTCAATATTTTTACAGATTATACTCCATTTAAAGTTATCATAAAATATTGGTTATATTCCCTGTGCTATACAATATATCCTTGTACATTATTTATTTTATACATAGTAGTTTGTGCCTCTTAATCTCCTACCCCATCTCGCCCTTCTCCCCTCTCCCAGACCTTTCTTAAATACAATTCCTTTCTGAAGCCTTTCCAGTTTCCCTTACCAGATGTGATTTATCCCTCTCTTAAATACACAAATCATTTTGTCACAATATGTTAATTGTCTATTTACCCCTATGTTAGGATGAATTGACTACTTCTTTTATTCCTCCAGTATAATATGGGGATTATTATGGTGTTAAATACTTTCAATAATGATTCTGTTTCTTCTCATTCTGGGATATTGGACAAATTTCCTAATCTTTCTGACCTTCTGATTTTTTTATTTGTAAAATGGGAGTAATAATAACAATTTCATAGGTTTATTTTGAGGATAATGTGTTAGGAGCTCAATAAATATCAGTTTCTTTTCACCCTTCCCCTGGAGTTATACAGTTGACTTTTGAACAACACATGTCCTCTTACACGTGGATTTTTTTCAATAAATAAAGTACTTTTATCTTCATTTTAGAGATCTTTAAATTAAGTAAGTGTAGGGAAAAGTTTATGTTCTAGTAGAGATCATAATATGTGGAATCAAAAGAACTGGGATTTAAGTCCTGATTCTAACCCAACTGTTTCAACTTCCTGCCCTTGGCTGAGTCATTTATCAACTCCTTTGTTTTCAAGGCAGAGACAGAAGTTCGAAGATTTTCAACCGCACGATTGTCGGTGACCCTAACCCTGTTGGCGTTCAAGTGTCAACTGTACATTCTTGAGAACCTATTGTAACATACTTACTTGAATTCTCTGCCGTGTCCAGGATGGAGTAGGCCTTCTGTGGATGTATGTTTAATTGTATTAACAGAACTTAGCACAGGGCAGGGCACACCATCTGTGTTTGGTAAACTCTTGTTTTGCAACTTTTCATTGTTTCTATGACAAATCTCAATATTAAATAATAGTGAAGGAAATTAGCAAACCTGCAGCATTAACATAAGCAAGGCATGTGGAGAAAATAAATTACCCCCGGTTCTCTAAGCAGCTATTTCATAAACTAAAGGGAGGTCACCATGTACCGGGTGGGAGATTAAGAGTAGAGGAGGCAGGAGAAACAGAAAGGAACAATCAAAAGAGCAAATTTAACAGTAATTGAAGAATAGATGGGGTATGAGAAGGACTATCATCTTGGAAGAGATTACTTTGGGATTTCTGGTGGAAAAGGCAAGCAGGGGCACATCATAGCTGCTGGATTAAGAGGAGATAAAGAATAGAATTTCACCACCACCACCAGTCACTATGGAGTTCCCTGGTGGGGCTACAATTTTTTGATTGCTATCCCAGTGCTACGAGGCTACCTCCCAGGTAGAATCTAGGCATGGCTATTTGTGCACTACAAGATAAACAAAAATAATTTTAACTTTCAGAAACTTGCTTTCAGTCCCTTGATACTCACTTCTGGCTGCTATCACAAAAATACCATAGACTGGGTGGCTTAAACAACAAACATTTATTTCTCACAGTTCTGGAGGCTGGAAGTCCAAGACCACCAAGCAGATCTGGTGTCTGCTGAGAGCCCACTTCCTGGTTTGTACACAGCTGCTTTCTCACTGTGTGCTCACATGGTCATGACAGAGATGTCTTTCTCCTGTCTCTCCTTGTAAGGGCACTAATCCCATTCATGAGGGATCCTCTCTCATGACCTAATTACTTCCTAAAGGCCCCACCTCTAAATACCATCACATTGGTGATTAGGTTTTAACATACAAATTCTGGGGGGGGGACTCAAACATTTAGTCTATTGCACTGGGACAAGCACAAACTTTTGCAAAAACTGTTAATAATCTAAATCTTTATTAGATGGGTCAGTCTGGGAACCAAGGAAAAGGAGGAAGAAGTTTGGGGATCATAGCACTAGAGACTAGGTTTCATCCATTAATGTATGTAGGAAGCTTGTCTAAGAGAAGATGGCATTCCTGAGGGAGTCCAGCAGGGGGCACTATGAGGCCAGGGGAAGGGAACACACCGGAGAACTGCAACCTCACATTCACTGAGTGAAAGGTACACAATATTAAATTTATCATGACAATCATTGCAGAATTATCTGGATGAGGGCAGGAGAATATTGGGATAGAAAAAGGTGAGAGATAGCAAGCAGGTCAAACATCATAGATTCAAGGATTTCTGGAATATTATTAAATGATACAATTTAAACATTTAGTCTTTGTACCTAGATTGAAAGATACCCTGCAAAGATTCACAGACTTTGTCCCTAAAACAAGCTACAGTAATTTTATTCTTTACCATATGAGCCAGGTGTATACTAGGCAAGATGTTGTCCAGAGCTCTTAGAAATATTTGTGCTTTTGCTTTATTTCATCACGTACCTGAAAGCATATGAGGTTAGCATGTCAAAAGTGGTACCATCAATCTTTCTTCCTGGGATTCATTACAACCCCGAAGGGGCTATAATAGTGTTGTCTTTGGCAATGAATATATGTAGTAATTTTCTAAATGCAATGCAGCAACCTCAAGAGTTACTAATAGATACACCAGTGTATTAACTGGACCTCCTTCCCTGCTTTTCTGACTACTGAATATCACTACTGAGAAATATATAGCCTCCTCTTGGCTTGGGGTAGATGCTCTCAGGGGACCATTAATCCTGCTTTGCCTGTGGTTCCAGAAGATGTGGCCAGTTTCAACTTCTCCGTTAACAGCTTAATCTGCTCTACACTGGAAAAGCAAGGCTGTATAAGGAAGAGTGTTTACTGCTTACACTAAAAATCTAAACATTAAACATGCTAAAAACATCTAGGCCAGGGATATATGATATACAGCTCTAGGTTTTGATGTAGTTACATGTTCATTATGTCTAAAGCAGTTTCCAATTCTGAAGATAGAGTTAAAGGCAAATATACAGAAGAATACAATGGAAAGAGCTGAGGGCTTTAACAGTCTCAGTTTGGGGGCTGAGAGATCACAGTCCATACATTGAATTATATCTATAAATTATTTAGCTAGGTCAGTGCTTGAGAGGACAAAGTGAGGTCAATCTGAGCTTAGTGTCTTCTTTTTTTTTTTCCTTTTACATATTAAAATAAATCCTTCTGTTTGCAGAAGTCATGTTTAACAATAACTGTTGGGTTTTTTTTTTCTTTTTAAAATTTATTTATTTATTTTTAGTTTTGGCTGTGTTGAGTCTTCGTTTCTGTGCGAGGGCTTCCTCTAGTTGCGGCGAGCGGGGGCTACTCTTCATCGTGATGTGCGGGCCTCTCACTATTGCGGCCTCTCTGGTTGCGGAGCACAGGCTCCAGACGCGCAGGCTCAGTAGTTGTGGCTCACGGGCCCAGTTGCTCCGCAGCATGTGGGATCTTCCCAGACCAGGGCTCAAACCCGTGTCCCCTGCATTAGCAGGCAGATTCTCAACCACTGCGCCACCAGGGAAGCCCCTAGTGTCTTCTTTTCAGAGCTTTGGTGCACCAAGAAATGGGAAGAAACATCAGAAGGAGCTGTGATCCCAACACCACTTACTGAATACTCCAGTCTTTCCTCACTGAGGAGAAATGTGATCTTCATCACATACTGACTGATTACATATCCAAGTCTGTGTGTACATTTGAATTTGTACCATTGATTTATCTGCCTAGTCCTCTGCCAGCGCCACACTGTTTTAACTATCCTCTGTTATTTAGCTCAACTCGTTTTTTTTTTTAATTTTTAAAAAATATTTATTTATTTGTTAATTTATTCAGGCTGCGCTAGGTCTCAGTTGTGGCATGTGGACTCAATTGTGGCGTGTGGACTCAGTTGCAGCATGCAAACTCGTAGTTGCAGCATGCTGCGGGATCTAGTTCCCGGACCCGGGTGCCCTGCATTGGGAGCACAGAGTTGTACCCACTGGACCACCAGGGAAGTCCCTTGTTTATTTTTTTATGTAATAAACATTTATATAACACCATGGGCCAAATGTTATTTTTAGTGATTTATAACTATCAAATTATTTCATCTACAAGTAACCCTATGAAGTGGATTCCGTTATTGAATCCATCTTACAGATCAGGAAACTGGAGTACCACGAGGAGTGACATAAGTTCTAGCTCCCTCAATCCATATTCAGTGGAAATGCTAGTGGCCCCCCCCTTCCCCCCAAGATTTCTGGAATTCCAAAGGACTTAATTTCTCATAGTAATTGTTTGTTTCAATTTTATGTGTCTTGCAAACTCTTAATTTTAATAGTGTTTCCTTTCACAGAGCTGTTTTCTGCTCTCTGCCTTGTGCCTAGTAAGCTAAGAAAAATAACCATTGTTTTTTCCATCTTGATGTCCCTAAAACACTCCTATATTCCCACAAGGCTTTTTATGTAATAGTCAATTTTACAGAATGTTTTGCAAAATAGACAGCTATTATTACATCTCAGCATTGACATGTCCTTCAGTTCATTATCAAGGATATGTCATTGTCTATCTAGTTTTCAGTCTTTCTCTTTTCTCTCACTTTCATATATATATATTTAATAGAGATAATTCTTTTGCTTTTCTCTTTCCTCTTCTCCTTCTCTGTCCCACCATACTAACACACATTTACCTTGCTCTGTACAGAGACAGAGCACCTTTTGTTCTGTATTCTACCCTCGACAAAGTCATAAACACAGAAGATTAACTCTTAGGTCCAAACTGTCCTATTAAGGCGGTTGTAGCAAAAAATAAAATGGGCATGTCCTCTGGATTGAAATTATGCCAACTCAGTTAGGGACAGACAGAGCTGTAGTGAATTGTAGCTTTAAATGATAATTGACCCCCTTTTCCTCCTCATCATTAAAATATTGCGTGTTAATTTATGTTTATTAAAGAAAAACTCATAGACTGTTACAACTGGAAGAGGCTTTTGATGTCGTGTAGTCTGAGTTCTCTCTTATAGACCAGTAGTTCCCAACTTGGTTGCACATTGGAATCACCTGGGAACCTTAAAAATTACTGATGGCTGGGTGCACCCTCAGATATTTGGGTTAAGTTAGTCTGGGTATTGTTTGGATATCAGAATTTTTTTTTTTAAGTTCCCATAAGATTCTAATGTGCAGCCAAGTTGAGAATCACTGTTATAGATCCAGAAAAAGAAATCTGCCAAAGGTCATATGATTAGTTAGGGGCAGAGCTGGGTTTAAATTCAGCTTGACTTTTAAGTCCAAGTTCTATTGTTTGCTGTGGTACATTGGGTGAGTTTCTTAATGCTTCCCCGAGCCACTGTACACAACACTTGTACTCTGTCCAGGTTCAAAGTTGGGAGGTAATGAGGGCTGACATGGTGGAGACCAGGGAGATATGTGCATGTCCACGGAAATCCTATTGCCTTTTTAGGGGTCACTCCTGGCATCTTTAAAATAAATTTACTAATAAGTAAGATTATTTACTCTCAATCAATATGATGAAAACAAGGGCTCTCTAAGCCAGGTGCACAAAGGGAAGAGAAAAACATTAAGAAAGGGATGACAGAGAGCAGTTGTTTTCAATATATTGAAAAGCTGTTTGTATTATTTTTCTCTGGCTGTGTAATGAATTATGAAACTCAGTGGCTTAAAACAGCACCCGTTTATTAGCTCAGAGTTCTCTGGGTCAGAAGTCTGCCTGTCATGGCTGGATTCCCTCCTCAGGGTATCTCAAGATTGAAACCAAGATGTCAGCTAGATAGAGTTCTCATCTGAAGGCTCTGGGGAAAAATCTTCTTCCAACTTCATTCTTAACCATTGGCAAAATTCAGTTCCTTTTAGCTCTAAGACTGAGATCTCCATCTCCATGCTGGTTATTAGCCAGGGGCTGCTCTGAGCTCTGATATGTCACCTGCATTCCTTGCTACATGACCCCCTAGGTCTTCAAGCTAGTGGTGGTATGCTGGTCAAATTATTCTTGTGCTTTAATCTTCGGCTTCTTCCTCTGCCACATGGCAAAGAAAATGCTCTGCATTTAAAAGGCTTACATGATTAGATCAGGCCCATCTAACACTCTCCTTATTTTAAGGTTGATTGACTTGGGATCTTAATTACATCTACAAAATCCCTTCACAGCAGCACCTAGATTAATGTTTGATTGAATAACTGGGAGAAGATGTGTGTACACCAGGGACTGGGAATCTTGGGGCCATCTTAAACTTTTGTCTACCACATCTTATTCAAGTTTCATATTCGGTTGGAAAGCTTTTCATTCCATATTCCATCCTCAATTCTAAGGGCAGCGTGGCAGTATTTTTGAAAGGCTGTATGATATGCTGAATAAAAAGCAAATCTGCTTAATACAATAATTAAGCATCCAATCAACTTAATTCCTAAAATATAAAAAGTAATCAACCTCCATCCCCCACAAATGTTAAAGTAAGAAATTGGTTTCTCTTCACTAAAATTTTTCTCATGGGTAAGGGTAGGAAGTATATTCTGGGACAGAGGAAACTACAAAAAAGCCATAAAGGGTGAAACTGAATGGTGCTTTCCAGAAACCTGAAGTAAAGATTTTAAGCTATGGAGAGACTAGAGCAGATTTATAATTTAGAAATATCACCCTGAGGACAGAGGATTGTCTGGTCTGGGGCAAGGTTTGGAGGCTGGAGGGTCTGTCAGGTTTCCAAATGGGAAGTGATGAGGGCTGCTGCAGAAGGGAGGGAGAGAATGTTAAGGAAGAGAAACGGGCAGGATTTACAGACAGATCAGCAACGTGAGGCAAAGAGGACAAGATGTGTCCTGTTTGTGTCAGGTTTTACTTGGCTGAATCCAGAAGGGCTGGAAAGGGCAATCTGAAGTCTGGGTTGCTGTGTTTTGGGGTTGGAGAAATCAGAAGGGGGAAATGC
The DNA here is from genome assembly GCF_949987535.1 of Balaenoptera acutorostrata. Lineage (NCBI taxonomy): Eukaryota > Metazoa > Chordata > Mammalia > Artiodactyla > Balaenopteridae > Balaenoptera > Balaenoptera acutorostrata. The sequence goes on along the minus strand of NC_080077.1, from coordinate 39,751,434 downwards.
ATTAGAGCAACCACTTTGAGGAGGAACACTTACTTTTCCACAATTCAGGAGAGAGCCCTTAACTGCCGGGATACGTGGCAATAGAAAGAGAGCTTGCTTTTGGCTTCAGGCTTGGCCGGAAGGCTACATTTATTTTCAATCACCAACGTCTTTCTCTCTTTTTTCTGCCTTCCCTCATCTGTGCACCTCAGGCACCTCCTATCTTGTGCCAAGAGGAATAATACCTAATAAAAAATGATGACTTACACTTAGAACATTAATGATTACCAAGCACTTATCCATAGGCATTGATTTGTCTGATCCGCATCACAGCATCGTGAGGTTGCAGGGCAGATGTCCTGCCCATTTGATAGATAAAGAAATAAAATCTGAGATTAAATGATTTGGCCCCATATTTGCTAAGTGGCAGAGTCCGGTCCGGCGCTCAAGTCTTCTGATCAGTAATATGGCATCCTTTGCACTAGGTCATTTTTCAGTGTACTACCGGATGAGTACATTTAAAGAGCATTGCATTTTATATAAGGATCTAGAACAGGGGTTCTTGTAATATTTCACAAATGCTGTCTTGACCCAGTTTTGAAGTCATGACTAAAAACTCTCAATTCCCCTTTGCAGGCAGTTTGCTAAGTCCCTACTCCAACTACTGTACCTCTCTCATCAGTCTTCAACACCACTGGGTTACAATACACACATACCCAGCTAGAGAGAGCCCCAGATACCTAACTTCCAGGTATGACCCCTTCTTCCTTGAGCCCAAGGAATTATTCAAAAATATCCAATCTCCAGTAAGCCCATGAAACCTAGCTAAGCCCACCTCACTTGCCAAACATACACCTCCTTCTACAATTCCAGTTTACACTGTAACCCTGTCCCTGGTACAACACACTATGTGGCCCTGAGTGGCAGCCTTCTGTCATTTGGAGAGGTAAGTGAAAAGGAGCTTTGCTTTTCATCTATCTGTGTGTCCAGCCATCCAAAGAATCTGTAATCATACCTAATATCTAAACTAACAGTTAGATCATACCTAACAGTTCTCATCCTTGGCTGCACACTGGAAACCCAGAGAGCTTTACAAACTACTGATGCCTGGGTCCCACCTCTGAGATTCCAATTTAATTATAGGGAAGACTAGGAAATTAAAAGTTCCCCAGATGATTCTTCATGAAACCAAGGTAGAGACTCTGCTATTGATCTAAACATTGTGGGTGTGAAGAAGTGCAGGAGTCAACAAACCTCTAGAAAGTCTGGTATTTATAAAACCCCTTAGATTTTACCAAGTATTCTCGATTTGGTTCCAACCACATGTAAAAGCTAGTAATGAAAAACTCTGAGCATAGAAATATTGGAAGAGTACTAAAGAATCATTTGGTCACAGCTCTGTAATCAGAAGTTGTCTGCATCAACAACAGTTATAGCTGATATACTGTTTATTGTCAGGTACTTTAAGGGCTATATCTAGTTTATCTCATTTTATCCTCAGAGTAAAGCCATGAGGGAGTTATTATTATTACCCTCGTTTTACAAATAAGAAAACTGAGGCACAATTAAAATGCAGAGTCAGCATTCAAGACTGGAGTATTTTTTTTTTTTTTTTTTTTTTTAATTTATGGCTGTGTTGGGTCTTAGTTTCTGTGCGAGGGCTTTCTCTAGTTGTGGCAAGCGGGGGCCACTCTTCATCGCGGTGCGCGGGCCTCTCACTCTCGCGGCCTCTCTTGTTGCGGAGCACAGGCTCCAGACGCGCAGGCTCAGTAATTATGGCTCACGGGCCCAGCTGCTCTGTGGCATGTGGGATCTTCCCAGACCAGGGCTCGAACCCGTGTCCCCTGCATCGGCAGGCAGATTCTCAACCACTGCGCCACCAGGGAAGCCCCAAGACTGGAGTATTGATCTGTTTGATTTCAAAGCCGATGCTCTTAGCCACTGAATTGTACCTACTGATAACTTTGAAACATATACTATACCAGAAGCCAGCTAAGAAGTTCATCTTGTCATTAACAGCTATTAAGGAACGCCATATACACACCTATGCACACTTACACTTAGGCATGCACACACACATAAACAGAACCAGTAATAGGTAGATCCTATTTACTAGATATATTACTATTGCAAGTTAACTTATATCTCTTGAAAGCTGAGTTTACCATAGTTAACCTATAGTATCAGAGTTATAAAGGGGTTTAGTGTTATGGGGTAGAAATGGACTAGGAATTAGGAAACTTGAGTCAGTTGCCTCTCCCAACCTGCCTCCATAGCACAGACCAGCCCCAGGACCCTGGGCTACCACTGCTCCCCTTGAATCTGGTGTTCACAGTTGTGCAATATGGCATTTGCACTGAATAATTTCTAAGATATTTTCTAGTTTAAAAGACAATAATTTATTTTTTATTACTTGAAACAATTGTGTATCTAATTCCTTTTCTCTAGTATTTATTTATTTAACTTTTTGGTCTTCAATTAGTTATTTTATTTTTGAAATCCAATTTTATATCAAATAGTTCAATAATAGCAAAATAATGGTAATGGTAATTATGATGATAATAGCTAACATTTATGAAACACTAAATTCTAGGTATATTTATGAATTATATATATTAAATCATTTTTATTTTTGGAATCCAATTTTATACTAAATAGTTCAATAATAGTAAAATAATGGTGATGATAATTATGATAATAGCTAATACTTATGAAATACTAAATTCTAGGTATATTTATGAATTGTATACATTAAATCATTTAATCCTCATAAGTGTCCAAAGAAATAGAAGCTATTATTACCCTCATTTTAGAGGTGATGAAACTGAGGCACGAGAGAAATGGTAAGTAGCTTGCCTAAGGTGGCACAGCCAGTATGTGGAAGAAGACTGAGGTAGTCTGGCTCCGGAATTTGTTCTTTAAACTACTACACTCTATCTTTCAATATTTTTTAGGTGCTGTGAATGGAGGGTTTACATACTAATTAGTGGAGTTTATTTAATGACACATTAAAAAACTGTGGAGCCCCATAATAATAAAGCTGCTACATTTCATGGCCTTTGATTTAATAAAATTCTAGGTTTTTACCACCTTCCTCACCATATACACACACACCATATCCTGAAGCCTATTCTTTATTTTATTTATAGCCCATGAGACAGATAATCTCTGGGATATTCCTTTATGAGAAAAATATACATGTCATATTTAGAACAAATAAGAGCATCTGTTTTTATGTTCAGGACATTACATCTCCTCACTTTTCTCTGCCTCCTGGGAATTTAATTAAAATAATAAAATAGAGAGAGCTACCATAGTTTGCCACATAATGATGATAGCAAGAAAAGAACAGCACAAAACTAATCTCTTCTTTCTACAATGTTGCCTTATGTGCACATTCATCCAGAAACTAATCATGCCAGTCATATCAATAAAGGGCAATGAGCTCACTGCAGAATCTGTGGGATTGGTTGATTGTAAACAGTGTTTCAAGTCTCAGCTATAAAGATCTAGGAAATACACAGCGGCATAGGAAGTTGCCTTTGCAGTGGCCGTCGGTTACCATGGTTTCTGGGTCTGAAGGTAGAGCTGCTGTAGCCTTAGAGGCTTCTGAGTCCAAACCCTTACTCCCAGGGCAAAAAACTGAACTGGAGCAATAATCCAGATCATTCTCACAATGAGAAGCAAAAGGGGCTCCCCCACTCCCCTGGGAATTATCTATCTGCATAATAATTTAAAATCATTTCCCACCTCATTGTCTGGATGATATGCTACTTGCTCCTCGTGGCACGTGTGGATTAGCAGGAGGTGGGCAGTGCTATGCTATTATGTGAAAATGAACTCTTGCAGAAACGTTTGAGAATTTTGTTTTTTGAATAGCACCTATAGAATTGTACATATTATTTATTGTATATTACTTACATATTATATTATAATGTTATATATTACATAATATATGCATTTTTTAAGATACTAAGACAGCAGAAGCATATTAGAACAAAAATGAAATATTGTAGGTAGTCTCCAACTCAGCAATGTGTTACTTTCCCAAAATCTATGTATAAATTAATCGTTTAGGAAACCCTAGGGCATTTTTCTACAGAAAATAACAGTCTGGCTAACTTCTTATCTCACTTTCCCTCTATGAAAATATATTTAGTGTTACATGTAGTTAGAGTATATCTTGATTTCTCTGGTTTGTGGAGTCAGGAGTCTTTTGTTGTTATAAAAAGGCGCAGCAGAAGACACCGGAAATATCAGGGATGGGTCTGTGGGGAATTCCAAGTTCCCTCCTACTTCCTTTTGCCGCTTCGTCACTCAGCTGAGTCCCTGGGCTCCTCTGCTCAGCACTATGAGATGCCCCTAAGAAGTGTTGCCATGGGTTGGGAAATGGATCCCATTCAAATCACTTTCAATTACTTGAGCTATTAGGGGGATTTCTTTGAATTATAAACTATATCAAGAGCCTTGAGATGTCCTGCCACATATTCAGAGCACATGCACATTCACCTTTTGCTTGTATTAAACTGATTATGGATACGAATTTGCACAACTGTATTGTATTTGATTATAAGTTATTGAAAGTCAGACCTAAGTAATAATGTGGGTATTTGAATGACTATCCTAACTTTAAAAAATTATCAAGGAAATTAAAAAATTATAAAAAAAATTTAAAACATACAGATGAAAGCAGTCAAATGATACAAACTTCTAGTTATAAGATAAACAAGTACTAGGGATGTAATGTAGAACATGATAAGTCTAATGAACTCTGCTGTATGTTACACATGAAAGCTGTAGAGAGAGTAAATCCTGAGAGTTCTCATCACAAAGAAAAGCGTTTTTCTATTTCTTTAATTTTGTATCTATACGAGATGACAGATGTTCACTAAATTTACTGTGAAAATCATTCCATGATGTATGTAAGTTAAACCTTTGTGCTGTACACCTTAAACTTATACAGTGCTGTATGTCAGTAAAACTGAAGAAAAAAAAAAAACCCATATAGAACTCCAAGAATAGAATCATTCCCGAAATTGTAGATGCCCTTTAGTTTTTTTCAGAGAACACAGGGTTACCAGCTGAAAGAGAGCTCTCTGCCTTCCTCAAGGGGGATCAGGGGAGACCACCCCATTCTCCAAAGACTTAAGTCCAACTTTGTTCTGTTGTTAAAGTAGCCTTTTCCAATGGAGTTAAACTTCTAGACACTCTGAACTCTCTGAAATGCCTCCTGCAAAGATCTAATCCTACACCTCATACCAGGCCCAGATGGAACATGTGTACACTCTGAGCAAGTGAGTAATTCACTCAATAAAGCACTTCTCTGAGTATTGTACATGGCTTAGAAAGTTCCCTAATCTTAACTTTCTGAAGTTAAATTCAGGCGTATTTGCTAAAATAGCATTCCAAGTAAAATGAATGATAGTGGAACTAGATCTATTATGATGATGTGGTACAATCTCAAGAATTAACCTTAATACAAGCTAATGATGTGACTTTCTGGGTGGCAAGCATTAATGGTGGCAGTACCGACAGAAGCCTCACCATCACAGAAATTGTTGCTAACCTCATTGCCTCTTCCGCCCATCTGTTCTTTTGGCTCCTGCACCCTCCAATTCCCTAGTTGCATGTGGCTCTTTGTACTAAGGTTTCAACTTGCTGTGTCTCACATTTTCTTAGGGGTAAACTTGCTAATGCCCAACTGTCACACTTATATTACTCAGGCCTCTGGTAGTACATGTAACTGTCTCAAGATAATTGGCAATTCAAAAATCTTAGGTAGCACACATTAGACATATATTCATCATCTGTTTCACTAATGCAACTCTAATTTCATAAGCATCCTCATAGAAAATCTCACATTGATTAGAAATGACAGTAGATTTTTCCTGTTTTTATCCTTTTACTTCCATATTGAACATATACTTTTATTTTTATATTTATATTTACTTTTACACAAAATCAGAGCCACTACCAACCTAAAAGAGGTATTGTAAATATAAAATAAGTATCAACTATAGGCAAAAACACAGTGTAATACATGTACCATATGACTTGGTATAATAGAATTTAGAGATGAAGAAATCCCGAGGGATTTTTCAACCCATCCATTCATTTCATTATAGAATTTCCTCTGCTTAGAACACTATTCCTGATGGATGACCACTTTCCCATTGCATGAATAATTCTAATGAATTATTTTCTTGTAAGGCAGCTCTTTCTACCTCCAAAGAGCACTGTTTGAAAGTCTTTCCTAACATAAACTTAGATCTACTTCATCATAATTTCTAGTGACTAGTTCCTGCAAATTCTTCCCCATGAGCTACTCCTAATAATTTGAATTCCTTGATCACATAATCACCCTTCAAGTATTTAAGGATAATTCACATTCCTAGATAAAGCAAATGAATTATCATGAAATGAAACAAGGAGGTATCTTATTAATGGGTGGAAAGAAACAAAGGCACGAATTGACAGAACCAAACGAAAAGAAGGGAATGAGACTCAGAGCAAGAATAAAGGCAGGCAGAAGTTACCCTGATGCACTGGAACCAAAGAATACGTGAGAGTCCTTAAATTCAGAGAATGACACTTGACCTTCAGGAAGAGAAGCAGTACGAAGCTCTGCAGACCTAATTGGGATGTCTAAGGGAAAGCAAAATCATTCTTGGTGGTGGTGGTGACCAGGGAAGAATGACCATATACAGGGTGAGATGCTTTGTCAATGAAAGGTAGATTGGTCCAACAGGAAGAGGTGTGCCATGAGGGTTATGGCTCCCAACAGGTAGAGGCAACTCTGTGATTACCTAATGAGACCATCAGGAAGTGTTTCTTCTTCTTAAAGCATGTATATGGGATAAAAAAGTGTCCTCATGTGTAAAATAAAGATGTACTTTGATTAGGACTATGTTGTCCTATACTGATATTCATAGTTGCGAAATATATATATTATATACATAATAATATAAAACATTATATATAATAATATAAAATATTATATATAATATAAAATATATATATATATAATATTATACATATATCTGACTGACAGAAAATTGAATAGAATTTTCCTCTTTGCCTGGAACATGTGGGCATGTATATATTGGTGATGTACACTCTGAGTTATGACCAAGCTAGGCAGGGAATGAGACAGATCACACCGCTCTATATGTGTGACTTTTTTTTTCCCTCTAGCTTCTTCTCAAGAACACTTTCTCTGTTTCCTTGAATCTGGCAGCCAGCATCTTTATACCACTTATATCTGGAAGTAAGCTGATGGCTGGAGGAGACAGAGGACTTTTTCTAATACAAAGGGGGTCAGAGGTCCCTGGAGGACCTGAGATTACTTAATTTAGGCTATACTTAGTAATAAGTGGTCTAGATGTTTGTGGTAGTGAATAATGGTCCCTCAGAGATGTCCACATCCTAATCCCTGAAACCTGTAAATGTCACCTTACGTGGCAAAAGGGACTTTGCAAATGTGATAGTTAAGAATCTTGAGATGGGGAAATTATTCTGGATTATCCTAGTGGGCACGAAATGTAATCACAAGGGTCCTTGTAAGAGGAATGTAAAAGATTAGTCAGTAGTAGGAAATGTGATGGAAGAAGCAAGAGATCCCAGTGATGTGGACAGGAGACAGGGATGCAGGCAGCCTCTAGAAGTTGGAAGAGGCAAGGAACAGATTCTCCCCTGGAGCTTCTAGAAGAAAAACACCCTTCCAACACCTTGACTTTGACCCTGTTAAGACTTATTTTAGATTTCTGACCTCCAGAATTCTAATAGAGTAAATTTGTTTTCTTTTAAGTCACTGAATTTATGATAATTCGTTACAGCAGTGATAGGAAACTAACAGTATTTTGTATGTTTTCTATTAATTTAACTTCTTTCTATAACTCTAGTATAAGAACATTTGTTTCTATATCAGATATTTCCAGGGAGCTGAAAGAGGAAGGCTGATTGAGGGAGTATACATTCAACCATGCAACAGTACATGAAACTGAATTGTATCAGTCAAGGTCTGTTAGTTGTAAGGTTCAGAAGACAACTCTGACAGATTTAAGCAGAAAATGAATTTACTTAGAGGATCTTGGGAACATTACTGAGTGTAGGATTTGGAAAATAGGAATGAGGGAGCCAGGCATCAGTTAGGACCAGGCTGAGAGTATGCCCCGAATGAGTCCTGTGGAGACGCTGCTGCTGACACTGACCATCAAAGCTCACGGCAGTTCATCAAGGCACCAGAGCCCAAGCACTACACTGCTTGGCTGTCCCCGAGGTCTCTGGAGACCTAATGATTTTGCTGCCAGTTGCCAATATCTGCCAACAAAATGGAGTTTGCATGGCCCCTGCATCTTTGAATCACTAACGCTTGTTCATAGTCTAAGTTGGGTAAATCTGATTGATCAATTCTGGATCACATTTGGAACACACTAGCTGTAAAGGAGGCTGGGAAATTAGCATCTGGTGGGTTTAGCTCCATCAGGGAGAGTTTGCTCTTTTTCTCATGAGTGGTAAGATGTGAATTCCCAAAATGCAGGGAAGAGTTTCAAATGATGGGTGGCTTAAAAAAGTACAAATGCTCATGACCTTAGTGTTAAGGGAGGCTGCTATAAAATACACTGATACATGAGCAGGAAAATGAACATAACAATGTAGTAAAATACACATAATAAACACGGCATTTTGAAACTTGGAAAGACTGAGCTTAAAATTTTAAAAAGCCCGCACAAATGGAAAAGTATCACTTTTCAAAGAAATAATAGTAATGGTTAATATTTGTTAAGTGCTTGTTATATACCAAGCACTCTTTTAAATATTTAACCTATGTTAACTCTATTAAGTCTTGTAGGAAAGCATTTGCCTCATTTGTAGGTAAATAAATGAAGGCATCAGAAGTTTAAATAACACACCCACGGTCACACATCTAGAAGAAGCAGATCCAGGCTATAAACGCAGCAGTCTGATCCAGAGATGTAATCATTAGACTTTATTGACTCCTGAGAAAAAGACCTGCTCCTTTAAAAGAAACAAATAAACAACAAACCTTTACTGGCTTTTTAACTTAAAAAGTCAGGCACACTTATTGTTGGAAGAGCAATCACTACAGAAGTTTATTTGGAATGGAAAGTGGTAGCGTTCTTCCCCTTTTCCCCATAGATCGCACACCGCTCAGATGGACATTTGTTCATGTAGTGCAAGTTCCCATGGTCTCCAAGTTTAGTGTTAGGCTGACGCTTTTATTATATAAAATCCTGTGAAACTGAGCCTTGTTAACCTCAGGAGACTATATGAATGAGGATAAAAGGGTGGAGACACTTTAGTATTTCTAATATGGAAAGGTTCTGTTGGGCTTTTATCCATTTTTTTCCTGAGCCCCATCTTACACACCTGGGTTTTGGATAGTCTTTACATAATATTTGAGCTCAGGTAATGAGCCAGTGACAATGACACAGTGAAATTAACTTACACTCCCACATTTTTTGTTTATGGGGGGGGGCTTCAAGGTGGTCTAGTGAATTTGGTAACTCTAGCCTACGAATTAAATTACAATTGAAGACTCTCAGAATAAGACTACAAATCTTACCCCCAAATCTTAGGGTAAAGGAATGGGGTTGATGAGCTCTCGGTCCACACTACCATGTTGGAACCATTAATCCCCCTCCTTCATGTAAGTCTCCTACTTCTTTGAGGATTTTGTAGTAAGCTGTGCTTTTTGTATTATCTGTAGCTGTTGTCAACTTTCTTTCTCTTTCAACCTCTGCTCTCATCCCATTCCAGGATCCAGGGTGAGATCAACATCTCTGGATGAAGAGCCGACATCTGGGCTGCCCCATCTTTCAGGTGCCTCATCTGTACTGACATCTACAGTTTCTCAGTAACCCATTTCCATTGCCATATTGTGGACCAGATCAGCGCTCAGAACTGGTCCAATCTATCACCCCAACTTTTAATCCCTCCGCCTACCTCCCTCAGTGTATCAGTCAGCGTTCTTTATTGCAAACAAAATAAACTAATCTTGATTTTTTATGAAAAAAATTGAAGTATACTAGTTAGCTCAAGGAAGCCAGAGAATCATGTCTAAATAAATGCCAGAAATTAGGAAAGGGCTTGACCCTATTAGGGACTGTTGTAGTGGAAATATCCCTGCTGCCAATATTCAGTACCAATGGTGTTGCTCGTACCAGTGATGACACTGGTGTCACTGGATGCTCAAAACTCTCCACCAGTTGTCCTGAAGAGCCAGGCATCTTTATGGATGTAGTTGCTAGGAATTAAATCCCTCTTGCCCACCTCCTCACAATGCTCACTCCTTAAAATTGATATTCTAGGACCATGAACCTGGTTGTTGTTCACATGCTGTACTCTAGCAGAAAATGTGTTCAGGGAAGATACTTGGTTTCTACTTTGGCTAAAGAGGACTCAGAAGGCAGAAAGTACTCAAATATTATACAGGTGTTTGAAAGGTTCCTTGAAGCCAGAAAATATTACAAATAGCCGCTAAATTAATTACTTCTTTTTCCATTGGTTCTGCCTTATCAGGAATTCTAGTCTACATCTACATCTACTACACCTACTTTATTTATACATTTTCCATTTTCATGTCATCTCCAACCTAGGTTAGATTTCATGGTGCACAGTTTCAATCAATCCTTTACATGTATACTGAGTTCCTTTGACCCATTATTTTGTCACACAGACTAACCCCGTGTTGCACAAATCCAGCTATTTACATTTTTTAATGTCTGCAGTATTGTTGGAAGTAATTACACAATCAAGCAGATAATTGTCACTATATATTAATGACCATAAGGTTGTCCAAAAATTCTACTATGTTCCCCTTGTCAGTTCTCTTTCTCCACAGGTGCCATTTCAAATGTTCTATTCTATTCTTAAACCTCTCATTCTACCTTTCTATTAGGCCCCCTCATATTTTGGGCAAATAGTCTTGTCTGTTACTTCTCAAAGAAAATAAATCCATCAAACCGAACATTTTCAAAATGTTGCCCATGAACCTATAAGCCCAATTATGTATATTGACACCAAAATTTTCTTTTTTTCTACCTAATAAAATGAGACAATTTTGGGGGGGGGTGGCTATCTCCTTCCATCAGGGTTTAAACATACTCATATAACTCCTTATTAAACTAATTTAAAACATAAAAAATCAAGTAAACAATTGTATGAACAACCAGACCCACTCGGTACCAGCAACTGTTCTACTGCTTTTACCCTTCAAAGGAAACCTTAATTTCTGGCTTAACTTTCCACCAAAACAGCTCTTTAAAAGCTTTTTATTACCTATTTCTCTCTTTTCCTCCCTCCCTTCCTTCCTTTCTTCCTTCCTTCCCTCCTTTCTCAATGCAGCATTTTCTGACCTTATCTTATTTAACTCCTCTAGGTCCTTAAGGATACGGTTTCTTCCTACTTGAACCTCATTACCTGGGACAATGGGTAATACTACTGTTATACTGGATTTGTTCTTGGGAAAATGATAACTGGTAGATCCAAAATTAAAACTCAAGCATGTTTGAATCCAAAAGTGTTATAGATTCTGATAAGGTTGCACTCTATTAATCTTTCTATCATAGTCTAAAGAGTCTGGTTGCAAAGAACAGGATCCAGTTGAAATTAGCTTTACTAAAATTGGGAAAATATTGGAAGTATTCAGAGTTGCTTTGTGGGATTGACCCAGCTGGAAGTGCAGGTGGTCCTCAGGAGGGTCTGGAGCCAGGAGCTGAACAGCGATGACCTGGTGCTCCTCGCTCCATCTTTCAGGGCCGTGAGGTCTCTCTCAGTGGTTTTTTCAAGCAGGTCAGCTTCGTCCTTGCCCCCAGTAGATTGCCTTTTTCTGCTTCTCAGTGCACGTGGACAGCTGACGTTGGATTTACATTCTACATAGATAGCGTTCTCAATACAACACTAGAAATATTTCTCAGAGATTTCATGGTTTCCAAGGAAGTACTACCCAAGTCCTAGTATCATCTATTCATCCTAGTTAAAAACTGTTTTCAGGTCTGAAATCAGTATTTTACTTGTATTTTACTCTGGATTTAGAAATCTTTTTCACTTGGCCCCTCTTTTTCTTCCTGCTCTAAAGTTATCATACCATATCCTGGCTGATGAAAGCATTCAGGCGTTTTTGTGACCTTGAACAAGCTATCTTATTTCCTTTCCAATTTCTTCCAGTGTTCTGCTCCCCATTTCTCTAAAACATCCTCTTCTTTACCCATCCCATATTTTTCACTATAATTTTTAAACAACTCTCAAATTGTCTTTTTTTAAAAAAATCCTCCTATAATCTCTTAATAAAAGGTATAAACTCTTAACCCAGGAACCATAGTTTTAAAAATGAAACCATCATTTATATAGTCAATAAACATCTTTAAATGCATACCATGTATTGTATGATATGTATGGCTCTGAGTATGTAGAATGCATAAAATTTACTTCTAGTCCTCCATCTTCTGGCATCATGATTTTTGGCTCAAACGTTAGTAATATTATCACTCTTATTTCATAAATGAAACATTGAGACTTGGAGAGCTTAAGTAATATTTGCCCAATTTAATATTACTTAATATTTAAGTAATATTTGCCCATATTCTCATGGTTATAAATGTAGAGGCAGGATTCAAACTCATGTCTGAATCCTCAGAATGTGTGTCAAATTCTTGTGGAAATCTTCAGTGGTGGCAGATCTCCACCCCTTTTGTTTGGTGGAGAGTTAGGTTCAATGGAGGCTTCCAAAAGTTATTTGGACCCAAAAGTAATAAAAAAGGTATTTTACTAGATTGATATGTATGATAATCACAATGTGAATGTAAAGTTATATATATATATATATATATATATATATATATTTTTTTTTTTTTTTTTTTTTTTGGTCTCAGAACTTGTATAAAGGTAATTGTAAAACAAGTTCACAAAATATTTAGACTACTGACAGCCTCCCTGGAATGAGTATATGTTAGACTCTGAAGGATAACTTTCAATTATATGTACATGTTCTTAGGTTTCAAAAAAGATATCCTATTAATTTACCACTAGTCCTGGAAGGCTTTTATTTATTTTGTTTACTTTTTTTTTTTGGCCACGCAGCCTGTCGGGTTCCCGACGAGGAATTGAACCTGCACCCCCTGCAGTGGAAGCTCCGAGTCTTAACCACTGGACCTCCAGGGAAGTACCCTGGAAGACTTTTAAAGGAGAAATAACTTACTTCAACATCCACCATTTACCATCATAGGCCAATTACTTTGTCATATTAATTTCTGTTACTTAGGCAACCCACGGGGAATAAGAGAACAAAGACTATTCAAATACTAAGCAAAAGGTATTCTGAAACATAACAGGCTCTACCATAAAGTTGACTTAAATGTATTTATGTATCTGGGTTAGTAAAAAGATGAAGATATATAGCATCTCAAAATATGTATTTCTTATATTTTGATTTAGGCTATGAGTCAACCTTCTTTGGATTATAGTGTTTTTAATTGAAAGAAAATGTGCTCTTTCCTTTCGTAGCACACGAAATTTACTTATCCTCATTGTTTGCTTATCCTGTTATTCTTAAGGCAGTATTCTGTTCTTTCATATCTTTCTGGATATCACTTCAAATAAAATAAATAAGCATCTCTTCATTCTTGTTCAAAAACACAGACAAATACCATCTGTTCCTTGAACTGTTCCAGGTACAGTGACCACCTATTGCTCTCCATCTGTCAGATGTACATTTATCCACCTCAGCTGTGCTGCCAATAGATTCTACGCTTTAACACAGTGAAAATAGTTTTTTACATCTCATTTTATATTTGGTAGAATGTGGAATTTTGATTTACAATAAAATATGAAACTATAAAACAGTGAACACTGTTTTCTAAGTTGACTTGGAAGGACATTTCAAAGGAGAATTTTCAAAAATGGTTGCAGCAGCATTGGCGCATGTGTTTAGCCTTTCAAGTGAATAGTTTGGATGTTAGTACTCATTTGGATGTATACAGTTCAGTAAGTTAAATTTTTAAAAGTAAATCTTTCTATTTTATCATTATAACTCATACAAGTAAATACTGTAATAGCAACTATATTCAATAAACTTAAATAAAGGTAGGCATTTAAGTAACAAAATATTAGCATTGCCCACCCCCACCTTTAAGTAGCTTTTATTGTAACAAAAAATTGTAATTTTAGCAACATTCATATTAAAACCTTTTGCCTCAAAATTTAAATTAAATGAAGATAAAGGGGAGAACCCCCAAATCATAGGGCATTTGACCACAATTACTAGGCTTTTAACTATATATTAAAGTAATTCTATCTATTTGTCTTTAGAGTTGAAGAAGTTAGCTAGGAATGTTAAAAAATAAATTACAAAATACACATTCATAGAAGGAGTTCCACAAAAATGGCAGAATAAGAACTCCTGGTCCTCGTTACCCCACAGAAGCTCCAATTTAACGATAATATATGGATCAAAATAACTTTATGAGAAGCCTAGAATCTAGTTTAAAAATTGGTATACTTCAGATGAGCATAAAACCAAGAACAGCCACATTGAAATGAGTAAGAACAGCAATCTCACTTTACCTCCATCAGGCCCTCCCCAAGACAGCACCTGGGAGGAAAGAGAGAGTGGAGTAAGTCTTTTGGTGCACTGCCCTAGGGGCCAGTTTCCTGTCTCACCTCACATGAAGGACTGATGGAATTGACATAGTTCAGAGGCCTAGGTTCAGTTAAGAACAAAGCAGAAAGAGCAGGTGACTTATTGTGGCTGACATGGCTCTATGAGATGGAGGTGAGGCACAGAACCTGAGGCTTCTTCCCCAGGAGAGAGGGAGAGTCGTGGAGCATGTCTCCACCATCACAATCTTTCACTTCATTGTCTGAGGGGCTCACTTCTGTCTTACCTCACCAAGAGCACTGACGGACCCTGCATAGTTTGGTGGAGACAGCTAAGAACAAAGGGAAAGGGACAGGAGACTGGTGACTGAGAGGATTGTGCCACTGGGTCCCTTAGGACATCTTCTACATAAGGCTACTCTTTCAAGAGCAGGAGACATAGCTGATATGCCTAATACATAGAAATAAGTACAGAGAGTTAGGCATAATATGGACACAAAGGAATACTTTCCAAATGAAAGAAAAAGGCAAAACCTCAGAAAAAGAAATAAACAGACCAACCATTAGTAATGAAATCAAATTAGTATTAAAAAACCTCCCAATAAACATAAGTCTAGGACCAGACAGTTTTACAGGTGAATTCCACCAAAAATTTAAAGAAGAGTTAATACTTATCCTTCTCAAACTATTCCAAAAAATCAAAAAGAAAGGAATGCTTCCAATTCTTTCTACAAGGCCAACATAACGCTGATAACAATACCAAAGAACTACAAAAAAAGAAAATTACAGGCCAATATCCCTGATAAACAAGAGATTTAAAAATCTTCAACAAAATATTAGCCAACTAAATTCAGCAATAACATTAAAAGGATCATACACCATGATCAAATGGGATTTATTCCAGGAATGCAAGGGTGATTTAATATCTGCAAATAAAAGTGATACACCACATTAACAGAACAAAAGATGAAAATCATATAATTATTTCAATAGATGCAGAAAAAAATTTGACAAAATTCAACATCCATTTATGATAAAAACTCTCAACAAAGTGGATACAGATGAAGCATAGCTCAACTTAATATAGACCATATATGACAAACCCACAGTTAACATCACACCCAACTGTGAAAACTTGTTCCCAAGATCAGGAACAACAAAGAGTACCCACTATCACCACTTCGACTCAACATAATATTGGAAGTCCTTGCCACAGTAATCAGACAAGAAAAAGAGATAAAAGCATCCAAATTGGAAAGGAAGAAGCAAAACTGTCACTGTTTGTGGATGACATGACTATATATATAAAACCCTAAAGACCCCACCAAAAAACTATTAGAACTGATAAATGAATTCAGTAACATTGCAGGATACACCATCAACGTACAAACATCTGTTCTATTTTTGTACACTAATAACAAACTATCAGAAAGAGAAACTAAAAAAAAAAAATCCCATTTACAATTGCATCAAAAAGAATAAAATACTTAGGAATAAATTTAACCAAGGTGGTGAAAGACCTGTACTCTGAAAACTATAAGACATTGATTAAAGAAACTGAAGATGACACAAAAATATGGAAAATTATACCATGTTCATGGATTGGAAGAATTAATATTGTTAAAATGTCCATACGACCCCAAGCAATCTACCAATTTGATGTGGTTCCTATCAAAATACCAATGGTATTTTTCACAGAACTAGAGCAAATAATCATAACTTTTGTATGGAAACACAAAAGACCCCAAATAGTCAAAATAATCTTGAGAAAGAAGCTGGAAGTATTACACTCTCTGATTACAAACTATGCTACAAAGCTATATTAATCAAAATAGTATGGTTCTGGCGCAAAAACAGACACATATATCAATGGCAAAGAATAGAGAGCCCAGAAATGAACCTTCATAAATACAGTCAAGTAATTTATGACATAAAAGCCAAGAATATACAGTGGGGGAAAAGACAGTCTTTTCAATAACTGTTGGGAAAAGTGGACAGCTACATGCAAAAGAATCAAACTGGACCACTTTCTTATACTGTACACAAAAATAAACTCAAAAAAGATAAAGACTCAAATGCAAGGCCTGAAACCATAAAACTCCTGGAAGAAAATGCAAACCGTATTATCTTTGACATCTGTCTTAACAATAATTTTTTTGATTTGGCAGCAAAAGCAAAAATAAACAAATGATACTACACCAAACTAAAAAGCTTTTGCATAGTGAAGGAAACAAGCAACAAAATGAAAAGACAATCTATTGAATGGGAGAAGATATTTGCAAATGATGTATCTGATAAGGGGTTAATATCCAAAATATATAAAGAACTGACACAACTCAATCTAAAAAATAAACAATCTGATTAAAATATGAGCAGAGGACCTGTAAATTGGTGAAGCCACTATGGAAAACAGTATGGAGGTTCCTCAAAAAATTGAAAATTGAACTACCATATGGTCTAGCAATTCTACTTCTGGGTATTTACCTGACGAAAATGAAAACACTAATTCAAAAAGATACATATACCCTTATGTTCATTGTAGTATTATTTACAATAGTCAAGATATAGAAGCAACCTAAGTGTCCATTGATAGACAAATAGATAAAAATATATAGACTGAAAAGAAAAAACAAAGAAACAAACAAATGAAACAGAAACAGATTCATAGATACAGAGAACAACTTGGTGGTCACCAGAGGGGAGGGTGGCAGAGGGTTAGGCAAAATAGATGAAGAGGTTAAGAGGTACAAACTTCAAGTTCTAAATAAATGATTCACAAGGATGTAATGTACATCATAGGGAGTATAGTCAGTAATATTTTAATAACTTTGTATGGTGACAGATGATTGCTAGACTTATCACGGTGATCAATTCATAATGAATTTAAATTTCAAATCACTAGGTTTACTCCTGAAACTAATATAATATTGTATGTCAAGTATACTTCAATAAAAAAATAAAAAACAAGCAAAATGACTCAAAACAGTGAAGTAGGTCAGAGAAAGACAAATATCATATGATATTGCTTATATGTGGAATCTAAAACAATGGTACAAATGAACTTACTTACAAAACAGAGTCACAGATGTAGAAAACAATCCTATGCTTACCAAGGGGGAAGGGGGAGAGGGATAAATTAGGAGACTGGGATTGACATATACACACTACTATATATAAAATAGATAACTAATAAAGACCTACTGTATAGCACAGGGAACTCTACTCAATTCTCTGTAATGATCTATATGGGAAAAGAATCTAAAAAAGAGTGGAGATATATATATATATCTGATTCACTCTGCTGTACACCTGAAACTAACACAACATTGTAAATCAACTATACTCCAATAAAAATTTTAAAAAGACTCAAAACTGTCAAAAGGGACAAAGGTTATCATATAATAATAAAGGGGTCAATTTACCAGGAAGATATAACAATTATAAATGCATATGCATCCAACATCAAAGTACCCAAATATATGAAGCACATTGTCAGAACTGAAGGGAGAAATAGACAGCAACACAATAATAGAAGATTTCAATACCAAACTTTCAATAATGGATAGAACATCTAGACAGAAAATCAGTAAGGAAACAGAACTCGGACAACTTGCAATTAACTATTCTGTGTAGATTTTGCTGGAAATTTTAAAAGCTTGAAATTACTTCATTTATGTTTCTCCTTTGTTTACTGTCATATTCCACACTTCTCTCCATGAAATCTACTTTAGTCTTATACAGTAAAAGTTGTTTCTCACTATTGTTGGTGAAAGTAAATAGTATCATTAAGAACGGCAAGTCAGAGTACACACAGTTCATCACGGAATTTTGTTCCACTAGTCATGTACTCTATTCAGAGCCAAATCAAAGAATTCATATAAACACTTCAATGTTAGGCTGCAGATTATCCAATTTGATAGGAGACTCTATTGACCTCATAACAGCAGGAGTTGCAATATAAAAGACATTAGGAGTAAACAGACAGTAATGTTATACTGAAAAATGTCTTAAGTCTGCCTATGATACAGAATTAAAAGGAAATTCTGTTATATTTCTTTTAGGCCTAGGATGAAATTAAAACCCCAGGGAATTTCAATTTGGTTTCAGTATCCTTTAAGAATTATTTTTTTTATTAAAAAATATATATTTCCTTCAGGTCTTATCTTTAAACACTAAGTGAATCCTTGTTACTTCTCCCAGAAATATTAAATTCAAATAAAACCATTATCTTTTTATTATGAAATCTACAAAACAAATTCTTTACCTATGGATAGGTAAGGGACACTGGTATACCTATAAACAAATGTCTTTTTCTTTAAATTTCCTATTTTCTGTAATGTTTAAAGTCAAGATCAACAGTAGGTCAACGTTTCAGTAGATGAGTCTGTTTCAGACTTCTGTTCTTAAGCCCTGGGAAAATGTTTAAAGGCATAAAACATTTTATAAGGGCATTGCCTGCAGGATGATGATTTATCCAAGTATTATATTCATTTGTCTAAGAAATGAAGTTGCTGCACAATCTTCCTCAATTTATGACCTTCAATCTCAGCATGGGAGTACTAGGAAGACAAGTGTAAGAGGTTAAAAAAATGGATTGAGGATATTAAATGTCATCACAAAGAAAACATAAGATATTATAAATATAGTCTGAAACAGTATATATAGAAAGTTCCTATTTGACTATTAATAATGTCTTCCAAGAGGCAACTTAACCACTTTTAAATCTTTTAACTATTTCTTCTCTGGTTGTCTTTATATCTCTAAATAATATCCTCACATTGACATGTTTTATGTTATCAATTTTATGCCTCATATTTTGATTTCATGTTATGCTGGCTTACTTACACTATCTCATCCCCTTCTTCATTTATTCATTTAAGAAATAGTCACTGTGTGGATAATGTGAGCCAGGTTGTAGGGATACAACAATTAATGAGACAGATAAGGTCCCTGCTCTCAAAGAGCATATGGTCTTGTGAGGAGAGAGACCAGCATGTAAATGAATTAATGAGAACGTTCAAATGTTAATAGAGTGAAATGACAATAAAGCATCGTAATGTAATGTTAGGAAAAAATGTGCTTGGAACCACGGTACCGCTTTACATGGACTGTCAGGTAATGCTCTCTAGGGAACAGATCTTGAGTTGGTACCTGGGTAGAGGGACTCCCCTTATGAAAGTGGGCAGTACATTCCAGATAGTAAGAAAAGCAAAAACAAAGGCCCTAAGGTGGGAATTTTCTATCGCGATTATAGTTACCTACTACATAAATTTTAACACATTTATATACTTAAGCAATTGTTTATTTCCATTTATATTAGACTGCATATCTTCATTTTTCAATATATAAGATAAGGATTTCATTGTTTTCAAATCTCCTTTTCATCTTTTCCATTTTAGGGTTTTGTCATCTAAACTTATGAATTGTTAATTTTAATAATATCTAAATTATGCTCTATAACCAAAACTAGTTGTTCAATTTTTCCATAAGTTCATTCTAAAAATTCAAAAGGAAAACAATGTTTACATTATTGTGAGTAGTAAAATCTCGCTCTTTAAAGAACCAGTGGTTTGCCATGAGCTTTTTTCCTTTTGTGTACAGTTTTTTACTTTTCCTCAAGTTTCCCTTGCTTTTTTCTTTTCCTTGTATTATTTAGTTTATCACATTTTCATTTTTTAATCTACCATTCAAGCATTATATTAACTTCCCTTTTTCTCTTGAGGCTCTCTTCTGAATTTTTTCTGACCTTATTTGCCATCTAGACCTTTTATATCAATGTAACTATTATCTTGAGACTTTCTCTATTTTTCATATTTTATCCCAAAATTTCCTGAATACAACACTTTTTTCTTTGTATCAATAGAATAGTTTGGACTACAAGTAACAAAGCCATACCCAGATGACGTAAGTAATTACAAAAATAATCACCTCACTCAAAAGAAGGCCTCAGATGGAGTGATTCTAGGGTTGTTTAATTCAGTAACTAAGTGGAAACAAGGATGTAATTACTTTCCATCTTTTTGCTCTGCCAGCCTCAGTGCATCGTTTTTGTCCAACTGTCTTGCTGCTGTCAGGATGGCAACGTGGAAGCCACAATTCTAAGTGTCATACATAGGCATGGAAATATGCAGTCTCTTTTTTATTTCTCTATTTCAGGCTTAGGAAAACTTCCTTAGAAGCCATTATGTAGGCTTCTGCTCTTGTCTCACTCCTAAACAAATTATTGGCAAGGATAATGGAATTAGTATGATTAGTTTAAATAATCAAAGTTTACTTAGGTAGGAGCTAGGATCACCATTCCAAGATCATCTGGGAGAAAGGTAGACACCTACCCACTCCTTTCCCCAACCTCAAAGTAAGAAGAATGGAAAGATTGGCTATTGAAATGTGTCTGCTGCATGTTTTTTGACTGAGACCTTTTTTGATGGGGCCCACATTGCCATAAAGAGTGCCCTAAGGAAAAGTGTGTGGAGGTAAATTTTTGGGGTCCCTGCATGTGTGAAAAATCTCAATTTTACCTTCAAAAAGATTGGTAATTGCCTACTTTTGGACTCCTAGAATGAAAAAGCGCTTCCTTAGGACTCTGAAGGGATTGGTCTATGTCAAGCAGATTCCAGTGATGAGACTTTTCATACAGAACTTTGTAAGTGATCAGTTTAATCCTCTGTAGGTTTTTAAGATATGCTCTTTATTCTTGGTGTGCTACAGTTTCATAATGCAGTGTTGTGTTTTGTTTTTTCATTCAGTGCTGTTCACCTTTGAATCTAGGGTCTTATGACCTACTTCCACTCTGGGATATTTGGTTTTATTGCTTAAATGACAAGTTCCTCCCACTTCTTTTCTTCATTCTCTCTTTCTGGAATTTCTATTAATTACATGTTTGATGGCATGAATCGGTCTTCTAAGATTTTTTTATTTTTTATCTTTGCTCTTTCATTTTTGCCTCTTTAATTGTTATGATTTCTGGGAGGTGATCTTCATTTTATCGTCTAATTCTCAGCTGAATTTTTATTTCAGTAATCATATTCTTAATTTTCATGATCTTTTTAATTCACTCATATTATTACTTTCTTATTGCAGAGTATTCTGTTTCAGCTTTAGACATAATATCTCCTCCAGGCTAAACTGCATTTATACTAAAGTCTACTTGTCTCATTATTTACTATTAACAGACAGATAATGTATTTTTTGCATTTCTGAATTGACAAAAGGATCAAGGGGAAACTTTAATGACTCTGTTTCTATACAGAGATATTGACTTTATAAAGCCATTAGTCCCTTAGCTGACAAGACTAATTCAGGCAGAGCAGAGAATGATATACGCAAGGACCAACAACATACGACAGCTGGGATGTTGATTTCAGCAGTGTGATCTTGGGGACACCATCAAGATTTGCCATTGTCAAAATTGCAAAGATGCTGGATTTGTGATGAGTGTTCACCTAGTTCTCCTTCTCTTTCCTATTCTGTATTGGCATTTTCCCAATTTTCTCCAAACACAAATTGGTCACTGCTCTCACATTGCCTACACTGAGACTCTATTCAGGCCTTTCTTTCTTCAAAATATGTCTAGTTTACTTATACTCTTCATCTATTAAATCTGCAAATCTGTAACATTTCAAAATTAGCTGATTAATTCATGTTTAGATGTGAATGATTAATGGTCCAAAGAGAGATCTTGAAAACTCAATAACCTGTAATTGGCATAACTGAGAAGGAAGAATATTTTTGAGAGTCTTTCCAGGGCCTCTTGTTTCCTCTAGGCAGAGTCTCAGAAGCTCTATCCCAGGCACATTAAAACAGTAATCAGCAAGTTAATGTCTTAATTCTGAAGGAGCTTTATTATACCTAAAATGATTTGCAAATGTATTCACTTGATATAAATCTACATATACATTATATAGATAATCATAACCATCCTCTGTTTTTAGGCAGAAGAGTATTTCTGTCTTTCCATGTTTTTCAAGATCCAGATACAAATTTTAGCCAATCTCTACTCAATAAAGTCTTCAGAGACAAAAAGTTAACAGAATTGTTATACCTCATATGTTCCTTCCTTCTCAGAAATATCTAATGTCATTTTGACTGCAACTTGAAGTCCTTTCTCGTACTGACTAAAGAAATTAGCTACACACAAATGAGGGTGTTGTACTTGTTATATATTGATTACTGATTTAAGAATGCACTTAGAAGCATATACCTGGTTTTTCAGTCTGACTATTGTAAACAAATTTGCAATATATGAACCACAGCTGCAATCTGTGTCTATCAGTTCAAGGCCTCTACTATATTTATGCTGGACATGCTGTTTAACTTGTCATATCTTTTGCTAATCATCAGTAAAGCCTAGTACTGGATAAGACTTGTGTTTTGGGACATCTATTTA
The DNA here is from genome assembly GCF_949987535.1 of Balaenoptera acutorostrata. Lineage (NCBI taxonomy): Eukaryota > Metazoa > Chordata > Mammalia > Artiodactyla > Balaenopteridae > Balaenoptera > Balaenoptera acutorostrata. The sequence goes on along the minus strand of NC_080077.1, from coordinate 39,728,453 downwards.
ATGTTCTCAGCCTTTGTGATCATGCTGTCTGCTTAGGTACAAACATTTACTATTCATAATGTCTTTTAAAGAAAAATACGTTCAGGCAAACACAGACATCCCATACTCTATTTGAATACAAGCACAAAAAAGGAGCTATTGTATAATTTAAAGAATAAGGACTTTGGAGTTGGATGTAGGCTTGAATTTCATTTTTGTAATTAACCAGTGTGTACATTTTAGCAAGTTTCTTACCTCTCTGAATTTCAGTTTCCTCATTAGCAAGAAGAGGGTATATTAGTAATCTTAATAGACTATGGCAATTAAATGAGATAATTTACTGATGATACTTTAGTCTTGTCAGATAGTAGATTCTTAAAATACCTAATTTTCTCCTTCTCTTCATTTCTCACAGGTCCCACTTGGAAGTCTTTTCTGGCATAGCTGTTACACTGCTGTACATGCATGTATACATGAATGTACACAATTATGCACACACCCAATTATGCACTTAGATTAATTGAGGGGGTTTGGTGAGTATAAATAATGATGCCTGAATAGGTAAGAAGACAGAAAAAGAAAATTTTCTTTAAAATGTTAGAATCAGTGACAAGCAGTAAAATCAAGGCTGAATATTAAATAAAAAACCAAGCTTTTCTATTACAATACAGATGTCACAGGCTTGTGCTTTGCAAAAATATCTAGGTTTTTGTCTTGGAATAATTTTTAACCTTGCACTCTATTTCCATACATAACCCATTTATAGTTAGATGTTAATTTCATGCTTTAGTCCCTCTCTGTATAACCTGGGACAGCCCATTGCCTGCAATGGCTTTTAAATGCCTGTCATACAACTATAGCATGGGAGGTTTTGATGAAGAAATCTGTTGGTTGCTAGTTACAAGAACCAGGAAATATCAACAAAAGGTGGAAAGAGTATTTTTTGTTAGTGTTATTGAAATAATATCAGTGTTATTGATGTTTTTTGAAAAGGTTGTCTTAATGTCACTTCCAGAAAGATATAAATCTAAAAATTATAATTATATATGGTGTATAGTCTAGTGCTTAGTGTTATGATATTTATAATTTTACATGTATGTGTGTATTTAAATACTTAATTATTTCCAGTTATAATTTTATCCATAATGTGTGTGTTGAACTATTTTCTGGTAACTCTTTTATTTAAAAAAAACAGATTAAGTAACTTAATGAGGTATTGATTTTGACTGATATAGTGGGAATTCCAGCTTAAGTTCAAACGATACTCATATCTGGGAATCAGACACATATGGACATCTCTGGAGAACTGGTGGGACAGTCATATGGAAATCCATTTTTATGGATAGTAATTCATTATAAGAAGATGGAATAGTGTATAAAATATTTGACTTAGTAGGAAAACTTAAAGTGAGGGTGAATTCTTTGTGTAACAGCAGATTACTATGGAAAGTTGGCATTTTGAAGACTGCAGTGCAGCTCCTTTGGTGGAGACAAAGTGGAGATTAGATACCTTAAGACTGTAGGAAAGACCTTCAAAGCTCATGCCAACTTAGAAGCACTGGTGAAACAAAAACCTGTGTGGAGTACAGTGAGCCGACATGGAGTGGACTGATAATTAGGAATGAATTTTAATTGATTCATTACGTAGATTGAATTCAGTAGGGTATGACCAGGAAACAGGGATTTTCTCCTAACACCACCACACAAACACAGTCTCCAGGATCAATCTTTCCTGCCCCTTCTTGATATTTTGGAAAGATTTCATAGTTTTCAGTCATTTTCATTTCAAAATGAAATATAATGTAAATCAAAATTCTAATTTTACCTACAATTTAAGGTTTCTCTTCTTTTCTTAACTCAAACCTAACCCAAGGCTTACGAACAAGGATGGAAAGGAGAACCAGAGAGAAAGAGAGAGAGAGAGAGAGAGAGAAAAAATGCCTAGGCAAGCACCTGAGGTGAGGTGACTATTTAAGAAAGAATCACAGATTCATGCAGAAAATCTTCCTTTAGAATGACAATAGACTGGCATTTACAGCATACTTAAAAAAAAATGTCCAGACATTTTCTGGTTAAATCATAAAATGTAACAACCGAAGTGCATTTTATTTCTTCTCAAACCATTTCTCCTGTGGCATTGTGCAAAATGATTTAAATGAGTGATAATGAGAGCAGGGGGTTTTCATCCCAAATGTTTAGAATGTATGTATGAAAACATAAATAATATACCCTCATCCCTGCAAAATTGAAGTGTGGAAACTGAGAGGTTGGAGTGTTGATATAGATTGAGGTTACCCTGGAGGGAAATAAGATATGCTAATGAATATTTATGTTCTCAATAAATATGTGAAGGATTTCTACTATGGATATATAGCTAAAATTGCAGTACTGAACTCAGGTTAGAGGCAATAAGGAACTGAAACATCTGAATATGTTCAACATTCAGTTGGAAATAGTTGTTTTACAAGCACTCTATGAGCAGTTGCTTTAGAAAAATCTTAATGTTAAAAAAAAAAGTTAATGTTGATGTCATGATGCAAATATATTTAAACTTTTGCTGTTTATTGGTAAAACTTTGAATTAAAACTATTTTTCTGCTTTTAAAAAATTATACATAATGATGTACGTTATATTAAATTAGAAAAAATTTTTAAGAAAAAAATTTAGAAACCCTGAAATTCTACCATATAGAAATAATAACTATTGATAAATGTTTGATGTGTTTTTAGTTTCTTTTTCTATGCAAATATAAATTTATATATATATTTTATAAACATGGCATATAAAAAATATATATACATTTTTAATTAATTAATTAATTTATTTATTTATTTATTTTTGGCTGTGCTGGTTCTTCGTTTCTGTGTGAGGACTTTCTCCAGTTGTGGCAAGCGGGGGCCACTCTTCATCGCGGTGAGCGGGCCTCTCACTATCGCGGCCTCTCTTGTTGCACAGCACAGGCTCCAGACGCGCAGGCTCAGTAATTGTGGCTCACGGGCCCAGTTGCTCCGCTGTATGTGAGATCTTCCCAGACCAGGACTCGAACCCATGTCCCCTGCATCGGCAGGCAGACTCTCAACCACTGCACCACCAGGGAAGCCCTAAAATATATTTTTAATTTGAATTTTTTAATCACATGATTTTTTAATAAGAGAATGTTATAATTTTTTTGTTACTATAAATAGTGTCACAATAAAAATCCTTGCACATTTGTCTTAGGTACTGCTATGATCTGAATGTTTGTGTCAAACTCTCCACACCAACAGGTTCATATTTTAAAATCCTAACACCCGATGTGATGGTATTAGGAGGTGGCACCTTTGGGAGGTGCTTCAGTCATGAGGGTGGAGCCCTCATGAATGGAATTTGTGCCCTTATGAAAGAGGTTCTACTACGCTCCCTAGCTCTACCTGCCATGTGAAGATACAAGAAATCTGCAACCTGGAAGAGGGCTCTCATCTAATCACACTGGCACTCTGATTCAGACTTCTAGCTTCCAGAACTATGATAAATAAATGTTTGTTGTTCATAAGCCACCCAGGCTATGACATTCTCTTATAACAACCTGAACAGATTAAGATAGGTGCATACAAGTTCATCATTTATATATATCTCTCTGATACAGGTGTATTTTTATTTTTATGTGTCTCTTTATCTTATAATGAATTTTGCCATAACATATTTTGTCTAAAATTAACATGCTACCTTGGCTTCTTTTGATTGCAAAATATATCTTCTCCCATCATTTTAAGTTCAATATGTGTATGTGTGTATGTGTACATATGTTTGTGTATGCATGTGAGTGTTTTGGATATTTTCCTTGTCAGCAGTGTAGAGCTGGATTTCATTAAAAAAATCTAACCCAACAATCTGTTTTTTTAATAGCTGGATTTAATCCATTTACATATATTGGAGCTAATGATTATAGTTAATGATTAATACAATGGCTTTATTTTTGCAACTTATCTTGTGTTTTCTGCTTTTTATATTTTTTTCCTTTTCTTATATTTCTCCTTCCCTGCCTTCTGCTGGATAGTTTCTTTTTATTCCTCTGTTATTTTAGAAATTTTATTCAGTTCAGTATTAATTTGGCATTTTATGTATATTAAATGAATTATATATTAACTAATTCTTTCAAACAGCTCCATGAATTATATACTGTTAGTATGTTAATTTTATGGGTAAAGGAAAATGAGCCCTAGAGAGATAAAATAATTAGCCTAAAGTTACACAGTCAATAAGTAAAAGAACCAGAATTCAACTCAAACACTTTTGCTCCAGAGTCTATGCTTTTCCCAACCACTGGGCTAAATCAGAGCCATGGAGCAAAATACAGAGTTTTGGACAAGGCTGTAGGATATTTTGTGACAATACTACATACCATGGTAGTAAATAACATACTAAGAAAGGCTTTATTAGAAGGTGATATTTGAGCAAAGACTTGAAGGGGGAGGAGAAAGAATTTATACAGATATCTGAAGAAAGAGAATTCCAGGTAGAAACGAATACTAAGCCCTGTGGTGGCAGCCACAAACAAGGAGTCCTTGTGTCTGTGAGCAAGCAAGTGTTGAATGATGACAGCGAGCAAACAAGAGGCTAGGTCATGTAGAGCCTTGTAGGTTATAGGAGAAACTTTTGTTTTATTGGAACACAGGAACACCCATTCATTTGTGCATCATAGAACTGCAGAATAGAATGGTTCCAACCGAGACTATATGGATTGCAAGGCCTAAAATATGTACTATCTGGCTCCTTACAAAACAGTTTGCCAACCTCTGTTCTACTCCAAAAATGTTCGAATGAATGAAAAAAAAAAGCTTAATTTTGATACTTTATCATATAATTATATTGTTATAGACCACATAATGTATATTATATAATATATACTGTATGTATATTAAATACATAAATGTAATGTGTATATATACACACATAAAAATGTATACTGTAAATATAATATTCATTTCATGTATATTAGTGCATATTAAAATTATGTTATATAATATATAAATAATATATAATAGCATAACTATCTACACTATATAATTATATATAACTGTTTAACAATATGTAATTATAGCTCTGTATAGCTTTTATAATACATACATATATGTGTGTATATTAAAAATATATATGTCTGTAAAACTTTTATTCTCCTTTCTCAACTAAATTCTAAAATAGGAACTGTGCCTTATAATTTCTTTATTACTTTGTTCCCAATTTAGCCTGGTGTTAAAGTGTTTAATAAATACTTGAGTTGGCATAAAATTGTTTTAGTTATAGTAATTCTTAACCTACTGACCTATTATAACTGTTTGCTCTTAAATTGGAGGCTTATGTGAGAGATCTAGAAGAAAGATTTGAAATGGAGTAACATAGCGATTCGAATATAAATCAGTAAATTATCGCTGCAATTATATGTTTTCAGGGTAAACAAACTGTTCTTTATGAGGTGTGATTAAGCAGTCTCACAGAGTTAAGAACTTCTTAAAGTGCCTTGTTAGCAACCAATAGTTACACATAGGGAGTATCTAGCTTGATGTACTATTGAGTCAGAACTTTCTGTGTTAGATTTGTATGCTTCTTTTCCACAGAGGTTTTGGTCCATTTTTAAAGCTATGGACATTGATGGATTAAAAAGTACCATGGCCAATATTGCGTGAAACCCTGTAATCCCAAACTATATGCTTCACTGAAGCTGCTTAAAGAAGTGTAACTCTTGTTTAAAAAGAAAATGTAAGCGAGAGAAGTGAAAACAACTTTGAGGAAGCTAAATCCACAAATGAAGGGCAGTGATGTGTGTTAAGTTTGGAAAAATGTCTTTGATAATGTGTTCTGAGAGCAAAAATCTATAGTAGAGTTATTTTAGAGCTAGCTTTCTCTTCAATTATAATTTGTCACTAGCTGTGTGGAAGTTTTAAGGTATCATAAACATTGCCTGACAACACACAAAATTTAAAATCTCTACGTTACACAATGGACACTATTTGTATCAGTGTCACTTATCCAATGACTCCACAAACCATATAAATGATATAGTTCATAAATGCACAAATATTTCACAAGGGAACATAAAATACTAAATTTTTATTGTATCAGTTTAAACCTGTTCTAGCTTATTATGTGGCATGCTGTCCATCTGATTGATACTCCAAAGTCACTACGAAAAAAGATGGAAGTTTAAATCACAATTTATAGGTTAAAAGTTACTGATCCAATTGTTTCCTTGAACTACAAGTGGTTATATGCAGGACCTGAGGTCTCCCACTCCTTTGGCATATGCATTTATGTATTTTGGGTTGAGTAAAACCCAGTGGTCTCCTCCAGTGCCTACAACGCTAGTACATTTTCTCCTTTGCTTTTATGTAAAAAGTACTGCCTGAACATAGTCTGTACAGTTTGGTGAGAGAACACTCTTTCTGGTCTTAGACTTCGAATATGAACTCTCAGCTCTGGATCCTATGTTCCTATATTCCAATTTTTATTAACAGTGCTGTCAGGCATGTAAATTTTAAATTTTGTAGAAAAATTGGGGCTGAGGAATGAGGGTGGGAATTGACAAGGGATTTGTAATAATCTTGTTACTGAGAACAAAAGACAAAAACCATTTTTCTTTTTGAGGAATTGTACTCTTTTCTTCTGGAAACAGATGTGAGATTTTTTTTTTTTAATACTTTTTTTTTTTTTAATAATTAATTTACTTTTTTTTTTTTTTTTTAATTTTTGGCTGTGTTGGGTCTTCGTTTCTGTGCGAGGGCTTTCTCCAGTTGTGGCAAGCGGGGGCCACTCTTCATCGCAGTGCGCGGGCCTCTCACTATCGAGGCCTCTCTTGTTGTGGAGCACAGGCTCCAGACGCGCAGGCTCAGTAATTGTGGCTCACGGGCCTAGTTGCTCCGCGGCATGTGGGATCTTCTCAGACCAGGGTTCGAACCCGTGTCCTCTGCATTGGCAGGCAGATTCTCAACCACTGCGCCACCAGGGAAGCCCAGATTTATTTATTTTTTTTACCTTAGGAAACAAAAAATAGAAAGCACTTTCCTTAATAAGTCTAGGGGTATGTGGGGAAAGAAATGCTGAGCCTCAGTACACAAGAAAGAAGAGGGAACTAACACGTATTGAGAACTGAATGTGCATGACACTGATAGAAGCTTTAAAAACATTATCATACCTGAAAAAATTTTTTTATTGAGTACAGTTGCTTTACAATGTGGTGTTAGTTTCTGCTGTACAACAAAGTGAATCAATTATATGTATACACATATCCACTCTTTTTTAGATTTCTTTCCCATTTAGGTCACCACAGATCACTGAGTAGAGTTCTCTGTGCTATATAGTAGGTTCTCACTAGTTATCTATTTTATACATAGCAGTATATATGAAACATTATCATATTTAATCAGTACAAGGACTTTACAGAACCGAGAACTGAGCTTTAGCTATATTAATGACATTCTCCAATTCATCCCATTATGCTTTGGTCTGCAACTATTAGAATTTATGATTCAAACTTACACAATAAAAATTCACATTGCATGAAATTCAAAGCTAAGGGTGGGCTTCAGTGTTGACAGATTCACTGAACCAAATATGTTATCAAGGACTCAGGCTCCTTTGGTCTCTCTGTGCAACCATACACAGTTTGGGTTTCAACATAAGGCCAGTTCTCTCATGGCCATAAGATGCCTGCCAATAGCAACTGAGCATACTTCCTTGTTCACATGCAAGGGGAGTGACAGAGAACATTGTTTTTGGAGGCTCTCCCAGGAGAGGAAGGCAGACTTTCCCAGAACCTTCCAATGGGACAGCAGTCCTTTCCTTGAATTACATTAGCTCCAGTAAAATCTCATCTAATCTCATCATCATGGAACCCAATAAATCTCATCACTAGCCAAAGAGATGAGATGATCTTTAGTGGGGTCAGGCCCACCTCCAGGAGCTGGTGGTAGAGTCAGTTCTCTTGAAAGTCAGGGACTGAATGGGATGGAGTGAATAAAGCATTAAGTTAAGTTCTGTTAGAGCCAGATGGCAGAAGAGGAAGCCCCAAACTTCCTTACCCCACAGAGACAAAACATTAACAGAACAAAGGATAAAGTCACATGGTCAATAGAGGAAGAAAAAGCATTTGACAAAATTCAACACACTTTCTTAAAGACACTCAACAAACTGTGAATGGAAAGATTTATGTCAGTATAGTAAAGGCCATAATATGAAGAACCCACAGCTAGCATAATCTCAATGGTGAAAACGTGAAAGCTTTTCCTCTAAGATCAGGAATAAGACAATGATGCCCACTGTTACCACTTCTATTCAACATAGTACTGAAAGTCTTAGTTAGAGCAATTAGGGAAGGAAAAGAAATAAAATCAGCAAAATTGGAAAGTAAGAATTCAAATTATTTCTGTTCACAGATGACATGATTTTATATGTAGAAAACCCTAAAGACTAGCAACAACAACAAAAACCTGTTAGATCCAATAAATTAATTCAGTAAAATTGCAAGATATAAAATCAACACATAAAAATCAATTGCATTTCTATATAATAAAAATGAATAATCCCCAAAGGAAATTAAGAAAACAGTCCTATTTATAATAGCATATAAAAGCACAAAATAGTTATATATAGACTTAACCAGGAGGTGAAAGATTTGTACACTGAAAACTTCAAAAATTATAAAAGAAATTAAAAACAAATAAATGGAAAGACATTCCATGTTCACAGATTGGAAGAATTAATATTGTTAAAATTTCCATGCTACCCAAAGTGATCTACATATTCAATGCAATCCCTATCAAAATTCTAATGGCATATTTCATAGAAAGAGAAAAAACAAGCCTAAAATTCATATGGAATGACAAAGGATCCTGGATAGCCAAAAGAATCTTGATAAAGAATAAAGCTGGAGACCTCACACTTTCTGACTTCAAAACATATGACAATACTGTAGTATTCAAAACAGTGTAGTACTGGCATAAAGACAGACATATAAACTAATGGAATAGAATAGAGAGACTAGAAATAAATTTAGGTATATACAATCAAATAATAGTCAACAAGTGCCACGACTACACAATGGGGAAAAGACAATCTCTTCAACAAATGGTGTTGGGAAATCTGGATATCCACATGCAAAAGAATAAAACTGAACTCTTATACCACACACAAAATCAACTCAGCATGGATTAAAGACTTAAAAGTAAGGCCTGAAACTATAAAACTCCTAAAAGAAAACACTGTGGCAAAGCTTCACAACATTGGTCTTGGCAATGATTTATTAGACATGACACCAAAAGTGCAGGCAACAAAAGCAAAAATAGATAAGTAGGACTACTTCAAACTAAAATGTTTTGCACAGCAAAGGAAACAATCAACAAAGTGAAAAGGTAACATACTGAATAAGAGAAAATATTTGCAAACTATGTAAATATATATGATAAGAGGTTAATATCCAAAATATATAAGAAACTCCTACAACTTAATAGCGCAAAAACAAATAACCCAATTAAAAATTAGGTAAAGGACTTGAATAGACATTTCTCCAAAGAGGACATACAAATGACCAAAAGGTATATAAAAAGATTCTCAGTAACACTAATTATCAGGTAAATGCAAATCAAAACCATACGGAGATACCACCTCATATCTGTTAGGCTGGCCATTATAAATAAAAACAAAATAACAAGCCATGATGTGGGGAAATTGGAACTCTTGTGCACTCCTAGTGGCAATGTAAAATGGTGTAGCCACTATGGCAAACTGTGTGAAGTTTCTTCAAAAAATTAAAAATAAAATTACCATATGATCCAGCCCCATATCTCATTTCTGGGTATATCCCCAAAGAAACTGAAAGAGATATTTGCCTTCTCATGTTCATTGCAGCATTATTCACAATAGCCAAGACGTGGAAACAAATTAAATATTCATTGATAGATGAGTGGATAAAGAAAATGTGGTATGCACTTGCAACAGAATATTACTTATCCTCAAAAATAAGAAAATCCTGTCATATGCTACAATATAGATGAAACTTGAGGACATTATGCTAAGCGAAATAAGCCAGTCAAAGAAGGATAAACACTGTGTATTCCAGTTATATGAGGTATCTAAAATAGTCAAACTCATAGAAGCAGGAGGTAGAATGATGGTTGCCTGGGGCTAAGGGGAGGGGGAGATGGGAAGTTGCGGTTTGATGGGTATAGTTTCATTCATGCAAGAAGAAAAAGTTCTAAGGATTTGCTGTACAACAATGTGTATATAACAATATAATGTGTATATAACAATGTGTATATAACAATACTGTACTGTACACTTAAAAATTTGTTAAGAGGGTAGATTTCATGTTATATGTTTTTTACCACAATAAAAACAAATAAAAAAACAATTGAGTTCTGTTAAAAGGAAGAACAGAGCTAGATTCTGGGTAAGTTAAACAATCTACTCTATTAAAACAGGATCTTTGACTCCTGAGGAAACAAGACTATTTCAGCATCAGAGGCTGGGATGTGTTGGCCTATGACAACTAGTTTTCATTTAAAATAGAAAACTTACTTTAGGAAAAAGGAATGCATGTTATATAGAGCATAATATTATTAACTACCATTTCTTAAGTACATGTTAAATACTTATCTAAGCTCTTTATGTGTTACCTAAAATGACCCTCACAACAATCTTATTAAAGTAGGTATAATTATGTTCATTTACTGATACGAAAATTAAGAGCAGAAAATTTAAGCAACTTGCTCCAGCTAAAGTGTGGAAGAATTCAAACACAGCAGCATAATTGCAGAGTCTACTCTCTAAAAACATGTGAGAGAAAAATCCGAAGAGGGCTCCACTATGAGAAAAATCTATGTTAGAGTTAGCCTGCCTTACATGATTGACAAAATCACTATAGCATCTCAAAAGCAATAAAAATATTAACATTGATTCACAGCATCTTGTGCGATTGCTTGAAGATAAAGGGAGCAACTAGAATCATTAATAATGTTTATATTTTGTCTCTCCTGATGTGACTCAAACATATGCTCTTCTTCTTAACTGTTTGTGTGGTATGCTCTTGACTTCCTGACAGAAAAATGTGAATTCTATTGTCCTTAGTTAATGCAGAAACAATTAGAGACCTAATGTTTGCACTCTTTTCTTTTAACTTCTGCCTACTTTGTCAGACAAAGTATTATTAAATACTTGAAGAGGTGGCCATAAATCATTTAAGGTAATTAGCTACTCTCCACAGAAAGTTCAGCTCTGTATCTTTTTAGAAGAAACTGGGAAAATTGTCTTGATTGACTAGTACTAGCAGATTCTCCAGGGGACATCTAATCTCTTGGGTTTAATATTTCTTTTGTGCACTATGAGTAGGAGCAAGCCTGATGTTTTTCATCTCCATTTTTTTTTTTTTTTAAGGATTTTCTTTTTAATTAATTAATTTATTTATTTTTGTCTGTATTGGGTCTTCGGTTCGTGCGAGGGCTTTCTCCAGTTGCGGCAAGCGGGGGCCACTCTTCATCGCGGTGCGGGGACCGCTCTTCATCGCGGTGCGCGGGCCTCTCTCCATCGCGGCCCCTCCCGTTGCGGGGCACAGGCTCCAGACGCGCAGGCTCAGCAATTGTGGCTCACGGGCCCAGCCGCTCCGCGGCATGTGGGATCTTCCCAGACCAGGGCTCGAACCCGCGTCCCCTGCATTAGCAGGCAGACTCTCAACCACTGCGCCACCAGGGAAGCCCTTCATCTCCATTTTTACTTTTACATTTTTGCTTTATATTCTTTCCCTTCACATGTGACATGCTAAGGGCTGTCACACCTACACTGTGGTGCAATCATAAAGAATCTGTAGTCATTTTCCTGTGTCACTCTTCCCCTGTATTATCATGTAAGGGTCTCAGAGTAAAGTAGTTGTGCAACATCATGATTTTCAAGGTCAAACTCTTCGTTTTTCTCCTCAACACTATATTAAATTTTTACATATTCTTGGTTTTATTCTTGAATTATTTAAAACAATATATTCTAAGTTCCATTTAAGTCTTAAATTTCGAGTGTGCCAAGTCATGGTATCATAGAATTTGAAAATAATATATTTAAATTGTATTTTCTTATTATTTCCCTTTTCCACATAGTTCTTCTTACCCATTGTCCTGAGAAGAAATTTTAATGTTTGCTTTTTTATGCATAATTTTCCCTTAGGCTGTTTTTTTTTTTTGTTAGTCCATGGAATAATTTGAATAATCAGTGAACATTCTGAAAAGTGAACGTTTTGTCTATTGAAAGGGGATGAATTTAAGTGGACTATCCAGGTCTAAAACTCTAAGAATTATAATCTTGGACTTTCTCCAAAATTATCCTCTTGTCAGCATCACAAGGAACCATTTACTTGACTAATTTACCATCTATGCTCCCAAGTGTGTGTTTCAAAATCCTCTTTATTTTCTTTAACTTTTCATTATGGGGATTTTCAAACATACAAAATTAGAGAGAATAGCAAAACAAAATCCCTTATATCCATTACCCAGTTTCAACAATTATCAACATTATCCCAAATGTTTTTAAACTTTCCACTAATCTCCATTTTTTTCCTAGCACATGCTTTAAAGTAAATCCCAGACATCCTGTCATTTCGCCTGTAAATAATTTCATTTACATAAAGCTCTTGCTAAAGAGTAAGAATTGTGCAAGAAAAACATTCAAATGAGTATGAAAATCACAGCTGGGACTTCCCTGGTGACGCAGTGGTTAAGAATCCTCCTGCCAACGCAGGGAACACGGGTTCGATCCCTGGTCTGGGAAGATCCCACATGTCACGGAGCAACTAAGCCCGTGCGCCACAACTACTGAGCCTGCGCTCTAGAGCCCGTGAGCGACAACTACTGAGCCCATGTGCCACAACTACTGAAGCCCGCACGCCTAGAGCCCGTGCTCTGCAACAAGAGAAGCCACCGCAATGAGAAGCCCACGCACCGCAACGAAGAGTAGCCCCCGTTCGCGGCAACTAGAGAAAGCCCACGCGCAGCAACAAAGACCCAACACAACCAAAAATAAATAAATAAAAATTAAAAAAAAAAAAGAAAATCACAGTTATCCCTCTAGATATGCTCAAGTAGTAGAGAGTGAAAAGGAGCCTTGGCAAGCTTCTAGTTCCCTTGAGTTACAATCCTGACTCAGACACATATTAACAATGGGATTTCAGTCATGCACCTTCACCTCTGTGTCCTCAGTTCTCATTTCTTTTTTAAAAAATTACTTACTTAATTAATTTTATTTTTGGCTGCATTGGGTCTTCGTTGCTGCCTGCGGGCTTTACCTAGTTGCCGCTAACGGAGGCTACTCTTCGTTGCAGTGCATGGGCTTCTCATTTGCGGTGGCTTCTCTTGTTGCGGAGCACGGGCTCTAGGCTCATGGGCTTCAGTAGTTGTGGCTCACGGGCTCTAGAGCACAGGCTCAGTAGTGTGGTGTATGGGCTTAGTTGCTCTACAGCACGTGGGATCTTCCTGGACCAGGGATCGAACCCGTGTTCCCTGCATTGGTAGGCGGATTCTTAACCACTGCGCCACCATGGAAATCCCTCAGTTCTCATTTCTAAAGTGGAAATTTTAAAATGTCTTTTACCTCAGAGACAAATACTGGGTTGTTATAAGGATGCAACATACAGAGAATGCAAGCTGACTTTGTAAACCTCAAATACAATGGCACCTTTTATAGAAAGTTAGCATAAAAGCACTGAACAAATATGTGTCATATGGAAAAAAAGTCTATAAAAAATGAATTAAAGACATCTGTACAATGTCAGGTAGTTGTATGAAGTGTATAGAGTTGAGTCACTTCAACAAGTGTTTTGCTCAACTAATGTTGAGCAGGTAGCTATTTAGCAATAGCAATTGAATATATAGTGTATATAAAGTATACATTTAGACCATTTGACATTTTAGTATTTTGCCAATAAAGCACCATATAATTGACAGACATTTTCTTTCTTCATTTAGAGGCTTTATCATTATGTAGTAATAGCAAGAAAAATACTCTATTTTCACACTACTGCTTAGGTTAAATGTCAGATCTTTGCATCTCATCTGCAACCTGTGTGTTTAGGGCATTTTTGCTGCCTAACATGGTGACTAAATGGATCTTCTCACATGAACTTTTGTTGATCACTTGTTGTTCATGGTGACTGCAGTGATTTACTGTTTGCAAGAAATTATGTTTTTCCCTAAATAATTTTTTTTTTTTTAAATGAATGCCATTTTGGACCAGGCGAGTTTTTTTTTAGAAATTCACGTTCTTTTATTTATTTATTTATTTATTTATTTATGACTGTGTTGAGTCTTCGCTTCTGTGCGAGGGCTTTCTCCAGCTGCGGCAAGTGGGGACCACTCTTCATCGCGGTGCGCGGGCCTCTCACCATCGCGGCCTCTCTTGTTGCGGAGCACAGGCTCCAGACACACAGGCTCAGTAATTGTGGCTCACGGGCCCAGTTGCTCCGTGGCATGTGGGATCTTCCCAGACGAGGGCTCGAACCCGTGTCCCCTGCATTGGCAGGCAGATTCTCAACCACTGCGCCACCAGGGAAGCCCCCCTAAATAATTTTTTTAAAGTAAGAATATTTTGGACTGGTTAAGTTAAACTTGGTTCAATTAGACACAAAAAAACTGAATTTTGTCTTTGGAGAGTACCATATCTTGTGGCTGCGAGGGATGCAAAGATGAAAAAGCCACGGGCACTGCCCTTTAAGAGCTTGAAATTCTGTCATAGAGAAAAATATGCAAAAAAAAGATCTGCTGCTAGACAGAATAAAATATATACTTTAATAGAAGAACAAATAAGCAACGACAGAGGAAGGAGCTATTAAGACCAGAGGAAAAGAAGAGTGGGAGAGAAACAAAATGTGACTAGTAGGTGGCAGTTTGTGTCCAGAGCTTAAAAAAAAATCAAATATCATATTCTTGACCCGAGATACCACTAAAAAAATGCATGAAATAAGTATGAAGTCTAAAAAATAAATCAGTATAGGTTGTTCCTTTCTTCTTTTTATCTACAACCTCAAAAGGTTGATAATATGTAGCATATTTGTAATTGACAACAGAAAAAAGTCTACAAATAATAAGAAAAAAGAGGGTTTTAATCAGCAGTTTAGCTAAATGCACTATATAACATTGTAAAATTAAACAGTTTTTGTGGGGAAAGAATGGCATAGAATTACAGTAAGCTTTTTAGTCAAAGCAGCTGCTCTCGTGGTTTGTGTGAGGGTTCCTGAATTCACACAACCCAGAGAGCTTACTCTGGCGCCACGGTGGTCGCTCTCGTCTCATCACACTGCAATACTCAATTGTCTGTACAAACCATAAAAGGTTTACGGCAACTAATAAACGGAGCTGATCAGATTTAATGCCGTTGCTCTCACACTCTAGTGCTATGTAACAAACTGTGTAGAAAACCTCAGAATTTATTTTTTCCGTTTTAAAAATGCTTTGGGGGAATCTTTGAGTGTATCACAGCAGCATAGGGAGGATATGTTGTGGAATTCCCATTGCTGTGAGGGCTGGTGAGAGATACATCTGCACCCAACACTTTAAAGGCGCGTACTTTATGCTTCTGTCCTTGTAATGCACACCCCCTGGCTATGATGGGAGAAGGGGCCTCCTTCGCCCTTCACTCAGATGCTCCCCTAAGCGCAGGCTTCTTCCATGGAGAAGTTCTGGATCTCCCTGGGGCCAGCACGTTACAGAGTTTCCTCTACAGTACCCTCCTCAGGCCAGCTGGTACCTAAGTGGAGTGGGGCATGAACGGTGTGCTGTGTCTGTTTTTTCCTTGGCCACACATTCTTTGGGACCATCCTCAGCTTTCTGGAACTTCACTACAGTGCTGTGTGACATACAGATGAAGCACATCTCTCTCCCCAGCCATCTTCATAGCTCCATTGTCCTAGACAGCGAAGGGAGGATCACGCTTATCATACAGAGAGTCAATTGATTTCCATTCAGTGTGAGTCATGTTTGCTTTAATTGGGACATAATCAATGTCCATTCTACTAAAACAGTCAGTATGCTCTTTGATGAATTGCTTTTAATTTTGCTCTGACAGTTTGTGGTAGATTCTTAAAGGTGATATTACCTTTTTCATTTAAAGCTGGAAATTCTATATCTATAGCCACATAACAACATACTGACATTAAATCATACTCATTTGAAAGAGTATAATATGAACTTTTTGAATTCTCCATGCCAGCTTCCATATTGCTCTAATCAAAGAAGCTAATGTATAAAAAGTTACTAATAAAAGATACAGAGACAGAGAAAAAAGACCGTTCAACTGAAAAGTGAATTTCTATCTAAGATTGAATTCTGGTGATTAAAATTGAATTACTAAGAGTAGATTTAAGACTGGGTTTCAAGACATCGTTTCGAGTTGAGACAAACTTGTTTTCCACTTCAATTTTATTTAAGAATTAAATTTTTCATTCAGTAGCAAAATCACAAAAACAAACCACTTTATCAAGAGAGTATGAAAGATATTTAATCAAATCATAGTGACTAATAATATAGCCATTATATATTATAGCTAATAATATATACATTATTTCATTTACTCTCATTTTACACAACTGAAAAGAAGTAAACAAACCATATTGCTAGCTAAATAATCTGGGAAACATTCGTACTTTACATAGATGCTACCTACATTTAATGTTACTATCTGAGTAGAGGATTTTAAATTTGAAAGAGGTGTAAGAAATCATCTAAGTGAACACCTTTACTTTACAAGTGAAGAAAAAGTGGTTAAGAGATCTTAAATAACCTAACCTAATAACATAGCAAGTAAGAAAGACATAATTAATATCTGGTCTCTTGACTAGACATTACTCATCTAATTTCTACCATATAATTCATAACTCTTTTTCTTATCTGTTTTAAATTACTGTGATTATATTATTTTCTTTGATATATTTATTTGAGTTTTTAAATTCATTGGGAAACCTGGTATATTCTTTAAACCAGAAAACCAAATGGTGTTTCATTAATTCAGCATGCATTTATCACATCCCTACAAGACAAAGCCCTAACTCTACAGAACTTATGCATGCTAGGGAACAGGATAAACAAGGAGAAAGCAGGCAATTACACTGGAGCATGATATATGATACAGTAAGGTTATCATACATTGTTATGAGTACAGAGTAGGAGCACAGCTCAATGGTGGACAGAGGTGGGTGGGTCGTATAATGAGGTTGATTTCAAACTGAGCCCTGAATGATTAGTGGTTGTTACCCCCGCAGTGAAGAAGAATAGAAAAAGCATGTACCAGGATTAGGGAGCAAAGTGTGGAAAGGCTCAGAAGTGAGACTGTGCAGTACTTCTACTTTCAAGGATGTGCTAGGAGATTGATTTTACTGCAGCTGAGTGAATGACAAGAGAAATGAGTAGAGAAGTATGCAAGGGTCAGATAATATTTGGACTTTAAACTGAGGGAAAAAGATCTGTTGAAGGGGCTTCAGGAGGAGATACAAAGTTCACTCTGATTCAAGGGCAGAGACTGGCACCCCTGTGGTTAAGGCAGTCATCTTGCTATGTGACATCCTGCTTTCAATTGTGTGATGGCTTCCATTTCCTTAGGACAGAGTCTAATCTCCTTACACAGTTTACAGGGATTTGCTTCTGTTTCTTCTACCTTGGTGCCAAATTTCGGCTGCACTGGAACAGAATGACTCATGCTAAGAAGTCTGGCTTCTGCGACATTGAAAATTCTCAGTATGTCAGTATGTTACAATGTGGCTTCTTACCTGGGACGCTTCTCCTCTTCTTCTTTGTCCAGGAAGCACCTACTCATAATTTAGATTTCAGCCTAAATGTTACTTCTTCCAGGAAGCCTTTCCTGAAATCACACAGTCCTACTCTAAGCTGGTTTTCATCTACTCTGTGTCTTCAAGACCAAGCATACTATCACTGTCATATCATTGGCATCCATAATACGATTGCATGAAAATGCTTGTATTCTTAAAAAAAAATCAAATGTGAATAATATGTGTGTGATATTATATGAAATAAGAATAATAAAGCTGACATTGTTGGAAACAGAAGTCATGACTGCAAATTTTCTTATCGTTTTCCTCGCTGGCTATAACCTCTGCTCAGTAAATGCTTGTTGAATAAATAAATTGGTATAAAGCTGGGGCAATGAGACTAACATGAGGTGGTTACATATGCGATGTAACCAAGGGAACGGCAATGGCATTGGAAGGAAGTGGACGGTCCCTGGAGCTACTAAAGAGATATGGGGGGGGGGATTCCCTGGTGGCAAAGTGGTTAAGAATCCGACTGCCAATGCAGGGCACATGGGTTCTATCCCTGGTCCGGGAAGATCCCACATGCCGTGGAGCAACTAAGCTGGTGCACCACAACTACTGAGCCTGCGCTCTAGAGCCCGCGAGTGACAACTACTGAAGCCCATGTGCCTAGAGCCTGTGCTCCACAACAAGAGAAGCCACCGCAATGAGAAGCCCGTGCACCACAACGAAGAGTAGCCCCTGCTCGCCGCAGCTAGAGAAAGCCCGCATGCATCAACGAAGACCCAACGCAGCCAAAAATAAAATAAATAAATAATTAAATTTAAAAAAAAAGAGAGATACAGGGGATGAATTGACTGAACCAAGGGATTGGTAGTGAAGGATGATGGCAGAACAGTGGTTGACCTTCAGGTTTGGCTTACACAATGGCTTGACGGGGTTACCAGTCACTGAAATAGGGAACCCAGAGGCAGAGTACTTATGGAAGGTCAACATGAAGACTACCGTTTTATGCATGTTGCATTTTTAGGCTGAAGGATCTACAAGTAGAAATAAGCTCAAGACTGTGGTAAGTGGGTCTGGAGCTCCTCAGGGAAATTTGGATAGAGAGGTATGAGTCATTGGCATAGAATGGCAGGGGAAGTGTGTAGAGTAATAGGAAAGAGCTGAAAATGCAACCCTGAGGAACAGAAATGTTTTAGGATTGGGAAAAGAATAATGAAACTACAAAGGTGCAGAGAGATAATAATAATAATAATGGTTAACATTTGTTGTGGGCTTACCGTATACCATAGACCGTGCCAAGTGCTGTATCATTTAATTAATCCAACAATAAAATGAAGTATATTACATCCCTATTTCTCACCTTGTCTTTCACATTTTACAACTATCAAAATAATATATGCTTTTACAAAATTCACAATGATATAAATACATAATTAGAAGGTAACTGTATTATATAATCCATTCTGCAAAATAACTTTCAGTAAAGTTTAGTGCATATCCCTCTAATTCTTCCTTCTCTCTGCATATTTATGTTGTGATTGATAATTCTTTTTTTTTTTTTTTAAGATTGTGTTACTTTTGTGCAACTTAATTTTTCCAGATGATCACAACTGGTTTACTTTATATTTTAAAACAGTTGCCGGTATTTCATTGTATGGATACAATAAGCAGTCCAAGTAATGTTACAATGAGTAATCTTTACAGTGAAGAAAATTAGGCTTACAGGTAAAAATAGGCTTAGAGTAAAATTGTCAAGGGAAACGGCTAATAAGCGGTGGAAGCAGGACTCAGAAGAGAGAAGCCAAATAAATATCAGATCACAGAAGCCCAAAGATGTCTGGAGAATATGTCAAGAAACGTGGGGATATTAACAGTGCAAATGTTACAGAGATTAAGTAATATTTAGCAAGAATTTATTCGTGACAACCACTAATGCATGGTGAGTACAACTTTAATGGAGCAAGTCAGAGGGCAAGGTTGAGGGTGAATGGAGGATGATTAAGAGGAGATGGTGATTTTAAACAGCCTTTTCAACAAGTTTAAAGGAGAGGAGATAGGGTGGTAGTCAGAGGTTTATAAGGTTGAAGAACCCCATAAACAATAACATTTAAAAAAAATATAAAGCCATTTTGATAGCTCATCAAAATATTTTTCTTTGATTTGTAGTTGGATGAATATGGAAACATCGAGAAGATGGGTGATTATGTGCCTAAAAGCAAAAATCATACTAAACAAATGTGCATCACATACCTTGACCTGTACAGACGAGTCACCAAAGTATGCGTATGATTGAAGCAACTCTGATTTCTTCTTTCTTAAAAGCTTATTGTGAAACATTTAAGACATAGAAATAGAAAGCACATTATGAGGTAACCCTTATATCCACTGATATACTAAAAAATAAAATAGTGCCAAATTACTTAAAGCCCCATGATGCCCCTCTTTGATTTTACCTCCCTGCCTTCACCTGAACAGTTACCAATGTCATGAGTTTGGTGACTCCTCTGCAGGAGATAAACTAAGAATACATTCTCATTGTGTCATTTTCACGGAAAATGACAGCTAATAGGGATTAGTATAATGTTGATCTATTATTTGACACTATGAGAAATTCTCAAGTTTGAGAAAGTTTAAAATATACTTTTATACAAACAGTAAAGTGAATTTTAGAAGGTGGTTTAAGGCATACAAGCTAAGTAATTTTTCATGTAAACCAGACAGTCTGAGCATTATCGTAAAAGATAAAGCTTATGAGCTAAACTAAAGCTCTTGCTTTGACTGATGTTCCTAATTTCATGCCATTTCCTTATTCTCATGGTGTCTAATATGGTATTTTATGCTCAAAATGATTTTTTCCGGGGTTAAGCGTCGTAGGCTGAAACACCAGTCTTCCTTGGGAATGCTGCAGTTCACTTGGTGGAAAGGCAGTGCTGTTTATACAGGTGAGTCTCTGTACAAGTCAAGGCACTGGGTAGTGGTGTGAGATGAGAAGGGGACAGGATGGGACGTGATTCCAAAAGCACATCACCAGATGGTAATAAAGTTCATTGCTCCTCTACATGGTACTCTCCTTACGCATCCAATGACTTAAATTCTGGTCACATTAAAATCACTCTGTCACCAGAGTATAGCTAACCATTTCCTATAGGACAGGAGTATTTGGTCTTGCAAAGATTTAGCTTCAATAGTTTTTAGTGTTCAAAGTGAAATATTTCAGCTTTATATTAATAAAGAGATGCAATTGTTTTTACCAGATTACTTTTCCTCCTCTTTTGATTCATTGATTGTTTTTGAAACAAATATACAGTTCTTGAAGCTCTGAAAGTCCCATTTCCTGTCTTTGGAGAAAAATAATTTTCAGTCTCATAATCACAAAACATCAAATCAACATAAACATCCATGGCAGCTCCTTTGAGACATGATTGTATCAGGGGTGGGGAAGTCAATACAAATAAGATTTAATCCGTTTCTTCAGGAAGCCCAAACATCTCCTGTGGATGCAAGTGGACACAGTTGTGCCTGCTGTTTCCAGGTCCTTTAAACCACAGCACACTTCAAAGGCTGGGATTATACTCAAAAGCACATTTAACTCAAACATCCACTGAGTTTCTCTGAACTTCTAATTCTCCAACCTCTCGATTCCCTTGCATGAGACAGAGCAATGTCCTAGAGCCTCTGCCTTCCCTACAAGAGTCAAGGCAATCACATAAAATAGACCAGATAAATCAAACGACGGGCTTCCCAGCCTGCAGACATGCATAGTGAATTCCAGTGGAAAATGCCTCTTGAATCCACTGCTCCTATTACCCACACAGCTACCCCACAGTCCTGCAGCCCACTCTCCTGCAGACATTGGATCACCTGACCTGACGGGTGCAGTGCCATCAGTATGAGCCTGGTTCTTACACACCAGCTCCTTCCCTTATTTCTTCCCTGCTTCCATTTCTGGTATTGATACAATAGGCACTGTCTTTTACTGTTAAAGTTTCTTTCTTCCCCTCTGTAGGCAACAGACTTTTCAACTAAGCCTACCAGATAAAATATAGTCTATCTGGTTAGATTTGGATTTAATTTTTTTTAGTATAAATATATATCAATTATTTCATGGGACATATTTATGCTAAAAATTTTTTTTGTTACTTATCTGAAAATCAAATTTATATCTGAGTGTTTTGTTCTTTTCTTTTCTTTTTTTTTTTTAAATTAATTAATTAATTAATTTTTTTTTTTTTTTTGGCTGTGTTGGGTCTTCATTTCTGTGCGAGGGCTTTCTCTAGTTGCGGCGAGCGGGGGCCACTCTTCATCGCGGTGCGCGGGCCTCTCACTGTCGCGGTCTCTCTTGTTGCGGGGCACAGGCTCCAGACGCGCAGGCTCAGTAGTTGTGGCTCACGGGCCCAGCCGCTCCACGGCATGTGGGATCCTCCCAGACCAGGGCTTGAACCCGTGTCCCCTGCATTAGCAGGCAGACTCTCAACCACTGCGCCACCAGGGAAGCCCTGTTTTGTTCTTTTCTAAATCAGGCAACCCTACTTTCAACTGGCTTTAGATAGCCCACACCCCACGTGACCACTGTGCT
This sequence comes from Balaenoptera acutorostrata, assembly GCF_949987535.1. NCBI lineage: Eukaryota > Metazoa > Chordata > Mammalia > Artiodactyla > Balaenopteridae > Balaenoptera > Balaenoptera acutorostrata. The sequence goes on along the minus strand of NC_080077.1, from coordinate 39,706,125 downwards.
TTTGGTCCCTGGATGTTAGTCAAGCTCTAGAGAGTTTGTAGCTCCCTCTGCTGGCAAGCCAGACCACGTCTTTGACTTGAACTCCACTCTGAAGCTCTGAGCAAGAAATAATGGATGGCAATGGAAGAAAGTATAAAATGATTATGGGGGATGGTGAGTAAATCTATTCATTTGAAACAGAGGATATCTTGAAGATTTGAGCCATACGTTTTTTCCCTCAGTTGTTTTATATATTAGGAATTCTTACAGCCATATGAAGTCACTTATTGTTTAATTTTGAAATCATGACACCAGTGTTTTATTTCTTTTGCTCCACAATGAATATACATCAAACTATTTTAATATTCCTTTGTAACTTGGATCCCAGAAAACTTGCAACTGTCTTTAGAGTCCTGTCTTGTAGCTTCTGGAGGGTTACGGGATCAGAAGATAGAAGTAGGATATTATTTTCAGTGATTAGTGTTCTAGCAATAGACAATTTGAAAATTCTAATTGGAGAAAATTGCTAACAGTTTTTTTTCTCATTATGATGTTATTTTCTTATGTTTTGCCTCATTGTGAGAGTTGTTCAAATCTTTTTCCATAGTAACTCGACAGGCACATGCAGCAAAGCGGCTGAGGTGTGGGGAAGTATTTATAGTAAGTATGTCTTTTAACCTTTGCAACCAAGTAGTATGCAAATGGGCAGCTAGCAGGTTGACTGGGCCAAATCCCAGCTTTACAGGGCAGCACACCTTGGCCTGTGTATCACAGATGGCTTTCCATCTGGTGGCCAATGCCAAGCTCCCCATCGGTTTCTTGAAATATGAGGGGAAACTTGCATAATCCAGTGAGTGGAAAACAGAAGGCCTATTCTGGCCTATTCAGGGTATATTTTGCCTTGAATTGTAATTTTGGTAGACTCAGGAACAATGTTGGCTGGATAAAGAAGAAAGATGGAGTCAGAAAATCTGCTGTCTGAGATGCTGCTGGGCTCCGGCTGCTTCTCCGGAAGGACCTATATCTTTGCCACACGGTGTTGGAGGAGAGACGTGCCCTCAGGTCCTGGCGCCTGGCTGCATGTCCAGGAAGTCAAGGGTTGCAGCCCCCAGTGCTTAGACTGGTGGGAGAACGTTCAGAAGTCAGAGAGTTCCTGGTCAACTTCCGGAGAAGTTTTTGATTGAGGACTGATGCTTGGCTTCAGATACAAGGCCATGTTCTAGCCACAAGGACAGCAACCGGAACCAGCAAAGCAGAATAACAGATGGTGGTCAGCGTGGAAGTGTCCGGGGCATGCTTTGCAGTTCAATCTCACGGACTGGGTCCACCTGCGGGTCAAATATGAGGGAGTTCTGAGGTGCTGTGACTTAGGGAATGTATGGGAGTGAGCTTCTGGTACACCATGTCCCAGGGAGTTTGACTGCTAAAGCTGAAGGGCAGGGGAGGTCAGTGGGGCAGCACAACTTGAGGGTCTGGGAGTTGCAGTGAATGGTCCACAAAATCTCAGGTTTGAAGCATGATAGAGGAATAGCTTAGGCAGAAAATATTAGCTTATGTCAAGGGATGCAAACTGGCAGCCCAGCAGATGTTCTGGTGGCTTGCATAGTGTGGAAACAAACCAGAAGGTCTGAATGTTGAGTATGCTTTCAAAATTTGCTGCAGCTACCAACACTCCCTGTGGCCTTACACAGGCTGCTTCACAGTTTAAGATACCAGCTGCTGGGTCCCTAATGCCATTTGAATTTGGAAACTCTGGTTGACACTTTACTTTTGTTTTGATTGACCTGGGAGGCTGAGAAGGACCAGACTCTTCAGAAGCAGCTAACACTGGATTCAGCTGTGAGAAGTTGGGTCAACCAGAGGCAGAGAAAGTAAGGTAGCTGCTGACATCACTAAAGAGAAAACTGTCATCAAAAGTACTATCAAAGACATCTAATTATTCAGATACAGAAACTAACTAAACTTCACTTCAATTGATGAAGCCAAGACCAATCGCTCTTAATTACAGGGAGCCAACAGACACACTTTGTAAGGATCCCAGGTTGTATTCTTATAACTCACTCCTCTTTTATAATATACTTATTTGAGTGGAAGTATACTAGATAAGCAAGCTTTCCAGGGATTGCACAACACCCAAAGTTCTATCTTATTTATTGGTTCATGGGACAATATCTAAAATAGCTTGAGAAAACCTGTTTTGGGTGGTTGAGAAAAATTTAGCTGCTCCTAAAGAGATGCTAAAAGGATGCTTATAGGTTAAGGCGCCAATTTGAAAATCCACAGTATCCCCGATAGTGGTCATTATCCCAAAGGATTCTGTTTGAGTTTATAGACCTGTGTCCATCTGAAACTAGAAACCATGACCTTTGCAATATAACCCTAAAAATGACGCTTTTGCAAAATAATCCTCTAATAGTTCAGATAATTTAGCTACAGTATATTCTACAGTGGTGAGCTAAAAAGGAAGCAGAAAGTTGCCTAGCACAGGGTCTACATTGGTTCTCAATAAATATTTAGTGAAGAATAAATGAATTTGCAAAGAACTGAAACTCCACTCCCATCTTTAAACATTTTTTTTTTCAAACTTCATGTGAGGATCGGTCCATGACTTACTAGGATGATTTTTTAAAGCACTCTTTGTATCAGTAAGAGTGTCATCTTAATAATCCATCAACACGTATCCAGCTGGACAGTTTCCAGACTTTCTTCTACTATATAAATCCTCCTTAGTAAGCCAGAAGATAAACAGTTTGGAAAAGTCACATGAATGTTTGTAACTGTAGCCTGAGAGGAATTGAACCAATGGAAATCTAAGGAAAGTACTTTCAAAGGATGATTTAACTGGACTGCAAAAGAAATCTTAGAAAACCACTTTATAACATTCTGGCAAATGTCAAAGACAACTGGCTTCAAAAATCTAAAATATTTCACTTGTATATTATGTGCACTATTTCCACTTTAAAAAATTCGCCTACAGTTGGAACATGTAGGGATTTTTTTAAACTCCACAAGTTTTACTTTTCTTCCACTTGGGGCCTTTGGAGCATTTCATGTGTGCTGAGCTTTGGGACTATAGGCAGGGCAAACATACATATGGTTTCCATGTGCTTGTTGTATAAAATTTACTTCAAACTTTCATGAAGTTCAGCTAATTATGTTCCATTAGAACAAACCCAGGTCCTATTAGATGATTATTAACAGATATGATGCAATAACAGCATTCTCAATATTTTGGAGAACAAAAATGAAAGAGATCCAAGTTTGAGCAGTTGGTATGAAAATATGTTATAACTGAAATTATATGCCTCAAAATAAGAGCAATGAAGCAGAACTGAGTTTGTTCTTATCTACTGATGAGACACTAGCAACAGGATGACATTTAGTCACAGGCATGTTCACTGCCATTGACAAGCCTGGATACACTGCCTTTATTTAAGAAATGACAACTCTAGGAAATTCAGCAAAATAGTAGTTTTCCACATGTTTTTTAATTGAAGTATCTTCACCCTGATAGACTCTTTAGTATTCATATTCGGGGGACTCATTTTAGGGGTGTTAGTGTTGCTTATAATAAACTGCTGCCCGGGGAGTGAGCACCCAGCTGCTGATTGCATTAAAAATAGCTGAGGTTCATATACATCCATTCAGACCTTCACACACACACACAGACCCACACACACACACCCCTCTTAAACCTTTTATGGAGTGTTTTTCCTTGAGGTGGTCCTTAATGATAATTTTAATCTAGTTTCACCTGCACAGCTATATCGGAACTATTGACACATAGAATTAAGTGATCCAGGCAAATCCTTCTAGGAAAGCCTTATTTAAAAGTAGAGAGCAACTTTGCAAAATAAAATAAAATAACTAACAATTAATTTAATATAGATCTGTGATATGAAATAATAATTTAAATAGTTATATATAATATGTGTTATAAATTTAATAAAACCTGTCAGGCTAATAAGATTTAATGTAATCACCTCCCTGAGTACATTTACTTCTCTGAAAGAAGGGAGAGCAGTACAATCACCCTCGCTGTATCAAATGGGGTCTCTGGGAAGCATTTGTATCATCAGGAGGATAGCTGGATCAATTTCCCATTACTGCTTTCTGTGAAGGTGTGATATCACTGGTAATACAACACTAAGATGAAATGAGAATTTGTCAACTACATCTGCAACACCTAGTCTATGCAATGCTATTAAAGGCCATACTCTTATCTGTAGTACTACTTATATATGAAAAAAAGAGAGAGAGAGAAAAAAAAACAAGATAAACCTTTGGAGGAAAGAATCTTGCCTATCAACTACCGCAATAGAGATCATTGTGAAAATGATATTGGAATGAAGAACAACAAAAAGAATAAATATGTATGTAAATATAAAGCAACAATTGTCAAGCTTTAGTGTAAATTATGAACGCCTGAAAGGCTGGCCAGATGATATTTTGAGATCCCTCACCAGGATTTCTGATTCAGTATGTCAGGGGTGGGAATTTACATTTCTAACAGGTTCCCAGGTGATGCTAATGTTACTGGCCTGGGGCCCACACTTTGAGAACCACTGAGAAATATTAGTTGTATAAAACAATGATGTCTTGTGGGGCTTAAAATTTATATAGAGTTAAAATCCATGCATATATGCACAGTTATTTTGTGACAATGGTAGCCCTTCTGCCCAGCAGGAAAAACAGATAGTCTTTTCAATAAATAGTCTCAGTAAGTGGTGCTGAGCCAACTGGATAGTCATATAGGAAAAAAACAATGCTTGACCCCTTTCTTACACCATGCACTAAACCCAGTCTCAAGTGATTGCAGGTCTAAATGTGAAAGGCAAAAGCAGCAAAACTTCTAGAAGGTAGTATGAGAAAATATCTCGGTGACCTGTTTAAAATATTCTTGAACAAGACACAGAAAACACTATTCATAGGGGAAAATTTAAATTACATTAAAATTTTTAATTATGTTAAGCAAAAGACACTATTAAGAGAGTAAAAAGGCAAGCTACAGATTGGAAGAAGATAGTTGTAATATGCGTAACTGACAAGGGGCTCATATTCCAAATCTATAAAGAACTCCAACAATAATAAACAATCCACTATAAAAATGGGCAAAATTCTTAAAATGACACTTCACAAAAAAGGTTATACAAATGGCCAAATATATAAAAACTAGCTCACCTCAGTAGTAATCATAGAAATGCATATGAAAGTCACCATGCAATTCCCCTGTTCAAAATCAGAACATGGTTGCAATTAAAATACAGTTAAAATGATGGACACTAGTAAGAACTTACGAGAACCGTGGCACAGTGAGAAACCTCATATACTGCTGGGGGGAAGGTGAAATGGCACAATCATTTGGATATAAATAATTTGGCATTGTTTACTGAATTTGAAGATGCATATCCCACAAGACCCAGCAATTTCATTCCTAGGTATGTCCATGTGCACTAAGAGACTTGTACCAACATGTTTATACATCATGAGTCCTATGAGCCCCAAGTACAAAACAACCCAAATTTCCATCAACAGGAGAATCGATAAGTATGTCGTTTATAAAATGAAATTCCATGCATCATCACTGACTATGGATGAACTAACTACATGCAACCAGGACGAACCTGCATTTTACCGTTTTTCATACAACCGGACCTGACGCTACATTCCTTTTTCTATGAAATATGTGAGCTGTAATAAAAGTTGTTGACTTCAAAAAAAAAAAAAATAGGTGAATAGGTGAATCTCACAAACATAATATTGAGTGAAAGTGGCCAATCACAAAATTACATATGAATGATTACATTTATTCAACTTTATTGAACTTTATTCAACTTAAAGAACAAAAAACTAATTTGTAGTGCATCGCTCCTTAGTTTGTAAATTTTTAAAGAAAAACGAGGAAGTGATTACTTTCAAAATGAAGATAAAATGGCTTTCTTTGTTGGGAAGAGAGGCCAGTAGTTATGAGGGGAGGAGATGGGGTTTTTTTGGGTACCTGCAATGTTCTGTTCCTTAACCTGGGTGGGTATTTACACAGGTGTTTGTTTTGTAATATATCATTGAACTGTACATCTTGTTTTTTGCCCCTTTTGGTATGTATACTGTATTGAACAGCAAATGGGATAAAATGCTTTAAAGCATAAATCACTCACCCTATCCATTTTTAAATACTGCAGTAAAACAAATTGTCTTTTCAGGTTGCTTGAAAACACCTGAAGTCCTTGATTTAATTATTTTCTGATTACGATTTGATTAATCTTTTTGTTTAACTAACTTATTTTCATATTCTAGTTTCTACATCACTTTGCATTAATTTGGCAAAGTGAGTTAATATTGAATGAGAATCAAATGCTCTGGTGTCATCTGGATAAACACCTTGTTTAATTCTTGGACGGCTTTACATATTTAATTTGATTTCAAATGTACAAGGGAAACAGAATAAAAGTAGGATCATTGCAGGACTGAATAGTTTGTAAATATAACTGACGAACTCCAACGATGCTACTGCATAACAGAAGCTATTTAGATCATATACTGATATGTTAAAATGAACCTTATTTGAGGCAATTCTATTATTGATATATAATGAAAATATCATCACTAAATATAGGTCACACCATACCAATGACCAACAAGTTTAATTTTATTTTATAAACTCCTTTCTAAAGATAGAGTCTAGTATTTCCATCTCAGAGAACAAAATTAAGCAATTGCATTTTAAGCACCTTGAAGGATTTGAGATTTAACCCAGTTTGTAAGCTAACAAGTTAGCTGGCCACAGTTTCATGGATGCACAACTCCTGAGTTAGAGATGAAAGACTCGGATGCAGAAAGCACACTGAGCATCAGCTTATTTGGGGCTGGTTTCCTGAGCCCCAATTCCCACAAGCCTAAGAGAAGAGGCTCAGGTTATATTTGCATACACAGTGGGTGGCGTTATAGGAGAGTAGCTCTGAGTTGAAGGAAACCAAATAAGCCCGCTTGCCCTTTGCTCAGGAAAGAGAGAGAGAGAGATACTATCTTCTAAAGCTCTAAGCAAACCTACCCTTCGTTCAGATGGAGGTACTATCTCCAGCTGCCAAGGCTCTTCCAAGGCTGTTCGCTATGCATACAGGCTTGAAAGGATAGTCTCAAAAAAAGGATAGCTAGTGCCTTGCTCATAAGACATGCAGAAACACAAGACCCCAGGATAACTGTCTCTCCATATTGGTGATGGCTAAAACCTCTTTATACAGTTGATATAAGACGTTTTCTTCAGTTAGAAACTAAATACTGAATACTGGTCTAAACTGAATTTTTCCATTTTTTTTTTGAAATGGGAACCAAAATTTTTTAACAGTTCATATTGCATTCAGAATGCTTTTGAGAGTCATAATCACATGAAGTCCTAGAAGGACCTTGAATACATAGAGTGCATATATATATAATACACATACATCTGTATGGTTTGTTTTCCGCCTCCCCCATTTAAAATGTCAATTCCCTGAGGATAATGACTTCCTGTGTGTGTATAATTTATTTTCTTATTCTGGTTCCTACATTACTTTGCACTACTTTAATTAATAAAGTGGTATAGGTAGGCCATCCTTCTTCTTTCTCTTTGTCAACACCATCACCTTAAGAACAATAACAAAAAGTGTGTGCCTGTAATCTGAAGGTACTAATAGTCATCAAATATGACAATGTTTTCTTATCTTCAAGACCACCTATCCATAGAATCTAGGACAATGGCTCACACACAGTGGAGCTCAGTAAATATTTGTTGCATTGAGTTAACCTGAACTCAGGACCCCATTCGACAGTCTGTAAGCCAAAAGTTGCTATTGGTGACATGCTCAGTAACATGCTGTGCTTTGAAAATAGAAAACATTGCTTTTTCTCAAACCCGTAGACAATCATCTTAAGCTCAAAGACTTCTGTTCATTTATGATGATTCTTGTGTACAGATGTATAAAACTGAGGGAACCATCATATGCATCTCCAGAAATGTGTTTTATTATGAGATGAGAAGCAAGTCAAGGAGCGCCTGTTTTTCCTTCCTCTGAGAACTGGTCCCCCCCCCCCCACCTCCCCGTACTCATTTCCATCCTCTTCAACAGGAATTTAGCAGCCAGAGTTTATGGTCGAAATCCTATCCACATAAGTTCCTCCGGACACTGAATCATCAGCACAATGCTTTGGAACCACTCTGGTCTTCTTTACTAAGTTCAACCTTTCTGTCAACAACAAAATGTGGAAAGGACACAATGTTTCCGTACTCCTTCCACAACCAAATTACCTCCTACCGGAACTAGAAAATGTGTGTCGCTGTGAATTTCCATCTACTACAGCTACTCGCCGCCGGGCAGCGCCGGGGTCTCGCACACAAAGGGGGAGAGCGGGGCGTGGGGAGGCGGCAAGGCGTCGCGGCTCCGCCCGGCCAGGCCATGTCCGCCCGAGCAGCCATCCCGGGAGTGGGGACCAGGAGCGGGCTCAACTTGGGGCTCGGGATATCTGAATGCCACGGAAACTGCGATCCTACCCAAACGAGTCAGGGGGAGAGGAGCCGAGGGCGTGCGCGAGCTGAGTGAGTGCTTACGTCGCAGCGAGATCTGTGCCGGGGTAATTAGAGAGGAGTTAGGCTGAGCCGCGTCCTCTTTGAGCAGCGGCCGCCGCAGCCGCCGCAGCAGCAGCCCGGAGGGGCGCGCCCGACTGCGGCCGCCGGGGAGCGCCCAGGGTGAGGCCCGCGCCCCGCAGCGGCCGCCCCGCCGCGCCCACGGTCCCGGCGGCTCCGGGCGCGCAAAGGCGGCGGCTACCCGCGTGGCCTTCTCCATCCAGGCGTGCGATTCTCGCTCCCTTCCTTCTCCTCTCCCGACGGCGAGGATGGCAGGGCCGGGCGAGAACCTGGGGCACCGGTGGCCCTAGCTCTGCTCCCCCCCCAACCCCTCCTGCGGGGAGAGAAAGCGGGCTGCTCGCGGACGATGTGGTCAGGGCTGCTCCCCAGAGCGTCTTCTGCCCGGGTCCCAGCTGCCGTTCCTCTTCTCCGCTCGCTGCGACCCACCGAGAGGAGCTGATGCCGCTGTCGCCGCCGCCGCCGCCTCCGAAGCCGCGGCCGATGGATGCCAGGCAGGGCCGCCTTGCTTAGCGTCCCCGCCTCCGGGTTTGCTGGTAGGAGCCGGCTGCTCTCTCTTCTCTCTTGCTTTGGGGTATTATAGAAAAGGTTTTATCCTCCACTCCGTTTCCCCACCCTCTCCTCCCCCAACCCTGCATTTGCAATGTACCTTCCCGGCGAGATCCCTCCCCCCAACCCCTCCGCAGCAAGTCCGTTGAAATAAAGGGCTAGAGGAAGGCAGAAGTTGGGGGTGGGGTTGAGGGGGGAGCCCACGCTGGTGCCAACGCCACCAAAACCCCTTCTGGTGCCTTATGAGATCACGGTGTATCCAGGAGGGGAGGAGGGAAGGTGCGCTATCTGCAGAGCCTCCACCTAACTGGATCACAGTCATTTTAAATAGAATCCCACAAATGTCTTAGAAATAGCATCTTTGAATAAGTAGAAGGAGAAATAAGCTCCTTCCCCCCTCTTTCTCTTTCTCTCTTTTTCCTCCTGGCAAAGACGCGCTCTCCCCCGCCCTGAGCTCCGCGCTGAAGAGCCGCCTTATTATTAATCAGAATCTCCATCGTTATCCCTGGCAGGAGCATCCTTCAGTAGGGACCGCAGAAGCATCACAGTGCTGGGGCTGAGATGTGCGTGGGGGCTTTTTCTGTTACATCTCGGAAGAGAAGAGGACAGCACCAAGATCAGCACCACCCGTGCGGGGTGCAATTAGGGGTGTTTTGTTAGGAGAGAGAAAGGACAAGAAGAGGAGTGCTGGGCCGCCAGAGGTCCACATCTCTTTGAAGGAAAGGGACAAGGGAACTAAAGTGGGACGTTGTTTTTAGGGGGTGGGCAAAGAAGTTTATATCCTTCATAGAAAAGGTGTGGGGAAGCAGGAGCAACAGGGTACTTGATTGGACACCAAGACAAATCGTTTCCCGTAAAGAAGAGGAAGCAGGCAGCAACGAGGTCTGGAGGCCGGCCGTGTGGTAGTGACCAGGGCCAACGGTGCGGTGGGACAGCCAGCGAGAGAAAGGCAGGGCTCGGGAACAAGCAGAACAATGACTCATTTACAGGCTGGTCTCTCTCCTGAGACCCTGGAGAAAGCCCGCCTGGAGCTCAATGAGAACCCAGACACACTGCACCAGGACATCCAGGAGGTGAGGGATATGGTCATCACCAGGCCGGACATTGGCTTTCTCCGCACAGATGATGCCTTCATCTTACGCTTCTTGCGGGCCAGGAAGTTTCATCACTTCGAGGCTTTCCGCCTCCTGGCCCAGTACTTTGAGTACCGGCAGCAGAACCTGGACATGTTCAAAAGCTTCAAGGCCACTGATCCTGGCATCAAGCAGGCCCTGAAGGATGGCTTCCCTGGGGGCCTAGCCAATCTGGACCACTATGGCAGGAAGATTCTAGTCCTTTTCGCTGCCAACTGGGATCAGAGCAGGTAAGTCCTAAATCCGAACTTGTACTAAGGCTTCTTTTACTCTCCCATTTTCCAGAATTTATCTTGAGTAGTGTCATAGTTTTACAGCTTTGACGTTGCTGTTTATTTGGCTCGGGGCGGGGTGGGGGGTGGGGGGAAGAGAAACTGGAACTAAGAAATGCGTTTTTGGTGGGCACCCTGGGGGGAGGGGTGGGACTTTTATCTTTACCTTTGAAACTCTTACTTCACTAGCGCCCGTTTTCTACTGCAGCGTTAGGTGCTTCATGAACCATATTATTGTGCTGTATAATCTAAATCATTCAGCTTCTAAATAAAGCTGCTAAGTTTTTCAACTCCTAAATAAGTTTACTGTTCTGTGGAGAAATGAGTATGAGAATGGAGACAACTTTCCCTCCTTCCTCCTAAAGAAATTCTTTTTTTTTTTCTTTTTTTCCTAAAGAAATTCTTAAACTGGATTCATCACCATCATCCATCGTCCTCCACCTCCTCCTCCTCATCTCTCTCTTTAGTACTGCGATTTTATTTTTTTAAGACTACCCTGGCATTCAACCAAGATCAAGTAGTTTTATTGCTTGGAAACTTTTCTGCTTGGTGATGTGTAGATGAAGGAATAATATGATGTGTGTCACTTCAATAAAAAGGAAGAGTTGTCCCCTCTGTTGCTGAGCACGCTGCCGACCCTGAAAATAAAGGCTGACTTGTGTGCTTGTTCTACACCTGTCACTAATCTAAAGAATGTGTTTCCTGTCTGATGTGATCTTTCATCTTTTGGAAGGAAGTGAAAAATGTTCAGATCTGTCAGTTGGTAGACTTTTTGAGCTCTCTGGCTTTTTAATGGAGGTGAACTAATATTCTTACTTCATCTACATGACAATTGAAAAAAACAGGCAATGACTCTTCTACTTCCTCAGTTGGAGGAATTATTTTCTCAGATTGAAAGATATAAGAAATTATAAAAGACCTTTGTGTAAGGTAGTTTCAATTAAGTTCGAAGTTAAATAAATGTCATGGAACTTAAAAGTGTTACCAGAATTATGAATCATAAGAAGAGTGTTGTTAAAACATCGTTGTATTTTTAGTGCAGTGAATGGTGATTTTTGATGCATCTGGTTAGTTTAAACCATCTCTGGAGCAACTTTAAAAGACTTTTACAGTTACTGAGAAATCCTATGGATCTTATAGGTCTCTAGATAGGCTTCTCAGAGTCTTGGGACTTTAGAATGCAAATTAATATTTTTAACAGGCGTTTAACCCTTCAGTTGGTCTCCTTTTCCCTGTAATTCTACGTTGAGAACTACTCCGATTATTTTTTAGGTAAATATAAAGATAAACTACTACCTGAAGAATCATAAAGCTAAGAAACTCATAGAGTTAGCCATTGAGGGGAATAGAGTTCTCTTTCTGTCTCTTACTTTGGTTAATTATAGAGATTTTACTCTACTCTTTATCAGGTAGCAAAGTTTAAAGGCTCGTGAAATGCCATCCTTTGACCACAATTTCTCTTTAAAAAGTTTTTAGTTCATCTAAGAAGTACATTGTAGGGTTATGCAAACCAATTATTGTGTATATCAAAGCTGAAAAATTTTATTCAGGAAAGAACCTAGTATTTTATGAGTTAGATTGGAACTTAGTTTATTGAGTTGCCATGAAATGGGAGCTGTGGAAATTGTGTATTTAAATATGTCTCAAAGTCTGTTAAAGATATCATTAGGGAAGCAGATTGCCCTTAGGGAGACATGAGCATACATCAAACCTATTTTCATTTATTTCTATAACTGAGCTAATATTGACATTGATTTATAAACCTAATTAAGAGAAAAGCCACTTGTAGTTCTCATGTATGTGAAAAGGTGGTTATTTTGGACTTACTAAAGAAACTATGTTTTAGTTGTCTATCTCATGTTTTCATGTAAAGGATAAGTTACTAGTAATCCAAATATATCTCCCTGGAAATCTACAATGGGAGGGGACTTATTAATTGATATGTAGAACTATTTTTTAAATCTACACAAAATCTTAAATATTAAAACTTTGTACATGTGACATTAAAAATGAAAAGCCATGTCCTGTAAAAATACCTTACAGGGCCTATAGACTAATAATTGCGAATTCAATTTCTGTGGTTGGAAATGAACAGGTGTGATCAAGAAGTTTTAGTACTTCAAGATCAAAAGGTATACAAGTTATTTGGAGCTTATCTAAAATTCAGTTGAGTTTCCTCCGCCTATAATTTTTTTAAAAAGTCCCTCCCTCCTTTTCCCTGCCTGCGCCCCCCTATCCCATATCTACATATACATATACAATGACTAGTGGATAAGCAGGTCTACCCTCTCGGCATCCTCTGTAAACCTTTATCATTGGGAGATGTGCATAAGAACTGCCTCTGCCCTGCTCTGAAACCAGCAGGACAGCTGCCTTTCTGACAGTGCCCAGAGTGTCACCAGCTCTTTTCCTGCCTTTGGCCTGAATCCCCTTCCTTCCTCCACTATTCATTTTCAAGGCTTATCTGACTTGACTGCTACAGAAGTCTCTGCCACCTTCCCTAGGTGTTTACCTTATGCTTGCTCTGTTAGCTGGATATGCCATGTGCCAAATTCTCTTGCTCCTCATCCCTCCCCTGTTCTGTGAGTGAGGTGATCTCACCTTCCTGCTCTGATCCCACCAGTCTAAACAGTCTGGGTCCCTGGAGAAGATTGCACATCTGAACATAATTCTAACCACCTTCTTGAGTTGTTCAGTGAATTACCTGGCTTTCAACAACTAAAAAAAAAAAAAATTATTAAAAGAGGCAAAATAGCATTGTTTAAAAGAAAGAATAGGTGGGAATTGTCCAGGATTACACAGGGAAATTCCAGAAATGAGGTAGAAGAAAATATCCCCCTTTATTTGGATAACAGGTTATTTCCAACTTCCCAAAGGGAATAATCAAGATTTTTTGTGAATTTTGAAAAACTTTGTAAAAGAATTTTGTATAACAAAAAAAGACTAAGCCTCATGTTACTATAACAGCACCTGAACTAGAGTTAATGTTCAGTAAATGTTTGTTGAGTTGAATTGAGTTATGCATTTTTTTAAAAAAGAATTCTAAGCAGGAAGTTATCTGATATATACTTTCTCCTATATTGAATTTTTAGGACAGTTTTCTGTGCTTCTCAGGAGACTGGAAACAGTAAATGTGTGTGAGATGGTGACTATAAATAAAATAGTGTCTCTTCCTATTGCAATATAGTGCAGGTCAGTTTCAGGTTATTGCAAGTAACTGGACCATTTCCAAAACTTTTACAAGAAATATGGAATCTTCAGGAGACTGAGGTATAATATTTACAGTGTACCCACCTTCTAATACAGCTAAAAAAATATTTGAAATACTGAAATGTCAAAATGACTTTCAGTGTGGTCTGTGGTTCTTTTTTAAAAAAACATAGAACAGGTTTCAGATGATTTGTTACATTTATTGAGCAGGCTATCCTTGGCAAAGATTCACACACTTTTATCTTTTTGTTTTCTTTTCAAATCGTCTAACATAATTTCTGAAAACAAAAGTAAATTCCACAAAATTAAAAACAAACGGATTGTTACCCTGCAGCACTGTGATGCAGTAGTCCTCCATATATTACATGCTGTCTTGCTTTCCTGAGTGACAGTGCCCTGCTTAGGACTCAGCAGATACCTTCAAATTGTCCACCTGATTTCATCAACAGAGTGTGATGATAATGTACCAAGAAGCTAGAATAGATTATACTACCTTAAGAAAAGGAAGTTTGGAACGAAAGTAGATTGTGGTCTAGACCCTAGGGCATGAGAGCAGGTATCTGAGAAGTCGAAATTCCCTGGCATGTAATTGTTGGGAATATTCATGAGTAAACTGTGTTACCTGAAACATAATGATGACATGTATTCTGATATGTGGCCTGTAATTTGTCAGTTAGCCTGCAAATGGTATTTTACCTTCTTAGACTTATAAATGACTTCTCTATACTTAGTACCACAAACAACCAATTGTAAACAAACAATTTATCTGGAATCTGGTTAACAACCACTAGAAAACAATTAAATACAGCGAAGTTAAAATGATTCTAATATAGTGGCAATTCAGAAAGTACTGACCGTCTTGTACCATGTTTGGCTTGTCATAATGGACATTGATTATCACTTATAGTACTGAAACTCTGAAAGGGCTCAAAGACTGATTGGTGAGACAATGCTATGATCCTCTAACTTATCCTGGAATTTGCCTAAAAAATATACTATTGTCAGTTTGTTCATTCTTATTGTGTGGCTTTTTCATACAAAGGAAAATATTATACAAATGGCCAGCTATTTGAAGCTCCAGTTTTAATTATGACTATGCTCTCATTTATTAAAATAATGTGGCCAATCTTCAAATGAAAGAAGGTTATGATGATGGTAGCTTAAAATTTTTAAAAAATAGCCATAGACTATACATATTTGCTTTATTCTCAGCCACAAAGCTTTACTCTTCTGTGGAAGTGCACTAAAATAAAATAAAATAAAATAAAATGATTAGAAATAGATTAAAACAGACAAGGGCAATTAACTAGTTATTAGGGAGAAACACTCTTACTTGATCATTTTAAAAACAAAAAACAAGCCAAAAAAGAGGCTTAATTTTTTTGGACTGATTTTTCAAGTCTTCTTGGCTCTGTTTATTAAAATATTTAAATATTTCTCAACTTTTTGTTTCCTGGTGTCATATATCCTGGCAGGGTCAGGAATCCTTACCCTCTAAATCCTAAAGGCACTGCTATGCTGTATTACGGCTGATTTTGAGATTAGGTCAATCCTAGGAGTGGCAGGTGTGGGTTCCATGGGGTTTCTGTCCCAGCAGGACTTTTGTATTGCTTCCTTATAGGGCTGCTCTTTAAACAAATACTCTGGGAACTGCAGCTCACTTCAAAATATGCCCTTGGTTCATACCATGGAAAATGGGAGAGAAAAAAAAATTGTCCTGAGAAATGTTAGCAAAATATTGGGACAAATCTCTTAAAAAAAATAGGACAGTCTCTAAAAACGAGGGTAATTATGCAGTAATTAGTGAAATAATCCTGAAATAACAGCAATGACCAAGAGTTCCAAACTTCAGCAGGATGTTGATTGGGTCTGGCCCAAACCAGGCTATTTTCATGTTTCAAATATGCAACTTTAAACAAAGTTGAAAAGAAGCAACAGATTTGATGTTACTAAAGTGCTCTGAAAGGATGTCTCAAAAAATGTGTAAAGATATTTTAAAACATGAGCCAACAATTAGTAAATTATTAAATTATCCTTAGTAAATTACTATATTTCCTCCATTCTGGGAAAAAAGATTGAATTCTTTTACATCATTGAAGGCAGGTACATATAGTTCATTAACATAGTAAGCGGCACTATTGACATGAGGGAAAAGATGTCCCCGTACGTTGGTTGGATCTTTACAACATCGAGTAAAATGAGTGAATAGAATAGTACTTGATTCAAATCAATGTATTAAAAAGTATACTTTTTTCCAGCATTTGCTACATACGTGGACATTTAATAGGTGCTAGGTGCAAAAAAAGACACATGACACATTCTTTGTACCATCAAGGAACATATAACCTCTCTGGGAAGAAAAAACACAAAAAGCTAAATAACTTCAGAGAGGTCGTTAAGTGCTAAATGAGGGTGCTGCTTGTCACTGCTGGAAGTTCAGGGCAGGGGTACCAGGCTGCTCAGTGTCGTACAGAGAGAAAATCACCTGCTCGGGAATGTAATTCAACCTTTTATTTTTTCATTTTAATTAATTATTTAATTCATTCATTCATTTTAAAACACTTTTATAGCATATGCTATGTGTCAGGCACTATTCTAAGCACTTTATAAACATTCATTTATTAAATCTTTATCACATACATATGAGGTAGGTTCTGTTAACATCCACAGTTTGCAGGCACAGAGCAGTTATTCCACCCATAACCACACAGCTAGTAAGTGAATTGGTCAGACTTGCTTTGTGTGTACAGATAGTTAACCAACATAAATCTGCGAAAAGACAATTAAACATAATTATAAAAAAAAGCAAGCTCTGATAATTGAAAAATTCATCTATGTTTTAGAAAATCTTGATTAAACATCAGAATGTAGACCATTAGGCACAGAAATTTAAGTTGGTAGAATAAATATTCTGAAGGCAAAGACTGTATCAAGCAGCTAAGTAAACACTTAACTCTGCCCTGAGGAAGAGTTGCCTTTTCAATGTTTGTATTTTTCCAGCACAACTTTGTTTTATTTCATTTCGTTTTATGTTGGCGGCAGCAGGTGCACATTTTTTAACCTTTTTTTTTTTCAAAGAATGACATTTTTCCTCTAGATGTTTCATTTACAAGGATTCTTTTGTTCTTACTCACCTACATTTCCACAGCAGTAAAATTAAAGCAAGGCTGAGACAACTAATCTGTGCCTAGTGATACAAACCAGACACATAATTATTTTGGATTTCGTATTTCCTCCAAGGTTTGTAGACTGAGCCTGTTACCATCCTGACTTTCACGAACGTCTTGTCACTTTTCTTCTGCCAAAGCCCCTTGCTGGGACCAGGCTGGAACTACCCTGGTACCTGGCCTAGCGCCATGTTGGTATCGACTTTCTGATCCATCTTCTGACACACAGTATGCCACTGAGACATGAGAAAGCAGAACAGCTATTCATCAAACTCGGTTCTAGGTCTAGGCACCATAAGGAGTGGAGAGCACTGGGGTGTCAGAAAGACCCAGCTTCTCATCTAGGCTTCCAGTTTTACTCCCATAGTGACTTTGGACAAACTGTCTAAATTCTCTGAGACCTCATCTGTGTCCTCATCTCCAAAATAATAGGAACTAAGCCAGGCACAGAGACTTTGGGCTTATTTTGAGATTAAGATAACGCGTTTGAAATTGCTTTGGAAATCTTAAACGATTACACAGATAGAGATATTATTATTACCACTCAGTAATATAAAATACCTTGGTGAATTCATCGACTTCAGCACTAATGATACTCCGAGGCATTAATAAAAGTAATTCCTCTCCTTTGTCTCTTCCCCTAGCACCTTTCTAACACAAAGTGCTTCAGACATTAGAAAATGTGGCATAATGAAAACTGAGGGTTGGGGGCAGCCTAATGAAGAATTTAATAATGGCTGATTGATTTAGTGACAGAGGAAAACTACTTGCTGTTGTGCTGCTCAGTGTGATGCCAAGATGCCAGTTTTTCCTTGTCAGGCTACAAGAAAGGGCTGGAGAGTAGGAAGGAAATGGCCTGTTTGTGATTTAAGTTGCTCTTTGCACTGATTGTAAGCTCTAGTAGGGGATGAGATGTTGTGAACCCCAGGAGAGAAGCATAGGCTAGGTAGCTCCCCAAAACCTTGTAAGGCCAGAGGCAGGAGAAGAAGCTTCCCTGCTCTTGATCACACTGGTACTAAATAGGAGAAATTTTTTTTTTTTTTTTACATATTATAGCAGCTTTGACTTCTTTCAAGAGCAATGGTCTACATAGTCCCAGTTGTACTGGTGTCATTATTTCATCCTCTCCAAGTTGATTTCAGGTTCAGGCTTCGCCTAATGCTGCTTTGGGAAGCACAATCAGGAGTCAGGAGCTCCATTAATGTGCTAGTTTATCGTTTATGGCTTTCTTTCAACATAGGAGGGGAGAATAGCAATGGTAGAGCTACTATAATTGGGATGTAAACCCCAAACATGAGCTTGTGAAATACTCATTGTAGCGACGTCTAATTTGTAAAATATAACAGTTCAAAAATAGTTCCAAAGAGAATAATGAAAGTAGGATTCCTGAAGACAGAAAATTCATAAAATGCTCCATTTCTTTGGAAGATATTTTGTGGACTTTGGCAAGATCTCATGTAATAATGTTCTGCTTAGGAATAACCTGCTGAGCTGCTAATGGTAGTAATGTGACATGTTTGACAACAGAGGATTGGAGTGTCAAGAGTGGTTTGTTTGTTTTTTTTTTTAAAGTAGAGGGAAGGATTTTTTTTTTTTAATTTATTTATTTTTGGCTGTGTTGGGTCTTCGTTTCGTGCGAGGGCTTTCTCTAGTTGTGGCAAGCGGGGGCCACTCTTCTTCGTCGCGTCCTCTCTTGTTGCGGGGCACAGGCTCCAGATGCGCAGGCTCAGTAGTTGTGGCTCACGGGCCTAGTTGCTCCGCGGCAGGTAGGATCTTCCCAGACCAGGGCTCGAACCCCTGTCCCCTGCATTGGCAGGCAGATTCTCAACCACTGCGCCACGAGGGAAGCCCCTCAAGAGTGGTTTTGACCTGCCTTTTGAATTCAGTTAGCTAGGATGTTTTTATGTTTCTTTTATTAAACTTATACATTAGTATAATTTATATAAAGATCACTTAATTCTCTTTTTGGAAGAAGATATTAAATTAAAAAACCATTGGTTAGATTTACTCTTGAAAACTTTGCAAACCTGCTTTTCTCTATTGACGATCCTGGGATTTGCCTTATTTCCTTTCCTTTGGAATAATGATATGTATATAAGTTTCTCTCTTGATTTGACACAGCTTTGGAAAAACCAAACTTAAAATGTGTTAGTTAAAACAAATTGCCCCTTGTTTTCAGCCCTACTGGTGCCATGGTTTATTCTTAATACATACAGTGCATCATTCTTCCAAAGCCGATTTCAGATTCCACTTTTACTTAAGGCTGTTTGGTATTAATGCTATTTGTCATTCTTATAGGAAATGTAAGAATGATCATAATGGGGGGAAGTTCTGAATTGGATTGTTCTAATTTTTAATTTTCTTAACTGTGATAATTATTATGAACTTCAGAAATCAAAGTGAATACTTTTTTAGAGGGGGTAGATCTAAATTTTAACCAGAACTATAGCCTTCCTGCTCCAACTTTCCAGTCTGTGTAGGTTTATAGGCTTTTGGTCACAATACTGTGTTAGGCCATTATGTTTAAAAAGGAGATGAGCCAGCCATGAAGTGACAGATAAAGGTATTCAGTCATTCATATTTCACAGATTTAAAGACAAGTAACAGAGCTCTACAAAAAATTTTACTCATGTGTTTATGTAGTATTTTGGGATGCCATCGCCTTAGGCCTATAAATACCCTGTATACTTTCCAGAGATTTAAAAATAATCTCTTGATCCTTGCCTTTCACAGTAGTAGTAAGCTATCTAAAGATTATCGTTAAGTTTTAAGTAAAATTTACAAGCAAGTATTCTTTAGTTCTGATTATACCCTGCCTAGTGCCCTATGTCTGTGGTTACCATTACAATAAAAAGTGTGCTATGTGTGTATTCCAACCAACATTTACTGAACACATGCTATATACCTAGCATTGTGCAAATGCTTTCACCTGAATCATGTCTTTGACTTCCCTTCCCATACCCCCTCCTCCCACCTTGCCACTGCCAGTGAGATGCAGTGAGATAATTATAGATACTCTCATTTAAGGGAACTAAGCCTCAGAATGATAAATCATTGACATGTCCAGGACCACACAGCTAATGAGGGACAGGAAGAGATTCCGTCTTGAAGTCTTCTGACACCACGTCCTTTGCTGGATTAATGCTGGGACCCTAAAGAGATTTTATTCCAAACTACTGATTTTACAGATGAGGAAATGAGGCCCAGAGAAAGTGAGAAATTGCCTGAGGTTTCACTGTTAATTATTCCTTCCTTTCTGAACTACTACACTTTCTCCATTCGCCTCCAAATGTTTTTAGAAGTCAAAATAGAACTACTCCCTCACATGTGCCACAGTCTCATGCATCTTCCTGGTGAGCCCATCGCTTCCACTGAATCCCAATGATTTCCACTCCTCATCCACCCCCCTCCCCACACCACCTCTTCCCTGAGGTCAGGATTTCTTTCTCTCGCTTTTCCCAGATACCTCCACCTGAATGTCTGAGCAGAAAAGTAAACTTGAAATGCAGGCTGCTAAAAATGGAAAATTGTTAACATCTTCCATAAATGTACTAATCCCTCTTGAAATGCTGGGATTCCCTCTTAGAATAATTATCTCATTTTCTTCTCAGCTCAGATTGCATTACCTCCTTCACTTCCTTGAACGTAGGATTGGTATGCTTTTGATTCTGGAATTTTCAATCTTGAGCTCTCTCCTGAGTTTGGAATTTACTTTTTCAAATGTTTACTTGATATATCTTTCTGGGTATACTACATGTTTCTCAAGTACAATGGATACTATTCCAAATTCCACATTTCCAGCCATCCTCAACTGTATCCTCTTTTTGCATTATTGATTTTGATGAAAGATTTTTACCATTTAATCAGAATGAAGCTAGAATCTGTGTGTCATCTTATACTCTTCCCTCAATCTTAGCCCTCACATTTAATTAAGTATTAAATTCTAAAAAATTTACCTCTAAAATACTTCTCAAATTTGGCTTCTTTTCTTCTTACTTCTGCTGCCTTCGTTGAGGCAGTGTCTTAATGTACAATTAGTGTCTTTGCACTCTAGTCTAGTTCCATTTTAGAAGAAAGTAAAGAGCATTTATTGGGTTTTTACAGTGTGCCAGGCACTGTGCTAAGTTGCAAGGTAGAAAAAGATAAAGTCTTGACCCCTAAATTTGGATGGCCTATGTAATAACAGACAGGTACATTTTCCCTTTTATTTTCATTGATTTCCCTTTCTTTCTGTCCATCCCACCTTTCCTTTTTCTTTTCTTTTCTTTTATCTTTATGCTATAAACTCAGTACAATTAAAATCTGTTGACACTTTCAATCATAACTGTTTACATATAGTGTTGTTTATTGATGAAACTCCTTCAAATCTCATTCTCAAATTTTCCACATGTGACGATATGAAACGTCAGTACTACTGAGAGCATTCTTGAGCTATTTAAAAGTACCATGCCTAGTATTTAGGGTTGTTGAAATGAGATTTTATAAACTCATAGGAAGGCCTAGAAGGAAAGGAAAAAGTTTTAAAATATGAAACAAATTGTAATGTGTTCAAAAGCATTGGAATTTGTTTTGGTAGAACGCATGTTAAATTCTAATATGTCCCCTGAGTATAGCGAATAAAGTAAACTTCATCTGAAAAGATTTTTAAACAAAATCATTTCCTTAAGATTCCTGATGTATTTTAAAAGGGAATTTTTAGGGCTTCCCTGGTGGCGCAGTGGTTGAGAATCCGCCTGCCAATGCAGGGGACACGGGTTCGAGCCCTGGTCTGGGAAGATCCCACATGCCACGGAGCAACTAGGCCCGTGAGCCACAACTACTGAGCCCGCGCGTCTGGAGCTTGTGCTCCTCAACAAGAGAGGCCGCGACAGTGAGAGGCCCGCGCACCGCGATGAAGAGTGGCCCCCACTTGCCACAACTTGAGAAAGCCCACGCACAGAAACGAAGACCCAACACAGCCAAAAATAAATAAATAAATAAATAAATAATTTAAAAAAAAAAAAAAGGGAATTTTTAGTATGCTTCACAACTTTCTATAGCTTCTACAAAAGTGGTTGTCAGATTTAATGCAGCGCTTTTCTGTTGCTGATAGGTACACACTGGTGGATATTTTGCGTGCCATCTTACTTTCTTTAGAAGCCATGATTGAAGATCCTGAGCTTCAAGTGAACGGATTTGTTTTGATCATAGACTGGAGTAACTTCACCTTCAAGCAAGCCTCTAAACTTACACCAAGCATGCTGCGCTTGGCTATCGAAGGCCTTCAGGTAATGATTTACAAATTACCCAGTTTCTCAGTCTCCCATGTTTGGCTTATCTGTGATAGAACAACAGAAGATCTTACGTAAGGAATAATAAAAGCACATTTAAAAAACTAGTTTTCAAGCACAAACACTAAAACACTAACTGGACAAAGGATCATAGAAGAAAAGCTAGAAGATGTGGGCCTTTCACTGAATGGAAGCTTGTGATACTTGGCACTAAGCCCTCACTATGTCTAAACATAAGTGCCAGTGATGATCTGGGATTTTTAGCTTGATAATCAGAACAAGCAACATCTTCTGGATTTTAATTATTAGCTATCTAGGCTTTTGTTTGTTTGTTTTTCTTTCCTTTTCTGTGTATAGTTGTTAATTAGCTAAATGTTTGCTTCATTGTTCCATTTAGTTGCCCAACAACTGTTGGAAAGCCAATCAATCATATGTTTTTTGGTATCTAAGATATGGAATCACTGTTTTGAATTACTTCTTTAGACTTAATTAGGGTTTTTTTTGCTTTTTTTTTTTTTTTTTTTTTTTTTATTGTGGAAGGGCCATGATGTGGAGTTGACAGAGGAATGGTGCATCTTCCAATGAATGACATTTAACTGGTTGGGAATTATAAAATGGAAAATCAGTTATTATTTAGTGGCATGTTATAAACCTAATATCGACGATTTCTTTTTAAGTTTTAAGGTGTCTTTTTTCTGCTCTCTGCTTTGCTTTATGCTACTTTATATATAATGTTTATGGAATAAAATTTAAATTCTTAAAAAGATTTGTAAATTAATTCTTAAGTGATGTTATTCAGTATTTATTCTCAGTATGTTCAACTTGCTTTTTAGAAGTTTGCAGCAGTTAGTTTTTGTAACGTTTATCACTGAAAATATCACAAAATAACTAATTTTATTGTTGTCATTCATTAGTCCAGGATGCTAGATTTTTTTTTTTTTTAAGTGGAACAAGCAGAATTATCTAGATCTCTGCTTCACAGTAATTTCTGACTGTGTCTGTAGGCACCTAAATTGAAGGATGATGGCCCGCTAAAAAAAAGGTCACTTCTCCAAGTAGCAGGACATCTTAACCAAACTGAATTCACAGTTTGGGTTTTGCCTCCGGAGTGAATAAGACACACTGATCCTTTTCTCTGATAGTCTTTCCCTGATGCAGACTTCCTGACTTGCTCTTGGTGAGTCAGCCTTGCTCCTACCTTATCTTGAACTACACTTTCTTTTTAACTCCATAGAGAGAGTTAATAAGAGTTGGGAGGGCACGGGGAAACACAGTGTTTGGAAATATGTGTATCATGTAGAATCAGTCCTAATTCTGCCCTCCTGCCATCAGCGTGTAAAGTGTTCTTCACTTTATAGAGAAAATTGGTTACCACCAACCATATTACTTAGCACAGAATGGTAACCTAGCCTTTTATAATCGTGATCCCAATTTAACTGGCATGAGGGGTCGTCTAGGCCTTCAGCATATGAAGAGCTGGAGAACTCATATTATTTCCAAAAAATTGAAAAAACCAAACACCTCAAGGATAGACTCAATATCTTGCTGTTTGCTGATTTACACACTTTATGGAGTCATTTAATAGTAATATGATAAGTCCTCGGTGGAGGAAAAAACTGACCACTTGGACATGTTGGGGAACTTCCCCATTACCCATGGCTCTGATCAGGACTTTTTTAAGTGCTGAGGGTCAGCCCCACAGGAGCTACAGCCAGATTAAAGCTCTGTGCTTGTGTTAGAGAGGGAAATGGTCCCCCTCCCTGCAGGGACCTCTGCTGAACTGCCTTGTCTCTATTCCCCACCACGGTCCCAAGCCCCTTTCCTCGCTCCCAGGACCCAGACTGAGTAAGAAGGGTTGATTCCTCCTCGTTGCCCATCGGGAAGCCACTTAAAAGAAGGGAGCTCCTCCTGGGAATAAATTTGACACGTTACTAACTTTTAAACTCATTTTTTTCTCTAGTTCAAATTAACTTTTAAATGCTCTATATCTATGTCTATATCTGTGTCTATGTCTATATCGATATCTATAAACAATGGTGATTCTGAATAGGAATATAAGATGTGCTAAAAATGTTCCATTGTGACAGGTGTGATTTCATATTTACTTTCATACTGAAGTAACATTTTCTGACTTTTCTAATGAAGACTCTTTTATTTTGCACTTACTATGTGAGAAATATTATTGTGTATTGATATGTTTCACGCAGAGCATGAATCAACTTTATTTTTTGAGATTAACAGGAAACCGTAAAGCGTTTGAAGTAAAGACACATATGCACAATTTTAGATTGTTAAACACAACTACCGCCATCACTAAGACCACCACCAAAACCACAATAATAAACCCCTTCCAATTAACCCAGTCAGGGAAATTAAGAGGTGAGAATATTTTTAATAACTCAGTGATAATTTATATCATGCTATCATTCTGCTATAATATGTTACTTTTATTTAGGCAAACAAAAAAATATCCTAGGGGATTAAACCAAAAGTAAGGAAAGCTACCAGTGGGTCT
The DNA here is from genome assembly GCF_949987535.1 of Balaenoptera acutorostrata. Classification (NCBI taxonomy): domain Eukaryota; kingdom Metazoa; phylum Chordata; class Mammalia; order Artiodactyla; family Balaenopteridae; genus Balaenoptera; species Balaenoptera acutorostrata. The sequence goes on along the minus strand of NC_080077.1, from coordinate 39,681,416 downwards.
AGTGCCAGGGAGGAAACTTAATTTAATGATGTGTATTATTAAGGGATGTAACTGTGTTTTGAAGAGGGCCCATCTCTCTTCCTTTATACAGAGGTGACTGTATAACCTGTCTACCTGCATACACCAATCCCCTTTTTCCTCAAGTATTTTAAGTGACCCAGCTAGAGATAGCACCTTATACTTTGGATAAAAACACAGAGACCATTGCTGTAAGATCCACCTGTGATCACAGTAGAAGGCCAACTGAGAGACACTGTTGAAGGATGGAAACGGGCTATAGCGGCAGACAGACCTGGGTTTGGATGGCAGCCCTGCCACATATCAAATATTTGGGCAAATTACTTAACTTGTTTGGCTGTCAGTCTATTCATTTATACCAATTTTAAAGTATTACATTAGAAATAATACACCTTGCACTTAGCAGGTGATATTAATGATCAAAGTAATTGATGTGGGTAAGCTCATTTTTCAAGTGGCATTTTTTTTGGATGTGTGCTGGTTTTCTCACAATTCAGTGACTACCTAGGCTGTGAAGACTTAAAGAAGATTGACTTTGGGAATCTGAAAAATATCATATTTTGCTTTTAGTGCTCATACTATAGATACATAGATTCCATTTTTAAAAAATCACTTCACTTTCTGGTTAAATAGCATCTAGATATTTTCATGTTAGATGCCAAATAATATATTTTTTTCTTGTTGGAAGCCAAACAAAAAATGAGATTTTTTTCACCTGGTGAAAATTAATCTTTGTTTCTTTTGGGAGAAACTCCAGGCACAGTTGGAAAGGTGGTGATTGTGGAGATAGCTTTGGCCTTGAGGGAGGAGCAAGAGTTTGCTAAGGGAATAAGGACAGGAAGGGCATTTTGGGCAGGGAAACTTTAGGGGAGGTGACTTGAACAAACAGACAGCTATAAAGCATTGAAAGTATGTGATAAATCAGTTTCGATATGGCTAGAGTGAGAAATGAATTGAAACAAATGACCAGAGGTGATCTGGGAAAGGCAGGCTGAGACCTGGCCCTATGGGCTGGAGGAAGGCATGCTGTGTGGTTTGACCTGTGTACTCCAGACGTGGGGACACTTGGGACAGGAAAGTGACCTGGTCACTCTTCTTCTTTGGAAAGATCTGCTGGGTAGAAGAATTGACTTGGATCAAAGGAGAGTGGTTAGATATAGAGGACACCCAGACTACCCTGGAGGTACTTATATTGATCCCATTTTGTAGGACAGATAATGAAACTTCAGGGAGTTTAAAGACACTTACCTGAATTTTCTCAACTGACCTCAAGTCTTGAGTCCAGGTTGTCTGATTCCAAAGAATGAATGTCTTCCCTGAATCTTGTTGTTTCTGGTTTTTTGTTAATTAAAAAAATTATACAATTTTTTTTTTTTAGAAATTCACGTTCTTTTATTTATTTATTTTTTTATTTATGGCTGTGTTGAGTCTTCGTTTCTGTGCGAGGGTTTTCTCTAGTTGCGGCAAGTGGGGACCACTCTTCATCGCGGTGCGTGGGCCTCTCACCATCGCGGCCTCTCTTGTTGCAGAGCACAGGCTCCAGATGCGCAGGCTCAGTAATTGTGGCTCATGGGCCCAGTTGCTCCGCGGCATGTGGGATCCTCCCAGACCAGGGCTCGAACCCGTGTCCCCTGCATTGGCAGGCAGATTCTCAACCACTGCGCCACCAGGGAAGCCCAAAAATTATACAATTTTAAAGGTTACTTTCCATTTACAGTTATTACAAAATATTGGCTATACTCCCCATGGTGTACAATGCATCCTTCAGCCTATTTTACATCCAATAGTTTGTGCCTCCCATGCCCCCTTGTTGTTTCTGTTGTTTCCAGGGCTGTGCCTAAGAAAAAATGGGTAACCTCAGGTTAAAGTAACTTTCCTCCCCCATGCCCCAAATCCTCACATTTCAATCCAGATGAAATTTCTCTGTTGGGATAGTACAGTACTAAAATAGTCACAAATGGCTGACCTTGCACTTTTTTGGACACCAAGTGTCAGAACCATTTTCTTCTTCCCAGTGAGTGGTCTCTTTGAGTGACTACCAACCTCCCAGTTCCCTGTGATGAAGGACAAGGGCAAGGCACTTTTCTGCTAGCCAAAGAGAACTTTTATCCTCACAACCACAAGTTGGTAAGCCACTCATTATACCAATCCAAGGCAATTCTGTACGCTTTCTCTTTGCAGAATCTTCAAACATTTTTTTTAAATGAAAGGCATAAAAGATTTTTTACCAACACAATGCGGCTCCTTGACAGATAAGAGGCAACATCAGATATTTTCTGTGGAAATAAAGTATTCATTCTTAGTCGGAAGGAAAAGAGAAAGAGAAAATTGTCTTGCACCTTACAAGAATGTAATTGATTAGGGTAGTAACAGGAAGCATCTTAGAAAATCAATACAAGATTAAGTGGATGTGACTTGTTGACTCTAAGATATCTGCCTGGGAAGCCAATTAAAACATGAAATGTTTGGAAATACCTGGAACAGCTTAGACTGAATTTATAACGAAGCAGTATGCTTTTAATATTTTTTGGTTGCTGTTGCTCTATTTTAATATTTTTCTTATAAAATATTACCATTCTTAAAACTCTTTGGTAGTGAAAAACTCAAACTCTCTTATGAATCCAGAATCTCTTATTTGTGATTTTTTAAAACATATCCTGACCCTACCTCTGTTGTTTGTTGCCCTTTGGATGTATTTACCTGTTATTCCCCCTTAGCTCTGTTCTGCTGAGTCTCTGTGCTGTTGCTTTCACAATTTCACAGGAATCCCCAAACTCCATCTGCTGAAAAGTACGTAATGTAGTCAAGAGGTAGCTTGCTGACAAGGGGTTTGGCTGTAACAAAGAATTGAATAGCTCTTTGAATTGCTACCTAAGACTCAGATGTAGAGCCATCACAAAGTGCCTAAATCAGTGCCAGATATTGTAAGAGCCCTTAATAAATAGGACTTGTGAAAGAATAAAGAATATGTAATCAATTCACAGTACTTAATGCTGGCCCTTTCTTTTGACTCAAAGGTCCAGTGTTACTGCTGTTACACCAATCTGCTAGCTCTGAGAGCTCTGGTCATTCATGTGGAAGGCAGAAAGTGCTGCCACTACAAATTCTGGCTCTGACTGTTTGGAAGCCCAGTGCTACCTAGGGGATCTTGCCAAAAACAAAGGCCATGCTAATGACTTGGAATATCCCTGTCCAGGGCTAGCGGGTGAGGAGCGCCATTAACTTCAGTCTAGCGTTAGCTTATTCAGTCTTCCCGATCTTACCCACAGTTCCTGCTAGCTTTGAAATTGCACATGTGTGTGTACGTGCGTGTGTGTGTATATGTGTGTGTGTGTGTGTGTGTGTGTATGTAGGACAGTTATGGGAGAACATTAAAAAGGAAGTCAGTGAGATATTGAGCAAATTAGGCTTTCATAATAAGACAAAAGGACTCTGCTTTGCAACAGTGTTTTTTGCAATGGTTGTTAACCTACCAATAGTTTTCAGGCTTATAATGCTTCTGGCAATAGCAGAAACCTCTTGCATGCAAGCTGCCTTCTAAATTTAAGGCAGCATGATGGTGCATTGATGGTAGAGGTCTGAAACAATACCTGTCTTTTTGAAAATGAACACACGGACTCATGAACTGTATTTATTCAGACAGCCTGGAGGTGGGAGCATTTATTTCCACACTTTGTATGCACAGTCAGAACCATGTTGAGAAACAGTGACAAGGGCAGTGTGTAAAAAAAAAAGTGACATTTTGTTCATCACACGCATAGCTGTCTGAGCTAAGTGTGCTTCCTTTCAGTTGTTTCTTAACCTAAAACAAAATGAGTGAAAACCCTAAAGTTGCTTGATTTCATGGTATGAGAATGTGGCTTGGCTGAGAGGTTTAGTCCCCAGAAGTAGGGCGTTGGAAGTCTTTTTAAAATCTGACAATAGACATGTAAAAGCTATATATAATATTCAGTTCAGCAAGCAGGCTAAGGATTATATAAACTTTGCTAACAGGCCAGGTTAATTCTGCATATATATGTACATATATACACATACACATAACACATACATGTACCTACATACATGTGTATGTGCATATATCTCACTATTTTTTCTTGCATTAAAATTGCTTTTTTTTTTTGATTAGCAGCTAAATCCATTTAAAATGTCTAGTTATAGGAAGTAGCTGTCAACCTTGAAAAAAAAATAAAGAGATGAGTGCTCTAGGCTTACTTAACATACACTTACTGAATTAAAGTAAGGAGTATCAGTAATTATCCATACAATTTAATACCTGTACACTTTCAACCACTGAAAAGGAGACTAGCTATCATTTTTCTTCTAATAGCCAAATAATTTAAGCAACAAAAGGGAAGGAAGCAAATAATCTTTCTGTTTGAGTCATTGAGATAATGATAAATGGATAGAAAGTAACTACCTATAATGAAAAACTGAACAGCCATATGAGCTATTCTACATTTCATTTTATTGTCTATGTTAAGACAAGTCCTTAACTGGAGAACAAAAAAGATGAGTAACTGCAAGTTCTCTCTTATTCTTTTTATTAGCAATGTAAATGCATCTTGATATATTCTTCTCTCCCAGTAGAACTTCATTTTTTTCACTCTCTTCAAATCAAAATGGCAAAATGTGAACATTCATTTATCTTAAAAAAATTAGTTTAGATACAACCTTAAATAAGAAAGGAATCCTGCTGTTTGCAACAATACGGATGAACCTTGAGGACATTATGCTAAGTGAAGTAAGCCAGGCACTGAAAGATAAGTACTGCATGATCTCACTTACATGTGGGATCTAAAAAGTCAAATTCATAGTAACAGGGAGGAGAATGGTGGTTACCAGGGGTCGGGAGGTTGGGGAAATGGCGAGATGCTGGTCAAAGGGTACAACATTTCAGTTATAAGATGAATAAATCCTGGAGACCTAATGGACAGAATGGTGACTATAGTTAATAATAATGTGTTGTATACTTGAAATTTGCTAAGAGAGTGGATCTCAACTGTTTTTACCACACACACACATAAAAGAAGGTAATTATGTGAGGTGATAGATATGTTAGTTAGCCTGATTGTGGCAATTATTTTACAATGTATGTGTATACCAAAATATCATGCTGTATACCTTAAATATATCCAATTTTTGTCAATCATGCCTTGATAAAACTGGAAAAAATTAGTTTAAGACCCCAGTGCTATCAGATTTTCCTACAGATGTTGATAAAACTGACATGCTTATCTTTCAAATGTTTAGTCATTTCACCTTCATAAATGTAACCTCCTGGACATCTAAATCAAAATCTTTTGAAATCTCAAATTAAGGTGTCATTTTTGTTTTCTTAAGTTTTAAAATTCTGGTACCATATTGCCAGAATCTTGGAGGTGAGTGAGTCTTCTGTCCCATCCATGAGTAGCACTCTTGTTATATTCTCTTAAGATTGATCTGGAAATTAAAATACTCTTTATTCTTCATTTTAACTATTCTGAGGATTTGTTTTTAATGGGCTTAGTTTTCTTCATATCAGCAATTGGAGAAGTCACAATAAACTCATAAGAGGAATGCCCCCTTGTATTAATCCTGGGCTTCTATTTGATGCACAATTAAAAATAGTGTGTTTCTATGGCTTGAGGTCAACTGCAGTTTGAAAGGCCTCAGTCAGTTGGAATTTTAAGATGTGGGTGAGTGTGAGGTAGTTATATAAGGTAATGATAGCTGCTGTAACAAACAAATGAAAATGTGTGCATTTGCTCAACCATCTCACGGTGAAATCAAATAGGGTGCTTTGATCAAGCTTTGGTGCTTCTCCTAGCGAGTCAGTAACCCATGTTCCTTCCACTTTGTTGCCCTGCCGTTTTCTATGTGTGGCTTCCCGGGTCACTTTGGTCAGTTTCATTGCATTTCCCTATAAGGTGAAAAAGCATGGAGGATCACATATGATACATGTCTATGGGCCAAACCTGCAAACAGTGTACATTGTTTATTTGAATTTGAATTCTGTTGGCTAGAAAACTCAGTCAAGTCGACACCCATAACTATAAAGGAGATGAAGAAATGTAGTCTGTGATTCTAGGAAGAAGAGGAATGGTGGACACCTCGTCTTCTCCTTCACAATGCTGATTCCCTAAAATACCTATGATGACTCTTCTATCAGCTCTTTATAGCATGTTTGCTTATGTTCTCTGAAAGGAAGAGGTGATAATTAAACAGTGTTTCTAGAAAGTTTTATTCCAACATTTAAGCACAAAGAAATAAATGCAGTTTTCCTACAATCCATTCTGTGTACTTACTGCAATCTCTGTACCCGACTAGCTTTGCCTAGGTAGGGGTGCTGGCAATTTCTATGTACGTGGGTCACTATAGCTATATCCCCATAACAAAGGTAACACAGCTGTGATTCAATCAGTTCAGCGCTCCTAAGATCCCGATTTTAAAAGGAGAAAAATAGTAAATCATTCTTCTAGCATCTTAAGACTACATGTAAGACGTAATCTTAAATAGTGATATTTTTGTTGCTTTACCTTGAAAGTTAGAAATCCTCTGAATTGGGGATTTAGTTTTCATAAAATGAGAATATGACTTTTAAAAAAATTCGAGATTACCTACCTTGAGAAACTCCCCAAAAAAGAATACTAGCTGCTGAAACACTGAAAGGATTTCACTGTAAAGTCTTGTTGCATAGACTTAAAGACTGAAATCAATGTCAAATTTTAGGATGTAGAGTCCACCAGCTTTCACCATTTTGTCAATATCTATCAAGTGCTTTAAAAACCAGTTGAAGTATTACTTATTGTTTAGTCATCTAGTGAAAACATGCAAAAAGTCAATATAATTTTAGTACATAAATTAATAAAGTAAAAGTTATACTATCAGTACCTAGTTTTTCAATCATATTGTGTACTATAAGGAATCCACTTTCCTCTTGAAGGTATTCTAGGAGCTCTTTATTTCCTGTTATGACTTTTTCCTCTTGTTTATTAGGTCTGTATTAGAGCTGTCATTATAGAAAACTTTCAAATTTCATTCTTGTGTAATATTTGCTGTGTCTTAGATTTCCTTTCCTCAAGTCCTTGAATTCTTTTCTCTCTTTTTTGTTTTGTTTACATATATATATATATATATATATATATATATATATATATATTTTTTTTTTTTTTTCCACCTGAAGGAGTACGAGGGAGGTAAAGTTGCAGAACACTTGCATTCTCTAAAGTGTGTTTATTTTTTCACATCGGTTAATAGTTTTGTCTAGATATATGAATTCAAAATAATTTCCCTCAGTACTTTGAAATCATTATTTTATAGTTGTTAGGCATCCATTATTTCTGATAAGAAGCCTGGATTCAGACAAATTTTTGTTACTTTGTAGGTACCTGTAAAGGATTTTAGGATCTTTTTTCATCTTTGGCATTTACAAGCATGCATCTGGGAGAAGATCTTCTTGTGTCTACCACACCTTAATGAATCCTTCAGTTAGAAACAGAAACATTTTTGTTATTCTTTCCTTTCAATTTTTCTCTGATCCCTTTTCTGGTATTACTATCGCGTGGACATTGTATCTGTGGTCTTAATCCTCTGTGTAACATAATGTTTCTAGATCACATGTTTTTTAATTAAACTTTTCATTTTTATTTTGAAATTAATGTAGATTCACATGCAGTTGTAAGAAACAGTGCAGAGAGATCTCATATATGTTTTCCTCAATGGTAACATCTTGCAAAAATATTGTGCAATCTCACAACCAGGATATTAACATCGATATAATAGGGATGAAACTCCTGGCTACGTACTCAGTCTTCTCTTACATGACCCTGGTGGGGGCTGGGATACCTCATCACAGCTTGATGAGGGTGCTTTCATCCTTAGCTGGTGTGGGTGGGAGTGAGGTCACATGTTTTTGTTTTTGTTTTTTTCTTTTCCTCTAGTGCTTGGCTGGAGTAGAGTAGTTATTGCCTAAACATTTTGTGTGTTGCTAGTATGCGTCTTTCCTGGTCCTTTGGCCAGTGAGAGCAAGCTTTAGTTAGGGCTCTTTTGTCTGTGCCCGTTTCCAGTTGCCAGTTTCCTGAGCTATAAATCGGGGATACCTGAGGCAAAATCAAGCCCAGGGAATGTGCCAGTATTTTATTCTTTGGGTCCCAAAGTCTCTAGCTGGTCTGCCTTTTTCTTTTCACCATTTATAGTCTTCTTATGTTTGTTTTATGTATACTGCCCAGGTTTTTTAGTTATACTTCATGAGAAGAATAGGGAAAAGTATGATTTGATTATTCTGTCTTTCTGGAAGTGGAAGTTAGAACCACATGTATTTTTCATCTTCTAAAATTTTATCAAATATCTGCTTTAATAAAGTTACTCTGCCTCATTTAGTTTTCAGTGTTGTTGTAAATTTATTATAGTTTGTACTGTTTACTGTCATTTAAATTTGTGGAGGAAGGTGAGGAAATTGTGCTTATTCAGTCTGCCTTATTGACTTGGAAGCTCCTTAACTCCTTAAAGCCAACCATTTTCTAGTTTATGACCACAAGACGATAGAAATGAGGGTCATGAGCCATCATTTTTATCTATAGATAATGATCTAAGGGAGAAATTCTTCTTCTTTTATGTAGTAATAGCTTTTATTATTATGTTCTTTAAATCCCCAGAGATATTTTTCTAGGATTAAATATGGAGTAAATTTATTTCCAAAAACCCAAAAATATTCCAAGAGATATACCCATAATTCTTTGCAAATCATTATGAACTAAGACTCTAAAGCTTAGAAAACCATGTTTATTTTCAAGTAAGATGAAATTCAGGCAGATAGGCAATTTTATCACTTGGTTTTAAAAGAAAACCTCAAAAAGATGCTACCAGTCAGACCATTGTCTCTCCTAAGATGGCTAAGAAAAGCACATTCTACCCCACATAAGACAACGAAGGGTTGCAACAGAACTGGTAAACAAACTCCATTTAGTGGTATTTGAGGCCTACTGTCTCAACAGGGAGTAGATAATCAGCACCATAATGGGTTACTACTATATGCTAAACTTAGAGCTATAATTTATTCAGTGAAAGGAGGGTAAACCACTCTGCTGTAAATCATAACAGGCTGTTTTCTAGTTTCATAGATATTTGGATCTGGAAAGTGCCTTAACTCAGAAAAGAGCTAATGTGACTTCAATGTTGCATAGAAACCATCAAAGTAGGCTTAGGCTGAATTGAGCAGCACCACGGAGAGCTCCCAGAAATTCCATTGCTGAGGTTTGTCTTTTCCTCTTTGCAGTTCTGGTTTTCTCTTGTCATCACTGCCTTTACAGCAAGCCCCTCTACCTCTTAGAATAGGTCACAGTACTCACAGAAGTAGAGGTTTCCTTCATTTTCCCTGAGTCTCATAGTTTCTATGTTTGAGTCAAGGCTACATTTTTCACGTGGTCCAAGGATTTCCTTTTAAGGCTTTCCCTTTATTATTTAGCTCCTGTTTTTTTGGAATTGTTTACTGGAAACTCATGTATCAGCATTGGAATTAGAACTATCGCCTCTCTTTCCTTTATTCTTGGAATCTTCCCATAAGTTATTTATATCCTAATTTTAAAAACACAAAAACATTCCTAAGTTGGATAGAGGGTAAGAGAAATGACACTGTGACTTGTGTTTCATCATAAGGCCATGTAAGGAGGAAGGAGATTTTCTTCTTTCACCCACGAAAACTGCTAGGAAAGTCATGGTTTGATTATATGCTTTCTTCATAAAGAGGTATTTGGACAAAAATTATATAGGATATAGTTGAAAGCAGAGTTGTCTCTCCCCTGACAAGTGCTAGAATAGGTCAGACTTTAGAAGCAAGCATTCCTGGGCTTAAGTCTTGTCTCAGCCACATCCAGATTTCAGCTTTAGATAGACTACTTAACTGATCGCGGTCATTGTTACCACATATAAAATGGGAGTGACATATTCCACCTGGTGTTATTTTGAGGATTAAACAAGATAACAATATGAAAGAGATTGGCATGATACCTAGTCAGAGAAGTCACTTGGTTACTGTCAGTCCTGCCCATGCACTTCTTCCCTGCCCCATGCTGGAGAAGATAATATAAATAAACTATGTAACAAGAAGATTACGTCTTTAGGACAAAATACAGTGGTTATATAATATAATTAATCAACCTAACTTGGCAGATCATGCAAAACTCACCAACTAAAATTAGGTGGGAAGAAAGTCTCCCACCCCCTTTTTCTGAAAATAATGCATCTTTTAAGAAATTAAGTGGGTAATTTTCTCTTTGAAGTTTATAGTCACTACATTTGTTCTTCCAAGTTGTAAGATAATGGTTAAATGTGATTATAAAAAGTATTGTGATTTATAACATGTGGAACTCATTGCTTTGTTCCTAGGATGTAAGACTTTGGGGATTTTCACTCTTGGGAATATCACAAATATTTTCTGTTGAAATACATGAAGAGACTTGTATTTACATGATTAATATACATATCTCTCCTCACTGTTTTCAACTAGATGAAAACTTTCTCAATGGCAAGATAACAGTTCCGCTAAATAACTCACCAATTGGCTGGCAAGGAGGATCATATCATTGGTCCTGGGTGGACTAAAAGCATTTTATAGACCTGCAATTCTTAAAACTTTCATAGTGGTGAAATAGGGTGGGATACTCATGGGAGAACATACACTGGAGAGTGCAATATCTAAGACATGTGAAAGCTGCAGGGGAAGTAGTAATCAAAAGGACTATGGTAAAGAGACCTGGTACATTAGAGAAACTCAGTGAAAGGATTTCCTGAACAATGGGGATGACAGGATTCAGAAATACTGCTGGCTAGGTGATGGCATTTAAACACCAGAAGTATGTTGGGTGCAGTTATTATAATGAGTGGCAAGGTCGGAGTGGCAATCATAAGGGCCTGGCCCTAAGGGAGCTATGGATATGGTTATTAAACATGGTGTTCCTATGGGAAAGAAAGATAGGACGACAATAAATGTTGCTTAAAATATTAAATGAAAAAAAAGAGAAAAGGAATGAAGGCAGATATCCAAATATAAAGTTAGAATATTACGCCTAGTTTCCTGACCTGAGATAGTTCTCAGACTCAGAATCCATGAGCTGAAGGAGAATATAGATCCTTGTGAGAAAGAACCCTGCAGCACCAGCATGTTTCTATGATGGATGATCTTTCAACTGCTAGGAGTAATGTTTGCAAAGAGTTTGTGATAATATGGGCAATGATTATTAATAATCTTAAGTGTGTGTGATAGAAACGAATGTATGAAAATATGATCACATTTATGTTGATAATATGTTAAACAAAGAGGAGAAGAAAATGCACTGGAACGTAAGCAATGATTATATGAGAGTTGTAGGACTGTGGAGAAATTTTCCTTTTCCTACTTTCTGCATTTTACACATTTTACCATTGGGAACATAGTATTTTTATCATAAAAATTTTATTTCAAGTAGTCATGATGATATACAGTAGAAAATAAAGCAAATTATTTAACAAATAAGTATACAATGTGCCGTGTTAAAAAGGTTAGCTTCTATTTTAAAGTGATGTTAACATAGTCTGATGAGAAAATTAATAGAATCAGGCAGCTGCAGCTGCTCATCTTAAGAAAATTATGCAGTGCTAACACATATAGCTGTGATGGGTCACATTTGGGAACCACAAAGGAAATTTACAGCAAGACCTAGGAAAACAGAGTCAGTGGAAATGTAAATATGCTAAAGATCAGACATCATGCTGCATGCATCATGCAGACAACATGCTTTAAAAAGCATGTTTTATGAAGCTACCAGGCTGATATATAATCCAAAATATTATGCTAATATACCTGGTATGAACTAACCAGTGTTTGGTAAGAGAAAAGAAGGAAGTTGAATTGTTAAACAGCCATCAATAAGCCCCATTTAAAAACATTTTTATGCAAATCTGAATAAGATAGCCATCGATGAATTAAGTAAAAGACAGAAAGTGGACATAAATTACACCTTATAAAGACAATCATGCTTTTAAACAGTACATCTTATTTCTGCCTACCAGTCATATCCTTATATTATTAAAATTGGTTCTATAAATGGAAAAATAAATTTTTACAGACAGAAATTGTTTAATAGTTCAGAAGGAGTTGTGGTGTGTGGACTAAAATGCTATAAATGTTTTACGTAAGAGTTAAAGATTGAGCATGTCTTCAAAGGTGACATGATTTGGTATATAGAGACACATAGGGAGGGAAACAGTGCAGCTAAGTATAGAGCGAAAATTCATACGTTGCATTTTGGATATGTTATAAGTCTAGGCAGTCTCATGTGACGAGTTGATGTAAGGTAGACAAGAAAGATACACTGGAGAAATCTGATAGGTTGAGGTCAAAGTGGGATGGACTTTGAATTTAAACTGTATTTTATGAAGACTGGAGAATCAATGAGTATTTTAAGTCAGAGAACAAATCATGGAAAATGGCCAATTGAAAAACTAATGTGATGTAATTCATTTGTTCATGACTTGAGCCCACCAATATCTATTGAGTGGGATAATCTTAAAGAAAAAAGTTGGAAAAGTGGGAATTTAGGAGACAATTTTATAGCAATCCAGCCCAGAGATGCTGAAAGTCTGCATTAGTTCAGGCCAAGTGATATGAAAAAGAAGGGGAGAGTACTTTTGTCTGTGTCCTTTCCAATTCACATTTTTTCCCTATTCTCCTTTAAATCTTTGTTACCTCTCACCTTTCTCCAAAGGTAAATCAGTGGCCCTGCCTCCAACTGGACCCTGTCCAGTTCCTCCTCAACATGGACGTGGTAATCACAGTTGTCTTTCTAAAACATGATCTAGTCACCAGACACTCTCCCCCAGCCCATGTCTTTGCTCACATTGGTCTCTTTGAACAGATGAGAAGTAAGGGTTTTGGCATGCTCCATAGACCTGGAGCTTGTCAGGCTTACCTTAAATGAAACAAACCAGAGGTTTTGACGAGACAGCGGTTTGGGACCTGAATTAGAATTCCATCCGGTTTGCAGGGCAGAAATAGAGACACAGATGTAGAGAACAAACGTATGGACACTAAGGGGGGAAAGTGGCAGGGGTAGGGGGTGGTGGGATGAACTGGGAGACTGGGATAGACATGTATACACTAATATGTATAAAATGGATGACTAATAAGAACCTGCTGTATAAAAAATAAATAAAATAAAATTCAAAAAAGATACTCTTAAAAAATTACATTAGTTGTTACTCATGGTAAAGCCTTTGTGGAAAAGATTTTCTTGAAAAGGTTTATACTTTCATTTGCTCAACATCTGATGATAAATTGTATTTATGATATTGAATGTACAAAAAAGCGCATTTTGTTTTATAAGACTTTTTAATGAATTAATTTTCTTCTAAAATCTGATCAAATGTTGGTAAATTATAAACAACTATTCACATATTTTAAATATTTAAGGGTTACAGATTCATGACTAGATTCTTCTTTTTCCTGTAGACTTTCTAGACTAATACTAAGTACAAGTGAATGGAAAACCAAGTATTAAAATAACAGAGAGCAACCTAATGTGATCTTTCGTATCTAATTAGGATGCTATTTCTTGACATTTTATGTCATTCTGTATTGGGCTCTTGACCATTCTATATATATCTAAATTAGTTTCAGCAGGTACACAACACAGGAGCACATTCTATGTCAGATGCTGTCATGAAAAGCTTAGAGTAGACGTGGCTAGAACCTTTAGAATCTTAGCATTTGAAGGAAATGTAGAAGTCACACAAGCCATCTTATGTAAGAATTACTTCTGTGGTAGTCTTAAGAGATGATTCTGCAGCTTCCGTTTATACACAATCTGAGCCTGCTAGCGCAGCACCTCAAAAGGCAGTCCTTTCCATCTCTGAGTTTGGCAACAAAGCTCTTAAATTCAGCTAAAATCTGCTTCTGAATCTTGCACCCATTGGTCCTTATACCAACTCATGAAGACAGGATCAATGCTACTGCACCTAGTACCTGGCCCTTTACATAACAATATTTCAAAAACATAGAGTGCTGTCCCTTTGAACATTTGGAGCTATCTGATATTTTTTATTTTATGATTTTCTTCTCCAAATACCAATGGCCTGTTCCTCCATCCTTTCTCTCATGACCAAGTTTCTAAATAGTGTATCATTCTAGTTTCCTTCTTCTAAATTCAAAACATTTTTTTTTCAGTTTATCCCCAAGTAAAAAAATAATTACTCCACATGTGTTTGGATCAGTGTGGCAAATATTTCCCACCATTAGTAAAGTATATTATTAAATAGCCAAAGATGATGTTAACTTAAAATCGCAAATGTTCTGTAAAAGTGCAAATAACATACTAAAGAGGGAGAAAGGAAAGGGCAGTTATATTTTACTTAAGGAAAGGATTAAGAAAAAAGGTATCCGTAGAAGGCCCTGGAAGGATTTTGAGAGAAGGGAAATGCATCATTAAAAGCATTACATGCTGAGGGACAGTTAGGGGAAAAAACAGAGATGAATATGTACATGATGTACATGATGGGTATTAGCAAGTAGATTAATTTAGTTGTATATTAGCATTCATGAAAAAGTAAAGTAGGAAATAAGGTTGCAAAAGTTAATTGATACCAATAGTATAAGGTCATGAATGCTACTGTAGAGTTCAAATTTTTTTCTGTGGGTGATCAGTCAAGTTTTTGACTTGACAGGAAAAGTATATTTTAATAGAAAATCTAGTGGACCTGTTATAAAGGATGGGTTAAACAGAGGGAAACACTGTAACAGTTGCAACATGCTGTTGGTTCACTTAAGCATATCATCAACTGTACTTACAGCAAATACTGTCTGATGATGGGATTCACAGGTAGCAAGGAACCTGTGTATTAAAACACGGATTGATGAGGCAGTTTTTGTTAAAACTACTGTGAGAATAGTTCTCATGAATCGTCTTACATGGAGAAGGCTATTGGACTTGAAGATGCATCATCCTTACTTAGTGAAATGCTCATAACCTCTGTACACCAGACCTTTAGCGAGCCGTACAGAGAGCCGAGTCAAAGCTCTGTCACAGCTCTGCAATGCCGACTGGAAAAAGGCAGGAAGTTACAGTTTATCACCATCACACTCTTGCCTTATAATATCCCAATGTCTCCTTTTATGTCATTTTTTTTCTTATTTCTTTGAAATAGGCTTTTAAATAGGCTGTTAATAAAAGTGTGTACATTTAGTTCTTTTCTTGTTCAATTCTATCTGTGTCTGATCTTTGATCTCTCTCTGGTCTTTGATGTCATCTCTGGTCTTATGGAGCTATTATAAGAGACAGATAAGAGACTGGATTCTTGAATTCTTTGTGTAATATTTAATCTCCAGTGGAGTCCCAGTTATCCAAGAACCTTATCTCAGGTTCTGTTTTAATGTTCTCAGCACTATGGGAGAGAGAAGCAGGAACAAGTCATGTTGAAGTCAAGCTTTATGCCACCTAAAACTATATGTTCTTCAGACTCATATATGACTGCTTAGAGAATTGCTCACTCCCTGCTAGCTAAGCGTAAAGGTCAGCCCTGTCCTCAGTAACATTTTCTTTAGATCTGCTTCCCTTTGTCTTTTTTTCATAGCTCCAAACTGGACTTTGCTGTCCAGGTAGTATTGGAGTGGAACCAAGGTGGGCGGATCCAAATGACACCACATGCTTTCTTCTTCACGTTAATATCTGAGACTAAAACTTGCTCTGCCAAGCTAGATGGAGTAAATCCTAGGGCCTTAACTGCTACTTTGCTTGCTACGCATTAGGACGGGGTTGAAATCATTTTCTTTTTTTTTTTTTTTTTTTTAATAACCGTCTTCCATCTCTCCATGTCTATATTAGAGGGAAACTCCTATTTTTTTTTTATTTTATTTATTTATTTATGGCTATGTTGGGTCTTCGTTTCTGTGCGAGGGCTTTCTCCAGTTGTGGCGAGCGGCGGCCACTCTTCATCGCGGTGCGTGGGCCTCTCACTATCGCGGCCTCTCCCGTTGCGGAGCACAGGCTCCAGACGCACAGGCTCAGTAGTTGTGGCTCACGGGCTTAGTCGCTCCGCGGCATGTGGGATCTTCCCAGACCAGGGCTCGAACCCGCGTCCCCTGCATTGGCAGGCAGACTCTTAACCACTGCGCCACCAGGGAAGCCCTGAAATCATTTTCTAAGGAGAATCTTAATCCTGCCTGAAAGGTTATCATTCAGCTTGTCACAGAGTAGGGGAAGGATGAACTTCTGTTGTGTTAGGTGTCTCTATTAGGCCACCTCTAAAAGTTGCTTGTTTTCACAAGCAAATGCCAATTCTAATTCCAGCTCACATGTCTACTCACAGATCTGATGAACTTCTAAGTGACTATTTCCAGAAGATTTTCAGGGATTATAACTTCAAATTCTGCTGCTAAAACACCCAGGGATATATCTGTAGTAACTAGTACTACATATACCTTACTGCATTAGTCTCATTATTGAGAATCTTGGTCTTATTTTTCCTTCTTTTATACTTAACTCCATTTAAAAATATTATATCAAGATATTTACTTCTTCATAAAAAATAAAAGAACTTATAACTAAAAGTAAAAGACCTTTTCCCACTATTCACTGCCAGTATCTTATAGTCGTCTTTTCATAACATTTACTCATGAAATTCTTTTTATTCCTTTAAAAATCATTTTTCTTTTAGCCCAGTCGTTTTCTCTTCTAATTTTTCTAATTGCTTTCTAGTTTTGCTGCATGACTATCATCCTGTATTGTTTTTCAGTGAATTCCTGGTTTAAATCTACTGTTTCTTGTTTAAAATATCTTTCTTCTTGTTTTCATGCCCATCTATATTGCCTCTGTTTTATTCATTAGACTTTTAAATCCTTCAACTATTCTAAAAATGCTTTGAAATAATTTATGTGATCATGTTTTTTTTCTCCACTCCGCTCACTATTTATGGTTTCATTTTCTCAAAAAATTGCCTTTCCCATCATTTTAATGAAGTCTCAGGAGTAAGGGAGGCAAATGCACATGCTCAGTCTGTCATTTTAAATCAGAAACTACTCATTTACTTTAAAATAAAGTTTTGCATCATTGTAAGCCACCAAAATGCTCTCTGGTAAAACATAGAATATAACATTTTTATTTCAACTAAATGGCAAAATCCATGGGTGGCAGAGATGGTATCTTACTCACCATCACTAAGGGAATGGCAAAAAGTGGGGCTTAACGAATGTTCCTTAAATACATATATCATCAATAACATGTGAAGCTCTTTTTTGCTTAAACTAAGAAAATGATAAAGGTGTGTGTTGGCTGTAGAGTGACTGAAGCAGTGTCACTGCTACAGGAGTATGTGCAGTATTTTCTTAGTACGATACTTAACTCTAATATTCAAAATTTGGTCTCTTTCTCACTAATAGACAAAAAATTATATCAGAGTGGACTAAGAAGTAGATTTGAAACTATGGTAGAGTCCATGCTCACCTTAACTAACAACAGTTTGATTAGAACTTTAATCCTTTAAATTTTTAAACTTTCTGTGTCTCAGTTTTCTCAGTTATAAAATTAAGATCATGTAATGACAGACTTGTCCAAGAGGCTATGGGCATTCTGTATATCATAAACACCAAAGTTTTATTTGTTGTCTGTTGTTTCTTTATCTATGTCAGAATTTTTAAAAAAATTAATTATTTCTCAGTTGTACATTTTTTCCTAGTAATTTTTCTCAACCTTTAGATATGTATTTTTTATTCAGGTTTGGGGTTTGTTTTTTTCATGTTGGCATAGTAATCTTTTTTTTTTGCTTTAACAGAAACATTTCAAACTAACATTATTTGGCTCATGAAATTGAAAGGTATAAAATGGCAAGTTAATTTTCAGCTTTTTCTAGGGATGGAATTGTTTCCTTAAAAATCAACTTTTATTTATGTTTCAGAGAACAACATAGTGATATATTTGGAAAATAGTTTTAATTTACATCTTGAGAAGAAGTAGATTTTGTTCTTTTTGTGTCAAATTTATATAGCCACAGTAATATTAGATATAAATATTAGAATGTTGAACTGGTAGAGGGATAAATAGAAAAATGGAGCAAAATAGAGAACCTAGAAATAGACTTACACAGATATGCCCTGGTTTTTAACAGAAATGTGAGAGCTATTCGGTGGAGGAAGTATAGCTTTTTCAACAAATGATGCAGGAAGTAACTGGACATCCATAGGCAAAAAAATGAATCCTGACTTAAACCTCAAACTTTATGCAAAAATTAACTCAAAATGGATTATGGAATTAAATGTAAAACACAAAACTATAATTTCTAAAATATCAAAGAAAATCTTCAGGATCTAAGGCTAAGAAAAGGTTTCTTAGACTTGATGTTGAAAGCACAATCTATAAAAGAAAAAAAATAAATTGAACCTCATCAAAATTAAAGAAATACTTACTCTGTGAAACACCCTGTTTAAAGGATGAAAAGATAAGCTACAAGCAAGGAGAAAATATTTGCAAACCACATATCCGAGAAAGAACTTTTATCTAGGAAACAACTCTTAAAAAGTCAACATTTGAAAAAAACCTCCAATAATAAAATGAGCAAAGTAAATGAACAGATATTTCACTGAGGAGGATATACAGATGACAAATAAGCACGTGAAAAGATGTTTAACATTTTTGCCTTTAGGGAAATGCAATTAAAACCACAATGAGATATCAGTATATACCTACCAGAATTGCTAAAATAAAAACAAAAATAAAAACAGTGAAAATACTAAATGATGGTAAAGATGCAGAGAAACCGGATCTCTCATACATTGCTTGTGGGAATGTAAAATGCTGCAGCAATTCTGAAGAACAATTGGCAGTTTTCTATAAAACTAAACATGCAACCATATCACCCAGCAATTTTACTCTGGAGCACTTATCACAGATAAATGAAAACTTACGTTCACACAAAACCCTACACACAAATATTCTTAGCATAATAGCCCCAAACTGGAAACAACCCAAATGTCCTAAAATGAGTGAATGATGGTACATCCATACCATGGCATACTACTTAGTAATAAAAAGAGGAAAAAATGACTGTTGCTACATACAACAAGTTTGAAGTATATCAAGGGCATTATGTAAATGAGAAAAGCCAGTCTCAAAAGGTTATATACTGTATGATTCTACTTGTATATAAAATTCTCAAAATAACAGAATTATAGAGATGGAAGACAGATTAATGGTTACCAGAGGTGAGGGATTGGGGTCAGGTTGGGTGTGACTCTGGAGGGGTAGCAGGAGGGAGCCCTGTGGTGATAGATCCTTTCTGGATCTTGAATGTGGTGAGCTACACAGGTGATACAAATTGCACAGAAGTACATACAAACACACTCACAAATGAGTACTTGTAAAACTGATGTCATCTGAGTAAGCTTTGTGGATTGTACAAATATTCCATTGGGCGAGGAAGGGGGAGTGGTGCAGGGGGTCTCTCTTTCAGTTTTGCAGCTTCCTGTGAGTCTGTAATTAAAAATTTAAAAATCAGTGTGTAAATAGATAGATACAGGTACCTTCGGAATGGTGAAAAAAGTGAAAATATTATAGAGTCTGGATCTCACCACCAGCATCATGTCAATGTATACTTAAAACAATAAATACTTGTTGAATGAGAAATAAACTTTTATTACCTCTTTTGAAGAAGACCATAGAATAACATTCAGAATAACGTTTTTATTTTGCATCATTGAAAGAAGTAGAATAGTTTTTGCTGTTTTGTTTTGTTTTTGATCAGATCTATATGGCAGAGACTATTGGAGAGATAAAATCAACACTTTTTAAACCCCAGGGCCTTGAACAGTCCCCGGTATATTTTATTTTATTTTATTTTATTTATTTATGGCTGTGTTGGGTCTTCGTTTCTACGCGAGGGCTTTCTATAATTGCGGCAAGTGGGGGCTCACGGGCCTAGTTGCTCCGTGGGATCTTCCCAGACCAGGGCTCAAACCCGTGTCCCCTGCATTGGCAGGCAGATTCTCAACCACTGCGCCACCAAGGAAGCCCAAGCAACACTTTTTAAAGTAAAATCTACCCCTTTGGTAATATTTACTTGTAAAGGAATTTTTTGATGACTTTACCTAAAGGTGGGGGTTATTTTTTTAGAGTTAATACATAGAACTTCATGTGGAGCTTTCCATCAAATACATACATATGTACATACATGAACACAGATAAGACCCATGTTAAAGGAATTGTAAGTAGATGATAGAAAAAAGGAATATGATCAAGACCTGATCCAATGACAAACTACATGGATGGGGTGGGGAGAGTGTTGAAGTTGGAGAAAAGGTGTAGCTGTCTGTGTTTTGTCTCCAAAATCTCTGGAATCCACCTAAATTGTAACTCATGGTTGAGCCATGGACTATTCTAAAGATTAGAGAGTGAGTTTTTTAAAATTACACGGAACAAAATATCAGCCTAAATATGTCACATACTTCAATTTTTAAAATGACATGCGTTGCCCCAGTCAGATTTACACGTTATATAAAATGGATATCTACCAGCTTTGTCACTAGTTCAGAATTGTTTTGTTCCCTTCAAGGGCAGGTGAAGGGCAAGGAATGCAATCACTTCTACTCATGAATTGCAAGGAAGAGGTTGAAGCTACGGAGCTTTCTTAAACACATACATCCATGCATACAGCAATCATTGGAAATAACATTTCTTTGTTCAGGAAATCTGTGCTTTCTTGAGGATTTTCTGCAACTTTATGTGGCTGGGCTAGAATTTTATTTTATTCTTTATGTATATACCATGACAGAGATTATGGAAAGAAAGACTACAGCTGTGTGTGGTTGCCCTGATATGAATGCTTGGACAAATAAAGATGCTTCCATACCTTGTTCATGCAAATTGGCAGACCAAAGACTAATATGAACTCTCCAGTTCCTGTGCACTCAAGGAGGCCTTGAGTGCATAGGAATGCTACGGGGGGATAGTAAGTGCCAGTCTTTGACATCTCCACTCCGATGAAATGCACCATGGTGCAACAGCTTGTTGAATACAGCTTCCCAAGGAGCTTTATTTGGAGGAGGACTTTGCAGCAATGTGAAGGCAAACTTCCAGGCAATAGCTTTGGATGATTATTACTGCCAATAAAGTCACAGAAGGTAAAGCAAAAGGAAGAAGAATCCTATACAGCGCACATGAATTTCCTGTAGGTTTAATTAGAATCTTCTCAAATTGACCAAAATCGTTAAGTATCTTTGATTTTGTAATAAACACAAGGAAAGCACGGTAAAAATCTTTGAAGCATTGAATTAGAAGTTCTTTTTTTTAGAGGTACATTCATTACAAGTTTTCAGATTTTGGAGGCGGAGGGGGGTGACCATCCCAAGCTATAGCCTTGCTTCCTTCCTGTTGTAAAACTAACAGGTGAGAGAACGTAAATATTCCCAGATGAGCTAAACTGAGACATCATCCTCCTTACCCCTGGCCTTGCAGGAGACATTCAGAGGCTGAATGGGAGCTCCTCATTAGCAGTGTCAGACAGAGGGGCTGCCTACACCCTGAGCCTCGGCCGTGCTGTTTTTTATATGTGCTTCTTTGAAGGACACGTGCCTGAACATCTTTAGAACCTCTCAAGCTATCTTTATAATCCACTGCCTCACCATCCATATGGACACCACATAGTCTTGGAAGGAGTTTGTAGAGCTAAAAATGTTCTGGCAAATGATTGGAAAACATCACACTGGCTTCAGTGACCTCTGCTCTCCAATGCCGGCAACATGATATTGGTCAAGAACTTCAATTAGGGAGACAGATGTGTATTATTATCATTTTAAAATTTACAGGTGTCTGTAGCCTTTTAAAATGTTTTTCAGTGTATTCATGCATCTCCATTTTTTGCTCTGTTTCTGCTTTTCTATATCTCTCCTCCAGTCTGAGCTATCCAAACTTGGGGACATCGCCACATGGCCTACTGCCACTTGAAATTCGACATATCACACTTCCCCTCAAATATAATCCTTTTCCTCTTTCAGTTTCTAGTACAAGTAGTGGTTTCTCAACTAACCAAGATTAAAATGTACCAGCCTACTTTCAGCCATTCTCTTGTAGGCTCCCTCTTCAGTATTCACCATATTTCTGACGAGTGTATCATGTTTTCCTTTTATAGTTAACACCTTAATATGACTCACATTCAGCTTTGTTACCTGCATGGTGCTAATAGGCTTGACCTCATGTGTCCATCCTCCCTTTCTCCCTACTTGAAATCAAGTAAAGTAGGATATTTTTTTTAAATTTTTATTTATTTATTTATTTATTTATTTATTTATGGCTGTGTTGGGTCTTCATTTCTGTGTGACGGCTTTCTCTAGCTGTGGTAAGCGGGGGCCACTGTTCATCGCGGTGCGCGGGCCTCTCACTATCGCGGCCTCTCTTGTTGTGGAGCACAGGCTCCAGACACGCAGGCTCAGTAATTGTGGCTCATGGGCCTAGTTGCTCCGCGGCATGTGGGATCTTCCCAGACCAGGGCTCGAACCCGTGTCCCCTGCATTGGCGGGCAGATTCTCAACCGCTGAGCCACCAGGGAAGCCCAAAGTAGGATATTTTGCAAGACTTCATCAAACGAATTGGGCAGGTGAAAACATAAAAATCACTGTTTCATATTCCAAGAAATGTGCACCAGAGACACCCAGGACTCTTATTCCATCCTTATCTCCATTGGTTCCCAAGTCTTACTCCAGCCCCATCCCATCCCTAACCCCCACCACCTTATCCCTGCTGCAGGTGAGCATGCGGTAGGTGAGCATGATGGGAGGACCTGGTGGATGGATGTGTGTGTCACACATCACTTGGTCATTAAAAAACAAAACGACAAAACTAACACTCTAGTTGTTTTTTATTCTTAACCTGAGACAGAATGTCTCTACGTTAAAATGGTTGCCCTAAAACATAAATATTAAAATGTCAAATTTCCATAACAAACTACACAACCCTGCTAGATTAATGTTCCCCCAGCACGACTGCAACATGCCAGTCTTCTCAAGGAGACCTAGTGCAAGGTGCACACGAACTCTTCTGTGAGACAGCTTGGGTGGTTCAGGTGGCCTGCAAAACCGTCTTCTCAGCCGTACTGCCAACACTTCTTCACACTTACCTTCAACTCCAGACGAACAGTCCTGGCAACTGGATCCCGAGGGTGGCCCCGTCTCCCCGTGTCTAGCCCCACCGCTCCTTCTCTCTGGGATGCTCTCTTCCACTCACTCTGTTGCCTCATCTACAGCGACCAGATTCTCATCGACACCCTAAGATTTATTCCAAATACTACCTCTTTTGGGAGTTCTTTCCTCATCATTCCAACTTCTGTTCAATCTGTCGTCCTTTCTCTCCTTTAAACCTTATAACATTTTGTGAACATTATCTTTCCTTGGTTTACATTGCTTATTCTCTTTACCAGAATATAAATTCCTTCAAAGTAAGGACTCTGCTTCATTCGTATTCCCCTTACGTTTCCTAGGCTTGAGCAGTTTTCCGTAAATATTTGTTAGCATTAATCAATGCTTAGGGTTCTGTGTTGTCTTTGTATTGATTTTTAAAAAATATTTCTCTAAGTGTATATGTGTGTGTATGCTTGTGTGTGTGTGTGTGTGTGTGTGTGTGTGTGTGTGTGGTGTATGGTCATTTCGGAACATTTAAAAAATATAAAATATACAAAGAATAAAATAAAAGTCATCTAGTATTCTATTACACAGAGTTAACCAGGCCAATATTTGATGTATATTTCTAATTCTTTTATATTCTTTGTTAAAATAAAGATTTTTCCTGGTTTATTGCCTAATATTATATTTTGATTGTTTTCTGTTATTAAGAATTCTTTGAAAATGCCATTTCAATGGCTCTTTAGTATTATATATTATAAATATACTATTCATTTATTCATTCTTTTGTTAAATAAATTTAAATTGCTTCCAGTGTTTTCCTCATTACAAAATATGTACAAAACATTCAAGTACAGAAAATTTTGCCCCAATTAATGATAATTTCTTTATAATTTATTTCTAGAAATGGTCTTAGGAGAAATAAAGTACATGCTTTGAGGTTTCTTTCAGGAATGTTTCACCAATTTCTATTTCCTTAACAGAATATGACAGATCCTGTCTTGCCAAACCCTTGCAGCACTGAGTTTCACCATTACAAACGATCTTGGCCAGTTTCACCTGCCTGATGTAGGCAGGAGTGTCCTGAAATATTCACTTAAGGACTTCTGCCTAATTATTTTTATAATTTGCTCTTCTGAATTCCTCTGGCTGAAGTTCTGCTGCTTCTTTCCCCTTTGGCAATTTCGAATATGAGAACGTCAGCACTTCTGAATGTGTGTTACTAAAGTAGTTTAAAAGTCAAGTGGGAGACCTAATTCATTATTGATATACTGGCTGGGGGTAAAAGTAAGGCTGTCTTGCTGCAGCTAACACATAGACTGAAGCCACAAGACTCAAGGTGCAGGTCATAGAAAATTACTATATATTCTATTTTGATTATCTGTTACCTTTGCTTTGTGTTCAGTTTTAATAAAAGAACCTAGTGTTTTTATAAGGTGGTAGTTTTGACTTTGGGTTCTCTCCTGCTGTTATAGTTGATTGAAATTGGTACTTCATGGATTGTGAAGAGGTGTGAGAATGGCTTTGTGTCCTGTCCTCTTGGCTGTCTCACCTCCTGCATGTACCAGACACACACCAGCAGAGACTAACTTAAATAAGTCTTGTGTCTTTGTGTCAAGGCTCTGTTGCTATGATTTGTTTCAATCTGTTTTCAACCTTCTCTGACAGAAAAAATAGCTGGGGAGAATACCAACTTATTTTGCTCATGAAAGTGAGATCTTCTTGCTCATTCAGTTATGTGATGACTAAACATGCTACAAATTAATTTTCAGTGTTGGTTTTACTTTAAGAAACTTTTTTATCTAGGTAGTGCTCTTTCGAGGAGGAATATTTTATATAATATCCCACTTTAAGCTGTCTGTATTTTACTGTACTCAAGACTCAGACATACCCTTCCATGTGCAAAGTTGATGTCACTGTGTCACCAGTGTAATTTGAGAGTTTTATCTTGGTATAGGGATTTATCCACTGTAATGTACCAACATTGTGTTCCAGGGTTCCTCCCAGGATGGGAAGGGTTGTACTTGAACCAAAGTTAACCAACACCAGATGATCAACTATAGGCACAAGAACACAATAATAAAACAGTGATTTGTCTGGAATTAGAATATACCTGAGATTTTGAAAAAGATTAGTCAGTTCCAGCCCACAAATTTCAGAGACCCTCATCATATAGTCATAATATAATCTCATAGGCTTTCTCCCCATAGTAATCCCTCTGGTCTATTTAATAATTCTGATTAAGTGGCTGGGAGGGAGGGACAGGAATACTTTTGCTGACAGAGACATTTACCTAAATGGTACGTGGATTTATCCCTGGCACCTAGAAGCCAAGAGTTATGGATTACCTCAATATATGTGTTCGAAACATAACAGGAATAGGAAAAAATGGAATAACATTTGTGTTTTTTTCCTGTGGAATTAGTGTATAACCATTATTTACAAGTGATAATTTACTGGTGAGAGAGGAAGTGAGGTTATTCTTTGTAGATTTAGGCAAGCCAACTATACTGTATTTAAGCTTTTTATAACAAAATTAAAAATTGGGAAATGATGGTCTACATTAAAATTACAACAATAAGAACATTACAAAATTCTCGTTTTCATGTGAGCAGATGATAATCATGTGCCGTCCTGGGTGAGGAAAGGATCACTCCTTCCCTTTCTCTAGGCCTGTAGCTTTGTGAGCTGGAGCAGTCCTTGGCCACCCCTGGGTTCTGAGTGACCCAGAGAAGTTTCCTCCCAGTCCTCTGGAGTGGAAGTTGGAAGACTCTCTCAGTCCAAGCAATCACCAAAGCAATGCAGTCAAATGCCCCTGCCTTCAAAATGTTGGTGTGCGACCTGCTCTCCCTACAGCACGTGTCCACTCACAGTTTAAAGGACATGATCATTTAATACCTTAGAGTCCTATAGCAGTTTTCCTAGTTATTTGCATTGAGAAGATAGAGCCCTCCATTGAGTCCCTCTGAGTTTTCTTTTATGTTCCCCAGAAAGGAGAATATCAGGCAACATCATTGCACTTGGGCATCATTTCAAATTAACTTAAAAAAACAAAACAAAACAGAGAACACCCTCAGACAAAGCTGAAAAAGAACAAAGCTAGCATATCTCTATGATGGGAACTGAATTTTATCAAAGGAGAGCGACAGGGCAAAAGAGACATTTGTTAGGAGTCGTGGTGCCATAAAATCTTCTCTAGCCGAATATTGATGCACATGGGATGAAGGAAAGTGGCTACTTTTTAAAATAGAAATGTCGTAAATGATACGCATTTGCCTTTGGGTAGAGCACATTCTGTTGGTCACCCTTAATGGAAATTCATGTTGACACACTTGTATTCATGATAGACACTTTAAACAAGAGCTGACGTTTTGCCAGAGATCTTAAAACAAACAGATACTGTAAAGTATGCAAATCTAAGAACGTCAATTTTCAAATTTAAAAATTTAACCTAAAAAGGTATCTATATTTTAGTGTGTATTTGGATTTCAGATTTTAACCTTTATAAGGGTAAAATCGTTTCAAAATATATTCATATCTCAAAAAATTTTAATTCTAAAAAGAGTGCCGCTTATTAACGGGAAATTAATGTATCCTATTCATCACTCTTTTAAATGATCCATCATGGTTAATCCATGTTTCTTAAAACACTTATTAAAATTAAGACACTGGGGCTTCCCTGGTGGCGCAGTGGTTGAGAATCTGCCTGCCAACGCAGGGGACACGGGTTCGAGCCCTGGTCTGGGAAGATCCCACGTGCCGCGGAGCGACTAGGCCCGTGAGCCACAACTACTGAGCCTGCGCGTCTGGAGCCTGTGCTCCGCAACAAGAGAGGCCACGATAGTGAGAGGCCCGCGCACCGCGATGAAGAGTGGCCCTCACTTGCCGCAACTAGAGAAAGCCCTCGCACAGAAACGAAGACCCAACACAGCCATAAATAAATAAACAAAATAAAAAATTTAAAAAAAAAAAGAATATCCTTTAAAAAAAAAAATTAAGACACTGTTTTCTGAGGAATCATAAAAATTTAAATCTGTAATTTACAGGCATTTTGTTTCAGAGATTGCTCATCAAATAAAAAGCTTTGCTAAGTGCTTATTTTGAAATACAATGTGATATATCTTTGAAGGCTGACTTGTTTTCTGAAACAGGAATTCACTAGTCATTTTACCAAGCATTCGCTTATTTTTTTCTCTTTTCTCTGATGACAAACTCTAAATGTTAAACAAACTGGTTGTAGAAAATGTTAATCATTATTGTTTCCCTACATATCAGAGTAATTACTTCTTTTTGGTGAAATTTTGTTTCTACACAATTTTTTCCATCTAAGTTCCTTTATTTGATGCCTACCTGGAGAGCATGAGGTTTTAATGGACAGTTCGAAGTTAAGAGGATGGAGATGAAGCATCCTCCTGCATGTGTACAATTTCAATGTAAACTCTCTTATCTCCATACCAGGGTCAAGATCCTTTGTTTTCAATATGTCATTTACATTCATTTACATATGGCTTATTACAAGTTATGAGACAGGCACAGAAAAAGACATACCAATTAGCTGATAATTAAATACTTTCCTGTCTGCCTTCTTACAGTTTGGCAGAAGGCACTAGTTAGAATGTTTTGGTAAAAATTTTTGTTTCCCTTGTGAATGCAGTTGAATGACTTGCCTGGATCTGTCTGTCCACTACTGATGACACTAAATATATGGGATCGCAACTATAGTTCCATTCTTTTCAGTTTCAGACACTACGCAGGGTGCTAGAGTTGGGGATGGGAGCAGGGCTTTGGAACTAGAACAAAGATGATTTCATTCAGGAATCTTAACCTTCTGAAGATGGGTACAACATGTAGACAAATAGCTAATACAACATTCTAAAAGATGGATGTGAGGTATTAAAATACTATTTTACCATCTAGAAAGAACACCCTCAGTATACATATTTAGCAAAACATGTATGGTTAGCACGTCAAAGCAGAACAATCGTTTTTTTTGTTGTTGTTTTTCAGATACAAGATGAAATTTTACTCATAATGAAGAAATGAATCACTATAAACTAGACATTTTAAGAAGCTGACACATACCACAAATATCATAAAATCTATACAAATAACATCATATTCTTAATAACTACTTAACACCATCTTTTATATCTTTTTTCTCTTCATCTTTTGATTGCATATTTTTTATGTTTTCTTTTCAAAGTTTTTATTTTTATTTTTTTATCATCTTTATTGGAGTATAATTGCTTTACAATGTTGTGTTAGTTGCTGCTGTATAACAAAGCGAATCAGCTATATGTATACATATATCCCCATATCTCCTCCCTCTTGTGTCTCCCTCCAACCCTCCCTATCCCACCCCTTTAGGTGGACACCAAGCACCGAGCTGATCTCCCTGTGCTATGCGGCTGCTTCCCACTAGCTATCGAAGCAGACCGATCTTAAGAAGTTTGAACATATCTGAAGGAAGCTAATGTTGATCCTACCTAAGGAACCAGTAGTACCAACTGCTACAATAATCACCTACTTTCTATACCTACTCATACTTTTAGAGAAAGTGATATGGTATATGTTGCACACATATGAGCCATTATAAAAAAATCTATTATCATAATTTCAGACTGTTAGAGTTTCATGTCATCTATATAAAACATAACTGAAAAGAAATGGAGGCATACCCCAAGATGCTTAGAGTATTGCTTTTGTCTCTAGGTGGTAAGGTTATGAGTGACTTTTTAAAAATTATATTTTAATTTGTGTTCAAAATTTCTACAACAAACCTGTTTTATATTTATACTAAAAGCATCATAAAAGAATAGTCCAATATTTTTGATCCTAGTATAACTTCAGAAGTAGAGTTGTGGAATTAAAGGTGTAATTTCTAGGTGCTGGTGCTACAACTTATCACTAAATGCATTTTGCCATAGCTCATATAGTAGTTGAAACTAAGTGCTACAAAAAGCGCAAGAAAAGAGGAAACGAAAAACAAACATTAAAAAAGGCCAAATAGATTTAATTCTGAATGGGTGAGTTACAAATACAATTTTTGCCCATGTTCACATTGAGGACAATTCTTAAACCCAGTTGATAAGTTTAAGAAGAAGTTGAGGAATCCTAGACAGTCTGGTTTAGGAGTCCTAGATAGTCTTACTTGTGAAACAAGACCACAGTTGTGATGTAATAATAGAAAAGTTCATTTTCCTCACATTTATGACCTCAAACTTTAATTACACCAGAAACTATATTGATTCATGTTCTCAAATCTGACAATTTACTCATAGTAGTGTTAATCTTAATACACAATTTTTATATTTCATCAAAATCAGTTAAAAATTTGAGTTACATGCTAATCGTTCAGATTCTCTAATTTTTTTTCTTGAATAGCTAGATATTTAAGGCAAACATATTTTTTTTGCTAGAAATATGTGAATAATTCTCTTATGTATATTTGATAGATATAAATATGTTTACCCCTCTATATGATGCCCATGGTGCCAAAGTCTATTGTGTCCATAGTGCTTATATGCCAATGAGTAGAAGATCAAGGCTTTGCTTTGATTGAGCTCATTTTGCAGTTGTTTGCCATGGCAGTCAACTCTTAAGGGAACCCACATATTACATGCTGGAAGTACTTCCAAATCCACCTCCTCCCAAAGAAGGATAATTATTTGAGTTTGTGGGCAGCAGCGGCTTGGAGAGATGCTGAATTCCACTAGAGCTTTGGCGGGTCAAGTTTCCATTAACTGAAGAATTCAGACCAGACAATCTGTACCTCAAGCACAAAGTATTCTGCTCAAGGAAAAATGAATGGAAGTAGGTGAATTGACAAAAGCTTTTGGAAGGTAGAAATTCTATTAACTCTTTTCAGCCCGTTTTGGCTATATTCTCACTAATTGCAAAGCACTTATTTCCTTGTCTCCAGTGAAGAGCAGTGTGGCCAGAGCCAATGATCAACATACTGTATATTCTTAATATTTTGATTATTATTTTGTACTATGTAGTGTTATTTAGGGCCAAACAATTGCCCAATAAACTATGTCATAAAATTACCACCATGGTCATTTCCACATGTGTAAAGTGGGAGTTAATGTGGTAGCTCAGCACCAAGAAGGTGGGCTCAATGAGTGACACCAATGGTGACCCATTAGCAGTCCTGTTAAATATTGTTCCCATGTTGCAGATAAAGAAATTGTAGCTCAGAGAATATAAATAGTTTGCTTAAATAATAAATATCAGAACCTATTTCATTTAATAAATATTCATCTAGCTTACACACACCTACACATACACAGGTTTTCAAAATGCTGGGAGTATAAGGATGAATCAGGCACAGTCTGGATCAGCATTCAGTGCCCAGAGCAAAAATCTCTCCGGATAGTTCAAGGAAAAATGGACTTAAATGCAGTGAGTGAGTCCTTAAGACCTCCTTGGAAGAGCAGGAGGAATGAAAATTAGGATTGTGACTGCTCTCTTGGTTTTGAGGTCACAACCCTGCAGATGTGATTCAGAGGTCAAGAAACTGATGTCTTCGCCCTCTTACTGCTGATGTCCCAGCAGACTTTTACCTTCCAAATGTGGTAACTAGAAAGTGGAAGGTGGTATGCAGATACCACTGTAAACAATTGCTCTTCTAGAGCTTGCTTAGCAGCTGTCATTGCACAGGAAGGTGACTGCTGCCTCCCTTTAGTCCTTTAAATCTTATTCAAGTGCATCTCATTGACAGATCTCACCTAGTCAGAACCCTAGCTAACATAGATTCCTGTTTTAGCCTTCCATCCCCTGCTCTGTTAGGTGGGGCATGAAGTAGGTGGAAATGGATGCCCGGCCCAGCACCAACAGACCATATGGAACACACAACCTCTGCACTCAAAGAGCTCACAATTTAGTAGTGGAGGCAGATAAATAGAGACAATTTTAGTATCTCATGGCAAGTGCAGTGATGGACTTAGGCACTGTGATGGTAGAGATGGGCTTTTATGTGAGAGCAGTGGGATGAGAAGTCAGGAAAAGGATCAAAAGATCCTGGAAATGATGTTGCCTGAGCTAATTCTTAAGGGATTAGTAAGAGCACATGATACAAAAAGGGAGGGATGCGTATGAGAAGGAACAGAATCAACAAGTGATAAAACAGCATGTGAACATGAACAGACATGAAGGGGATGGGGGGAAGTGACATGGTACTAAGGAGTGGAATGGAGGTAGTAGGTTTTGGATTTTACTATGATCACATTGGCATCATATGGAAGGTGAATATGAAAATATGAAGCTACACAGAGGTGGGGGCATAAATACTGCAAGACTTGAGGTGTGATCAGAAATAAAGGGGATCAGACTTCTGGTTTCCAGTTCCTAATATAAACAGCTTGGAATCACCACTCTGTCCTCACAAGGAAAAAACTGAACAGACTGAAAAATCAACAACTATTCTTAGATCTATAAAAGTGGTGTGAGGACACAGGGCAATCCCCTACCCCCCAAGATTAGAGAAACAGGTGAATACAGGGAGTCTTGGCTTATTGGGGCAGAAAGTCATGATCAGAAACCCACGTGGGAGCCAATCTGCAGAAGGACAACCTGAATTGTTAATGACGAATTGCTGGAGGCTCATTGTATAAAATGCAGAGTTAAAAGCTCCAGGGAGAGGGGCAGGTATAGGGGGGCCCTCCACACTTTTGTGAGATTTACCTCCAGGATCTTGACCAAGTTCTCCCAGTAAATATTTGAGAAAAATCCCCTTGTGTTTGCATCAGGAGGAGGGGAAAAGGAACCATTTTTACATATGCCATAGCACTCTGCTCTACTCACCAAGGCTTGCTCTCAGGAGAAACCAGGTAACCAGAGCCTAACCTGCTGGGGTATTATTAGAGCTTAACTGACCTGCGGGGGAGGGAAACTCCCAACTTTAGTCTTCCACATGGGAAAAGGCAAATGCCCAACTCCAGGTACTTTAGCCATCCTGTTCCACCCAAGCGGGGAGAAAAAAAATCAAGAAACACTTGTGAGTTAACAGTCCAGAGGCACATGACCATTAAAAGCCCAAGAGCTAATCCACTGGACTATAGAATGCTTTACCTTCCCCCACGCCTTACCATTTTATTACTGAAGGCCTTTTACAATAGTTCCTTTTACCTGGTACATCATGCCTGGCTATCAAGAAAAAATTATAAGTCATAACTGAAAAAAGGTAGAAAACAAAATTTGAAGACACAGGGTAAGCATCTGAATGAGACATGGCAGGGATATTGGAATTATTAGACTGGGAATTTTAAACTATGATTAATATGCTAAGGGCTTTAATGGATAACTAGATAGCATGCTAAAACAGATGGACAATGTAAGCAGAGAGGAGGAAATCCTAAAAAAGAACCAAAAAGAAATGCTAGCGATCAAAAACTGTGACAGAAATGAAGAATGCTTTTGATAGGCTTTTTAATAGACTGGACATAGCTAAGGAAAGAATCTCTGAGCTTGAGGATATATCAATAGAAACCTCAAAAACTGAAATGCAAAGAGAACAAAGGGGAAAAAAAACCAGAACAGAATATCCAAGGGCTGCAGGGCAACTACAAAAGGTGTACCATGTGTATAATGGTAATACCACAAGGAGAAGAAAAAGAGAAAGGCAATGAGTGATATTACAGTGAGGAAAGGAAGGAATCAAGTATTATGTCCTTGTTTTGGACTTTGATACTTTGATACCTTTTTAACACAGAGAGTGTTAAGTCAGAATTTTAACCTAGGTCTACTTGATTGCAAAGTCAGTACTTTCCTTTCTCTTTCACACTGTCTTAACTGTGATTTGGTACTGACCAAGTCATTCTGTATTCAAAGATGTGTCCAAGGAATCCATGGCATCATGTGTAAGTTATGTGTTTACACGTGTATATTCTTTGTTCACAGTAGTAGAAGCATGACCTTCAAGTGGTTCTCAAAGTTTAAAAATCACTGAGCTAAGACTTCTGGCTTAAAAACCTGATAGCTGGTGTTCATTCAGTTTTGTTCTAGAGATCAAATGCTCACTCAGGAGTATATTTTAAAAGTGTACTAAGTAGTTCTGCTTTAGGTAGTGCTGTTGGTTAAAAATTCTTAAAGATCTCCCTGCCATGAAGCACCAAGATGTTGAATAAATCACAATGAAAATATGTCTAGATGCTCTACTGAACTCTGGTGAACATAAAACAAGTCCCAACAGAGACAAGCACATGGAGTCTACTGGAAAGAAACAGAATAAGGGAAGCTTGAGTGGTTCTGGAGGCCAGTGTTGACTATAGGAACCCAGAGTTTTGGAGAGTAATGATTGCTGGGGGTGCGCGGTGGGCAGGAGCAGACGTGAGGCCTGCACACACTGAGGGCAAGTTGGGGACTGGATGTGAGAACCTGCATTCCTCCAGGTGCTGCATCCTCAGGGAAAGGTTGTGCTGGGAAAATCCCTGCTGGCCAGGAAACGTTTAAGGAACCTCTCTGCCTCTCCCATATCCAGGGATAGAACCTGGTGGGAGCTAATATAGATCTTGTCGGGAGAAAAGCGTCCTCAAACTAGCTCTTTCAGGATTCCCAAGTATTAATGTTAGCCAAATATGATCCACCATAAACAAGATATCATGAACAAGATCAGCAGAGATAACAAATTCAGGCCCTCAAGGACCCAGAAACAAAATACCTCTGTGTAAAATGGTTATGTTATCAAACAATGTTATTAATGATGGAATTAAAATGAGCAAAGACCAAGCAACTAACAAATTAAAGTGTCATGAGAATCTATTTTACACCCACTAGATTGGCAGAAGTTAGAAAGATGGATAATACCAAGTGTAGTATGTGCAGCAGCCAGAACTTTCCTGCATTACTGGGGGAAAGAGGAGTATAAACTGGTGCAGTTTGCTCCTAACAATTTTGTAAAGTTGAACTGTATACACTCTAGGACTCAACGTTAACACTTTTAGATAAATATCCTGCACGTACACCTGAACATGCACAAGAGACACGTCTGAGAATGAAGTCTGCAGAGCAGCTGTGTTGGTGATAGCAAAACAAACCGAAAATTTGGAAAACAACGTGCAGGGACAGAAGAAAATAAACTGTGGTGTTCCATGCAATGGTATGCTATACAACAGTGACAATGAACTATAGCTATGCACAACATGTTTAAATTTCAAATACAACGAACCGCAAAAACACGGTTACGCGACCACATTCACTATGACATTTTTATAAAGTTTAAATACTTAAAAAACTTAACAGTATGTTTTAAGGGATATATATATATATATATATATATATATATATAGCAAAAATATAAAAATAAAATATGCAAAATAAAAATAATAAATATTATATTTATAACATTTATAAAATAAAATATAAAATATTGAGATAAGCAAGAGAAATGCTTATATATGAAATACAATGTGAAAATTTTAAATGTGGGGAAAGTGAAAGAATATATAAATACAGTGATCTTCAAGGTTACCAACTATATTCTATTTCTTAAGCTGAGTGGAGGGCACATATTAGTATTCTCTTTATTGTATATACATTATTTATCTTCTTTTTATGTATAAAAATGTCATAATTTTAAAAGATACTATGAATCATATATGTATACATATATCCCCTCTTTTTTGGATTTCCTTCCCATTTAGGTCACCACAGAGCATTGAGTAGAGTTCCCTGTGCTATACAGTAGGTTCTCATTAGTTATCTATTTTATACATAGTATCAATAGTGTATATATGTCAATCTCAATGTACCAATTCATCCCCCCCCCCCATTTCCCCCTTGGTATCCATATGTTTGTTCTCTATGCCTGTGTACAGTAGAAACTAACACAACATTGTAAAGCAGCTATATTCCAATAAAAATTTTTTTAAAAGTAACCTGCTATGTGGAAGTCAGATGTATTTTTTCATATGAAAATAAAAGGATATTTAGCTGAAAAAATAAAAATTAAAAAAATTAAAAGACACTATGCCTGCATTTCTACCTGATTCATTTCTGTTTTGTAATACTCCTTTGATGAATGAAAGCTACAAATTTATAAAAGAAGTAAGAGACTGACATAAAACAAGACACAGCTTACGAATGTATTTATTATTTGAAGTACTGTGGTTTTTTCATAGTGTGTTATTCTCGAAGATAGAAATTTCGTTGCAGAAAAAATGTTTGTTGACTCTAAAAATCAATATATAAAATCACTAATTAATTTCTAACGCTTATAAGTGTCCCCTAAAAACAAAATAATTTAATGATGTTACACCATGCATGTTTTTAAATCTTTTGAATCTTGTTCAAGAGAAAATTTAAATTAAGAAAATAGATCTACAATTATTTCAGTTTCTTTTCTTTTGTTCCTGTTTATGTTCTCAGTAGAATCTAGATGTAGGCCAATTATTATGATGCCACTCGAGAGACACTTCTAGTGGTACAGTTTTTTAAAGGAGACTTTTGTAGTCAGTTCAGCGTGGAATTTTGAACCAGTAGCAAAATCTAGGTCCATTTACATAGAATCCGTAGCACTGTCAAATGTTGTAATTTATTTGGCTTAAGGATTCTCTTCAGATTTTGGGGTGGACTTGAGATGCACCTATTTAGTCACAGAAAGGAGGAAAATACCTCTTCGTCACTTCAGATGCAGACCTTCCATGGTTGAGTTATTGCTGAAGGAGAGGCTGGCTTTGTGATAGCCCCGTTTTCCTCCTGTTGGGTGAGCTCAGAGGGTTTGACTTTCCTTTAACTTGGCAAAATGCATGTGCAAATTTCTTACACTACAATTCCAGGTTTTTATTTTGCTTAAGCATGTTTCCTTTTTTTGGTAGTTGGAATAAGGAAAGGAAAGTGTTTATAGTAAAGCTGGTAATAAAATAAAGAGAATAAAGTGAGTTTTGATATCTGGCCGTCCTCACATTATAGATAACTACATTGAAATTTAGTAAAACATTTTAATTTAAGTACATTTTAATATACACTTATCTAACATAGATTCATTATTTGACAAATTTCTAAAGTCTTTTACTTGTATTTCTTGGTCTATAATGACTGTTAGCAGTTTGCAGGCTTAAAACGTGGCACTCCTAAAAATGCTGAAATTCCTATCAACAACCTATTCTTGAGAAAGATGTGCTTTATTACATATTGCTTCAGTTTCTGTATGAAAGTTACAATGTTTAATTGCAGTAAGGTTCTTCCTTCTTTCTTCTCCTTAGCTATGCAGATAATCATTTAAGTGTGCAGAATAACAAATTTGTATACCATACGGCCTTCCCTAAACCTTCTCAGTGTTTTAAAGCGTGTTTTGATTTTTTTTCCCCCGCCATGTTACTCTAGGATAGTTTCCCAGCACGATTTGGAGGAATTCATTTTGTCAACCAACCATGGTATATCCATGCCCTGTATACCGTGATCCGGCCTTTCCTGAAGGAGAAGACTCGGAAAAGGGTATTTGTTTGCTTCTTTGTTTTTTTATTTCCTTTCTGCTCCCCCATTCAATAAATTATGATGCCTACTGTATGTATAACATGTCCTGTGGTAAAATGTGTTTCTGTATTGACTATAACTGTAAAAGATATTTTACAAAATGTAAAAACTTGTGATTAATTCTGAACAGTGTATCTGTGAAAGAAATACTTAAAAACTAGCTCTCTTTCTTTTCCACAAATGGGGAGAACATTTTAGCACATTCATTATACATTAAAGCCTCGGTTTAAAAGTAAAAACTATTATACCATGTTACTATATTGTTATTGGTACACTTAGTTTCAAGTAATATAAAGCCAAAAGTTATAATTTTTTATGTTATAAATAGGTGTTAGTTATTTCACAATATGTATTACATTGAATATAGTGAATTTTGTGATCTCTAATATAATTTTGTAGTGATTGTCATGATCAATCACACATTTCAGAAAGAATACTAATGTGTAGAAATTTTAATATCTCTTTAAATTACAAGTTACTTGAATTCCAAGATTCAGTTTTATCCAACAATCAGGATATTCAAAGTATGTTCCAAAATAATCATTTTTCTGAGAATAAGAATATTTATATAAATTATTTAACGCAGTGCATGGTACATTGTAAATACCGAACACATTTATCGCTATTGATAATATTTTAAAATGCATTTTAATGTACATTATTTCATTTTATCCTCCAAACATCTCTGAAAAGTAAGCTTAGTAAGCATCATCTCCCATTTAAAAGCTGAGAAAAGTAAGTCTTAGGATGGATAAATAACTTGCTTATTCATTTTACACAGCTGTAAAGTTGTAGAGTTAACATTTGAATCCAAATAGCTCTGCATTTAGAGATATTTTTACCACTGTGCTGTGACCAATTTTCAAATGATTAGTTCCACAGTAAAATATAGTTGCTTCTAAATCCATATGGAAGATAATTTTCCATGTGTCTCCTGAATGAGAAGGCACTTCAGGTATCTCAGTGCCATAAAAGCCTTACTGTGAGTGTGAGGGTGAAATCATTGTTAGCATGTGTTGGTGTCAAACATTTGTGAACAGAGAGTTTTCTGTTTATGAATTTGTTGAATATGTTTTAGTAACTTAGGAGGAAGAATTCTGTAAACAATTATAATTTATATTAGGAATTATTTCTACCACCAAGATTCATATTAATTTACATTTTATAATTGGGAAAAATGTATTGATGTGCGTCAGGAAAACCACTTTCAGCTTTGTTTTATGAAGGGATGATCAGGTGATCCAAAATATCTGCTGGGGCTTTTAGTACAAATTGTACTAGGGAATGCTTTTGTAGTGTTCACGCTATGCCGCGTGCTGTTCTAAGTACTCTTGGTATGTTAATTCACTTAGTCCTTCCAACAAGGCTTTAGGGTAAGCATTATTATTTTCCTCCTTTTATAGATGAGAAAGTGAGGCATGGAAGGTGAATCCATTTGCTCCAAATCACAGCTAGGAGGTAGTAGAGCTGAAAATGTGGATGTATTGGGAAGACTGTTCCAGGTAGAGGGACTAGCAAAGACAATGGTAGAAACAGGCCTGGAATATTTGACAAACAGCAAGGAGGCCAGGAAAGCTGGAGATGAATGAGCTACTGGGGAGGATAGTAGGGGACTGGATGGGCAGGAACGTAGTGTGCCCGCTCATAGAGGGTCTTGTACACTGTTGTAAAGATCTGGGCTTTCAGTCAGAGTGAAATGAGGAGCACTTGAAAGACTTCGAGTGCAAGGGTGACTTGTGACATGATTTTGACATGATTTTGCTCTGTTGAAAAGACTGAAGAGTATCAAGTCTACAAAAAAAGGAAAGCTCTAGGTTGGGGGTTATTTGATGGAATTTGATGATTTTGACAATGCCTACAAGAATGCATTGCTAGCACTATTCCAGATGGAACTGAGGTATTTGAATTTTACCATTTTAATTAAAACTATATGACTTGGAAATTTTTGTATGAGAAAATAATTATAGATTGAAACACCTTTAATTTTTAAGTATATAATCAATGCACAATGCAACGCTATTATATTTCCTTACTGGAATCCCAAGTGATTCAGCACTACAGTATTACTCAACAACTTACAATACAGATGCTGTAAATCTATGTTCTGAAAAACTGGTAAAAGGAAACCTAGGAAAGAGTCGTGAATCATCTTTCACAGTAGACATTTAGTTCTTCATTTTCTTAAATTAAATCAGACTTTGAATTTCCAACATGCTGGGCTGATGGAAATGTCAACCTTAGGTGTCACAGGGGTCCCTTCTCAAAATTTCACCAGTGTCTGGAATCTTTCATGTAGAGCCTAACTTCCCATCCATCATGGCCACTTTTGACATGCTCACTGTTCAAGCTAGTATTAGTTCCTTGAATTAAGGTCTCCTGCTCCCAAGCATCTTTACTGAAGCCAGAACCCAATGGCTAGGTTTCAATCCACTACCCTAGTGCACTCTTCAGCTGGTCCACGGATGTGGTCCTGCCACACCCCAAGAGCTGACAGGTAACAGGTTTTCCTGCTAGTTGTGACAAATTTCCACTTCTTCCTCAATCGTGGGCTTGCTATTCTATTCCTTGCTAATTCTTAAAAATATTCTACCCTCTTTCTACCATAATTATGGTCAGCTACCATAATCTCTTCAATGGCATGGTTTAGGAAAATAAAATTTTAAATTTTTTTAAATTTAAAAGTTCAGCCTAAGTATAATTGTAAGGTAATCTGAGGCAAAGGAGACCCAAAGAACCAGACTTTTTGCATGAAATGGAGGAAGAAAAAATATATACGGGGGAGAATATAGTAAAACTTCAATAAATGATGAGACAAATGTGTGCATGGCATATTGCAGCAGGGTGTGAGTAGTAGGAGATGTGTTAACAGAAAGAATTCATAGAGGATCTTATAGGACTTACTCTAAGAGAAAGAAGAAGCCAATGGGGGATTGTGAGCAGACTAATGTGACCTGACTGATGTTTTAACATGGTCATTCTGGCTGCTGTGTTGAGAATAGAGTGTTGGTGGCAAGAGTGGAAGTTGGGAGAGCAAGAGTGGAAGTCGGGAGAGCAGTTAGGAAGCTAGTGCAGTAACACAGTGTGAAGGATGATGGAAGTTGAGTTAGGGTTGTAAGGGTGGAGTTGTTCAGATGTTTGAATTCAGGATAGATTTTGGAGGTAGTACCAAAAGAATTTACTGACAACTTAGATTATGAGAGAAGTAAAAGATGAGTCAAATGTTTTGGCCTGAGAAATTAGAAGCATATTTGTACGATTAACTGACATTGAAAATAGGGAGGAGTTGATTTGGGGGAGAGAATTATAAGTTCAATCTTGGATATGTTAAGTTCCATTTACCATTTAAGTGGAGGTGTCACATAGAGAGTAGAAATACCAATATGGAGTTCAAAAGAGAGGTCTGGATTCAAAATATAAATTTTCAGTGTATGGACAATACTTAAAGCCACTAGACTGAATGACATCACCAAGGAGTGAGTATAGTTAGAGAAGAGAATAAATCCAAGAACTGAAGCCTGGAGCTCTCTGATGTTAAGATGCTGAGGAGGTGAAGAATAACCAGCAAAAGAGTCTGAAAAAAGCATCTATCAAATAGAAGGAAACCAAGAGATCCTGGGAGAAAGCGTTTCAATGAGGAGAGCCATCTACTATATCCAGTGCTGCTGAGAGTTTAAGAAAAATAAGGACAGAGAATTATTGGACACTGAATTTAGCAGTGAGAAGGATCTTGACAAGAGCTATTTTCATGCAATGGTGGGAGGCAAAGCCTATTTGGATTCGATTCAGGAAAAATGGGACAAAAGTACTTGGACAATGAATATAGATGACTCCTTTGATGAGTTTTGCAATGAAAGGAAGGAGAAAAAGAGGATAATTACTAGAGGTAAGGTCAAGAGAGGTTTCATGCATCTGTATGGGGGGGGAAGGGAAGAGTAGAGTTGGCCTGTTTGTTCTTTGATGGGAAAGATACAGAAGAGGAGGAAATTTGATGATGTGAGAGAGACAAGAGAGAATTGTTTGGGAAATATAACTGAGTGGAAGAGAGAATGAATTCTAGTGCACAGGTGGAGGGGTTGGCCTTTGTAGAGTTTATTCTTCCATTGTGCTGGGAGCAAAGGCAAAGCTTATGGACACAGATGCTAGTGGGTGGGTCTCATCTGGTTGCCCTATTTTTTCAGAGAAAGAGGAAACAAGGCCAAAGCTGAAAGTGATGTTGAGGGAGGAGGGAACAGAGTGTTAGTGAAAAGAGAAGTAGTGTGAATTACATTTACTTTTCTAAGGATTTATTACCATAACTCTTGCATGACTTGAAAGAGAAAGTTTCTGACATGAAGTAGTACATCTGATGAAATAAAGGTTGTATACCTAATAAAGTAGGGATTTCAGGTGCTAGAACTTAATTTTCCCAGGAAAATTATAGGAGAGAGAGAGAGTGTGTGTGTGTTTTCCTGTTGTGCTCTGTAAGTAGGAAGGGGAATGTGTAAAGTTTGCAATTAACCTGATTTAACTTGGGGCAGACAGTATCTTCCACCTTGTAAGCCTCACATTATGTATTCCACCAGCGACTTGCTGTGATCATTTTGGCCAGTGACCCGCTCTCAGGTGCTTTTATACTCTTCCACAATTTGTTGAAATTACTTGTTGACTGGTGACTCCCATTCCTCTCATTTTATTTGATATAGACTAGTCTTTGTTTTCTAGTATATTTACTTCAGTGGATTCTAAAAGTATGGAAAGCAAGATGAACATCTTAGCCTGTTCATCTTGAACCTGAAGTATGAGATTTCTAAGGCACTTAAAAATTATAATCTTTAAATAAATATGTAAGTTTATATGAGGTGACAATAGTACTTTATCAGAGAAGACTGATCTGAAGTCTTGAGATTGAAATGAAAGAAGAGGAAAGAGGTAGCCATTTATGGAGAAACAGATCTTGAGTATGTAGCTTAAATAACTCTCCAATTTAACAGAAAGCTCTATGTAGACAGTGATAAGAATAATTAACAGATACACACAGCTTTACAGTTTCAACTCATTATTCCATTTCTGATTTGAATGATAACCATGGAAATCTGTAGCAGAGAAGATGCTGGTAACATTATAGAACATTGGTCCTTTGGGATGTGAAACTTCTGTCAACCTTTCATTGTGATGATGCTAATCTACTTTTATTTACATCACATACTTTGTATTATAAAGCAGTAATTTAGTGGTTACAGTATTCTTATTTTTACTGAAGATAAAGAGAAAACCATACTGGTGACAGCTTTTGGGTTTAATAACCTGAATGGGCTCAGCAGTTGTTGAGTCCTTATGAGAAGAGTCTTTTGACAGCATTCATTATGCACATCACCAGCTTTGTACAGCTAACACCAGGATAATGTGCAGATCAACATGCACATTAGATTCTGCTCATGTTCCCAGCTATGAAGCAGGAAACTAAATTTCTTGTTCGAGTTCTTTAAACCAATAACCATCTGACCTTCTAGAAGCTACCTAAAATCCCTGAGCCTCAGGATTTTTATATGAATTATTAGGATTACAGAACCAGCCTTCCTGTTTCACAGAGTAGATGAGGGGCTTAAATATTTTAACAGACATGGAAAACTCTTGCTTTGGCTTTCCTATCCTCAATCCTCCATTCCCCCCGCCACCTCCCGCCCAGTTCCCAAAATCTGGGTGATATTTATTCTCCTCTGTGTGTTTTCTCCCACCCTCTTCTTGCGTTTGTAGATATTTTTGCACGGTAACAACCTGAACAGTCTACACCAACTGATTCATCCTGAGATTTTGCCCTCTGAGTTTGGGGGAATGCTCCCCCCTTATGATATGGGAACCTGGGCAAGAACACTGCTAGACCATGAGTATGATGACGACAGTGAATACGGTGTGGACTCCTACAGCTTGCCTGTGAAGGAGGTAGAGAAGGAACTCTCCCCCAAGTCCATGAAGAGGTATGCTGGAGGTCGCTGGGAAGTGGATTGGGCCAGGGTGGGGACACCTGATACAACTCCAGATTTTATATTTCTCTGAAGTAGATATTTGGTGACACTTTAAAGCCTTTCATGCTCCTGTGATCGGATGTCTAAGGAGTTTCAAGTCAAAGATAAATTCGTTCAAGGTCACCTCAACTCAGTGTTGCTCTAAATTCACAGTCTAGCTGACCCCTTAGAAGTCAGCCAATCCAGTGGCTTTTCAAACTGTTCTTTAAGGTTCTGGTTGAGTGCCTCAGGGCAAGCAGGTATGGGGTGGGGACCGTGCCCATCTCCACTGCGGTGAGACTGACAACTAAACAATTTTTTGGACTTCTGTGTAAGATTTCAGTTGAACGAAGGGATCCATACAGCGTGCGCACACACACACGCTTCAAACACTAACATTCACAGCTTACGTTCTTTTTTCAGCATCTCTACCAAGTTTCTGTTTAAAAGTTTCTGTCTAGCCATTCCTGGGGCAAAACACTGTACTTCCCTACAGCTTTAATCTTTACAGAATTCATTGTTGAGTCAGAATCTGATTTCCTGCTTTGACTCTCATAGTGTTATTAGGTTTGTTTTCTTTCCGTCAGTGGGTATCTATTCAACACATGGTCTGTAATAAAAACTTTCCTAGGCGTTTTGTATCCAATATGGGTAAAACATATGTCCAGCCATAATCTACTGGTGATCGAGGGCAGCGGGGTTGCCAGACACACACAAATGCATAACTGCCTCTGAGTTTGCATTCTGTAGCACTCCAGAAGACATCTAATTCTTATGCTACCCCAGGCCACACCAGCCCAGGGTACATTTGGATAACAAATACTATTTCTTGGTTCATTTCGTATCCAGGAAATATAGGAACCACAGCTCCTACAAGTCTCTCTTCACCTAATTCAGGGAGGACACAAGGGCATCTCCCATGTCACTGCAAACACTATCTTGCATCCTTCTCTGAGGAAAGCCTTAGGGTCATTTGGTCACCACTGACTCATGCAGTGGCATCTTTGAGACTGGCCTCTTTTATTTGCTGCTGCAGGTGCTGCTGTTCTTGGGGGGCGGGGTGTGATGCCTTTCTCCCCCCAGGCTGCTCCACAACTCCTTGGAGAGAACGGAAAGGCCAGGAACAGCTTCGGCTTTAATTTCTCCACTAATTGACAAGCTTATCTTTAAATCAAGTTTGGGCTTTTCAACTCCCTCCTCTTAAAACAAGGCTTCCTAATTTGAGTTATATGCTCTTCTCACCAAAGGGGTTCATTGATGGACTCTCAAAGTGGTCTGTAAAGTGATAAAAGTTGTATTCAAAACTGTGTGTGTATATGTTTCAATGTATGTATGTATATATAGATATATAAATGTATATATAGTGCATTTTTTTTCTGGAGAGAAGGCATATTTCATCAAATTCTCAAAGTTGTCTAAGGCAAAAATGGTTAAAAGCCATTGCCTAAGAATAGGTTCCTGCTGATAAAAATTAAAATTCTAACAGAGATAATTGTTACAATCTACCATTTTTAATAAACTTCTCATGAGTTAGGCCCTTACTAGGTACCTTTTTTGGTAACATTCACTTATTTAATTCTCACAGCAACCTTGTTAAACAGATATTTGTGTCCCCAAAGTCACATAGTCTATATGTAATGGAACAAGGTTCCAATGCATGAGGTACAGAGTCTTTCATGTTGTTGATATAAATCTTGTCTACTCTTCTGTGACAGCATGACACAGAGCGCCCTCACTCTAGAACTGAGCTACAGGAGGATTTGGAGACAGCTCTCATAGGTGTCCCTTTGTCTTTTCCTTTGCCAGCTAGCAATGCTCATTTCCTTTAGCCCCTCCTTCTGTGACTTGTTAACCAGTGTGGTCCCCTCCTCTGAGCACACCTCCCTCCACATCCTCTACAGCCTCAGCTGCACCCCCATCACCTACACTTCCGCCAAAACTTCCTACCTGCTCTCTTTGCCTCCACCTTTACCCTGCTCCCCTACCTTCCATTTATTATATTATCCATGTGGCAATCAAAATAATATTTAAAAAATATAAATCAGATCATTTCACTTCTCTGCTTTGAATTTTTAAGTGACGGCTGATTAT
Organism: Balaenoptera acutorostrata; assembly: GCF_949987535.1. Lineage (NCBI taxonomy): Eukaryota > Metazoa > Chordata > Mammalia > Artiodactyla > Balaenopteridae > Balaenoptera > Balaenoptera acutorostrata. The sequence continues at coordinate 39,636,746 of NC_080077.1, read as the reverse complement.
ACAATGAATACAATCAACTCCATATCGAGACTTACAATATGCTGCATGATCTGATCCTGCCTACCTCTCTCCTCTAAGTTTATTTACCTTTTCTCTCCTCCCTTACCTTTCAGACACAACATCCTTCTTTATTCTCCTTCAGCCTCCCCAGCTTGTTCCTATCCAAGGGTCTTTATTCTTGTCACCTCTGGCTGGAATATTCTTGTCCTCTATCTTCCAATGGCTGGCCCCAATCAAAGGTCATCTCCTCAAGAGGGTCTTTTGGTCTTTCTCAGTCACCAGGTCTTAATCAGCTCTACTTCCTCCTCATTCTAGCCACTTCCTATCAATCACCTTCTTTATTTTCTTCATAGTTCATTATTAGTCAGTGAAATGATTGATTTTATTTAGTTATTTATCCCCCAGTCCTGCAATGTAAGCTTCAGGGAGACTTTAGTGGCTTTGTCTATCCTGTTCTCCTCTGAATCCTCAGTGCCTGGAGTGGAGCCTGGCACACAAAACATGCTCACTAGGCACCAGTTAGATGAATGAAGGAGTCCTCTTCTGTCTGTCAGTGGCCCCTTTTAGGTGCAGTGTTTAGAATTGTAGAGGTGACATCTGACGCTATCATTACTTGCATAGAGGTTCCAGAATTCTGGCTTTGCAGTGTAGACCTCATTGGCTTCCTTTAGTTGCTGTTGTTGTCACTGTTGCTGCCATTCAGGCAGCCAAGGCACATTGCTGACTCATACTGAACCCCTTAAAACTGATCTCTTTACTTATAGATCCTTATCCTCATAATTCTTTATTTCTGTGTTTAGCTTTTTCCTCCAAGCACATTACTTTAATTGACATCATCTTGTTAGATTTGGTTCAGGCGATCCACCTTTTGAAGTCTTTTTGGATCCTGATTTTCTTCTCCAATTAATTAGGCCATTTTGTCCCCTGAAGACTTGGCTTATAGCACGATGGCCTCCCCAACCCTGAGTTTCTTGCTTCTGACATGGGCTGATTGGAATTTCAGACATCCTTTGTTTGGTGTAGGTTTTGTATCATATGAAGCTTATATGGTTCTATTTGAAAACTCCTGAAGAATGAGATCAAGAAAGTTGTTTCACTTTATTTTTATCTTCTCTCTGGCAGAGGATGGCAGTTCCCCATCAAGGATGGGAGAAAATTGTTTCTAGGTTCCACCCTTCCTCCATCTCCTTTTCCAGTTTTATATCATTCTTAGATTGAGAGGGGAAAAAATCATTCCTTCACCAAAGAGTTGTAGATAACTGTTCCTTTGGGTGAATTTAGCTACTTGTATAGCTAGAAGATTATGTTCCTCTGTATGAATTTGTGGAGAGATAGTATAATCATGTGAAAGAATACAAACTTCACTAGAGAGTGGGTTCCTTAAACTCGGGGAATGTGTTTCACCTTATGCCTCTAGGACCCAGGACAGTGCCTGGCACACAACAGGTGCAGTGAGCATCAACACTAATGTTGTTATGGTAACATGCACTTCCATTTTATTAAATACTATCCAACACCTATTGTTACTACATGCCAAACCCTATCTAATGCTTTGTATACATCAACTCCTTTGCTTTTCTAAACAACTAATAAGGTAATACTATACCCATCTTATTGATGAGGAGACCCAGATATAGAGAAGGTAAGTAACTTCTACATTTCACACAGCTACAAAGCTACAATGCTAATGTTGGAACACAGGTAATAGTATTCTCTAAGTCATTTCCTTAACCACTACCGTATGCTATCTGCCAGAATTAATGCTGGGGGTTATGCATGTATTATTGCACTTGATCCTCAATATGTCTGTATGATGTAGGTATTATTTCCCCCATTTTACAGGTAAGGGAATAAAATCTTAGGAAGTTTAAATAGCCTTCCCTTGGTCACAGAACTAGTAAATAGCAGAAGGTGGAATTGGAATCCATTTCTGACTAAAATCTAGTCTCTTAAACACTAAGGTATAGCACAATATTGTAGATACATAATAGATGAATAAATGATACCTGGATAATTAAAGTTAAGCTATAGGTTTTCAAGGGGAAAAAAGGTTATGCACTGAAAGACAGTAGAGGCTGGAGACTGCTAAGATGTACTATGAGTTAATGTTAAGTAACTTCCTCTAGTGCAGTTGAAACAGACCAATTTATTAACAGTTATGGTCCTGCACAAATCACCCTGTTGTTTTGTATAAGAGAGCAAAAAAGAAAATCTAGACTAAAACAGCAGTACTCTTGGGGCAATTAAATATCAAAAAAATCTTAATCAGAAATTGTTTCTGCCTGGCTTGCTTTATTGAGGAATTGTTCTGCATAATGAGCCAGCAGCGTTCATCATCCAACAATTCTGACATCTGTAGTGCATGATAAAAGCAAACTAGGACATATATACACTACCAAACATAAAATAGATAGCTAGTGGGTAGCAGCCGCATAGATGTTTAAAAAATAAGCAAACTAGGAACTTAATCCCAGGTTGGCTAGTGCACTGTAATTTAAAATATTTTATTAAAATTGCCATATCCTCTAATAAATTTTTTTATTTAAAAAAATTTTTTAACATCTTTATTGGAGTATAATTGCTTTACAATGGTGTGTTAGTTTCTGCTTTATAACAAAGTGAATCAGTTATACATATATATATGTCCCCATATCTCTTCCCTCTTGTGTCTCCCTCCCTCCCACCCTCCCTATCCCACCCCTCTAGGTGGTCACAAAGCACCGAGCTGATCTCCCTGTGCTATGTGACTGCTTCCCACTAGCTATCTATTTTACATTTAGTAGTAAAAGTAGTCAAGGAACGAACGTAAGGGTTTAAAAGATGTGTGTGCATGTGTATATGTATTTGTATGATGTGTGTTTTAATAGAACATTATGGCAAATGCTTATATTGTAGACTCTGTGCTGTCTGAAGAGCTTTGGTGTGTACTTAATGACTATTATTAGGATATGCCTCAACATTTATATATTTAACTTTGTGAGAATTTTAAAATAAATGTTTTTGTTAAGAATTTCTTTCTCCACAGGATAAATTGCTTTATCTTCATCACTCTTCGCTTTCAATGCTTGATACCCATCCTCTTTCAGTATGGAAACTATTTATTGGATAAAAGTTAAGACATTGAAATCCTACTGTGTAATAGACTCTGTGACATGCATTGTGTTCACAGCAAGGAGAGAAACTGATAAAGTCCCTGCTCATGGAATTTATAGTCTAGTGGGTACTCGTTGTCAAGTAACGCTCTAGTGCAGGACATTAAATGAACCCCTGTATATTTTAGCATGGATTCATCTTGGGAAACCAATTATTTCAGTTGAGTCTAAGAAAAACAGTGTTACAGGTCTAATTATTAAGTGCTTTGTGCAATTGTCAATTGTGTTAAAATGTATTTTATTCATGTACTTTTTTCTAAGATAAATTATCATTGCTCCTTCTCCTTCTCTCTCTCTCTCTCTGTCTCTCTCTCTCTGTCTCTTTCTCTCTCCTGCACACACACAGACACACACACAAACACACACACACACACACACACACACACCACATTCAACTGCAGTCAGTCTCCATTCTGACATATGCATCTAATACCTATTATTGAGGTAAAATAGTGAAAATGACTTAGGAAATAAACCTCCTTATTTTAAAGTTCTCACCTTCCTTTTCATTCTCTCTTTAGAAATGAATTTAAGTTTATTTAAATGAAGGAGTCAATTTATCAGTTAATTCTGTAATTATTTTTGCTTTGACAATTAGTTCCATTGCCGTTCTTTTTCATTAGCATGTGTGGTTGTATTTTAGCTTATAGTCTTTCTTTTTGAAAATTAATGAGGTCTGCTAAGTGGCATATTGCCACAGCAATAGCCAAATGGTTGGAATGCAGCAGCAGGGGAAAAATTCATTATGGAGGAGAATTTAAAAGGGCAGCTGCTTCTTTAATGCCATAGCCATTAAGATGGCAGCCTCCTGCCACCACAGTAGCACTTTTCATTGACTTTCCTCCTTCCCAGTTTTATGTTGTTTCCTAGTGAGGAATTGAGATATAATTCCCACCTGCTATCAAAGGCATGTGTAAGGGGTTTTCACATTATTTGCTTTCCTAATCATAAAGTGCTGCTGACTAAACAAGAGGGGTTTCTACTTTTCTTAAAGTTTTCAAGAGTAAGATTGATTTTACTCAGATGTCCTAATGGAAAATTTAACAAAACTCATATTGAAATATTGATTTTTTCCTAATGTTCTCATTAAATATAAAAAAAGATGGTTAAAAATGCACATTCCTGTTGAAGTCGTTTCATAGAGCCCTTTCAGACAGGAATCAAGGTTCCTTTTATTTCTACTTCTTTTCTTATAACAATAAGTTCACTGTAATAATTCCCCCATTTGGTGATCTCTTGGAATACATCAGTCCTGTACTAGAAATTCTCAGTCTCAAAGAAAAGTCTCTTGCTTGATTGTAAAGAAGAGAGCTTAAGCCTATTATTGTGTATTTAGAATCCTCTGCTGTGCATTATTCTATTCAGAGGCCAGAGGGGATTGTTTCCTTTGATGCAAAACATCACCATAAATGTATCTCTCTAAATGTGCAGCATTCTCAGTTCATAAATCTCTTGATGTAGAAGAAGTTAATCCGCATCCATGAGAGAAGTAATAAAGGAGAAAAGACAGAGAAGAGAACGTGATTGTTTGGCAGTAATGCACTGACATTGGCTTTATCATTTCCAGATCCCAATCAGTTGTGGATCCTACAGTGCTAAAACGCATGGATAAAAACGAGGAAGAAAACATGCAACCTTTGCTCTCTCTGGACTGATAACTTCTCTACCCTCCCCATGGATTAGAAATGGAAGGTACTTGTTTTCAGCACCAGGGCCAGCGCTGTGGAGGAATTACCAGCTGGAAATTTATTTATTCATGTTAATGTAGCATAATATATAAGACATCAGGCTTTCCCATTTGCCTGAACCATGGGTGCCCTGGTCTGGATTTTTTTTAAAAAGTCAATAATTTATTCTGTAAGTGCCAAGTTCTTTGTAAATACAATGTACTCTTCACGTCAAGTTTGTAAATTTTGGTAGTAACTTAAATTGGAAGATTGGCTTATGAGTCTATGCCAGTGATATGAACTATAACAAGAACAGAAAAGACACATAAACAATCAAAGCTAATTAAATGTAGCCCTGTTTCCTATGAAGCCATATTTCAGCTATCATAGTGATTGTTTCGTTGTTTTTCTCTGAAACTCTGTCGTACTCAAATGTACATTTAATGGGCACAGGGAACTAGATGATTCTAGGAAATTATTATGATAAATGTATTAACTGTCTAGTGATTTTCAGTTCACAGAAAACGTACCCTGGTGACTATCACTGGCCTTGCATTTGGAAGACAAGAAATGGCAAATGACCTGGTAAATTCAACACTTGAACTCTTCTATGTTGTTTAATTCCTGGAGTCTTGTGAAAAAATATGTTCCCCAAATTAAGATGTGGATTTCTGAAAGAGAGTGGATTCTTCTTAAACTGCTGTCTTCACAATGTGTCCTTTATTCCAGACCCCATTTTATCCCTGTCTGATGTACTTTAAGAAACTTTTCCCCCCAAAACTCTTTGACCAAGAGAAAGAGAACTCATACATGAATAGTGTTTGACAGCTAATTTTGAACATAAAAGTTGCCAAGTACCAATAAGGGGCTAATTTCTAATTCTTGTGCACTGGTTGAAAAAATATATATATTCACACACACGTATATATTTTTACTGAGCTCTAATAAATCCTTGATGTGACAGGCTTACAGAATAAATCACACATATTCAATGGTCTTAGAGATGTTATAGATTATTGTATGCAATGCTAACTCTGGAAAACCACTTCCACTAAAGTTAATGAAAATGAGGTATAGTAAAACAGACTTTCAGTGAACTTATTTAAGGGAATTCAATTTAATTTGTAATGCAATCTTGACTCTGCCATTTTAGTGAAATATATTTTTTCTTCAAAAAAACAACAGGTATCAACAAAGGCAGTAGGCAGTATCAGGTGATGGAGGGTAATATTGTTTTCCCCAAATTCAAGTTAATTTTCCTAATGATCCAGTAAGTACACATTTTCTTCTCAGAAAAGATTTTAAGAGCATATTGCATCCAGGAGAGATAATGAAATCTTCTGAGGACGTCTGAGATACTATATTATAGTATAAATCTAGATTTGGAATCCTTATGTTAAAGTTTTCATTTCATAAAAATTCTGCAATGATAGCACATTTTAAAAATTTAACTTTAAATTTCAAATTCTAGTGTGAAAAAGCAAGATTTTTACCACATTTTCAGAGTGGTAATTTTTGAGACTAAGGATTTAACATTAAAATATTCTTTTGAAAGAAAAATATCTCAAGGAACTTTTGGAAACCAACAAATAAAGGCATGTAGCAGCGTTCATATACTTCTTAGTCAAAAGCTTTAAAAAGTCCAGTTCTAATTCTACAGCCAAGAATCTTAAAATGAAGATCAGTACACGATTCTACAGTGTCACCAATGGACTGTCTAGTATTTGTAAAAATACATAAATATACATAAAAAATATGAATAAAATATACCTTAAAAATGCTGACCTCCAATCAAATGCAGAAGAATAATGACTGTCGGTCCTCTGCTCCACCCATAAATAGTACAGAGATTGGAATGCACTGGAATAAAAAGCCACAGCAACTCTTAATCTAAGAACCCTAACCAATGGTGTTCTTACATTTTTGCCAACTTGACATACATTTTTTAGCGTTGGGCTTTATATACTATACAAGCAAGTGTTAGACAATATGATGCATTGGAATAAAATGGAAACAAAGTAAGTACAGAAGGCCAGTCAACTTTTCATTTTCATGAGTTTCAATTGATATGCACCATTTATTGCCAATTTTCAGAATTCTACCAGCTTCAGATGTCAGCCAGCATAGCCAGCTTTTTTCCCCCCTTGTCATAGGCTAGTGTCATATACAAAAATAACTTGGAAGGCATATTTTCTGTGTATACCTACCCACTTATAAGTTATCATTCACACTCTCTCCCTACCCCACATTTGGAAACTGCATTGGCATTGCTGCTTGACTGCTCTTCTTCAAATGAGCAATTGAGAGTTGGCTGGATTGTGTAAAATATTTTTAAATGAATGAACAAATTACAACAATGATGTGTTTTGAAATTGCTGTATCTAGTTCGGTCTGCCTATGTCTTTTCAGTCTGGAAAAAAAATTTCCAGTAATGTTTTTGAAGCTGCTTAGAGAACATTTGATCAGCTTTATGAATTTTCCCCTCAGCACCAGCTAACTAACACTGTTTAGGAATTTTCTTTTTCCTCATGTCATTTTCTGTGTTATGTAGCTATGTCTACTGTTACATAACATAGTAAATAAGCACCCTTATATTCTTTCGATTTAATTGAGATAGTACTTCCCCACTCACACATACACACGAACACAGTACATCCCCACTCACATATACACACGAACACTACACTGTTTGCTCTAATGATTTGCCTCTCTATTTTGAGAGCTATGCTTTTCTTTTTCAGTTATCTTGTTACTTAAAATTTGTAGGCATCAAAGAATTACCACGTTTGATTTGGAATAGGCCCATAGTTTGTTTACTTCCCTCACTTAGCCTGCCTTACCTTCTATTTCTTGTATCATTTCTTTTCTCCAGTGTTTCAGGGGCAGCTGCTTCCAAAGCTGGTTTAAAAATAAGTAACTTCCTTATGTTGTCAGTGATATTTGCACACATTTTTGACTGATATTTTAAAAGGAAGAGATTATCATAAAAATATATTCTAAGAAATATGAAGAAGTGCCTCTTTAAAAAATGGAATAAAGCAGTGATACTAGAATATGGATTCTATTTGTTCTCTCTTCCAAAAAGTAAATACATGCGTCTATTATATTATAAGGGTGAAATATAGCTATAATTTGAAGAAGGATATTTGAGGTCTTGCTTTGAGTATTCTCGTATAGTATTGTCTTTATTGTGTAAGTTCAATACGGTAACTTCAACATGTTACTGACAAATATGGCACTATGCTAAAACAATATACAAATATTAAATTGAGTGTTGCAAGCAAGTTTTTGAAGTGCATGCATGATTACTTTTATTTCATTAATAGTTTGCATAAGTGTAGGCAGAGACATTCCTTAAGTGTTTTCATATAAAATGCTTGTTTACTTTACAGTACTGAAAATTCATACATTCATAAGCAAGAAAGCCAAGCAGCTGGGTTCTCTTTAATATTAACTAGGTCACATTGTTAAATTAAACATTTGAAGTTTCCATAATATTCCTGAGGGAACAGAGGTCCCTCTAATGCATCAAGATAATGCAGAATTGTTTTAAACATCAAGAAACATGTTTACTACTCTTCACAAAAAGAAACTTTTAGAGCTATGGCAGTGTGTCTTCAGGAACAGACTTCCTTTTCATCTACAAATAACCCAAAAGCATATGGACATGCTTATGGTCCTTTAAAGAAGTTATATCAGGAAAACCTGCTGAAAGGTTGTACAATCTTCTGTTATTTTATCTAAGCATCTAGCTGGTTTGGTTGGTTAATAATTTCTTTTGCTTCTTATTTGGTGTGTATTTATTAATGATTACTTGAAAAATTGCCACCAGTTATGAGGACATTTCAGAATGACTTTCAACACAAAAAATAAAAGGAGCAGAGCTCTGGCATGATGTGTGAACTTTCAGATATGGTGTTTATATTTTTTGCATCCATCAGCTAATAGGCAAATGTTCCATTTTATATGTGCTATATAGCTATATAGCCTAAGAAATAGTGATACATTTTAAATTTATGAGGCTGTTAGATGGTGTAAGAATCAGCAGATTATCTAAAATATATTGGAACAAACGTAGAGGATTGGCTAAATATCCAGTGTGTGTGCAATTATCTTTAGTAGTGAAAAGCATTTTGTTTTGTTTTGTTTTAGTTGAAAAAACTGTTTTCCAATATGCTATTGGAACTAGTTAGCACTATTACTATTTGAAAGGGAGAAAATAATAAATACATAAGGAGGCTTGGCTTTGAAACATTATTATATCACTTTAAAGGCTTAAAGCATATAATTTTTTTCATGAATTGAAGTTTTTATTTAGTAAATATCCATAGATTAGCCCGGCACATGGACATAATACTATGGAACCTATTCTGCGCTGAGCATGGGAATTTATTCCCCTGTACTGTAGGAGAAAAATATGAAATAACAATGCACTGGACTGAAACACTCAAGTTGTACTATTTTTTTTAAAGGCGTGCAAATGATACTGTTGAAATAAAAAAATAATTAGAAAACAAATAAGCATAGGTCTTAAATACAATAAATGCACTTTTATAGTAAATAGTGGACATTGTTACAATTCAGGTGTTTGGTCAGTCAGTATTTGACTTAGTTTCAAATTTCACGCAAATATTTTTTTCCTTAATGATATCAATGCATTTATTCTGTTAAAATTAGTTCCAGTAGTGAATGAGAGGGACCTAGATAAGAAGTGAACAAACCCTAAACCATATTAAAAAATTGCAATGCATTATAATTGGTTATATATAACAGAGGTTCAAAGCTTTGTCTTGTTCTTAATTCAGTTTTTCAGTTTTCATATTTGTGTTAAAGATAAATAAAACCCCCCAAACTAAGTAGTTTTTATTTTCAAAACAGATTAAATAAGATGTCTAAGAGGTAATTATACAAGTCTTTGATAAGAATACTGAGCACATGTTTACTATTTGGCTCAACTACCTTTGACCTTTTGAGGGAATTGTTTACTCCAATACAATATTACAAATGAGGTAATGTAATTTTGAATAAATATACATTTCTGCTTTAAAAAAGCCTTTATTTTGCATAAAGTAGATGTTGAATTTTGTAGTATGGATCTTTGCATCTGTGAAATGGAGATTTCTAAAATGTCATCTAAAAATGAGCAACAGTAACTTTATTTTGAGAGAAATTGTGGTTAGCTATTTTGGTTAGGACACCTGAAATTTTCTGATACTTGTATGTTTGGGGCTAAAGGGAAAAACACAATTCATTTCATCAAAATTACATTTTCAATAGTCTATAACTTCTAGACAAGCCTTCAAAGGAGAGCTTGAATGAAGAAGTAAGTTAACTTTTAAGTTGCATGGAGCAATGGGAATGATCAATAAGTAAAATAACTAACATTTTCACATTTTCATGTAATGATATTAGATTAGACAAAGAACTAAATTCAGAAATTTGAATTATAAAAAACATTGATTTAAATTCTATAAAAATAATTAAGTAAAATTAAAAAATATTAAGTAAAATTTAAAAAAATTCAGCCTGACTTGAAAAAAAATGCTTACTTAATAAATATACATTTGTATCTTCTGCGAGTTTTCCTCGTTTATCTTACCTGTGGATGAAAAACCATCTATGGAGGGGCCAGAGACACCTAACTAGAATCCTCTATAATTGATTTCATGACTTTCTTTAGCTCAAACGCAGATGATTTTCCTGTGCACAGCTTTTGAGGTTATCAAGTCTCGTTATTGCCGCCTCTTTCTAAAGCTCTGTCAGGAGGAGCCCAAGTTTCTAGCAGCTACTGCAGAAGCATCCTGAGTAGGAATAAAACAAGGGCAACCAGACAATACACAAAAAGCCAGAGATATGGTCTGCACTCCTTGTCACTTAAAAGCGCATTAAACTGTATTACTAATTCTAAATACAGAAAATGATTTCAAAATGTCAAGGCTTTCTGATATCAAGAGTTAAACATTCTTAGCCCAAGAACAGAGGCCATGGGGACATGATGGGCAGGGCTCTGGTGTGTAGTCTGTCTGCACACAGCAGCACCACCAAAACCCTTATCTCTAAGTATCACTTTTCTCTAAAAATAAAATATGCTCTTATTCCCTTTTTTCTAACTGGAAACATAAAAGTATCAGTTGGGAACCATAAATGCTTAGTTGTCTTTTAAGAAAAAAATGCTACGTTATACCCACATAATCACAACCCACTCAGTTGCATAGGACTAAAATATTTGCATCCTGATTTATAAATCCTTCCTAAAAATTTAAAAACATATATAATAAGACTTTATTGCTAGAAAATTATTAAATGTTCTTTGTATCTGGGATTCGTGGGGAAGACTGGTAATATCCTTTCTGTTGAATTCATATATCTAAACATTTTATTTGGCTGTTTAACGGACATCTCACATTTAACATTTACAAAACCAAACTTCTCTATCCTGAACCTGTTTCCTCTTTATAACCTTACCATCTCACTAAGAGTCAACCCTAACCTTCTAGTTTCTAGGGCTTAAAACATTATAGTCATCCTATCTCTCCTCTCTTGATCTCAAAACCACATCCAATCTGTTAGCTCATACTTTTAGCTCCTTTTCAAAGTATGGTATCCACACTCTGACCACTTCTCTAACCTTCATCATCAGTACCTTGCTCCAAGATTTCATTTTCCACCTGGAACAGTTTAATAATCTGAAAACTAGTCTCCTTGCTTCTGCCCTTGCCCCCTAGAGCTAATTTATAACACATTAGTGAGGGTGAGCTCAGATGATTTCATTCTTCTCAAAACTCTCTGCAAGAGTAAAAACCACAGTCCTTATAACGATGTTTGAGGAGGATTGATACGAAGTTTGTAAGCACCAGTATAACAGAAGAGCATATTTTCTGATTGGGCTGGCATCTTTACCTGTACGATGCGAATGTAATTGTCAAGTAATTTCTTGCTTCTAAAGTTCTAGACACTATACCCTCTCACCCCTGACCTTGACTTTTCTTAGATCATCTCTTAAGCTTTCATCTACTCTTTATTGTCTTGCTAAACTCTCATCCTTGAGCTTCCAGGAAATTGCCAAGCATTCCTCCACCTCAGAACTTTTACTCTCTGTTCCTTCTGCCTCTTTCCCCCAGATATCCCCGTAGCTTATTCCCTCATCTCCTTCAGATCTTTGCTCAAATGACACCTTCTTAGAACTCTCTGGATTTCCCTATTTAAAATCACATGGCCCTGTGGTTCTTCACGTATTGTTTTCTGCTCTATTTCTTCTCCATAGCTTTTATCACCTTCTAATACATCATAAAGCTTATTTATTTTGTTCACTTTGCATTTTCCCCTAATGGAATATGAACTCCACACAGGCAGAGACTTGTGTCTGTCTTGTTTACTGTTGTATTACCAGTGCCTTGAATAGTGACTGGAATTTAGTAGCAAATCCAAAAAGACTGCATGAATATCTTAAGTTGTTTCAGCAAGTTATGTATTAGCCAGTAGTATACATTTAAGGAGAGTCCTTTTTTCCTTAATAAGAAATATTTTTTTAAAACTCATCATCAAAGTGGGAAGTTTTACCTCTCTGATGATGATGGAATCATGAGCCGAGAATTCTCTTCCCCTTTCTCCCAAATCTGGTCTCTACTCCAGGGCCTAAATTTTACATAACTGTTTGAGCTTTATCTTTGGAAGTCACCCTAAGATCATTAGATGTTGTGTCTGTATATTCTTGGCTTATATTTACACCTAGAGAGACTACAAGATACCTCAGATGAAAAGTCATTTTGAGCTCAAAACCATAGTAAATTGTTCTTTGTTGATTACCCTAGTTAATTCCAATTTTTAAAAATTGCAGGAAATTAAAAGACCATAGTTCTTCCACTATGGAAGACAGATCAAGAGAATATGCCTATATACTTACTTTTACTGGAAATGAGAGGGAAAAGAGAGGGAAGAAGGAAAGAGATTATGATCACCCTTTCTCTGAAACAATTATAAATGAGGAAGTTTTTTGGTGTTTCTAAGAGCTTCCCATGATCTAGAAATCTATATTATTACAACTACTTAGTCCATGAGCCCTCTTAACAGAAGTCTTATATCAAATGAGTTTTATATTTGATATCTTTACATATTTCTTATACTCCTGACACCACATGACAGGAATTGATCAAGCTCATATAGTCTAACTAGCTTTCCAACTTTCTCCCTTCTCTGTACTTTACTTGCAGGTATCATTTTCTGAACTTTACAATCACATTTTTTTTTTTGTCCTTAACTATCCGCATATTTTTTTTTTTATAATTTGGACACACCCATAATTTTAGTAACCGAATATCTTAGATATTGATTCTTGGTGTGACAAGTTTCTGATTTTTATCCTTTGCAGTTTATCTTTTTGTTCTTGCTAAACCTATGCTATTCCTTTTCCCCCACTACACTTTTGTGCCTTTCCCTACATTGTAATAATTCAATCCTCCAGTTTTATAATTTCCTACCAGGACTTCTATTAAGAAGACACTGAAAATAAAGGATTGACAGGTGGTATTGAAGAAGGAACTATAACTTGAAAAATAAGGATAGATGCTTGAAAGTGTTTTCAGAAGACAACCAGTCTTTAGTGACTTTGTGATGTATAGTATGTACATTGGTACTCAGTAATGATCATGTTTCTTGTCAGTTGCATAAATATATTGCAGTCAGTGTTAATGGATAGTTTGGAAAACCTTCTTCTATAGAGAAGAGATTAAATGGCTCTTGCTCAGAAACAAGGCAGGATTTTCTTGTATTTCTATCCTTGACAGTCTGTACAGTAGAAGCCATTTGCCTCTGTGGCAACATTTTTTGCCAATCTTCAAGAATGTGTTTAGCACCACTTCAGAAATAAAGGATTCAAGCTCAAGTATGCACAGTACATGGAAGATACTGTAATTCATGTTATCTTTTACTCAATTTTATTTTTTTCATGAATTATTTTTATGATTGAATCCTAACAATATGTTCTTTGATAAATTTATTCATTATATCCACTTTTTAATGGACTTAGAAATTTTACAAAATAGGTCACTGTTTATTATATTCTTAAACCCATAGTATCCATGTTTCATTTAATGTCTAGATTATTCATGTCTGTTGATTTCTAAGGACAAATGAATTTCTGTTAAATAAAGTGTCGCTAAATGAAATTTCAGATTCTAAAATGTGGATGTGTGTATATGCCCTTTCAATCTTTTCGTCATAAGCTAAATTCCTTTAAATTTAGAAGACATCGTATCAAATAGCTATGAATAACTTTGTCATTAAAAATGGAGACATATGAAATTGGTGTTAGTATTTAGAAGTATAAAATACTTTTAAAGGGACGCTAAACATTTGTGGGCATATTGTAATGTTATTTTGAATTTATTGTTGACTTGACACAATATATTTGATGAGATTGTTATAAACAACAAATCACTAGAAAGAACTTAGTGACTTCTGGAATGACAGAATGGTGATCCAAACCAGTGTCAGCTGTAAAGTCCTCCCCTTGAAGCAGTGGAATGGACTGGGTGATGATTTCAGTTTATTTCATTTTTAACATTAACAAACATTAATTGAGCACTTATTCTGTCCCAGGTACTGTTCTAAGCTCCAGAGGTACAGGAGTAAACAAAAGCAAGACTTTGTCTTTATGAAAGTCTTATTCTGGTGGAGAAGACATGCAAAAAGTAGATAAGAAAAATTATATACTGTCAGGTAGTAGTGTAAGTACAATGAAGACTTATTAGTTTAATTTGTGTGACCTCTGGCACTCTGTTTCCTCACCTGTGAAATGGGACAATACTTGTACTAAAAACATGAGCTAGATCTTGTTAGAAATCCTCTTGTTAATCTGGCCCCTTACCTTTCATGGAAAAATACAATATAATCTATCCTTCTCCATGCTATTTTGGGGCTGGCTATCAGGATTCTTCAGTTCCTTCATTTCTGCTCAGCACTGGCAGTGGTTGCCAGGGCTGCAGATGCTCACAGAAAATGAATCTTACAACCTGCGTTTCAGGGTCATCCAGAGGTACCAGCTCCTGCCTAGTTTTGTCCCTTTTAAGGTAAATTCCATACTGCTTTAATTTATTATATGTGAAAAATAAACATCAATTTTCATCAGAAAAGAAGACAAAAAGAACGAAAGATAAATGAGCCCTGATAGACAGCACAATTTAATCTTTCCATTTAATCTGTTATTTTCCCTTATCCACAGGGAGAACCACAAACCCATGGTTTTCCTGAAAAGGTTTGGGTGGTATTCTATGTATCAGTATCACAGTTAAAGGGAGCTCCGACCATTGTAGATCCAGAGGTGTTAATTTAGGTAGAATTAAAAGGATTACTTCCTGCTGGTACGTGAAACTTAGAAGTTTTGCTTTTTATACAGTAGTCATATTATAAAATACTCAGAGAAACTTGTGAGAAAGTTTGGACAAAGTACAAGACACCATGAATATAGATTATAACTCATCTCGGAGGAGCCGTGAGCAAATAAAAGTTTCACTTATGAAATAGAGAGAAAAACAGCAAATGACTTCCATCTTAGGGAAACATAGGGCTTCTCTATTTCTGTTCATACAGAAAAATCACTAAAGGAAAGTGTCTGTATTAAGGCAGGCTAGATGCCATGTTAGTTAACTAGTAGAAAAATTGAGTCTTCTTTCACATACTGACTTTCATAAAGGAATATTTCAGACCACCAACAGTTGATTCATTAAATTTATGGGAAAAAAACATAATCTATTATAATCATAATAAAACATCCTGTTTTTGAAAGCAGGAAAGTATTACCTATTTTTGTGAGCTGATGTGTTTCTGAAGTCTTTATAAATTTATTTCCCTCATTGATTATATACTAAAGATTTTAGCCAGTCTCTAGAAAAAAATAGTGGTTTTTAAACAACTTACATACTAAAAGGTATTTGAAAGCAATTTTTCTAGTGCAAAGAATTTTAAACTTTATTTTGCCACAGTGGCTCTTTTGTCATTTAATGGATATTATAAACAAGTTTTAACAAACTTTTCTCAAAAATAGTAAAACAAATTATAGATGTAATTCAAGACTTTAAAAAAATCTAAGAATCTGTAGCATACATATTTTTAACTTGGAACGATTATGAGGATATTTGGTAATTATTCAATATATTTGATTAATGAAGATTGTCAAACAGACAGATGTTAACACCTAAGGAAAAAAGCAAAACAAGCTTTCTTATTATACCTCAGTCATGGCCCTCCTCACCACAATCAAAAACTACCTCTCTTTTTGTTTTCCTTGAGAATAATAGATGCTACTGCTAGAAGATCCTTCAGAGATTAAGTAATCCAAATTGCTCATTTTATTAGTATATAAATGGAAACCTATAAGGTCTGTCTTGCTAGAAGTCACACAACTAATTAAGGGAAATGCTGGTACTAGAATGAAGATTCAACCAATTTGGTGATACTTTTGTTGCTTTTAATAACTTCTTCCTTGCTCTCCTAACCCTTTTCTATTAAACTCTCTTCTCTTGCATATGTCCCCATTTCATTTTTTTCATTTTTTCCCCCATACCATTTACTGTGCTTGGAATTCTCCACCAGTATTATATTAGGTAAAACATCTACTAACACTAAGAGCACAATATTCAGGGATATTAAAATTAGAAACAGACTGTACATATCCACTATGCGCAGCCTTTGAAAGGATCTTAACAATCAGTAGATGTGGCATAAGCCCAGTCCTGCAGGAAGATGGAACTTTATCAGGCCTATGACTAAGAAAACAATAGTCAGTCAATGAAGCCAACTATATTGTGTTTAGAAACATGTGTTCCTTGATTTCAAGAAGAAAATGGGATGGGGAGCAGCTCAGCACAACTACTCAACTTAACTCTTGACTATCGTCTCTACATTTGTCAACGATTAAAGGCAAATCAAAGGCCAGGAGGTTGGTGACTTTTTCTATCATGATGGCTGCCAATCAACTATGGGAGAGCTGTGGTACTGTTTCGGAGAGAGCTTCCCACAGGCATTTCCCCTATTGTGTTACCTTATTGTGAGCTTGTCTCATAGGATTTGCTATAGGAATTTTATGGGCTGGTATCTTTCACAGATTGGATTTTCTCAAATCTTAAGGAAAAAATTGGAGAGAACTATAGATCTTAACAAATTGGTTAATCTAAGTGTTCAAAAATATTTAATTCATTTCACTAAAAAGGAGTAAAAAGGTTCTGTATCAGATTTTATCTGAGATTATCTCAGCATTGCTATTGTTAAGTTTGGAAAATGGTGGCTTTGGAGTTACTTGGCCATTATCATTTTATCTGACTTTTTAACTGCATTTTAATATTTTTTTAAATAATGTGTGAAAATATGGTATTAGACCCATACTGAGAACATAAATGTTACACAGAGTCAACTATCTTAAAATAATGCACTTTAAAAAACCCATAGTACTTATAATACTATTGTATTCTAAGTTGGGAGTAATCTAATTTAAATATATTTCTCTTTGGGAAACAGAATTATAATTAAAAACAGCATAGCTTCATACAGCATACCACATATTATGATAAATTTCAAATGCAAGCCCTTTAAAAGTCAAAAGACAAAGGACAAATTGGGAAAATTTTTCAACTCATATCACAGATATAGAGCTAAGTTCTCATGTATTAAAAGGTTTCTAGAAATTGATGAGAAAAAGAAAAACCCAATAGAAACATGGGCAGCTGATATAAACATATGGTTCACAGAAAAGAAAACACAGTATCTCTAAAAATATGAAAAGATCCTGTACCATGCTCAAAATGAGAGAAATAAAAATTCAGTGGAGCAGTTTCATAGCACACTCTCTTTTGAGGAGGCTGTGGGGAAATAAGTTCTTCCTCACATTGCTTTCATGATGGATGACAGTTTGGCAATATCTATCAAAACTACAAAAGGAAGTGTACTTTGACTCAGCCATTCCACTTTTGGGAATTTATCCTTCAAACATACTTGCATACATGAGAAATATTTCATAGGATATATTCAAATGTATTTCCAAGGATATTCATAGGATAATTGTTTGCAAGAACAAAAAAATTGGAAGAAAAAATGTTTAAAAATATATGCTGTATCCATAGAAAGGATACTATACAGGTCTGATATAATCTGCTTAAATAAACCAGAATACTATACAAACCTAAAAATAATGAGGAAACACTTTATGTACTAAAATAGAAAGATCTCTAAGATACATTGTTCAGAAAAACAGCAAGGTACAGAATATTGTACAGAATATGTTATAGTTAATGTAAAAAAGTGGGGAAGGGAATAAAATAAATATACATATTTGCTTGTATATTAAGGAAATGCAGAAAAATACAAAGGAATTAATAACATTTGTTGTCTGTTGGGGGAGATGGAAATTGGGTAGATTGAGCAAGGGTGGGAAGGAAATTTGCACTTTTCACCTTTCCATTTTTTTTAATTGAACTTTGTGCATGTATTATTTATTGAAAAATCAAATAAAAACTTAAGAAATTGTTATTGTCTTAAGCCATTCTGACATTGCTAATAGTTTAAAAGTTTGTAGTATATATACGGAATAACAGAAGGAGTACCCATATATCCATACCTCGGCTTAAGATATAGACCATTACCAATAGTTTTAAATCCTCCTTCACGTCTCTACATGATGCCATCTGATTCCACTTAAAGATAGCTATCCCAAATTATGTTGATTATTAATTTTATTTTCTCTATAGTTTTACCACTTATGAGTAGATCTCTGAAAAATTTAGCATTGCAAAGAGCAAGATTGGATTTTCTCTTCTTTGAATGGCAAACTCAGTTAAAATTATCTGGGACTGGTATTTTCCTTATGTAAATATTTATACCCTTAATAGCACATCCTCAATGATTTCAGGACTATTACAATTTTCAGTTTCTAGTTGAGTTGGTTTAGGCTATTGTACAGGCATACCTCATCTTATTGTGCTTTTCTTTATTATGCTTTGCAGATATTGTGTTTTCTTACAAATTGAAGGTTTGTGTCAGTCGTGCCTGGAGCAAGTCTATTGGCTGCATTTTTCCAACAACATTGTCTTACTTTGTATCTCTGTGTCACATTTTGGTAATTCTTGCAATATTTCAAACATTTTCATTATTATTATATGTGTTATAGTGCTCTGTGATCAGTGATCTTTGATGTTACTACTGTGACTCACTGAAGCCTCAGATGATGGTTAGCATTTTTTAGCAATAAAATATTTTTAATTAAGGTACATACATTGTTTTTTAGACATAATACTCTTGCATACTTCGTAGACTATAGTATAGTGTAAACATAACTTTTATATGCACTGAGAAAGCAGAAAATTTGTATGACTGGCTGTATGGCAATATTCACTTTACCTCAGTGGTCTGGAACCCAACCCACAATATCTCTGAGGCATGCCTGCCTGTATTTCTTTTTCTAGAAATTTGATCATTTTCAATAAACTTTTCAATTTTTTTGCATAAATTTTATATTAATCTCTGTTTTTTAAGTACATATGCTGTATTTGTATTCACCTCCCCTTCCTACTCCTCATATTATTAATATATGTCTTTTTTATTAGTATTGCCATAGGCCTTTGTATATCAATAGTTTAGTTGAAACTGTATTGTACTTTTGCTTCTTATTTCACTAACTCCACTGTATTATATTTTATTTGCCTTTTTCTTTGTGTTAAATTTTGTGGATCTTTTTTAAAAACATGAATTCTTAATTTGGATTCTAAATTATTAAGTCTTTCTTATTTTCTAATATTAAAATTTTTGAAAGCTATGCATTTTTTTCTTTAGAAAATATATATTTTCTCTTTTTTTCCAAAACATTTTACATTTTTGCCTCTCACATTTAATCCTTGACCTCTGTGGAACTGATATTTGTACACAGTGAATGATGGAGATCAAATATTGCCCTGTCCCCATCAAGCATCTAACCTTAGTCTTAAATAGCCCTGACTTCATTTACTGTTGTGTGCTTCAAATGTTCCAGCCTTGTACAGGGCCCCTGCTTTATCTCCTATACTTTCAGTAACTATTCAAGCCAAAACTTCAGATGAAACGGGAATGGCAAAAGATCCCAAGTCAATGGTTGTCTTCAGTCTTTGAAATCCTTCCTCAGATTCTCACACCTGTCTTGTATTTATCATCTGAGGATTTCCCTTATTTTCTTGTCAGTTTAGCATTATTTAAATAATTGTTTTTAAATATAGCATTTCTTTTTATTTTACAAAGGGAGGAATTGTCACAGTACCTACATATCAATAGTACAAGAAGTCTTTTGAATTGATTGCCATTTTAAGAACTTTTAACTCCAGCAGAATAAAAGCACTGGAATAATAAGCCTAATTTAGTTTTTAAGAAATATATATTCTAGGAACTTTGCTACTCCCTTTGTGATGTGTTTTTTATCACCAATACTCTTGGCATGTGCCTCAATGCAATGTGTTTCAATATTGTACATTAAAAGAAAGAAAAGAAAATATCAGTGTAAGAGGCTGAATACTCGCTGATTTAAGAATAAATGTCTAGACATTGTAGATGCGCATTAAGTCAGGTATTCTATTTTGGTTGGAATTGACAGTAACTTTCCTTGGAATCACAATTGCTTAGTCATTTATTCTTCTCTTGCATATAATTTATGTATTGGTCTAGGCAAAAATCTCTCAGACTTTACCTGCTGCCTATGCACTTTTCCATAAGTTTAGACAGGATTTTCTGAGGTCATGTATATACAGAAAGTATTCAACAAGGAGTCTGTCATTTCCCATGGATTTCTTCTGTTTAAATAATTACCTAGCAAAGATGAAATCCTCTCTGGATTATAGGAGGCAATGTTATAGAAAGCAAAATACTCTAGTGGTATTCTTTTGCCTCTAATTTTTCTAGGGTTCAGAACCTCCAGGTTGTTTCTAAAATAGTTTCTTAGTAAAATCATTTTATACCTTTTAGAATGGGTGTTCGAGAGTCAGAGGTGATCTCTTATAAGATTTGTCATTTGTGGGCCAACAAGAAATCCATCACAATTTACTCAGAACCTAAAGTGACTTTTATATTATTAAACAGCTCTCTACAATTGCCTGGATAAAAAGGTTCAAAGTGGGTATTAATAACATAGATAGATTAAAACAACTCATACATATTAAAAAATCAGGAACAAACAAAAATAACCATGTCTGCCATGATGCCCTAGAATAATGGTTAGCACTGTGGCCCCTCAGGTCAGACACTGAGTTTAAGTCTTTAATGTAAGTTTGCTAGAGCTGCCTTACCAAAATACCAGAGACTGGGTGGCTTAACCAGCAGAAATGTATTTCTCACCCTCATGGAGGTTACAAGTCCAAGATCAAGGTGTCTGCATGTTTGGTTTCTTCTGAGGCTTCTCTCCTTGACTTGGAGATGGCTGCCTTCTCACTGTGTCCTTACATGGTCTTTCCTCTATGCACCTGCACCGCTGGTGTTTCTCCATGTCCAAGTTTCTTCTTCTTATCAGGGTACCAGTTAGAATGGATTCAAACCTACCCTAACAGCCTCATTTTAATTTAATTACTTCTTTATTAAAGGCCCTATCTCCAAATGCAATCACGTTCTCAGGTACTGGGGTTTAGGGCTTCAATATATGAATTTGGCAGGGTACAGAGCAGGGGAGGATACAATTCAGACCATAATACCCTTGTTTGTCGTTCACCAGCTGTGAGACATCAGGCCAGTTTTTTTTTTTTTTTTTCATCTTCTTTGTACCATTAAGATTGTTGTGATTATTAAAGAATAAGAAACGTGCAAAACACTTAGGATAATGCCTGGTAAACAGCAAATGTTAACTATTAGTGTTAATTATTACAGAATGGAAACTATGAATTTTTACATTTAAGTAAAAAATTATGAAATACAAAGTGCTCTGAAGATATCAAGTACGTCTAGTGGGTTTACAGTGTACATGTATTCTATTTCCTTGTTGATCTTCTGTCTAGTCATTCTATCCATTATTGAAAACGGAATTTTGAGAACACCAACTACTACTGTTGAATTGTCTATTTCTTCCTTCAATTCTGTCAGTTTTTCTTTCATGTATTTTGGGGCTCTACTATTAAGTACCTGAAGGTTTATAACTGGTATGTCGTCAATGGATTGACCCTTTTATCATTATAAACTGATCTTAGTGTTAAGGAAAACATCTATAACTGAAAGTCATAAACATTATTGGCCTCTTTTGCTCCAGATTTCTTCATCTTTTATATTTATATGTGTAGTAGCCTTTTCCTGGCCTTAGAACCCCATTTGAAGAGAGAGAAAACTACTATGGTGCTTTGACCAATGTCTCCTGCTACATCCATCCTTATGTGCTCTTGCCACTAATAACTCATGCCCATCAATTGAGGATGCAGCTTACCAAGGCAAATGAGGAATTGGAAAATAGCAAGTATCATGAAACTGAACTAGAAGCCAAAGGAGACCAAGGCTTCTCAGTGTGCGTTGACTGTTATTAAGCAAAACTGAAAATTATGACAGAGTCTCAAAATATTGATAAATATTGAAATAATATTGGTCATTATGTTTGCTGTCAATATTGTCAGTAGTACAGACAGTAAAATGATTATTGATTGATTGCTAAAGTTACTAAAGACACTGAATTATATTACTTTATCTTAGTTATTACTTAATACATAGCTTATTCTACTTTTTAAATGTTCTTAATAAACATGGAAGAAGAGAGAACATATTATGTACCAAGTACTTTTTTAATGTAAAGAAGCTATTTTAACTCATACTTCAGTTTGATGAAAGTAAAGACTTTGTGAAGATGAGTTCAGAGTAATAAATGGAAGAAGCAGGATTTTAAAACTTGGGTATCTAATGCTCAGGTTATTTCTACTACAACTTCCTGCTACTTAAAAATATCTTGACATTATCCCAAATTAATTTTATCAGGATATTCTGCTTTTTAGAGCTCTCATTAATAAAAATGTTATAACTTAACATATGTTATAAAGTGAAGCATATCAGTCATGTCATATATAACATGTATTGTGTAATCCAAACAGATTGTTTAAGTGCTATTGAAATAGATTTTGTCATTTATAGTAATAAAAATACCCTCTCTATTATGTTTATTTAGTGCAATGTGGTCTTCACCATTGACACATTTGCAAAATGTGTCAGTAAAAGGAAGATCGAAGACACAGAAGATCTCATAAAACAGAACTATCTGCAATGTTGACATACTCTTAGTGCAAGGTAGTGACAATGGTGTGAAAGTTCTGGTGGACATATGTCACTATTTCTATGTCAAAGGCAAAGCTAAGTGAAAAATAGGAGTGGACATTCTCATAAAGGAGATTCATGTATATTATCTCAACATGTATGTATATTATCTCAAGCTACTTGGAAATGATAATCAAGAAATGACTTCCAATGTTCCTGATAACTGAGAAGAAATGTGGCATGTGTTAGATGTGTTAGAGCTTTTTGAAGATTGGGTTTTAAACAAAAGTATTTTATAAAAGAAGAAAAATGTGAGAAACATATGCTCTGATGACTTACTATTCATGAATGTGTGAGTTTACTTAAGATACATATGATCTCCATAGAGCAGAGAATGGGGACACTGGGAGGGTCTCTGGCTGTCTTCTTTCACATGACAGGTTTGTTGAATGAAAAGAAAGTCATAATCAAGTGCTTACTCTTATCCTTATCTCTTTTATTTTATATTTATTTATTCTTTGGCCTCGCCATGCAGCGTCCAGGATCTTCGTTCCCCGACCAAGGATCAAACCCACACCCCCTGCAGTGGAAACACAGTCTTAACCACTGGACTGCCAGGGAAGTCCTCCTCTAATTTTAGAAAATCCCTTACACTGATTCCATTTATCTAATCCTGTTATGTTGCTTTTTCCTTGAGATGACATAGTAAAAAAAAAAAAAAAGATGTTTAACAGATTTCTGGGAACACAAACAATTGAAACAAACCTTTACTTGGTTGATTATATTAACCATATGGCATCTACCAGTTTCTGAAGAGAAAATGCGAACAGAGATTTTGAAAAGAAAAAGAAGCAAAAATAGAGACATGAGATATATAAAAAACATTTTGGTTGATTTTAAAAAATTTTTCCTGGATGGTTTCTCTGGAATAAGAAGTGAGAAATTACATAGACTGAATCATTTGATTCTGTCTGTAGCTAGTTAAGTGATATTAGGAGTAGATCAGCTGGGAAACTGCCTAGAAAGATGTTCCATATGGGACACAAAATCATTATTGACATAAATTGGAAAAATTTAAATTGTTCCTGTTCTCACTCCCAAGTGGTGGAGATGTGGAACATTTCTTTGTAGCACAATATCTCAGTTGGGTAGTTGTTGGGTTTTTTTTTTTTTGGTTTGTTTTAATTTACATGACAGCAGAAATTTGGCAGCCTGTCACAGCAAGTTGAAATTCTGAAAATAGATAATTCATGATGCAGTGTTGTTTATGGGAAATTAATCTGAATTTTAAAGAATTTGCTATACCTCTCAAGTGATTTCTGAATAAAAAATAAATGCATAATAATGCTGAAAAGAAAATAGAAACTATAAAACAGAGTTATTTATTAATTTTTTAGACTGTAAATCTTGCTTTATCCAATTAAAGTGAATCAGTAAGTGAATCTATTTGATATCCAATACTTAGAAAAGCAGGTCATTCATTTATAGCAATATTTATAAGCAACAAAATAACTAGAATGATCACAATATTTTCTAATCCTTTTAAGTGCATAGCTGGGCAAGCAAGGAAATAAGGGAAATACTCAAGATAAGAAAGTAAAAGTATTGAAGTACTTGAATTATACTGGGTGGTGGGTTTGTGGAATGGAGTGGTGGGAAGTATGTGGAGGAGGTTACTATTCTACTTTTTTGGGGGGTTATAAAAGTTTAATGAAGATTTGGGTCCAGGGAAAGGGCAGTGAATCGGAAATAAGATCCTGCACTAAGCTAGCCCCCTCCCAAAGGGCTATATTCTCATTAAAATAGAAGGAATAACTACTCCATCAGGAAACCCACCTTCATAAGGAAACTTAATAGGTAGTAGTCCGGGCCATGGTGGGAAAAAATAAGTGTTTCCCCTGAGAATTCATAACTATGTGGATTTGTGGTTCCAGTTTATTCTATATGAGTGGTCCAGAAAACCATAATCAGAAAGAACATTTAAATAGTAGTCTTAGATAGGGGTACCCCAAGAGTACCTGGCAGAAGCAAAAGCACAACCACTCATAAGTCAAACTCACATTTCCTAGGACTTCAAAGAAATCTTGAAGATAATTCATAATACAAAATTTAATAAGGAAAATCCATAAGGAAAAAATTTACCATGAGCAAGAATCATCAGATACAATAAACAGTAGAAAAGATATCAATTTGCTTACAATTTCAGGTATTAGAGCTATCAGATAAAGATCATAAAATTAGTAAGCATGCCTACCAATTTATTTATTCAGTAATCATAGTAGATTAACACCTTTTTTTGGGCATTCAATGTGTTAAGAATTTGAATGTGAAAATAAAACTTAAAATTTCAGAAGAAAATATAGATGAATATCTTGATGCCAGGATAGGGAAGAATTTCTAAACCCCCTCTCCCAAAAATTGTAAAGGAAAAGAGAGATTTGATTATATTAAAATTAAAATTCTCCATACAGCAAAACATAGACATATTTAACTATAAACTGTAAACAAATTTATTTATGATGAGCTAGAGACTAGTAAAACCTATTTGCAATGAATTTAAATCTAGAATATATAAATAACTCCTAAAAATCAATAAGGTAGATAATGCCATAGAAAAATGAGCAAAGGATTTAAGAGAAGAAGCTGAATTGCCAATAAACACATACAAGATGCTCACCAGAGAGCAGGAAATGTGAGTTAAAATAACATGACGCTAACATCACCCACCCAAAGATTGAAAAAACTGAAAATATTTTATAATAACAAATTTTGGTGAAGTTGTTGGGGGAAATATAATAAGTGCCACCATTTTGGAAGGCAATTGGGCCATGTTTCACAAAGTTGGAGATATGAGATATCTTCACTCTTAGGGGCATATCCTTGATGGGGTTCAGGACACGCTCCTCCAAAATATGGCACCTTAGCATATTGACTATTTTAAGCTGAAAGAGTTTGAGAAAACAGCAGAATAAGGGAGGTCACTGTGATCTTCCCCCGCTCTCTCCTGGAACAGGTCAAAAAGCCCTCATGTGTGAGGTGACTGACCTATACCCAGAGAAAAGGAGCATCCTTATTTCTGAAGACAAAGGAACACCAAGAAAAATCCTAATACAGTCCTTTCTAAGTTTTCCCCATTTTACTACACTTCCCTCGTACTCTTTGACCTATCATATTTCTCCACAACTGTCCACCTAGAATAAAATACTCAGGTTTAACCATTTCTTTGGGTCTTCATTTCCTTATGAAGGCTCTCGTGTCACATAAAACGTATATTAAATAAATTTGTGTGCTTTTTTTCTTGTTAATCTGTCTTGGTCAGTTTACTTTTTAGACTGTTCCAGGAGCCCTAAGGGGATCGAGGAAAACTTTTTCCTTCCCTACCTTTGGTAGAGAAATTTTGAACATTCACACAATGAGATAGGTACAGAAATCCTCGATCAGTGTTGTTTGTACTAGTCAACAAATTGAAAACAATTTAAACATCCATCAAGAGAAAAATGAATATTTACATTGTGATATAGTCAACCCTAGAATATTATACAACAGTTAAAATAAAATATCTGGAGCTAAATGTATAAAAGGAAATTTGGAATTGATAGCTATGTTACAATGCCACTTATGTGGAATTTAATAATAAGAAAAGCAATAGTCTATTTGTATGAAGCAAAAGTATAAAAACATCATGTGTGGTGGTGAAAAAAAAAACAAAAAAATAATTACCTGTGGGAAAGGAAAGAAGGCACTATGATCAAGCAAAGATTCACAGGGGCTTCAAATGTATCTGTAATATTATACTTCTTTTAAAAGAACAATATTTCTTTCAAAAGAATTATATTAAAAGAATTTGTTTTAATTAATTTGGATTAATACCTGAGTATTCATTTTATTATTCATTAAATTTTCCTGTATATTTGAAATATTTCACTATAAAAAAGAAAACAAAATGTTTTATCCTACTAACTAAATCAATTATTGGTCTGATAATTAAATAATTTTGATGAAAAACTTCCATTTTGTTAACTTGCCTAAATGGCTGATACATCTCAGTGTTTTCCAGGCCCTGTAAAATTTGATTACCTTAGTCCCTGGCCCCACCTATGGGGAACATCATACTCCTTGGAAGCTGCCTGTAGAATAATGTTCACTCTTCCAGTGTTCCACTCAACAGGGTCAGGGAGGTCAAGCCTCATCAAATGATTAGTCTGCAAGGCTGTTGTTATGGACTGAATTGTGTTCCCCCAAATTTCATATGTTGAATCCTAACCTCCAGTATTACACTATTTGGAGGTAGGACGTTTAAGGAAGTAATTAAGGTTAGTAAATGAAGTCATAACCTCGCGCCCTGATCCAATAAGACTGGTGTCCTTATCAAAGAGGAAAGGATGCCAGAGAAAAGAGCACGTGAGGACATGGTGAGAGTCTTTTTGCAAGCCAAGGAGAGGTGCCTTGGGACAAACCAAACCTACCAACACCTTGATCTTGGACTGCCAGCCTCCAGAACTCTGAGAAGATACATTTCTGTTAAGTCATCCAGCCTATGATATTTTGTCATGGTAGCCCTTGCAAACTAATACAGCTGTTGTAGCATGGGAAGTCATGAGATTGGAAGCCCAGAAATAGATCAAAGACCAGAAGCAGAAAAGTTAGTTCATCTATTTACTAAAGGAGCCAAAAGAAGAACAAAATGCCACTACAGCAAAGTTGTGAGTAGTATTGGACTAGTTAAGATAGAGATCACTCAGAGTGTGCAATGGCCTTATTCAAACATCAGGTGATTGCCAACCTGGCTGAAAACTCAAGTGTAAACCCCATCTGAATGTAAAAATAAATTTTGTTTTGGCTATTGTATGAATGGGGGCTCTCTTTGCTTTGAGTTTCGCACTGTATTTGTATAATTCTAACACAATGCGCTATGGACTCCAGCATACTAGTAAATACTCTATGGTTTAGTGCCCAAATACCTAATTTTAAGTCTATTCATAATTTTAGAAATCACACACAATGGCAAAAAGGACAGACAAATAAACAAAAACAAACACCACAACCAGGTTGTAAATAGGCCTTGAGTTCAATCAATTTCAAATAAGTTAGTGTTTGAGTTTTTAAAGTAACATTAAAGTAATAAAAAAATTACTGCCTTTTCTCAGACATGAGTAAATTTTTATCTTTATTCCTTTTGGATGATTAGACTGTACTGAACTGCAAGTTAGGATATAATGTCAAGCGTTAGCCTAAGGAGAGTTAAGCCAATAGAATGACTAAAAGAAAAAGAAATGAATGATGGTAGTGACAGCTAAAAGAACATTGGATTATTATGGAAACAGACAAGGAATATAATACCCTTAATAATATGTCCCAGTTATTGAACCATTATCCTGCACCTGGTTCTATGGTCTGCCTTTTATATACCAGATTCCATTTAATCCTTAAAACCACCCTATGGGGTAGATACTAAGATTGGCCAGAATTCTCAGATGAGTAAACTGGGATTTAGGGACACCAATTAATCTGCCCAAGGACACATAGCTAGTAAGTGTTAGGATCTGAATCCAGTTCTGTCTGATTCATTAACCTATGTCTTTAACCACCACAACTTACAAGGACAGACATTACTTTTAAGGAATTGCAAAAGTCAATGTGAATGATCTCTTGCACATTGTCAACAATCAGAGGCCAACAAAGCTCAAGACTGACTCAGTTTTGCCCGGCATCGTTTCAGGACACTTTGTTCTCCAACTCATGTCTGCTGATGATTCAGGGTGGCTGACATCGCCATAACACAACGATTAGAACAGAGCAGCAGGGCTTTCTCGGAGCTGAACTTGACCCTCAAGGTAGCGTAGACCAGACCTATCCTCGGAAGACTGCATAATCAGATTTGGGAAGTCTGGAAGGAGGCCAGGCCTTATATTCAGCAGGAGTGGGCTGGGATTCAGATGCAATAGAAGAGAAAGTCTGCTCTGGCAGTGGAAAATAACTATGTAGCCCTGGATTGCCGATTTAGCATAAATGCAGCAATGATTCATCTCTGAGTTGATAAACATGTTTTCCAAAGTGAAAGGCAGTCAGGATGCAGTTTCCAGCTTGGAGGGCTTCATTACTGAAAGGTTACTAGAGAGAAGCCACTCAGCCCATGCCCCCATAATGTTGGAAATGGATCAGTGCTAGGGGCACAGTTTTTCCTTTCGATGAAATGCAGGCAAGAGGGAACTCTAGCAGTTTAACACAGCGTAGTCTGAGGTGGGTCTTTAGCCTTACTTTTCTTATAGTTCACATAGTGGTGCAGCCCCAGTGTCGTATTCAGGACTCGCGCGGACAATAGGCATGCTGGAAATGCTCACTGACTCATTGATATGGCCACCCATATGTTTCCAATCCTGGGAGAAAATAAAAAGGATGAAAGACTCAGAATTTGAAAATCTGTCTGGCATTGTTTACTCTGGATCTACGTGTGGAAAGAAATACAAAACATAGAGCATAACTCTGTGAGGAAGCCTCGTTAATAGGAATCTTCAGTATCAAATCAAATATTGTCATTGGTTTCTCCTATTTAAACTTTTTTTTTTTTGGAAATAGCAGACTTAACAGGAAAATCTTCTTTTCCTCTTTTTTTTTTTTCTTCTTCTTCTTCTTCTTTTCCTCTTGATGCTTCTCTGGGATAAAGCAATAAGGATGCCAAAAAAAAAGATAGTGACACTAAAGCAGGATTCTAGGATAATGAGGTGGGAGAGAAATGATTGAGATTTTAGGAGAGTGTTTAATATATAACAAAATAATTGTATTAAAGGTTTTCAAGGTATTTTTAAAAAGATAACTATTTTGATACTGGGAAAAAAGGAAGTTCTCTTTTTAAAAAAATTAACTATGAGATCTATGTACAATTTTAATGAAAGCTCATCCGTGAAACATGCAAAAAAAAAAAAGAAAGAAAGAAATGAAACACATAGCTACCAGGTAGACACAAGGAAACTACCGCACCTCAGTTATTAACATCAAGTTTACTTTACAGGTTCTCTTTTATGTGTTAGTTCAAGCCAAGTTCACCACCACTAACTACCACCTACCAGTCTTTAAAGAATTGCTTTATAATTCACTGGGGAGAAAGAGCCTTGTACTCACAAGTAAACAAACTTCCAAAGTCTGTTTGAAAGGGGAAACTGGTAATGAGCATTTGAAAGGAGTTCAGTTACATTTGAAAATAATGAAAAAGCAGAGTGTTTTTCAGAAGAAGAGAGTACAGTACACATCAGGGGTCCCCAACCCCTGGGCCGTGCACTGATAGCGGTCCGCAGCCTGTTAGGATCCGGGCCGCACAGTAGGAGGTGATCGGAGAGCGAGGGAAGCTTCATCTGCCCCTCCCCATCGCTTGTATTACCGCCCGAACCATCCCCAACCCCGTCCGTGGAAAAAATGTCTTCCATGAAACCAGTGCCTGGTGACGAAAAGTTTGGGGACCGCTGGTATACACTGAAGAACTCTACAAGGGGCTGATGGTGGTTCAGGGAAATAAACTGAGTATTAAAAATATTTTGTTCATGGAGTTTTTCACTTTTAGAATTTGTGACAGGAAATTCAACTGATTACGCATGAGCTAATTGCCTTTTTTATTATCTAACAGTTTCAGGCAGATTGAAGGTAAATCATTAAGTTAATTAAATAAATACACAATTTAATTGTGAAATATCCAAGTGGTATATCATTAGGCATTTGGCTATAGGTCTAGGGCTTGGAAGAGAAGTTGTGATAGAAATATAAATCTGATTTATATTCATGATTTTAAAGGAATAGGAGAAAATATTAACACTTAAGGAAAGAAGATAAATTCAAATATGTAGATAGCTTAGATCTGAGCCCTACGAAATTCCAGTATTTAAAGGTCTGGTAGTTGGCAAGTATCACTAGAAGGGGCTGCCTGAGAAGCAAGAAGAAAAATAGGAAAATGTTCTGGTAAAGAAAAAAAGAAAAGGAGGTGTTTCAAGAATAGGAAACGTTTGGTTGGCTTGTTGAATCTGCCTGAAAAATCGAACAAGTTTTCCTGTAACTTAACTATTTGGGTGGCATTGATTTCATTTACAAGAGCAATTTTTTTAGAGTGTTAGGGTCAGAATGCAGATTGGAGTAAACTGAAGAGTGAGGTGAATGTGAAGAAAAAAACTGTAGAAAGCTCTTTTAAGAGAGGGTCTATAGTTAGATTCATCTAGAGCTGTGATTTTCTCGTTTGGCTATAATGATAAAGGAAAGGACAGGGAAATTAGTTACATCTGCAACATGGTAACAGAAATAAATCTCTGTAGAACTGAACCTGTGTAGGGAAAGACTTTAAGCCCGAAAGGCTGCTAGATATAGTAAAAATGATAGTGATAATGGACTGGTGATCTCAATGAGTTATATGAATAACTGCTTCAGGGGACGGAGGGAGGTACCCGACAAGTGGCTGGAAGAATGGGATGTCGTGGTCAGAGTGGGATATCTGAAATGGGTACTTTGGGAGTGGTTGAGTTTCCTGAGATGGCAGAGTTCAAGTTATGATTGAGGGGGCAGGTGGCTTAGGTGAAGTGGAGGAGATCATTAGGAAGTTCAGAGAACACAGAGTCAAGATTGTTGGATGGTTTGTCCATGTGGCCACTGTATTCACCTGGATAATTAAAGCAGCTAAGGTGAAGATGCAGATTGTGCTGAAGTCTTCAAGGAGGACTTGGAGGGTGGAGGAGGGGAGAGTGCTGAAGCTGGATGATATGCATCTGAAAGTTCCAGAATAGGGGGATTCAGATACAGCTATTGGAAACCAGGAGGAAACAAATCCCACTGCCTAGCCCAATGCTTAAACATTGGAGGTGTGGGAGGGAAAACAAACAAACACAACAAAATAAAAACAACTTACCTGAGTAGGATAAAGGGGAAATTGTGTTTTCTGGGGACATCTAGGTTTCAGTTAAGGTCATTTTTTTTTTTTTTTTTTAATTTGGTTCTTCACATGTACCATGAGGGTTTTTTTTTTTTTTATGAGGATCTTGAATCAGATGCGTATGTTTTTTGATTGATTGATTGATTGATTGATTGATTTTGGCTGTGTTGGGTATTCGTCTCTGTGCGAGGGCTTTCTCCAGTCGCGGCAAGCGGGGGCCACTCTTCATCGCGATGCGCGGGCCTCTCACCATCGCGGCCTCTCTCGTTGCGGAGCACAGGCTCCAGACGCGCAGGCTCAGCAGTTGTGGCTCACAGGCCCAGCCGCTCCGCGGCATGTGGGATCCTCCCAGGCCAGGGCTCGAACCCGTGTCCCCTGCATTAGCAGGCAGACTCTCAACCACTGCGCCACCAGGGAAGCCCCTAAGGTCATTTTTGAATAACAGATAATTTAGGGGAATATCAGTGGTCATTGCGGAAGATTTGAGAGGGAAGATTAGAGTGAGACATTGGGTCAAGAGAAAATGTGTTTACACCATTTGGGGATAAGAGTTGAAGAGCTGAATGAATGAGCTGAAAGGCTTGGACTCTGGGCCATGACTATATAAACAGGGAAGAGAGATATCATATCCTTGGTTCTGATTGTGTCCTTAAGGCAGGTGATATGAACTGATGGAATCAGCTGCAATCTGGAAGCAAGGCCTAGCAATTGCAGTGTAGGACCAGGGTTCTAGTGGCTGAGTGTTGTCCTCTGCGTTGGGGATAATAATGCCAGCAGCAGCTGTCAATGGCGCTTTACTGGGAGTCAAGTGATTCTTACTGGGGGACAGCTTAGGGTTATATGTTGGCAGCAAGTGTAACTGGGTTCAGATAAATTTCTGCATTGTGTGGACATCCCAAAGGATTGATCAGAACTCTCCATGGCTTTCAAATGGCTGGGACCAGATACTTCTTGAGGCATCCTGTGGGGTCCACCACAACCACCTGTAGTGGTTGTCTCCTGGGATCTCTAGCAGCATGGGAGGCAGGTTTCAGCAAACACAGGCTTAGCACTATGATAAAATATCCGTTTAATTTTACATAGTGCAAAACATGATTTTTGTTATATACCGAACATAAATTGGAGAGATATTGTTGTTAATACCTAGAGCATAAGTTTTGAGTTTGAAATGTAGTTACATCACTTAATTAGAGAGTGACACAGAGACACTATCTTTTCTCAGGTTCAGGCTTCCTACCTTAAAATGGGAAGAAATTAACCTGTAGGAATGATCTAAGAAATAAATACAAATATTGAACATATATAAGATATGTATCTATACATGTTTCATGAATATACTATTTGTATATGTACAAATTTTATATAAATGCATGTACATATATATATATATATACACACATATATATACATGTATAGCCTTGTACAGTTTCTGATAAATATGAAACAAATATGCCTTATTTTAATAGGATGTTATTCAAAGGTGAGAGTCAAATTATTTAACAATAAGTGAGGCAGGGGTAGAGAGGCTGCCTAACCAATGAGAATGCATATTGGCTAGTTTGTGGTATCAAACCTGTAAAAAGTTAATAAACAGAAACTTCAATTAAATAGAGTTGGGAGGCCAGAAGGAAGAGCTTTCACACCTGAAAAGATAGCAGAGCCCAAAAGAAAGAAGAAAGACTCTTTTTCTCTCCTGGCAACAGCTCAGCCAATGAAAAGCATGAACTCTTCGTTTACTATAGCCCTCCCGACTTCCTTTTCCCATCTTCCCTTGCCATGGGGGCCTTGCACGTGGCTCACCATGGTTGCAGACCCCACAATGCAATTCTTCGCTTATTCGGTAATAAACCCATTTTTGCTGGAGAAATGACTGGCAGTCTGTTTGTTTTAGATCAATGAAGCATGCCATGATGAGTATTGGTTCTGAAGCTAAGTACATTGAAATAGCAAGAACAGCTGGACAGCAGTCCATTCTATCATGGCCTCGTGGTCTTGTGACTTTACTCACAATGGTCTAGCTTCTCACTTTTACCCACTGAATTAGTAATACCATAAAATGCAACAGGCAGTTTCCTCTACTGAAAATTAGGGTCATTATTTCAAATGTATCGCATTGTAGTATTTAAACAGATTTCTAAACTAGTCTTTATGAGTGTAGAAACAGTATTTCACCTTCTACTAACAAGTTAGAATTGCTGAAAACAAGTACATGTGTCCCTCAATATCCATAGGGGATTGGTACCAGGACCACCTACAGATACGAAAATCCACTGATGCTCAAGTCCCTTAACAAAATGGCTAGTACAATTGGCCCTCTGTGAAACCCACAGGTTTCACAATCGCAGATACAAAGAGCTGACTGTAAGAGCTAAAAGCAATTGCTTCTTGATGTCTGCTTTGGAGAGGTCAGTGTTTTGAGGAGTTGGTAGCATTTAATTTCTTAAGACCTCTCTTACAAATATGCTTATTTCATTTTATAACAACTTAACTTTTTTGTGATGTGTGAATCAGTATTTAAACATTTGTTCCGTCAAACTACTGTGTTATTAAACTAAGAAGAAAAGGGTAAGAAGATAGTCCTTTTTTCAAAAATCAAAATGTTATTGAATTATGTTGTATTTATGTTATATGTTAAAATAAGGAATTTAGACAATTTTAAAAAATCCAGATCTTCCTTCTCTCCCAAACCCTAAAACATCCAAGAAAAATACCTAGAAAATTGAATCCAATGTTAAGATTTAGACTGAATTAATATGTGGTTCTCCATAGCATTTGAGGTATGGAAACAATATATATCTATATCATCCCTGGGAATATTGGAAAGCTTTGAAAGAATTCTCTCCAAGCTTTGATTAAAATTTGTTGAGATTTATCCAGGGCATTATTTAATGACGGCTCAATTTTCATTTACGTTGTCCAAATAGATATTTTTCAGGAATGTCATAGAGGGGTATGTTGATTTATCCTTTTCTATATGAATCTTTAGAGTTTATAATCCTTGACCTTGAAAAATAGGAAATTTTTATTTCTTCATCTCACTCTAAGAAAGTATTTATTTTTCCTGGAGTTTAGGATGCCATTCTAAGTTTTGATTAAAAAAAATTTTTATTTTATATAATAATTCTAAATAATTTTTGCATGTGGCATTATAATAAAATTGGTTCTTTGCTGATATCTATCAAGTTATTTAAAATAATTTATTGCCCTGATTTCAATGATTTCATCCATGAGAAATTAAAGAGCTCAAGGCCAGTGCCTCAGCTAAGTCTGTATTGAATAAATATTTATTAAATGAAAAAAATAGGTTTTAGTAACAATTACATTATTATTATTATTTTAAAATTTGCTCTTTAATGTAAGTGCCTTTTTAAAAAGTTATTTTATCAAATAATGGGGAAATCACAATACTAAATACATACAACAAAACCAATCTAGGTAACTTGCATATCCACTCCTGCTCATTTCTGTAAAATAATAAGATTACTGTAGGGCTAAACTCCTTTGGCTTCCTTTGTGATTCTTACAAATTGTTGCATGATTGATTTCTCCATAGGTTATCAAAATAAATAAAACCCATGGGCATAGAGAACTCACTGTTTCCTCTGCGACAAGCTTTCATTTCAGTTCAACTCAGCAGGTACTCATTGGGCATCTAACAATTAGTGGGTCCCATCTCGTTGCTAGGATATGAATATGAATAAGAGACAGTTTTTATGTTTGAGGGCCTTATAATCCGTGAGGGAGACAGAAGCACAAGTACCAGTGAGTGTCATGCAGCATGAAAAGTGGTAGAGTCATACAATGGGAGGCCTGATGAGGAAGCAATTTTTTCTGAATAAGATTAGAGGGTTGGGAATAAAAAGAGAATTACAGAAAGCTGCAGATATGAGGTAATGTTTGTGCCAGCTCTTGAAGCCTGAGAAAATCATTTTCCAGGTAGGCTAATGGAGAAAGACATTCTATGCCTAGGGAAAAGCATGGTTAAAGTCATGAACAGAGGACCTGTGTGTGATATATTTCTTGCTGGGCAATAGTGACCCACCAAGAATGGTTATAAAATGAAGTTTGGTGAGGACAGTGTGGAGGCAAGACAGGAAAAGCAAACTGTAACGAGCTTGCGGGGGTAAATAAGTCAGATGGTGGGTGGGGTTAGGGAGGTGGGGAGCACTGGAGGTACCCTTCCTGCTCTGGAAGGTGGAAAGCAAGCAGAGGCTTTTAAACAAGAAGCAGATAGGATCTGAGTCCAGATACAAATAAACCATCTCAATCTGTTTGTTCTTCCTTTCATTGAATTCTTTTGCATTTTCCTCTTAGAGAAAACCTGCTTTTCATATGGCTATATTTTACTCAGAAGAGCAATTACCTGGCAGTACTCTCAAAGTAGAAGACTAAACGTGGGAAAATGGAAATGGGAGAGTAATCTATATAACCAGGAATGAAAATGAACGTTGAAAGGTCATGTTCTGTCGTTTGCCTCTTGAGGCTAGTAAATCTAGACACAAAGAATCAGAGTTGACACTTCTTATAGGCTTAAGGATAATAATATTGAGATTCTTTCACAGCACGGGATGCCTTTCATTGTGCTGCTCATGAGACAAGTCTCCTCCTTTGGCATTCCTGTGTATGCACCCCTCACTTCAGTCCTTCATAATGAATTGCAGGACCTAGAATTCACTATGCTTTCTTTCTTCTATGCCTTTTAATATGCCAATCACTAAAGTTGTCTCTCCTCCAATGATTTTTTTAAAACTAGATAGTTCTTAATTATTCTTCAAGATTCAGCTCAAATATAATCTGCTCCAGGCAGCCTTCCCTGTACGTTTTGAATCTGGTTTAGACCTTCCCTTATGTACCTCAATGCCATCCTGTGTATATTTTGATATTACCACTTTTTCAATTGTATTGAAGTTGTTTAACTTTTTCCCATATGAAACTGCAAGCTTTTGGTAGCCAGGCACTGTGTCCTACCTCTATATTCTTAGTGTCATATATTGATACTTAGAAAATCCCCAAACATTTGCTAAATCTAACGAAACAGAATGGAATGGAAGAAATGAATAGATTAATTGAACTTGATTTTTGTTATAAAACCTACACAACAATTTCAACTTTTTGTTTCATGTTACGTAACTGTGTTTCTTTCTTCCTTTCTTTCTTTCTTCCTCCCTCCCTCCCTCCCTCCTTTCCTTCCTTCCTCTTTCTCTCTCTCTCTTTCCTTCCTTTTAACTTGATTCTTATACAAAGAAAAGTAAAAATATGATAAAGTACTTCTCCATAACCAAGGCTGGGATGTTTCTAAGCCAGTAAATTTGTGTGGAGCATAAAGAAAGCAGGTTTCCTGGGCAGTTTCAGATTTAAACATGCACAAGTGCACTTGCAAGAAATGCATGAAATACATGATATGTATATATATACTAATAATTCAAAGAATAATGTATTCCTTTTGGAATAGAATCTATTTTTTTCTCCAAATTCAGGAATAGGAAGTCTGGATAGCTTCTCCTGAAATAAATCAACTAATATTTGTTCAGCTGTAATGAACCATTCAGAAACCAGGACCTTTGGGCCATAAATCCACCACACTGTGAGCTTCTGAAAGCTAGAGACCATGCTTTACTGACTCTTCTCATGACCTAGCACCATGTCTGGGTTGTAGCATATACCAAATAACTGGTTGGAAAGGGAAAAGAAAAGGAGTGTAAAGATAGTTCAAATATTGTTTCCTGGTTCCCTGCTTTATGACATTTCATATCTATATATATTTTCTAATATACTACTTGGGGTTTATCTAGGTAATGTGCATCAAAAAGTTGATTTTCTTTCTCTTCTATTAATCAGTTTGGGGACTGGGAACTTGAATCTCAATCGAAAAGCAATTAGCGGCATTTTATGAAATAAATATAAGCTTAATCACTTTTGGGACTGTATAACTAAATAATGTCCCTTCAGGAAACATAAATACTTGAATATATATTTACTGTTTTTCATCAAATATTCTGATGTGAAAAATGCTATTGTTCTTCATCCCAGATCATACGATAAAATTATAATTCAGTACTTATTTGTGAAATAAGTAAACATAATACACTAAGTTTAAGTTTTGTTATTTTTGAAGTGGAGTAAGATTTTGTTTTCTCAAAACTCTAAAAGATAATAACTTCTTCAGGAAATTATTTATTGAACTGCTTTCTCTTACTGATTCATATTGACTTTTACCATTGCTCTGATGTGCTACTAAATTTGAGGTAGCTGTTATTATTTGATTAAATAATCCAGGGGTCTAAGCAATGCTCATCATTACCCATAAACACCAAAGTTCCTTGAAGATTTTTCAGGATATGTATGTCAAATCACTTGAAGATTTGATTGATGAAATTTTGAGGTCAGGCTCTGTCTATGCCATTCAAAAGGATTTATGTGGCCCTAGACAATGTTCTGGGCCCCAGCAGCTCCTGTCCACCCTCCCTGCATGTACACACACCTTTACCACTGCCCTCCCTCCTCTCTGCCATAGTGTCTTCCATAAACTGCGGCTTCTCATCCTTAATGCTCTCTTCACCTGTATACTTAAAACATATCTGTGGGTTTCCTATTGTGTAACAAATTACCTCAAGTTTAGCTGAAAACAACACACAGTTTCCAAGGGTCAGGAGTCTGGGCACAGTGGCTGAGTGTTCTTATTAGGCTCTCACAAGGTTTCAATGAGGTTATAAGTCTGGGATATGATTTCATCTAAGGCTCAGGGTGCATTTCCAAGCTCACCAGTTGTTGGCAGAATTCCGTTCCTTGTGTCCATAGGACTGAAACCCTCTGTTCCTAGAAGTCGCCCACCATTCCCTTCCACATGGCTATATCCAAAGCATGGCTGTTTGCTTCTTCAAGGCCAGCAGGAGTGTAGCTCTCCTGCTTTGAGTCTCTGAACTCTGGACTCGCTCTGAAAGTGCTGACCTGATTAGTAGAAGCCAGCCCAAGAAAAGCTCCCTTTTGACTAAAGTGAACTGATCAGGGACTTCATTAATCTGCAAGATCCCTTCACCTTTGCCATACAGCCTACCCTAATCAAAGGAGTAACATCCT
This sequence comes from Balaenoptera acutorostrata, assembly GCF_949987535.1. Lineage (NCBI taxonomy): Eukaryota > Metazoa > Chordata > Mammalia > Artiodactyla > Balaenopteridae > Balaenoptera > Balaenoptera acutorostrata. The sequence continues at coordinate 39,597,723 of NC_080077.1, read as the reverse complement.
ATCATATTCACAGGCTCCACCCACACTCAAGAGTTGTAATGCTTTGGAGGTCATCTTAGAATTTTGCTCACCTCACTTAAACATGTAATTTCATTTGGGTTAATCTTACCTGATCCTAACACTTACCAAAACTGTAATCTAATCAGGGATCATAGCTCAAAAACCTACAGTGCCTGGAAGCTTTTGTTAAGGAATAAGGTGATAGTAGGGAATGGTAGAGAATGTGATTTTTCAGAGAGCCTATGATCATCTAAAGAACCAAACTCTCCTCAGCCCTAACCAACCATTGTCTTGCAAGAATGCTGGCCCAGTGAGTCATACTTGATTTTTTTCAGATAAACCGGGAAACCAGATTTCTGTATGTATATGTGTATGTGCCTGTGTATGTCTTAGTATAAAATCTTTAATGTTACTAATTAATTCAAATAATAAAAACACTCTCCAGGCCAATACCATGCAGAACAAATTAATATATTTGCAGGCAGGATTTGTCCTTGTGCTATCACTTTCAAATTTTGTCTTAAGTGATTATTTGTGCTACTAGTTTTTTTGTTTTTTTAATACATTTGACCCTTCTAGGTGATAAGTGTTTGAGGTCCTGGATCATGTCTGTCTCATTCATTCACATACTTCAGCACCTAGCACAGTGCATGACACATAATATATGATCAATACATATTTGTTGAATGGATTAATAAATGGGAACATTGTGAGCTCTCTCAGTAAGGTAGACCTGGGTTAAAATTTTGATTCACCAACTGGGCTACTTAAACCTTGACAAATGGCGTAACATTTCTGACTTTAATTTCATCATTTATAAAATGGGGTTATTCATAACTACAGTTGTGAGGACTAACTAGAATAACAAATATAGATTGTTTAGCACAGAGGCTGCTCATGACAAGATGATTTCTTTTCTTAGGGATGGCTCATGGATGTGAGTACCATCTACATTTGTATAATTTCCATGTTTACCATGGTGGATGTCTTTTACCAAATTCACATGTTATATAGAAAGCTTACGTATTTCAGTCTACATACCTGGAAGATATATGAATGTGACTAATGTATGTATATATATATATGTGTATGTGTATGTGTATATGTATATGTATGTGTATGTGTGTGTGTGTGTGTGTGTGTGTGAGTGTGTCAAAGGCTGACGTGTTTTGGTTAAGGGAAGAGAAATGGAAAAGTATACTTCATGGGTCCTTGGCAGGAAGAGCAGGGAGCAAAGAAAGGTATTTTGCCGCATGGAGAATGAGGTAAAATGATATTGTATGCAGAGCCCCTTCTCTGCCTCCCACATAAAAACTGTGGAAAAGGAGCTTCTCCCTATTACCAATAAAAATTTTAAAAGGAAATGAATTCGAATTTGTTTCTAAGTGCTTTATTCCACAAATGCTAACAGGAAGGGAAATCCTTATTATTCATGGTGAATGAATTAATTCTGGATTTTAGTATTATGCTTTTTCCAGGAATAGTTAAGCATTATTTGTAAGTGGACAATTATAGATAGTTTATAGTTCATATTAAAGGGTGATAAAATGGAGGTATAAAATAGAAAACCTATGTCCTCCTTTAAAAGAATGAATGTTCTTGTTAAAATGATCAAATAAACCCACAGTAGCAAGGAAAAAAAAAAGTCACAAGAAGAATCCCAGTGGAAAGACCATTCCAGAATTTATATATATTCAATGTTATGGTCCTTCTTTCATTTTATAAAATTTTATTGTATCTACAATGAAAGCCATTTTATTGTGTTGTACATCAGAAGGAGATGAGAATGTGCTTAAGGGAATTTGACCCAATTAGTATTACATTGCTGACCTTTAGTAAAGAATACACCAAATGAATTCAAGAGTAGGGTTGAAATAGATAGATTATACATCACATGTACTCTAAAGGTTCAAAAGTGTAAAAATTTTTACTTTGTGATGATAAGCATGTGCATTGTAAGATTTTACAATCTGAATTGCTCATAGCTGTGGGGCATCATTTCAAAAAACTATCCTTAGGGGAGAAATACAGTCAAATGAAGCTGAACCATGTAACAAAATTAACAACATGCATTTGGTAAGCAACTTCCTTCTAAATGTATTAATATCATCAGAGCTTATGTCTCCTAATGTCTGAAGAAGGTAAAACCTAGAAGAGTAAATTACTTCCACAGTTTTCCAATTTGCATTATTACAGAACTGGTGAAATTATTTTATAAATCACTAAGAAGATATTATCTTCATAGTCATTAAAATTGTTACATGGCTATCTGGTGTATTTTTTTAAGTGAAATTTTAAGTGTAAAGAAAGGAAAAAAATCTGGCTGAAAAATAGAGCTAAACAAATTTCTGGGTTTTTTTTGTCAAGGTCAGGATAATTCAGTTTTTACCCCTTGGGAGTACTGCACTAGAACTAGGCCATGAAGAATGAATCTGAGTACATAAAATAGAGCTGATTTGGAATTAAGAGATACAGAGTTTAACACAGGTATACCTTATTTACATAGTAAATGTGTTTCTAAAACTATATATGCATGTGAACCAAGTGGGAAATGATTTATGCATATAAGTGGTAGTTGAACTGGTAAGTGAATAATATTGCCATGGAATATTTGTACCCATCCTAGCTCCGACTGAGTTGTCCAAATTTATCCCTTAGTCAATGCAAGAAGACGTATCTACAGTGGCCCTTGTTTCACTCACAGTGGGCTTAGAAAATATCTTTGGCTACTCTAAACTACACACTATTTTGGAATCAAACTTACGCGGTAAATTTCTGAATTTATTTCTATGGGGTGGCCTATCTGATCCTTAGTTCTGTTTCAGTGGCTTGAAAATGTGACACTTACTCATTCCCCAGTGTCTTTGGATCAGAACATCCACACTCTTAACATCTTTTCATGTCTGCTCGAGATCCTGGCATCTGTTGCCCTACTCAAGGACTTCAGAGGTTTTACTTCTTGCATCATTGTCTTTTCCTCTACTGGATCATTCACATCAACAAACATATATGCTATAGTTTTCCCCATCTTTAAAGCAAAACAGTCAAAAAACCCTTGACATCATATTCCTTTCATATGCTGCCCAATTCTTTACTGTCCCCTATCACAAATCTTTATAAATCTCTTTTAAAATATTTGAATTTTTGTGGGCTCCACTTGTTTAATTATCTCTTGAACTCATCCAGTCTTTTGTCTCCACCTCTCTACTAAAGTTACTTTTGTCAAGGTCACCAATAACCTCCATAGTTATAAATCCAAACTTCAGTCTTCATCTTCCTAGATTTTTCAGCAACGTTTGAAATAGTCTCTCTCTCTCTTTTTAATCATTGTCTTGCCTTCTGAAATACCAGTCTTGTTTGCTTTCAGTAGCTTTACGTGGATCTGATTCATCTTCTCCACAGCTAAGCGTGTGTGTGTTTGTGTACACAGGCGTGCTTTTTATCCGTTCAGGATGGAAAGTAAGCTAAATATATGAAAAATCATACTATTAGACTTGGCTTTATCAGTACATAATATCTATATTGTAGAATTTCACTGATACTAAGGAAGTTTCTCTGCCCCAAAATACGTACTTAAGCACTCATGATAGTGCTAACTTGCACTTCTAGAAATGTTCTTTGGGAATTGAAGATTCTTTTGGTCAGCAAGAATCTTTATAATACTCCTGGGAGATGTTACTATTGAACAGTGGATATTTTAAGGGGAATTATCTTGCTTTCTCAATTAGTGCCAGTTAAGAGAGCCTGCTCTATGGGGACTAGAAAGAAATATGCTTCAGGTAGAGAGTATAATTATTAGGAAGGAGGGGAAAAGTAGCAAAGATAACTATCTATTTCACAATTTTGCTTAGGGCTGGCTCTGAAAAACGGTCTGCTATTGACACACTATAATTCTTCAACATTAAACTACAGTTTTAGAGAGAAGACCAGCATCCATCTAAGAAGGCACTACTCTTGTGTTTACATAGCAGAGAGGAGAGCAGGTCCTGTCCTTTAGTCTGTGATGGGTTAGAGCACATCTTCCCCAAGACTCTGACTCTCATATTTCTCATGCTTCTCACAAAAGGCATGATACCCTGGTAAAGGACTATGCTGCCAAGAACCGTGTCATAACTCCTCTAAATTTTGTGTAAGAAAAGGGGATAAATACCAAAGTGCCTGAGATAGTCAACACTCTCCTTGAATTCAGTAAATTCAACCTGCACTGTAATTCACTTAATACTTTTTTTCTGATTTGATCTTAAATTGACTCAATTTCTTTACATAGTCTTACCTTAAGAATTAAGGACTAAGTGATTTCTATAAAATTATTAATGTGAAAAGCCATATATAATATATAAGAGGGACAATTAAATACATTAAAATATGTAAACTGATAAATGATCTACTTTGAAAGCAAAGAATATGTCATACTGCCCTTCAGCAAACATTGTGCTACAATATATTACATTTAAAATGTTTTGAATCACGTGTTAAACTTTTAGGAGATTAACATTTTCTTCAAAAATCTATGTTCCCTTTGACTGCTATTTATGAGTTATTTAGCTAAAAATCAATTAGAAGTGAAGCGTGCATCCAAGCAACTGGAACTCCTGGATGTAACCACAACCAATCTCCAACACCATGTTTTTCTTTTTTTAATTTTTACTGGGGTATAATTGCTTTACAATGGTGTGTTAGTTTCTGCTTTATAACAAAGTGAATCCGGTATACACATACATATATCCCCATATCTCCTCCCTCTTGCGTCTTCTCCCTCCCACCCTCCGTATCCCACCCCTCTAAGTGGTCACAAAGCACCGAGCTGATCTTCCTGTGCTATGCTGCTGCTTCCCACTAGCTATCTATTTTACATTTGGTAGTGTATATATGTCCATGCCACCCTCTCACTTCGTCCCAGCTTACCCTTCCCCCTCCCCGTGTCCTCAAGTCCATTCTCTATGTCTGCCTCTTTATTCCTCTCCTGCCACTAGGTTCTTCAGAACCTTTCTTTTTTTTAGATTCCATATATGTGTGTTAGCATACGGTATTTGTTTTCCTCTTTCTGACTTACTTCACATTCTGTATGACAGACTCTAGGTCCATCCACCTCACTACAAATAACTCAATTTCATTTCTTTTTTAAGGAACCTCCATACTGTTCCCCATAGTGGCTATATCAATTTACATTCCCACCAACAGTGAAAGAGGGTTCCTTTTTCTCCACACCCTCTCCAGCATTTATTGCTTGTAGATTTTTTGATGATGGCCATTCTGAACGGTGTGAGGTGATTCCTCATTGTAGTTTTGATTTGCATCTCTCTAATGATTAGTGATGTTGAACATCCTTTCATGTGTTTGTTCGTAATCTGTATATCTTCTTAGGAGAAATGTCTATTTAGGACTTCTGCCCACTTTTGGATTGGGTTGTTTGTTTTGTTTGATATTGAGCTGCATGAGCTGCTTGTAAATTTTGGAGATTAATCCTTTGTCAGTTGCTTCATTTGCAAATATTTTCTCCCATCTGAGGGTTGTCTTTTCGTCTTGTTTATGGTTTCCTTTGCTGTGCAAAAGCTTTGAAGTTTCATTAGGTCCCATTTATTTATTTATGTTTTTATTTTCATTTCTCTGGGAGGTGGGTTAAAAAGGATGTTGCTGTGATTTATGTCATAGAGTGTAATGCCTATGTTTTCCTCTAAGAGTTTTAGAGTGTCTGGCCTTACATTTAGGTCTTTAATCCACTGTGAGTTTATTTTTGTGTGTGGTGTTAGGGAGTGTTCTAATTTCATTCTTTTACATGTAGCTGTCCAGTTTTCCCAGCACCACTTTTTGAAGAGGCTGTCTTTTCTCCATTGTATATTCTTGCCTCCTTTATCAAAAATAAGGTGACCATATGTGTGTGGGTTCATCTCCAGGCTTTCTATCCTGTTCCATTGATCCATATTTCTGTTTCTATGTTCTGTTTCTAAGTTCTCTATGCCTACTTTCTGGAGGGTTTTTATCATAAATGGGTGTTGAAGTTTGTAAAAAGCTTTCTCTGCATCTATTGAGATGATCATATGGCTTTTTTCCTTCAATTTGTTAATAGGTGTATCACATAGATTGATTTGTGTACACTGAAGAATCCTTGCATTCCTGGGATAAACCCCACTTGATCATGGTGTATGATCCTTTTAATGTGCTGTTGGATTCTGTTTGCTAGTATTTTGTTGAGGATTTTTGCATTTATATTCATCAGTGATATTGGCCTGTAGTTTTCTTTCCTTGTGACATCTTTGTCTGGTTTTGGTATCAGGGTGATGGTGGCTTTGTAGAATGAATTTGGGAGTGTTCTTCCCTCTGCTATATTTTGAAAGAGTTTGAGAAGGATAGGTGTTAGCTCTTCTCTAAATGTTTGATAGAATTCGCCTGTGAAGCCATCTGGTGGTGGGCTTTTGTTTGTTGGAAGATTTTTAATCACAGTCTGAATTTCAGTGCTTGTGATTGGTCTTTTATATTTTCTGTTTCTTCCTGGTTCAGTCTTGGAAGGTTGTGCTTTTGTAAGAATTGGTCCATTTCTTCCAGGTTGTCCATTTTCTTGGCATATAGTTGCTTGTAGTAATCTCTCATGATCCTTTGTATTTCTGCAGTGTGAGTTGTTACTTCTCCTTTTTCTAATTCTATTGATATGTCTTCTCCCTTTTTTTCTTGATGAGTCTGGCTACAGGTTTATGAATTTTGTTTATCTTCTGAAATAACCAGCTTTTAGTTTTATTGAACTTTGCTATTGTTTCCTTCATTTATTTCTGATCTGATCTTTATGATTTCTTTCCTTCTGCTAACTTTGGGGCTTTTTGTTCTTCTTTCTCTAATTGCTTTAGGTATAAGCTTAGGTTGTTTATTTGAGGCGTTTCTTGTTTCTTGAGGTAGGATTGTATTGCTATAAACTTCCTTCTTAGACCGCTTTTGCTGCATCCCATTGGTTTTGGGTCATCGTGTATTCATTGTCCTTTGTCCTTTGTCCTTTGTTTCTAGGTATTTTTTGATTTCCTCTGATTTCTTCACTGATCTCTTGGTTATTTAGTAGTGTATTGTTTAGCCTCCATGTGTTTGTATTTTTTACAGACCTTTTCCTGTAATTGATGTCTAGTCTCATAGCGTTGTAGTCAGAAAAGATACTTGATACGATTTCAATTTTCTTAAATTTACCAAGGCTTGATTTGTGACCCAAGATATGATGTATCCTGGAGAATGTTTCATGAACACTTGAGAAGAAAGTGTATCCTGTTGTTTTTGGATGGAATGTCCTATAAATATCAATTAAGTCCATCTTGTTTAATGTATCATTTAAAGCTTGTGTTTCCTTATTTATTTTCATTTTGGATGATCTGTCCATTGGTGAAAGTGGGGTGTTAAAGTCCCCTATTATGATTGTGTTACTGTTGATTTCCTCCTATGTGGCTGTTAGCATTTGTTTTATGTATTGATGTGCTCCTGTGTTGGATGCATAAATATTTACAATTGTTATACCTTCTTCTTGGATTGATCCCTTGATCATTATGCAGTGTCCTTCTTTGTCTCTTGTAATAGTCTTTATTTTAAAGTCTATTTTGTCTGATATGAGAATTGCTACTCCAGCTTTCTTTTGATTTCCACTTGCATGGAATATCTTTTTCCATCCCCTCACTTTCAGTCAGTATGTGTCCCTAGGTCTGAAGTGCGTCTCTTGTAGACAGCATATATACGGGTCTTGTTTTTGTATCCATTCAGCTGATTTATGTCTTTTGGTTGGAGCATTTAATCCATTTAAATTTAAGGTAGTTATCGATATGTATGTTCCTATTACCATTTTCTTAATTGTTTTTGGTTTATTATTGTAGGTCTTTTCCTTCTCTTGTGTTTCCTGCCTAGAGAAGTTCCTTTAGCATTTGTTGTAGAGCTGGTTTGGTGGTGCTGAATTCTCTCAGCTTTTGTTTGTCTGTAAAGGTTTTAATTTCTCCATCGAATCTGAATGAGATCCTTGCTGGATAGAGTAATCTTGGTTGTAGGTTTTTCTCTTTCATCACTTTAAATATGTCCTGCCACTCCCTTTTGGCTTGCAGAGTTTCTGCTGAAAGATCAGCTGTTAACCTTATGGGGATTCCCTTTTATGTTATTTGTTGCTTTTCCCTTGTTGCTTTTAATATTTTTTCTTTGTATTTAATTTTTGATAGTTTGATTAATATGTGTCTTGGCGTGTTTCTCCTTGGATTTATCCTGTATGGGACTCTCTGTGTTTCCTGGACTTGCTTAACTATTTCCTTTCCCATATTAGGGAAGTTTTCAACTATAATCTCTTCAAATATTTTCCCAGTCCCTTTGTTTTTCTCTTCTTCTTCTGGGACCCCTATAATTCGAATGTTGGTGCATTCAATGTTGTCCCGGAGCTCTCCAAGACTGTCCTCAATTCTTTTCATTCTTTTTTCTTTATTCTGCTGTGTGGTAGTTATTTCTACTGTTTTATCTTCCAGGTCACTTATCCGTTCTTGTACCTCAGTTATTCTGCTCTTGATTCCTTCTAGAGAATTTTTAATTTCATTTATTGTGTCGTTCATCATTGTTTGTTTGCTCTTTAGTTCTTCTAGGTCCTTGTTAAACGTTTCTTGTATTTTCTCCATTCTATTTCCAAGATTTTGGATCATCTTTACTATCATTACTCTGAATTCTTTTCCAGGTAGACTGCTTATTTCCTCTTCATTTGTTTGGTCTGGTGGGTTTTTACCTTGCTCCTTCATCTGCTGTGTGTTTCTCTGTCTTCTCATTTTGCTTAACTTACCGTGTTTGGGGTCTCCTTTTTGCAGGCTGCATTTTCGTAGTTTCTGGTGTTTTTGGTGTCTGCCCCCAGTGGGTAAGGTGGGTTTAATGGGTTGTGTAGGCTTCCTGGTGGACGGGACTGGTGCCTGTGTTCTGGTAGATGAGGCTGGATCTTGTCTTTCTGGTGGGCAGGACTACGTCTGGACCACTACCATTTTATTCTTACATTTTATTTAGCAGCATGAACTAGGCACTGTGCCAAACCCTTCAAATGCTTTACTATATTATTTATTACTAAATATTACATATTCTTTAATCTGTGCAATAATCCTGTGGTACGGGTCATATATCCCCTATTTTAAAGATGAGGAAGATGAGGTCCAGATAATTGAAGTAAATCGTCCAAAGTCACACAGATAATCAAAAGCAGAGTTATGTTTCTAATCTAGATTTTTCTAACTCCAAAGTTCATGCTCTTTATACTATCTTTTACACTGTCTTACTTAATGAGTACCAGATAATTCCTTTGATTTTGTATTTGCAAGGGATCTGTTTTTCATCACACAGGGAATAATTTCAAAACTGTATGAAAAGTTTTCTCTCACAACCATAAAGAGTTGAAAAGAAATTATTAAAATATACTTTCTTAACCAGAATTTTTTTGGTTTGGCAGAACAAACTCGGAGTCACATTTATTCATTTAGGAAAATAGATATGGGGGAAGTAGAGAATATTGTAAAGTGATATTTTTGCCAGCAAGGGTGGTCCCTTTCTTCTCTACAGCACACTTATTATTTCTACTTAATTTTGCTGAGAAAACAATTTCCTGAGTTTAGTTCTTTGTAATTAGTGGCCAACATTTTTCTCAAGGTGCTAATTTTCCATTAATGTGCAAGTGCCCTGCTTGATTTGCTTTATAAACTGAAATGTATACTCTTAAATTAGTTTAAATATCTGATTGCAATCCTAGCAGAAGGTAACATTAGACACTTAATGGAGTGATCTATAGTTGTTTTATTAAACACAATTATATTGCTTGATAATATGTACTAGTCAACAAGAGCCATAGTATACATATTTTCTACTCACCAAACAAAATCTATGGCTCATAGGTAGCTTTTTAAAAGCACTTTCTTTGAAAATTAATCTATTTTTCAACCTGGAGTTTAATGTAATGGGGCTGATTTTCATATGTTCTTATACACTAAAAATTATTTTAGACATTTTTTGAAAATATTTCTACATTACATTCAAGCTTCAGAAAGCATAAATTACAACTACAAGCATATCTGCTAAATTAGAACACAAAGCAAAACTTAATTTCCTAATTTACTGTTTCCTCCCAGATGGAAGCTACTGCACTGTCTTTCATCAACATTTCCATTAGTATTGCTGAAATTAATAGTGACCAAACCAGAATCCTAGAGGTTATAGTGCTCTCAAGTTCATTCTCTAGCATCTAAACTGAAATATGATTAATTCTCCCCTGGCCTGAGACCCTCTCAATGTGATGGTGTTCAATTTTCAACAGTTTCTTCTTTCCATTTAGAAAGATAACTGGGGACTATAATGATACATTACAGGAACATCCCCTCTAACGCAATGTCGGAATGAAATAGAGATTGGTGCCCAATATTCTTTTGGGATGAGGTGCTGGGAGGGGGGATATTCCTTATTCTGAGCTTCTCTCTATGCAAAGGATCTCTGGTGTTTTGCCTGCTCAGCATCACTAACTCCTCTTCTGTAAATATCACATCAACCTGACATTACTTGTGTGGGGTGGGGTTTTTCCCATTCCCACCTCTCCACTTGAGAGGTGAGTACAGGCCAATGCCTAAAAAATGGATGCTATGCAGTGAAGCCCACATTTGGAGGATTTCACATTTGGAGGATGCAAAGCTCATATCTTTGACCATTGCCCATTTCAGTGTCCTAGATTTTAGATCGTCACATGCTACATTGAGGATGTTCCCCACAGCTAAATTACCACCTGTTCTGCAATTTATTTAGTATTTTTTTCTAGTTTGATTTCATTACCTAAGCTTTTTAAATTTTGAAATCATTTTAAATTTACAAGCATTTGCAAGAAGTATTATAGTGATCTTTTACCTTTACCCAGTAAAGGGTATCCTGTACCCAGTTTCCCCCAATGGTAACATATCATACAGCTATAGCACAAAATCACAACCAGGATATTGACACTGATGCAATCCAGCAATCTTATTCAGATGTCTTCAGTCTTACTTGTATTCATTTGTATGTGTATGTGTATTTAGTTCTATGCAATTTAATCACATGTATAGGTTTGTAAATCTACCACCACAATGAAAAGACGGAACATTTTCATCACTAAGAGGATCCTTTGTGTTACCCTTTTATAACTATCCCTACCTTCACCTTGTCTCTGAACCCTGACAACCAGTAATCTGTTCTCCATCCCTATAATTTTATTATTTAAAAATCTTATATAAATGGAATCATATAGCACTCACTTTTTATGGTTGGCTTTACTTCACTGAGTCAAATTCTTGGAAGTTCACTGAGGTTGATGCAATCAATAGTGATACATTGATACTACTGATACTATTCTTTATTGCTGAATAGTGTTCCATCGTTTAGATATATTATAATGTGTTTAATCATTCACCTGTTAAAGGACATCTGCCTTCCTGTGAGTTAATTGAACATTTTTTTAAGATTTCATTATGATTTATTCATAGTGTTTTTGATTTTATCATTTTGTATAGTTTTCTTAGTGGTTGCTTTGGATATCATATTTGTATGCAACTTATCATAGTCTACTTGTATCAATGTCTACAACTTCAAGTGAAATGTGAAAACTTTACTTCCATTTTTTCTCATAAACTTAATCACTTTTAAATATTATTGTCTTTAGTATTAGAAAATATTATAATTTTTAATTGTCATATATGACAGAAATTTCAAGAGGGTAGATCATTGTATATACTCAATATTTCTACTTTTTCCATTTTTCTTCCTTCCTTATACTCCAAGTTTTCTTCTTTAATCATTTCCTTTCTGTTTGAAGAAACTCCTCTATCCATTCTTTAAAGGTAGGTCTTCTACAGACAAAATTTTCAATTTCCTTTATATGAGAATGCCTTTATTTTCCCTTCTTCTCTGAAGGTTAATATTGCTGGGTATAGAATTATGGTTAACAATACTTATCTTTGAGCACTTGAAAAATGTTGTGACACTGCTTTCTTGCCTCCATGCTTTTAGATAAGGAAACTGTTGTTATTCAAATTAGTGTTCCCCTGTATGTAATGTGTTCTCTCTGCTTTCATGATTGTTTTTCTTTGCCTTCAGTTTATAGAGGTTTAATTATGAGGTGTCTTAGTGTAGTTTTGTTTAGATTTATCCTATTTGGATTCACTCAACTCCTTGATCCTATCAATTATGTCTTCTGACACATTTTTTCTGGAAACTGGAAAGTTTTCAGCCTTCACTTCTTTGAATATTCTTTTAGCCCCACTTTCTTATTTCTCCCTTTTTGGGACTTCAATGAACATAATATTGGACTTTTTGTTATTGTGCCACAGGTTCCTGAGACTCTGTTCACTTTTTTGTGTGTCAATTTATTTTCCACTCTGTTATCCAAATTGAGTAAATTCTATTTATCTCTCCTCAAGTTTACTGACCCTATCCTCTATAATCTCCACCCTTCTGATAAAACCGTTAAGGACTTTATTATCTTAGTTATTATATTTTTAGTTCTATAATTTCCATTTGATTATTTCTTATAGCTTCTATTTTTGTTGAGCTTTTTTTTTTTTCCATTTGTTTCAAGAGAATGCTTGCTGACATATTTTTATGACTGCTTTGTCAGATAATTCCTACATCTGATATACCTTGGCATTGTCATCAGATGATTGTCATTTAAGTTTTGATGTCAATCAAGTTGTGATGCTCCTGGGTTCTTGGTATGATGAGTGATTCTTAGCTAGGTAAGTGAAAGGAGTCTCAGAATTGGTACTAAATGAGACCAGTTCCCCCTGGCTGCTTATTGTCAGTGGGCCTCCTGATTGATTCCTCATTGCTGGTGCCACTTTTTGGTTGTAGTGGAATTCCCATTTGATCTGGGGGAAAATTTGTATACCAGGAATGACTTCTGTTGCTATGTTGGTAGTTGAGAGACAATCTGCTAGTTCTGGAGTCCCTAATTAGCTCACCTTCCTCTTCCCACTTTTCAGAATCCTCATTTGGTTGCTTGTTGTGTTATTTCCAATAGCTATGGCTGTATTTAGTGTAGAGTAGCAGGGAGAAACAAATCTATGCCATCTTCTCTGGATCAGAAATCTCTGATTTTATTTTAAATTAATTTAATTTTTTTACAGAGAATCATCCTAAGAGTTAAGGCCTAAGTGAAGTGATTTCTATAAAATTAACACTGTGATATCAATATCACTATATATATAATTTTAAATACATAATAAATTATAAAATAAAAAATGTTCATCTGAAACAGTTGGGCATGTCAATTGTAGTATGCATACCATACCACATTGGGAAATATTGTACTGCGATATTATGCATTTAAAATAATTTGGGTTTTTCATACTTTAACTGTTTAAAGATTAATATCTCCTTTATTAACCTGTTACTTGCTGAGAACCCAACTTCTCCCTCTCAGAACACTGCTGCCATGTTATGAGAAACCCAAGTACACTGAGAGGTAGCAACTTGGGATGCCAGTCAACAGCTCAAACTTTGAGTCATTCTAGCCCAGATATTGGAAATGAGAATGGAGAAGTTTCTAGCCAAAGCCAGCTAAGTTCCAGTCATTGCAGAGCAGACACAGTCATCCTTACTTCACCCCATCTGAATTCTTGATCCACAGATCTATAAGCATAATAAAATGACTACTTTTTATGCCACTGATCTTCAGGTGGTTTATTATGCAACAATAGATAACAGGAACAGTAATGCTGTACATTAGTATTCTTGTGATGATCTTGATGAGATTTAGTAAAAATCTCATACAGTGCTTATCAAAAGTTTTGTAGCTTGGAGACTGTACCATCAAGACTGGATATTAGTGTAGTGAACTGGATTTTTAGTTCAGTTCAACTAGCATTTGTTTAATGATAACCATGTAAGAAACACTCTCCAAACACTCTAATCTTGATATTATCATCTATTTAAAGTGCCACACTCTAGCCAAGCAATATTATTCACATAATTGTCCTTAAAGAGCCACTTTTGAGCTTTGAATTTTTTAATTTCCAGAAAAAAATTCTTTATGACCACACAGATGTTCTTTTGATGTAAACTCATTATCAAAGCCTGTGACGTATTATTGGTTGAAGAATTATGGCACATAGGTCTTAGAAAACTTTAACAACTTTGGATCTCTTCATTGTACATGGAAATGTGATTTGTGAAAATTCAATTTACTATGGAAAAGCACATTGCATTTTTATGTGAATGCTAAAATTTTATTAAGCTATATTTGTGATATTAACAATTATTTTCACGCAGTTCTTTGATTTTACTGGCGTATTTTTTTTCTTCCACAAATTGCTGTTCATACTTTATAGCAGTTGATCTGCTGTTACCCATTAAACCTCCAGGGGTGGTTCTTTATCATCTTCCATAAGAAGGTTGTCATCCATGTCTAATGGAGATTTGATTGAGGAAGTTTGTTCTGATCATACACCTAAGTTGGACTTTATTCTTCCAGAAATTCAGAGGGCACTGGCATGTCACAGTAAATTCTGAAAGTCTTGTTAAACCCCAGGGCCTCATAAATAAATTTGCTAATAGTATGCTCAAAGAATAAATGGTATATATTTTAATATATCCCCCAATAGGCACATCAAGAACCAAACATGAAATCAGCCTATTCTGCCTGAGAACATCAAGATGAATCAGGAACCAGTCTTCTCTGATCTTGGAGATCGTTAAAGAAAGTTCTTTCTTCAAAGGAAAACATTTTTCTTATCTCTATGGCAAAGTCAAATATCCTATGGAATATAAGCTTCTCTCAAATCAGAGTTAGAGAAATATAAAACTCCTTTGTTAAGTAAATTTAGTTATTTCCTCCAAAGTTTGTGTAAAACAAAATACAACAACTTTTTTGTTAAACATCTTTATTGGAGTATAATTGCTTTACAATGGTGTGTTAGTTTCTGCTTTATAACAAAGTGAATCAGTTATACAACAACTTTTTGAAAGCAGGGTTCATGCCATTACTTCAGTGTAGCTCAAAATCTTGCCCTTCATCCAGCACATTAACAGGTATCAAATAATTTTTACCTTGAAAAGAATTTAGTTTCACATACAACTAAATCCTGAGGTCCACACATATCCTAATTCAACAACAATATTAGCTAATACAAGAGCCAAGACTCCCCCCCTAAATTAAAAAAATTAATAAAAAATAAATTTAAAAATTAATTAAAAAATTAATAAATCCCTCTTTTACAGGAACTTGTCAAACTATAAGCATCTGACTGAGTACCCATCAGTCTACATATAAAAATCTACTTACACTTCAGTAAGAATCTGGAGGATTCCTAAAATCCCACTATTATTACAACTAATTTGGGAGAAGAAAAGAGAGAGAGACTTTCAGGCTCAGAGAACAGTGTGAAACCAATCTGATGTGAGTATGGTCCAGCATTTGAGGTCATGAGAACAGCACTGAAAACTCCTGAGAATGGAACTAATCAGATGAAGACCCAGGTGCACTTGATTTTAAGCATTTTCTTTTTCACCACTCAAAGTTTTGATTATTATGCTTTAAGCCATCTCTTCTTTTTTTTTTTTTCATTATTTCCACCATCTGACATAGTCAAATGTCACTGAGCTGGGAGCCAGGAGACCCTAGTAAGGTAGCATCTCTAAGACTATCTCTAAATTTTCTTTGTCTCTCAAAGTCTGTGATATAACCACAAAGAGGAGTGGAGACAGACTGCTACATCAAAATGTTGAACCATATTTCATTTTATTTAACCTCTTAGGTGCTACACAGTTATCTGGGAATTACTGGTACTGAGTATCCGCAAAGTTGACAGAATCATGTGAAAATGTACTTTAATCTGTTTGTTCTTTTGTCTTATGTGAGTTGGTTTTAACGTACAGTCAATAACGTGGAAATAAATGGACCTACAGAACTTATTCTGTGTAACTTACTTTGTAGGGGGTTTCAAATTATATTATGCAGTGTACATATATATGCATATATTTATCATTCTTGATAGTAATTTAAGTGTATTTTATAATACTCTTGAATATATTGAGAGCCTCTCAAGCAATGACAAAGAACGGAACAATTGTTTATATTTAATGGAGTTCAGAACCATATTGTCTACAACAAAAAATAAACAATGGTACTTATTTTTTTGTCGTAGACAATTTGGTTCTGAACTCCATTAAATATAAACAATAAATAAAATATCGCTTGCCATATCAGTAGGCAAATGATGTCACAGTCATCAGCGATTGCAGCCCTCCAAGGTGAGCTGGTGAGCCCTGAGGGAACTCAGAAAGGAAACAAAGAATACCTGCCATCTAGCAGCCATCAGACTGCAGCCTCTCCCAACGGTGAGCCCTGAGGAAACTCAGGATGTGAAAACAAGAATACTGGCCCCAGATAGCTGAGGTGCATATTAAGGGAGTGATTTCAATGAGCCAAAACTCTTGCATCTTCCCATACACAGGAAGGCTCTAAAGTCCTTAACTTGAGATATCTAGTTTTCTTTAATTAACAGTAATCTTTTGTTCCTACTACCTGCCCTTTGTTGCAAAACTCCTATATATCCCAGCTCCTCCTTTGCCTCCTTGGAGCAGTTATCTCAGGGCTACTTGAGATGCTGTCTCCCAGGCTTGAAGTCCTCAGTATGTCCACCGAATAAATCATAACTCTTAAAATTAAAAAAAAAAAACCCACAATGTTACTAACTAATGGTATAAACAAAGGAAAATTGCAGAGGAAAATGAACTAAAATAGTGGGAATAAATTAGACCAAGCTACCTTGGGATTTCAAACAAAACCTTAGGAGCCAATACTGGTCTACATTTCTCTGCTTTTTATTAGTATTTTTATTAATGTTCAGTGTCGGGGGAATCTTTTTTAATAGCATTATATATTCCATACCTTATAATTTTTTAGAGTTGTCTCTATGGGCATGGAGGCTATGTGTGTGTGTATGTGTTACCTCAGGCAGTTGATGATATCCTCAGATGATACAGATGACAAAGATCATCAGGACCTGTAAAATTTTGAATGAATTCCAGAAATCTTGGAAAATGAAGCAAAAAACAAATGGAGATTACACTGTGAAAATTAGGGTTCAATATTGAAATTTAATAACATGATTTAGTATAACAATATATAGCATGTTAAATCATAAAATGTTTGTTCTAAACAGAAAAGATTGTTTCTAAAAATTCACACTAGATCAAGTAAAAAGAATTTTTAAAAGTAAAGGTCAAATGGAAACATCACCGTGAACTCATGATCTTTGGATTTCTTACCTTATTAACAAAGTGATTTCCTCTTCTAAGGTCACTTGCCTAACATCGGGATTTATGCTTCACTGGTGCCTAGATTTGGATCTCTAACACTCTCTTGACAGCCACTTGGAGAATAATTGGTCTCATGTCTTGGCGCATAAAAAATAAAGATTATCCTGGAATGTATTGTTTTCAGAAGCAGGGAGACTCAGTAATTTCTGAGTTAGTGTTAAAATGGACAATTTGGTCATTCTGGAAAGAGGGCTTTTAGTGGACAAATTTTGACAGAGCATCAAGAGGAAAAAATGATTAATGTCAATGGAAACATTCCCAGGATAAGATAAGCTACAATGTTGAAACAAAATGCAAATTTAAGTATATGTTAAAAGTTTGTTATTTTGCCCACGTGAGTTTCCAATATTGTCTCCGAAAGTATTATATATAAAGTGACCAACACAAATTATGAGTCCAAAATAAAGCTGTGGACAACTTCCTAGATATATAAGATTAAGAACTGGGTTTTTTAATACAGCAAAAACGAAGACATTTAGATAGACATGTAAGGGGGATGTTGTGTCATGTATCTGGCTTTGCTGTGTTTTCTCTACTGGAGCTCTGGTGGCCCAGCTTTGCTCTTTTTTTTTCTTATTTATTTATTTAATTTTAAATTTATTTATTTATTTATGGCCACGTTGGGTCTTTGTTGCTGTGCGCAGGCTTTCTTTAGTTGCGGCGAGCGGGGGGCTACTCTTCGTTGTGGTGAGCGGTCTTCTCATTACGGTGGCTTCTCTTGTTGTGGAGCACGGGCTCTAGGCACATGGGCTTCAGTTGTTGTGGCACATGGGCTCAGTAGTTGTGGCTCATGGGCTCTAGAGCGCAGGCTCCGTAGTTGTGGTGCACGGGCCCAGTTGCTCCGCGGCATGTGGGATCTTCCCAGACCAGGGCTCGAACCCATGTCCGCTGCACTGGTAGGTGGATTCTTAACCACTGCACCACCAGGGAAGTCACACAGCTTGGCTCTTATTTGTAAACTGCTGTAGAACTTGTATTTTGATTGCTTGGTTAGTGCTATGTGGGAAGTCATGAGTTAAAGACTGGGTTGTCAGTGATAAAATGAAAAAAGAAAGAAAAAGGAGAAGAGAGAAGAAGAGAAGAGAAAGGAAAGGGAAGGGAGGGAAGGGAAAGGAAAGGAAAGGAAAGAGAAAACCTGAGCTGGGATCAATTTTGGGAAACTGAACACAAGCCATGTGTTTAACAATAGGGTAATACATGCAGAGCCTAACTTGGCCCCCTCCTGTCATTTCCTAGGTGGAATCTGAGGCAGGGTAGGTTTTGGTGTGGAAGTACTATCCCAGACTGTGTGGACACAAACTCAAGTGTATTTTAGTTTCAATGGAGCATAGAATTAAATTAATAGAAAGTTAACTCAGAAGGACAGAGAATTATCCATGAAATAAATACTCTCGTGATCACTTGGGCAGGACAACTTTGCAAGAGTAGGAGCGGATAGCAGTTTGATTTGAAAAATGCATTGTCAAAGAACCCAGTAGTTTGGGGTTTTCCTAAAATATAATAATTCCTTGATATTATATTACATAATAGAATTCCTAAAATGCTATTTTGACAACTGGGTCTAAGTAGAGATGGGGCAAGGTGCTACTCAGTTTGAAGAGCAATTATTAAGGATATGTATCTGTAATTAAATTTGTTTTAGGCTAGAAAGAAATTCTTCCTTTATCTCATCTGTGAAGTGGGATGCTGACCCTAAAGAATAGATTTCAGGTGTTCCCAAAAGGGATCAACACTCCTGAAAAATATGTCATGAAAACCCCTTGAGCTGAACATATGTATAAAATAAACTGCTTTGTCTTATAATGCTTTGAATATGAACTGTGTTTTTAGGGGAGGGATGGGTAACGGATCTTTTGAAAACATCATTGCACTGATACCATACACTAAATATGTACATACAAGTCACAAAATATGAGTAATATTTACAACATACATTTCAAAGAGTCAATGTCCAAAATGAATAAAGACCTCTTTAAATCAACAAGTAAAACATAAGACACCCCAATAGAAAAAGAGGGAGGATAAAAACAGAAATTTGTGAAAAGAAGTAAACATTCCTAATAAAACACGAAAAAGTTATCAGGGAAGTGGAAATTAAAATGTTTTTTTTTTCTCATAATATTAGGAAAAATAAGAGCTTGTTAATATCTCCTGATGGTCATAGTGAGAGAAAATGGGTACTCACATGAATGACTGGTAGAAATTTGTGTGGCTTTATTTGAAGTCAACTGGTAGTATTATTATACAATTGAAATGCACCTATCTTTCAACTCAACATTTAGGATACTGATGTCAAAGAAATACATGAACATAGAGAAACACATACAAAGGTGTTCACTGCTAGAGAGGGTATAAAGTTTTAATACATAGTCTCATCTTCATGGAGTTTATTTGGCTGGAAAGTTAAGACATATATAAGAAAAATGTTAAACCAGCATATCTAAGTGTTCTAATTCAAACAATGTGTAAATGATTAGAAAGAAAAATATAATATGATCTGGGTTTCTCAGAAAAGATTTTATGAAGAAGGTGAAACTCTGGTTTATAAAGCTATATGTGTAATTATTATTAAAAGGTGAGTCTTTATTAATTAGAATATATGTTCTATTAAGGCAGGTTTTTTTGCTTTGTTTTATTTATTGCTGTTTCCCAACATTTAGAACAGTGCCTAGCATAAATTGGTCAATGAGTACATGTTTGTTAAAGAAATTAAATTACATAAAACATGTAAAATAATGAAAATTCTCAAATAAAGAAGTTTCCAGATGTAAAACTAAATACTATAAAATAGTAATAAACAGTAGAAAAAAATTGCCTCATTAACCCCATTATATTATAGGCAGTCAAGGAATAACACTACCAGCTGAATACAGTACAGTATTGTGTTTAATTCTCTGTGAAATATGCCTCTAAAAGACTTTAAAATGACAGAGAATTTTTATCATTTTAAAAACAAAGTAAACTCAAAGTAACTCTCAACGGAATCCTAAAGGCACTATGTCTAAGCTTTAAAATAATATTTATCCCTCCACATTCTAAATTAAATTAATTGTTTGATCTTTTCATAAGTAGCATTGGTCTAAGCTGTCAGTTTAACTGAATGAAACACTTCATCATTCTGACTATATCCAAAATCAAACTTTGCTGGAAAATTTAAGTCCACTTTGCTCTATTAAATAAAAGAAGTGCTTGAGATTTCTGTATTTCTAAAAGTATAGATCAAAGATGTGTTAGCATGTGCTAAATAGAAAGGGAATTATCGAATTCTAATATTGAAATCCTTAGAGATGGTCTACTCCTATACAATTTTATTTATCTTATAAATAAAAGCTTAGATGACTCACAGAGACTTTAAAATCAGAAAGACTTGTATAGGAATCAGTTCTGAATATTAACTGTGAAACCCTGAGGAAGTTTATAATCTCTCTTGGTTTCAGTTTTCCGCTCTATAAAATGGGAATAATAATATCTTCTTGTCAGAGTTTTGGGATAAAGTAATATATGTAGCATTCTTAGCACTGTGCTTTAGACATTTAATCCCTCAATAAATGATAACTCAGTTCTACACAGTGGTAATGTTAATTACTATTGTTAGTAGCAGAAATGCTCAAAGTGACACACCTCTCATTGAGTGACTGGTACAGTTGGAGGTTGACCCTGAGTTAACAACTCAGCAATTCTCAGTCTGTTCATTTATTCATTGATTAATGGCCACAAAAAATTATTTACAAGTGGAATAAATGATAGCACATATTAAGCAAAAACAAACATCTACATTAGTATATAGCACATATTTGTAGGGAAAAATTACAAAATTTTAGTATTGGGTACTTTCTCTAAATTTGATTGTAAGCCATAACATGTAAGTTTCAATATTGGACAAAGCTTTCTACTTTCTTCTTTTGTTTTCAGTATAAAAAGTCCTGGCTTGTGCTTGTTTTCCTAGCATAATTATTAATAATGACTCATTACTTTCAAAAGATTCCAATTAAATAATAAATTATAAAGTCATCCTTGATTTAAAACAAATATATGCTCTCTAACTGACATAAAAGCTTTTTAAAACAATTTCTAATTAGAGACATGTCACAAGGAAGAAGGAGCATTAATATGGCTTTATGATGAGATATCAAATTTGATATATTATGTTCACTCACTTTAGAGGCCAAATATCCATTGAATGGAAAAAGTTCAAGAAAAAAAAAGTGACAAGTCATCTACAACAAGCGATGGGAGATTAATGATGACAGAACGCCCTGAACCATCAGTGCTAGCATTCTTGCTGAAAAAGAAACCTTCAAAACAGATGGTTCATTGGTATGTAGCCATAATAAGCCCCCACCCCCCCGAAGTCAATTGAACAAGGGTATTTTTTTCTCCTAAAATGAGAGTTTACCAGTTATATATTAGTGTCAACTGAGAGCTACAGAATTTGCCTAGCCATACCTTAGGAATATAAGCTGTTAAATGAGGTGCTGCCAAACCAAGACAGCCCGCCTGTCATTATCAAGCTGGCTTCCTGGAATACTTTGCTGCTTCTAATAAGTCAGTGGTCAGGTAGATAAAGCCATTTTTCAGAGAGGTTGGAGTGCTGTGTCCTAGTACCAAATGTATTATCTGCTAAGGAATTATTCATAATTGTGAACAAATTCCCGTTTTCTTTTGTATGTGGCAAAGTGAAGACATATTTGTGGAAGTGCTTTGGAAGGCTTTTGTGCTAATCACTGTCCTGCTAGATGTTTATATTTCTTAAATTATTTTAAGGAAAACTTTCACCATTGTCCTTCAAAAAGCCCCTTTTCAACAGCAAAAAGAAAACCAGTCCTGTTAGCTTTTTTCTTTTTTCTTATCAATTCACACTCTGATATATGGAGTAATAAATAATGATATGCACAAAAGTCAAAAGAAAAATGAAGACAAGCAGAAGTTTTAAATTTTCCACTAATTAGATCCCTTTGAAATTGGTATTAATAGAATAAACAGTTAATAATTGTTAATAATAACAATTATAATAATAGTGATATCACAGACTAGATAGTGAAACAACATTGCCTTATTGCAGAGGTCATCACAGTCAATAGTCATTTCTTACAAAATCTTAAGCAGTAGGTCAGCACTCACAATTTAATTTTCTAGCAGAATCTGAAACTCACAGACACAGAGAAATAAAGGATCAGAATAACATCATGACTTAGTCTTACACTGGGCCCACTGGATTTCCGGGGAAGGTCCTTCCTCATTCTCTCTCCATCACCAACTAGAGTAAGCCTACTTTGTCACACACAAGAACTGTGCAGCTAAATTTTCAACCTCTTCGCAAAATGTCAAATCTTTCTATGTCTGTATGCTTCCTAGTCCCCTTTGTTTATTTAGGTTTCTATGCCTCCCAGCAGAGCTGTCAGAAGAAGTCAGTTTTTAAAAGATTACGCAGAAATGGGAAAGCATGAAGTCAGAGCAACCAAGTTACCATCATTTTTTATTCAGCCACACAAGGGAGTGATACTGTTAAGGATCTTAGGATATACTGAGTAGAAAAAGAGAGAAGAGCATTAGATTCTGCTGAATAGCTATTAAAAAAGGAGGCACTCCCTCTTCTTCCAGCTAAGGGATTCATCTATAGGTACATATTTTATAACTAAAACTTGTCTTCCAATGACAGATTTTTTTTTCAGGTTTTGCATGTCTTGAAGTTTTTATAATTTGGGAGCCTCTCTTTTTTTTCTTTTTTTATTGGATAAATTTGACTTATAATATTTATATAGATAGATAGATAGATATACATATATCTATATATACCTTACTTATCCATCTATGAATGAACACTTAGGTTACTTCCATGTCTTGGCCATTGTAAATAGTGCTGCAATAAACATTGGAGTGCATATATCTTTTTGAATTAGTGTTTTTGTATTCTTCAGTTAAATATCCAGAAGTGAAATTGCTGGATCGTATGGCAGTTTTACTTTTAATTTTTTGAGGAAGCTCCATACTGTTTTCTATAGTGGCTGCACCAATTTACAATCCTACCTATGGTGCGTGAGGGTTCCCTTTTCTTCACATCCTCACCAACACTTGTTATTTGTCTTTTTGATGATAGCCAGTCTGACCAGTGTGAGGTGGTATCTCATTGTGGTTTTGATTTGCATTTCCCTGATGATTAGTGATGCTGAGCATCTTCTTATGTGTCTGTTGACCATTTTTATATCTTCTTTAGAAAAATGTCTATTCAGGTCCTCTACCCATGTTTTAATTGTGTTGTTTGTTTTTTCTATGTTGAGTTGTATGCATATTTTAAATATTAACACCTTATCAAATATATGGTTTGCAAATATCTTTTCCCATTCAATGGCTGCCACCCAACCCACAATCTCCCACCCTGAGCAACTGAGTGAATGGAGGTGGCACTTATTATAATGGGGAGTGCTGAGAAAATAGGAGTTTGGTTACTTTCTGGTTAAGTCTGAGATAACTATTAGACATCATGGTAGAGACGTTGAGTAGGAAGTTGACTATGAGACTGGAGTTAAAAGTTTAAAGATCTGGCCTGGAGATATAATTCCTGGTATTGTCAGTATATCAATGTTATTGGACCGGAAAGATCACGACCTGGGAAATGAATGTATAGAGAGAAAAAGTCAAAGCACTGAGGACTGAACTCATATACATGGTATTGTTTTTCTTGTGTTCATTTCTGACCTCCTATTAAATGCTCTATTTTGTCTTTGGATCTTTTCTTTTTTTTCTTGGCACTATTGCTCATCCTAAATCCTATTTATTTTTAACCTCACCTTAAATAAATGTCATTTCCTCATGGAGGTATGAACTTCTAGAGAGATCAAACACAATTTTTATAAACCCCACTATCACTACTTAGCCTTGTGTAATACACATGACTTTTCTATAATTTGATAAATGATATGTTACATGACCCCTGAGGTCAGGTATTATATTTGTCTTATTTTTAGTGTACCCAATTCTTAATCCAGTGCAAGCATATAATGGTTTCTCAGCATCTTATTCGTTAAACCCAATTGAATTGTTAACTAGAAACCCATCTCTTCTGACTTTTGAGTAAGTGGTCCACTATGACACTAGATTGTCATTACACATTAGTAACTGCAGAACTAATGTTTTGAGTCTTAACAGAAACTGCAGTTCTCTGCATTCACATTTCCATTCCATTGCCATTCCATTCCATTGCCATCCTGATTGAACAGTGCAATTACGTAGTGTTAATTGTCTGCTAATAAGAGGAATAATGATAAAATTGCATAGTACATTCATGTAATAACACTCAAATTACTGTTTTAGATTCCTTCCCAATTTATAACCAAGTTCAGTGATACTGATCCGATTTTTCACAAGTACATTAGCAAACAGTGTTGGTATAAAGTATTTTATTCAAATTCTGAATTTAAAGTATATAGTGGAATTCAGCAATGTAGCAAGATACAAAGTCAACACACAAAAATCAGTCGCATTTCCATACACTGACAGTGAACAATCTGAAAAGGGAATAAAAACAATTCCCCTTGCAATAACATCAAAAAGAATAAAATACTTTGAAATTAACCAAGGAGGTGAAAGACTTATACAATGAAAACTACAAAACACTCCTGAATGAAATTAAAGAAGACAAATAAATGGGAAGACATTCCATGTTCATGAATGGGAAGACTTAATATTGTTAACATGTTAATACTACCCTAAGAGATCTACAGATTTCATAAAATTCCTATCAAAATTCCAGTGATTTCTTTTTTGCAGAAATAGAAAGACCCATCCTAAAATTCATATGGAATCTCAAGGGACCCTAAACAGCCAAAACAATAGCTGGAGGACTCACACTTCCTGATTTAAAAACTTACTACAAATCTACAGTAATCAAAAGAGTGTAATACTGGCATAAAGATAAACACATAGACAACTGGAATAAAATAGGGTACAGAAATAAATCCTCACAACTCCAGGTCAAAATATTTTTGACAAGGGAATCAAGACCATTGAAGGGAAAAAGGACAGTCTTCAAAAATGGTACTTAGAAAACTGGATATCCATATGCAGAAGAATCAAGTTGGATCTACCTAACACCATAAAAACATTAACTCAAAATAGATTTATGACCTAAATGTGAAGCCTAAACTATAAAGAGCTTAGGAGAAAACATAAGGCAGAAGCATCATGACACTGGATTTGGCAATAATTTCTTGGATATACACCAAAGGCACAGGCCACAAAAGAAAAAATAGACAAATTGGACTTCATAAAATTTTTTTTAAATTGTGCATCAAATGACACTATTAGAATAAAAAGGCAACCCACAGAATGGGAGAAAATATTTGCATACTTTAATATTTAGGATATACATATACAGAGAACTCCAAAACTCAACTACAAAAACAACCCAATTCAAAACTGGGCAAAGGACTTGAATAGACATTTCTCCAAAGGACATATAGTAGGTCCTCTGTTATCCACAGGTTCCACATCTGTGAATTCAACCAACCACAGATCAAAAATATTTGATAAAAAGAGATTCCAGGATGTCCCAAAAAGCAAAACTTGAATTTGCTTCATGTTGCCAACTATTTACATAGCATTTACATTGTATTTACAACTATTTACCTTGTATTAGGTATTATAAGTAATCTAGAGATGATTTAAAGTACACAGGAGGATATGTATATGTTACATGCAATGACAACCCCACTTTATTTAAGGGATTTGAACATCCCTTTGTGGATTTTGGTATCTGCTGGGGTCTTAGAAACAATCCTCCCACAGACACCAAATGACAGATGTATACAAATGGTCAATAAGCACATGAATATATGCTCAATATCATTAGTAATCAAGGAAATGTAAATCAAAACTACAATGAGATACCACCTCATACCCATTAGGATGGCTACTAATCAAAAAAATACAGGGGCTTCCCTGGTGGCGCAGTGGTTGAGAGTCTGCCTGCCAATGCAGAGGAGACGGGTTCAAGCCCTGGTCTGGGAAGATCCCACATGCCACGGAGCAACTAGGCCCATGAGCCATAGTTACTGAGCCTGCGCGTCTGGAGCCAGCCTGTGCGCCGCAACAAGAGAGGCTGTGATAGTGAGAGGCCCGCGCAGAGAGGCCCGCGCACCGCAATGAAGAGTGGCCCCCACTCGCCGCAACTAGAGAAAGCCCTCGCACAGAAACGAAGACCCAGCAGAGCCATAAATAAGTAAATAAATAAATAAATTTAAAAAAAATACAGAAAATACCAAGTGTTGGTGAGGAAGTGGAGAAACTGGAACTCTTGAATACTGTTGGTGGGAGTGTAGAATGGTACAGCAGCTGTGCAAAACAGTATGACAGTTCCTCAAAAAATTAAAGATAGAATTACCATGTGATCCAGCAATTTCACTTTTTGTTATATACTCAGAATAATTGAAAGCAGGGTCTTTAAGAGGTATTGGCACACTCATGTTCATAGCAACATCATTCACAATAGCTAAAATGTAGAACCCAAGTGTTCATTGAAGGATGAATGGATAAGCCAAATGTGGTATATACATACTATTAAATACTATTCATCCTTAAAAAAAGAAAATATGGGACTTCCCTGGTGGTCCAGTGGTTAAGACTCCATGCTTCCAGTGCAGGGGGCCTGGGTTCAATCCCTGGTCGGGGAACTGGATCCCACATGCATGCCATGGCTGAGAGTCCACATGCCACTACAAAGATCCCGCATGCCACAACTAAGACCTGGACCAGCCAAATAAATAAATAAATATTAAAAAAGAAAAGAAAATGTGACACATGCTACAACATGGATGAATGTTGAGGACATTATGCTAAGTGAAATAAGCCAGTCACAAAGCGACAAATATTGTGTGATTCTACTTATATGAGGTGCTTAGAAGTAGTTAAAATCATAGAGACAGAAAGTAGAATGGTGGTTGCCAGGGCTAAGGGAGGGTAATGGGGAATTATGCTTAATGGCTATAGCATTTCAGTTTGGCAAGATGCAAGGAGTTCTGGAAATGGATGGTGGCAGTGGTTGCACAACAAAAATGAATGTATTTAAATCACTGAACTGTACACTTGAAAATGGTTAAGATAGTAAATTTTATGTTATATGTAGTTTACCACAATAAAGAAAAAGGAAAAACTATGCAAATTGGGCTAGAATTTGGGCATGATTTGGAAACAGGGAGAATTCAGTTTTACATTTTTAAATCTTCATTTTGAATAGCTTTTGTAAGCTTTAAACCTGGGATTTGCTGTTGGATTGGATGTGGGGTGTGAAAGAAAGAAAAACACATGCCCTAAATTGTTCAACCGTAAGTATTCACTAAATGCAAATGGAGGCTTCAGTTTAAAAAGTGGTGGAGGAGAGATATTGAAGTTAACTTAGTTATTGGACACTGATGTATTTATCCTAATGATCTTCTGGTTTCTATATTAGAGCCACCTTATTTTAACAATGTACGTTATTATACTTCTTCTCCCTAATTTTAAAGATTCTAGAAATCTTACAGTATTCCTCAGTGGTATATAAAAATACAACATACCTGATGCTATTAAACTGTAAATAATTCAAGTACGTACTCATATTTGCCTATGATCAAGTAATCCTTTTAAAATGACATTTATATCTGCTCTCCTCAGAAATGTCTCTTACTACCCACTGCTTATGAATAAAGATTCAGCATCTCAGCCTGGATTCGAGGCCCTTCACAATCTGAATTGTGCTCCAGTCTTTCCTTCCACATTAATTTCTCACTATTCCCAAACATAAACCATTTAAACCTCACAAGAACAGACACATCCTATTTTCACCCAAACACAATGCTCCTAAACCCTACCCTGTACTTTTACTCATGCTAATCCCTCTGCCTAGAATTCCTTTCTTTCTCAAATTCAAATTTCCAAACCCTTTAGGATGAAAATTATGAAGTTATTCTCATTCATTTCCGCTTGTATCTGTGTCTCCAGTCACTAAGCTACCACAGGATTTGGTGTTTTAATGACTGTGTTTATTCATTCCATGCATATTTATTGTCCTCTCCAAATCAATTCAAAATTTGTTGATTATCTTTTGTGGGCAAGATGTTATTTATAGTCACTTTGAAAATAAGAATCACATCTTATTTTTCCCTCACAACTTCCATAACATTTGTTTAATGCCCTCAATAAATACTTGTTGAATGAATGGACTAATTAACACACATTTATAGATTTTATTCTGACTCAGATGAGTGCAGTGGATATCATTAGTACCCTGACGGGTAACCCATTACTCACTGCAGCCAGTGCCTATGATGGTGGCTAATGTCTGACACATGTAATATTTGCCTGGACTGGCCCTTGACTGATGGGTGCAACGTCATGTGGAGAAGCCTGGAGAGTAACCATCATCTCATCTAGCTGGTGATTATATGACAAGGGGGTACAAAAGCTCAACAATACCTTCTCTAAATTGGGACAAATTTATAAAACAACTTATAGCCTAGAGCCTTTTTGTGCCACTCTGCTGCTCACCATCAGGTTGAGGCAAGCCCTTACTTGGGACCACTTCTTTACTTGGCTCTTCCCCCTCACTTTTTACAGCTTTATCCTGAAGCGCACTTCCTCAATAAATCATGTACTTGCAAATCACTGCCTCAGGCTCTGCTCTGAAAAGTCCAAATAAAATTTCTGGGTGACCCAGGGAAATTGTTACAGTTTAGACCCTTTTGCTTGTGTTTCAGAGGCCTAACTGGGGAGTGATGTTAAGAATTAAACTGAGGCAATATGGTCTAGAGAACACTAAAGTTTTGTTTATCTTGCTTTTATTTGCTTATTTTCGATAACATAGCTGTTGAAAATTTTTAAGGTGGATGAGGTTTAGCTACTTCTTTAAAAACCTCATTGTTAAGTTATAATTAACTCAAGTCTCAATCTAAATTCTACCACATATCAGATATGTATTAACTAAATATTGACTAGCAAGCACACATATAACATGAAAAAATAAAATTAACTATTTGTGAAAACTTTAAAAGTATTCTATAACTTTACAAATGATAAAATAAATAAGGAGTAAAAATATTGACTTATTTTGATTACATGAAGAGTAATATCTTCTGGCCTACCAGGATAAAAGTGGCAATACTTAATAAATTTGGATACATGGACAGAGAAACAGTATTAGGGAACTATGGTGAGTTTAATAGTGTATCTTTGGACTTTCCAGCATATAACTGGAAAAATACCTGCTTAGCTCAGGCAAGGATTATGAAAGTGTTGAATGTTTCTGGACTAAAATATTTTCTCCCAACTTGAATCTCTGTGAGTGAGCTCAGCTAGGTAAAGTGTGTGAAATGAGAAAGGAAGATTAAACCCTGGGAAATATTAATATTATGGGGCTGGGTGAACCTGAGGAGCCCAAAAGAAGATTGACAAAGAGCAGGTTCTTATGCCAGATGGAAGATATGTAGAGAAAAGTGAGGCAGGAATCAACAGAGAAAAGATTTCAATGAAAAGATGTTTAATAAATTTAATTCTCCAATGAGATCATGATAAGAGTATAAAAGTGTCTACAAGAATGGATAAGAGTAGAAGGTGACTGTTGGATTTGGTAGCTGGGAGTTTTCAGTAATCTTTCCTGGGGTGGACTGAGCAGTAAAAGGGAGATGATCTAATGGAGCTGGGCGTCCATACTCTGACTTTAACAAGCTTGACACAAGCTTCATTCATTCATTCTTCAAAGGGAAGAGTAAATTTAAGATGGTAAAACTCATTCAGAGTTGGGTGGGGAGGCAAATGTTCCCAGGTTTAGTGAGAGATAAATTAATAAAACCCAGTATTAGATAAATACCTAAGTGACAAACCTGAAATGGGATTATTAATAAGAATGTGAACTATACGGAAGGCATATCTCCGCCCTGTTAAAAGTGGCATTATGTGAAAATCGCTTACCTTTTAAATAGCCCCTGTGCCAATTAGAAAGTGCACTCGAGCACACTGAATAAACAAATGAGGCTACGTGCCAGTCTGTATGTTCATGTAGTCACTTTTCTACATTAGCACTTTTCAACATGGCTCTGTGTTCTCTTCCTACCCTGGGATCCAAGCTCTTCTCAGAGACATATTAAGGGGAATGAAGAATGATCCAGGTAGCAGGCTGCTTTAAGTGCTCTGACCTTAGGACCATCTCCACAGGGCACCTGCACCTAGAGAGTAAGAATCTCCCTTTACGCCTTTAAAAAAAATAATATCTTATCATTTATTAATATCTGTATGTAGGAAGGAAATGAAAGCAGCTCTTGTCCTTCATACTTCTGTCGCTCTATTTTTTTCTATTTATTTTTTTTCAGTTATTTTTATTGTGATAAAATACACATAGCATAAAATTTGCCATCTTAAACATTTTTAAGTGTACAGGTCACTGTTATTTAATACATCCAAAGTGTTGTGCAGCCATCACCACCATCCATCTCCATAGCTCTTTTCATCTTTCAAAACTGAAACTGTGTGTCCATTAAACACTAATTTCCCCCTCTCCTGAGCCCCTGGCAACCACCATTCTACTTTCTGTCTCTATAATTTTGACTATTCTAGTATCTCATGTAAGTAGAATCATACAGTATTTGTCTGGCTTATTTACTTAGCATAAAGTCCTCAAGATTCATCCAAGTTGTAGCATGTGTCAGAATTTTCTTTCCCTTTCTACCTTTTTAAAGGTGTATCTCAAGCAGCGACATATAGGATAATGTGACAGTCTGTCTACACATTGATTCTGAGTATATTTGACCAGGCAGTAGATGATATCGTAAATTCTCTGGAATTTGCCATCTCAGAATAAGTTTTCTTTATTTAATTCTTTTTCTCATGATGTTAGCTTTTGTCTGCGGTACAGATTCTTCCCAAACTCCTCTCCAATTCTTTCCCCAACATAGAGTTAAGTAGACCATTTGTGATGTCATATTTTCTTTATTTTGTGCATTTTTTCCCATTGTAATTCCATTATGATAAGGTGAGGGCCCCGCTGAGGGAATAACCTTAAAAGGTTTATGTGTCATTTCAACCTTCTAAAACCTTACCATCATCTGGTTAAAATCCCAGTGTATTCTTGGCTTACTTCACTTCCCACATTTTACTGACAGTAGCTAACCCAGATAATTTCTCCATCAACCTATAATGGCCATTCAACAACACCATCATCATAAACTAATCTTCTCAGGGATCATCTATAGTAGAAAGTGATGCCAGGGAGGTCTTATAGCTCACCGTTTTATTGCATTGCCTTAAGAGTCTGTCTTAACATGCAATATAGTGAGAAAGCCTTTGTCTAAGGCTCAGAGGCCCCAGATTTTAGTTCCACTTCTGTCACATACCTACTATATGCCCTTGTAGAGGTCTTATGATTAAGTTTCTTCATCTTTAAAGGATCAGAATAATATTTGTCCTACTGAACTGATAAGGTTGACTGGAAACTAAATAAAATAATGTGAAAAGACTTCAAAAACTCTAAAATACAGTAAAAAGTTATGTTGTTGTCATATGTGAAAACAGAAAGGAAGCAAGCAGAGCCTGAATCTCCTATTGAAATTGCAGATATGCCCAAATATTTACAATAAGGAGCTGAAGGTAAACTAAGAAAAAACTTTTTCTTTTTAAATTTACTAACTTTATTTTCAAGCCCCCAGACTTTGGAAAATGGTGTTCTATTTCAACTGCTAAGTAATACCAGCTTTTCAAATACCACATACTTTTGGGACTCATCCTAATACTCTTTCTGAGTCTTGCAATTCCTGTTTTGGCAAACTCACTAATATAGTCAACATAAAAAATGAATATAAAGGGAAATGTAGAGCAGGAAAAAAATGATAAAATATTAAAGTCCAACATGTGTTTGCCTGAGGGCAGGAAAGCTTAAATATGTAAAATCTAAGCCTGCTGTAAGGCTCAACTATATTTTGTAGAATCACAGATCAATAGCTCTAATATGCATTTTCTTCTGTACTCTTAAAAAAAAATAGCCTGATTTATCAACTGATGGTCAAACTTATCTAGGAAGCAAAATAAATTCATTAATTTTTACAGTAAAACATCAGATCTAATACTAAGGGACTTTGTGAGGTCACCTCACCCCTCCCCTACTTACTGGCAGAAAATGCCCAAATATATTCAAAGTACAATGATTTATTTACTGACTGGTGTTTCTATTCCTAGTTCAAAATATTCCCACAGATGTACATTCCACACTCTTCCCCTGTAACATAACTCACATTCTGAGCTCACTAAAAATGTAACGGCCTACCTTGATTATTTTATTGAATTTACAATTATTATTGTTAACAAATCGGTAATTTGGTGCAATAACAACCAAATGTGCCTTATCTCGTCACATAATTACCAATAATTTTGTTACATACATTATATAATTAACATTTGTATGACGTAATTTTATGCCTGAAATTACATTGTATTTAGTCAAATTTAAAGTGTCATAGATAGGTATAAAGGTCAATAAATCATTTAGAAAAATTTGCATTTGAAATTAATTTGATAAAAATTCTTTAAATAAAATAGAATATTTAATGTTTAATATTTAATACATGTTTTGTGTTATGTAGCCTCATGTACTCTAAGATTTATAAATATCTGTCACTATCACCAGATTGTGAGCCCCTTGAAGTTGGAGACTCTTTCATTCATTTTTGCATTTTTTTTCTGACTAACCATGCTTGGCACAGAGCAGATGCCACCTAAAAGTACATTGAATGAATGAAGGAATCTTAGATGTTGTAACAGATCATCCCACACAACAGATACTGCAACCAGAACCTACTTTTGTTTGAATGCCATATTTCCCTGCACTTAATCTAAACCAAATATGGCAATAAATTTCCCTTTTGACATTGATTGTTCTAGGAATGACTATGTGATCCAGTCCAAGTCAGTAAGTTATAACGAGACTCCACTAGGATTCTTCTGGGAAAGATTTTCTTTCCTAATGAAAGAGGTAGACATCCAAGTAGAATGTTATTTATTCTGCTTGGCCTTTCCTTCGTGCTTGGGAAAATAAGTGAAAATGTGAAACTATGGCAACCCCGAGGGCAAGACCTCCCTGATAGCATGAGGAGGACAGCGCAGCAAGCAGAGAGGGCTGGGTGTTGGGAAGACAATGCTCCATGAATATTTTCACCTTTTTGCAGAGGCTGGACTTCATGACTGAATGGCAAAGAAACTAGAGATTGGGGATTGCTCCAGGGAGATTTAGACACTCATCTTCCCTGCACTCAGTTGTTTACATTTTAAGGATAATAAAATCTTGGAACCCTCCCCTCCTCTTCCCTGAGAGGATTTGTTTACATTCCAGAGCAAAAGATAAGGGCCCTCTGTCTCTCCAGAGAGGAGAAGGGGCAAAGGCACCAGCTGTCCTATATAAGCTTTGAGACATAATTTCCGGTTCCTCTCCTGTGGTGCAAATACTCCCTTGTATGCACAGGTGGCAGAGGCTTCATAGTGTGTTGCCTTATGAAGAATTGGGAGATGGGGAACCTGTGCAAGATGCTCTGTGAAGGGCTTCCCTGGTGGCGCAGTGGTTGAGAGTCTGCCTGCTAATGCAGGAGACACGGGTTCGAGCCCTGGTCTGGGAAGATCCCACATGCCACGGAGCAGCTGGGCCCGTGAGCCACAGCTGCTGAGCCTGCGCGTCTGGAGCCTGTGCCCCGCAACGGGAGGGGCCGCGATAGTGAAAGGCCCGCGCACCGCGATGAAGAGCGGTCCCCGCACCGCGATGAAGAGCGGTCCCCGCACCGCGATGAAGAGTGGCCCCCACTTGCCGCAACTAGAGAAAGCCCTCGCACGAACCGAAGACCCAGCACAGCCAAAAATAAATAAATAAATAAATAAATAAAATTAAAAAAAAAAAAAAAGCAAATCCTTGACAACTGCATGAATTACAGATACAAAAGAAAAAGTAAACTGTGAACATTATTTAAAAAAAAAAAAGATGCTCTGTGAAGAAGCAGTGTGTTCTCTATCTAGAGCCCTCATATTTCCTGTCGGGGTGAATAAATACATATACACATAGACTGCCTAATACCGGGTATTTTAGAACATTTTGGGTTAGTATATCAATCCTGGAATCTCTTATGTGACAGAATTAGATGTCATTATTTTTAAAAACATTTTTAGACAGGTGTTCTGTTACATATAGTTAAAGACATCCTAACTGAAACAGAATTAATCTACTTCTTACTCAGAATCATGTGGTGTAGCAGTTTTCTCTTGAACTCGTTTTAGGATTACTTTGAAAGGACCTCTATCTAATGTATGCCTGGTTTCCTAGTTAGGAAATCCATAATATTCAGCCAAATTGTACCCTCTGTTTACCCCATCTATAGCATCATGCTTAAAAATATAAAGTTTGTATTCAGATAGATCCAGGTTTTCATTCTAATTCTAGAATTTATTGGCTATATGATACTTAATCTCTGTTTTAAGCTTCAGTATCACCATTTGTAAAGTAAGCAAAACAATATTTATATCACAGGGTTTTATAAGGGTTAAATGAGATAATTTATGTAAAGTGCTAAATAGAATGCTTGGCGTAGATTAAGTGCTTAAAGCAGGTAATCTCAATGAGCGAAGTAGAAAGTCAACCACCACTACAATCACTGAGAACAGTGTGTCAATGTATAATCTAGTTGTATTTTTCAAATCGTAAATGCTTAGCCCCCACTCCTATCACTCCCACAAAGGGAGACACTAAATTAAACCTTCAGGTGATAATCCCTACCAGCAGAAGTCTCCGTTACTGATGGAAATGTGCCACGTAGCTCCAGTGTACAGAACCAAAACAAATGGCAGAGAATCATGGCATTAGTAAATCTGCTTATTTTTTTTTAGGTCCTCTTCAGCAGGATGATCTTTATACGTTTGTTGACAAACATCATGCTTCCTCATGTTTCTTCTTCTTCCCATATCTTTCCCATTTGCCTTGGTTTCTAGACTGGTCTTCCTGTACCCTAACTGTGAATGCCTTCTAGTTTGTTAATATCTTTTCAAAATATAGTACAGAGAAATAACACCGATAGTTCCTCTCTAGGTAGCATAAACAATGAAGATCATAAATCCTAGTATTTTTCTTCATCTGAATGTTTTGTTTCTGGAAGTATGCCTACAACTTCACATACTCTTTTAGCACTGCTATAGTAGCCACCATTGGCTCAGACTATGCTTGTATCCAAGTTTTTTTCTTATAGGTCTTCTTTAAGCCAAGATCCTATAATGCACATTAGGAATAAATGTAGGCATTTATCTTTATTTTTGCCATATTTAATCTTACTAGTTTTAATTCATTATTCCATCTTATTGAGAAATCTTGTTCATGTTTGTTTGTTTATATTTTCAAAAATATATTTCTGATTATATAAATAATACTAGTGTAGGAGAAAATTTGTTGGAAATACAAATATAGTAAAATATTACCAAATTTTTTTTCTCAAAACACATCAATAAAATTTACATTGCCTAGCTATACATCTTTCCATGTTTTTATGCTCATATATTTATGCAATTGCCTTAATAGGTCACATAGTTTTATTATCCTCTATTTTAAATGTAACTGTTTGAAATATATTTTGGTACTTTGTATGGCTATGTCCCAGCTCTGTGTTATAATCAGCCCTAGCTTTAAAGACAAATCATCCTTAATTTACCAAGTTCAAGTTAAGAAATATTGAGAGACCAGAATCAGATATAGTGACTTGTAACACACACTAGAGCACTCTCTTCCAGCTTGACATCACTCTATTAATCACACTGTTTGAACACAGATGTGTTTTCACATAATTAAGCTGTCTTTCAAAATATACATCTCCATCATGTCCACAACAAAGGTTTTCATTCAATCACTTATTCATTGATTAAATTAGCTTATGAAAATGGAACATGAGAAAAGTCTATGTATTATGTCAAACATTACACTCAGGTCTACAGGTACAAATTGAATAAAAACATTCTATATCTTGAAAGTACAGTTCCCTGGGAAAGAGGGATATTTATACAAATATCTCCGAAGTATGCCAAATGCTGAATGTATAAAAAGTTATGGGAGTTAAGAGGAAAGAAAATTATTATTCCGAAGGGGATTAGCAAAGTCTTCATGTTATTTCAGATACTTTGATCAAATTTCAAATTGAATTCTGGATATAGCTTGGGAGCACAAGATGGCTGAGTAAAGGATTTTAAACTACTATTACCTTTGAGCAGGAAGAAAATGAAACATAAAGATTAAAAACTCCATCTTTATTGTAACCCTAACCCTAACCTTTGAAGAATAGCTGCCAAAAATTCAAATTTGGATCAAATTTAGGACACTACAATCTGCATATATATGACTATATCTGCAAATCTTGATCAACGAGTAGAGGTCTCCAAAATCAAACAGTAAGCCCTAGGTTGCGAGATCAATGATGATTGATTTAAGATGTCAAGGTCTGAGGTGTAGGTAGGCTAAAAAGTATATCTGAGATCCCTTAGCTGGTCAGGCAGGGCTGAATAATAGCCACATGGATAAACGATTTTGCAAAACGTGGGCTTTTATTTTGACAGCGTGAAGGATGTATGTGTTTGCTAATCACCTATGCAGATGTTGATCACTATCAATGGAAGAGAAGTTTATGCTAATTTGTTCAGAACTCTATTATGAATCTAGTAGAATTTCTCATACTCTGGAGATGAGATATACCTGCAAGTAAGAATTCTGTTAAGGAGTTTTTGAGACAAAGTAATCACAACCAGGCTGATATGATTCATTCCTACCCACAGTTTTAGCAATAGATAGCTTAAACAGAATTGCCTTCATTCAAAGATAATCATCAGAAAGCAGATAATATAGGGATTTTACAAAAGTATTTTAAGAAAAATGGTAGAAATGAACTTTAAAACCCAGAGTAAAAGGGACATGAGAGAACTTCTAGGAGATATAGAAAAGTTATGAATCTTATTTGTAGTGGTGGTGACTTCAGGTGGGTGTACATCTGTCAAAACCCACTTCCTACTTACACAGTGTCAAGGTCAGTCAGTAGAAATTGCTTAGCATTTTCTTATTTCCTAAGCTCACAACCCTGGGCATATGCAGTGAGGTAGCTGATATTGGAAACTTACTCTGAGGAAACTAACATGTATAATGAAGAAGTTACTTGCCCATTGCCACATAGCTATAAGCTGTAAGAGACAGATTTGGGATTCAAAGCCAGCCTCTATAACAATGGTGAGTACCTCCTATATATAACACACAATCACCTGTAGTTCTTAAAGGACACATTAAAACTAGCAACTACCTGAACTCCTTGAGGAAAGAGACAATCTAAGCCTTGATCATATCTATTTTGTGTTATATTATCACAAAAATACTTATACAGTTATTATTTTCTCTGACATTACAGTTGAGAACTCCTGTGTGGATTAATTCTTGGTTTTATATCTAGGGTCTTGAGTTGTTTGGAAATTTTTTTTAAAATAACTTTTTTCAGTAGATTTTCTAGAAGACTGGGTGTCATATGTAATACATTCATCATTTCTAGAGCCTTCAGTGCTTGGTCATTCTCTGCTAAAATATTTGCAGCTCAGATGCAACTTTGAATGGACATTTAGCCAAACAGAACCTGCTGAATGTCAGCATAAATCTCACTGCTTGGCACTGTCATGGGGACTGAGAGATACGCCAAGACTGTTAAATACATTTATTTGAAGAGAGTGCTTGGTTTTTGATCAACTGTTGTAGGAATAGAAGAGAAAACAGCCACGGTGTTTTGAAAAGGGAAGAGCTGTAATCCCCTCCTTTGGGAAAAGTGACTAAGCTTGTTGTGGGAGAGGTATCAGATCGAGGAGTCCAGAGAACAACTGCTTTTAACATGCAGGCTTTTTGGCAGCGGTGACAGCAGACCACCTTGCAAAAGCAGACAAAAAATCAAATTTAGATGGTCTCTCCTGCGATAGGATTAGATCAGATAGACAACAACAAATAGCAGACTTCTTTTTAAGGAGGGAGCACCTTGGTGTTTGAACAAATAGGGGACCCAGCACTGGAAGGCATGAGTTCAAACCTAATTCTCCTGTCTCAACAGTCTTATGACCATGAAAAAGTGGCATACACACTCTGAGCCTGTGTGGGCATCTGTACAATGATAACTTCCCTACTTCACATCATCTAGTGAGGTAAGATACATGAAAACAAAGGGCAGTAAATGATTATACAAATGTTAATTGTCACTATATTTAAGATGGGTATCTATGATGGAATGATAATATATTTCATTGCTCTTTCACATATATGAGTTGGATTTTGGATTCTGGACCAGTATCTAAATTTACAAGCTGAAAACCATATTTTATTCTTTAATATGCTTTTTTCATCCCATTTAAAATTTCACAAAATTTCATCAAATACCTGCATATATTATAGTTTGTGGAGATAGAGTGTAATGACAAAGCTAGAAGGTTTTTTGTACTCACTATTACAAGTAAATTAGAACTTGCTAATGATCATGGGATTCTGTATTGAGCACACTGATGACCGAAGATCAGTTTTGTTGTATAATTAAAACTCAATTTTTATTATAGTTCTAACAAACACAATCTTTGAGAATTTAAAAATGTAGTAAGGCATTTCTGGTACTTCCCTGGTGGTACAGTGGTTAAGAATCCGCCTGCTAATGCAGGGGACACTGGTTCGCACCCTGGTCCAGGAAGATCCCACATGCCATGGAGCAACTAAGCCTGTGCGCCACAGCTACTGAGCCTGCGCTCTAGAGCCCGCAAGCCAGAACTACTGAAGCCCGCGTGCTCTAGGGCTCACGTGCCGCAACTACTGAGCCCGTGTTCTGCAACTACTGAAACCCGCGCGCCTAGAGCCCGTGCTCCGCAACGAGAGAAGCCACCGCAATGAGAAGCCAGCGCACCACAACGAAGAGTAACCCCCGCTCGCCGCAACTAGAGAAAGCCCGCGCACAGCAACGAAGACCCAATGCAGCCAAAATAAATAAATACATAAATAAATAAATAACCTTTGAAAAAAATTTTAAAACATAAAGATGTATTAAGGCATTTCTAAAACTCGTTTTTGTATCTATAAATTGAAGATCAGGAAAACTGGTTTCCCTATCTCAAAGAAATTCATGTACACCATTTAAGAATGGATCACAAACAAGTGTCTAAACTATAACTTGGAGCTCTTCTCTCATTATTCAAAAAACATTTACTGTTTCCTATGTAGCAGGCCCTAGAATTTTTCTTTATTATTAAAAAGTTTGGCTTTGTTGATGGTCACCAATATTTTTACAACTAATTTTCTTTTCCCTCAGAAATTGGAAAGCTTATAATCTTTATGTCAAATTTGAACTACCTAGTTTTACTAAATTTAGTCTTGTAAAACAGTACTAAAAATCAAAGTTCTGCACCTTTAGATCTCCTACCTTGATCTGTTGTTAACAGCAATAACAATAATAACAATAAAACTAATAAATAACAATTATAGCTTTTAGAAACATATGAATTCTTCAAAAATAGATGGAATCATGCTGTATAAATTGTGAAATTAAATCTATGATTCTATTCATACTGAGATTACATATAACTTCTATGAAGACAGAAAAGAAAAATAAACTATGAGTGTTTTGGTAAATTTAGATAACAATACACCTATCAGGACTTCTCTCCCAGGTGGTG
Source organism: Balaenoptera acutorostrata (assembly GCF_949987535.1). Lineage (NCBI taxonomy): Eukaryota > Metazoa > Chordata > Mammalia > Artiodactyla > Balaenopteridae > Balaenoptera > Balaenoptera acutorostrata. Next base: position 39,557,715 of record NC_080077.1, on the reverse strand, counting down.
CTCTGCAGGGCCAGTTGTATTCAGTCAACAGAATCATCAGATACTCAGGAAGCATCAACTCCCTGCCAGGAACTCTCCAGGTACTGGGAATGCAGCAAGGAACCTGGAGGAAAATATTCTTACCCTCATGGATATTACATTCTAGGAGGATAAGGTGGACCATAAACTAATACTAGCAATTTGTTCAGGTTTTAATTATTCAGTAAAATCAGCCAGTTTGGGGACAGTTATTATGTGAACACTAATAATATGCAAACAACATCTTTTTCTTTTTTCTGCCTGGAAATTTCTCAGTGGCTACCTAATTTTGAAAGCCCCTCCCCATTTATCTTTTTCTCCTTCTTTCTCTCCTTCCTTTGTTTCTTTCATGCCACATTTTTCTCTTATGCTTTCCAGAATAGCTAGAAGATGTTAACTACCTCTGAAGTATGGAGAGGACAAATAACTTGTCAAGGCAACACAGACACAGCCATGTCCCCATATCTTAGCACTCTTACAGCTATGTGCAGATTGGCTTCCTAACAAGAAGTGGGTGCAAACCTGACAGGGTGACCAAGGAGATTTGCATGGTGTGGAGTAGGAAAGAAAAGCTTTCCTCCTACAGGAGGAAGTTTCATGCTGCAAAGTCATTGGCTCCAGGTAATGCACCCACTTGATAAAGTAGAGATGATAAACAAGTAGGCATGGAATGAACAGCCCTCCAGTGAGAAAAAGCAGTAAAATGATTGTATAAACTTAAAGGAACAAAATTAACTCAATTGTTGAATTATAGAAGCACTGTGACATGCGATAAACCTCCTCTTTAGTTGTAAATTGTTTTCTGAGATGTCTCTTTATAATACTGGTGAATATAGAAAATTAGAGTGGATCCATTGCTACAGTGGTGACAACCTTGGAGGAACCAGTGCTTCCTTTGCTTTGTGGCCCTAGGGAGCACTCAGGAGGCAGACCAAAAACAAAAGTCAACACCACATGGCTCCTGACCGAAATATGCTTAATCATTGAAAGGTCCCAAGGACAAACTCAGGGAGAAACTCTTCTGAAGGAGATTGTTAACCAAGATTCCAAAACCCATCCATTCTGTGAGTCTTGTGTGCATGATACAGGCCCCATGACTTCAGTTCTAGTGGCTAGAATCTACAAAGGGTTGTTTTTTTAGCAGTTTACTTTACTGCCTTAGGATACTCCTCTCTAAAAATGACCCAGAAACTTTAAATATGAGTAACAGGAAATATTTATTTCAAACTTTAACATTATTAATGCTACTTGTGCTCAGTATCAAAATAAAAAAAAAACATTATTCAAGAAGCATCCAAAACCTGCAATAAGAACAAAAACTATCGAATTTACTATTATCCTATGGAAGCGTATTGCATGTTGGGATGAGATGATACGATTGACGCACTGAGCTATGATCAGAATTATGCTGAGCAGGTGGTCCTGATTCTTGCCTGGGGTTTGGGTGACGGTGGCTCAAGTGTATCATTAGCAGTGTCCTCAGTGACATGAAGAATTACAACCTTTTTAATGAGTTAATTTTGGCCTTAATAACAAAGAAATTAATCGAAACTTTACTGATTATTTAATCTGTGCTCGTACTGGGCTTTACATGCATTTCTAATTTAATCCCAACAACAATCTCATAAAATGGCTTTTATCATCATCTACATGTTCAGATGAGGAAATGAAGAGTGAAGTTAAGCATCTCACTCTTTTTTTTTTTTTTCCAGGACTTAAACATTTATTTGACCTTAGAATGACATAGAAAAACTTTTAGCATTATCTGTGTCATAGGGAGACATAAAACATTAAAACGTTTTATACATTCAAATCTTTTCACCTCTTTTTTCCTTTATTATTTCCAGGTTTCCAAAATGTCTTAAAATTTTTTTCCCAACTCTGAAATTACATGAATATTCTACTAACTTTTCTCCTAATATTTTAATTTTTTTACATTTAAGTCATTGTAGTTAGGGATTATTTCTATACATGATGTAAGAAAGGAATATGACTTTTTGTCCCATATAAAGCATCTCAATCTTATTTACAAGCTGGTAAGTGGTATAACTCAGCCCCTGAGCTTATGACCTAATCACTGCCAAACTGCTATATCAGTTAGCATACTATCTCAAATGATAGGCAACTTATTTACATGTGTTTAATCCTATTATATTTTTAATGTTAGATATTATTTTTAAAAATCAAATTTGAATCTGATTTATGTCCTGTCTCTAATATATCCTGATATACCCTAATGTGTCTGCCTTCCTATAGCTAATATGACTAAAGGACAGCATCCAGCCCAGCTTCTTTGTGTAAAAATGTTTTTTCTATGTTTGGAATGAATGACTCAGTCAAGTTCTCATTCAAGAAAACTTTATTGAGTGCCTATTATGTGTATAGAAATATAAGGTAAAAAGAACTAGAACTAGACACAGATCAGCCCTGCAGAATCTTTCATTCTAATAATGGAGATGGCAGGAATACAGCCAACATCACCACTCCAAATGAAATAAAAGACCAGGCTTAGCAGTGAGGATGTAATTAGAATGATTACCTGCCTTTCCCTAAGAGACCATCAGGAACAATGTCACCTTGCCTTACATGGCTCTTGACCACAGTCTCCTTTCATCTATCATCACCAGGCTTTTATAGCTACTTTATTTATTTTATTTATTTATTTATTTATTTATTTATTTTTTTTTTGGCTGTGTTGGGTCTTCGGTTCGTGCGAGGGCTTTCTCTGGTTACGGCAAGTGGGGGCCACTCTTCATCGCGGTGCGGGGACCGCTCTTCATCGCGGTGCGCGGGCCTTTCACTATCGCGGCCCCTCCCGTTGCGGGGCACAGGCTCCAGACGCGCAGGCTCAGTAGCTGTGGCTCACGGGCCCAGTTGCTCCGTGGCATGTGGGATCTTCCCAGACCAGGGCTCGAACCCGTGTCCCCTGCATTAGCAGGCAGATTCTCAACCACTGCGCCACCAGGGAAGCCCCATCACCAGGCTTTTTATCCACACAAGCTCCTGTACATTTTCTAATCTCCTTTTCCCTGATCTCCTACACCCAAGATTTGTGACCCTCTAGAACTCTCATCAGCCCTCCAAGAATTCCTCCATAAATTCATCCTCTTTTCTTCACAGATTTTCCCCTGGGACTTATCTACTCTGTGTCCACTAACAGCATTGCTTGTCCAGAAGCCTCTCCGGACAAGTGATGTGTGTCAACTTTTTCTCCCATATTCTATGTACTAGAGATCCTAAGAGTAGAATAAAGCCCCACTGAATAATCCTTGCTTCTAAAAACCCTCATATATTTTGATGTATAGGTTACCAGGAGATATTACCTGTTACCACTCCTCTGCCAACCTCCCTGACACTCCCACTTATTAATTGAAAAGCTGGGGATCTGGGTCGCTGTCTTGTTATTCCATCATTTCTCCTGTCATCATTCTTGATGGATTAAAAATTCTATAGACATATATAGAATATTACATATGTATGTATGTGTACACATTCGTATGTGTGTGTGTGCATGTGTGTGCGCACATACACCCTGGCTTTCCATTTCAGCTTCCTTCTCTCCTTGTCATTATCAATAACAAACATACCACATTCAAACTTGTGATTTCAAACATCCCTCACTCAGATTTCCACTGAGATTTTCAGTTATCTTACTCTTGTGCCCACTTTGACAACGCTTCACTCCTATCAGGACCTCTCATTCATTGCTGTTACCAAGTTCTAATTTTCTATCACCACACTTGTGTCATCATTTCCCCCCATTTTTTTGTCTTAGATTCTATTAACTCAGTCATTCAACAAATATGTGTGGAGCGTCGAAAACTGTCCAGCACTAAATAGCCTAAGTAAAATCCATGACCTCCAGAAGCCCATGATTTAGTGATAAGAGTCCATCACTGGAATCATTCACCTGTCTCCACTTATTTTTTCTCTCTCCATTACACTTCTCTGACAAAATACCAATCATAGTTTTATCCAATTATTTGCTGGAGCAAATTTCCATGATTGAAAAAAACAACAAAAAAAAACCCCTAGTGGACCACTCCCAATTTAAATGTATAACCACAGATTTCAGGTAGCCCTTGGCACTGAAATCCTACAGTTTCCTAGTTAGTTCAGTTTGCCACTTTATGATACAATAATTTTACCATTTCTCCTCTAACTTCTAATACTTAATTCTCCCTCTTCATTTGTAGTTGGTGATCTCACCTTATTTGAAAAGGACAATAGAAATAAAAGAGACAAAGTATTTCAAGTACTTCCTGCAACTTTCTACACCCAACCCTCCACTTGGTTGTAGGTCCCATCCCTTCTCACTCATTTAAAGACATTGTTTTTGAAGTTTTATTCTCTCTTCTTACTTTGTTTCCTCCCTATTAAATAATTCCAAAAGCATACCAATAAACCAAAATTTCTCTTAAATAATGTGAAAACACATGTACATATAAATAGATCTCTCTCTGTCTTTTTGTCTCTGTCTCTGTCTCTCTACCTATGTCATCTAACATCTATATCTATCTATATATAAAATATTGAATACATAACATATATAATGTTGAATAAATAGCATATAGATATAAAATGTTGAATTAGAATGGAGTTTCTTGCATGGAAAGAAAGTAATTTGAGGGACTAAATTACTCAAAATTTATCAGCATCTCATCTATCTAGATAAAATATAAGGTTATAATAAAACACATGACCTTAAAACCCTGAAATTTCTCAGCTGAAACGGATGTCACAGCTCTGTAATGACTATAGCAATGCCAGCACACCTTAATGTATAATATATATATATCACATCTATACCTATGGTGTATATCATATCTATCTATCTACCTATCTATCTATCTATCCATTGAAAGAGAGAAAGAGATAGAGACAGAGATTTAATCCAAAAAGGATCTAGGGAAATATTGCATCAGTTATTATTACTACATTTCCACATTGCTATATTGACACCTAGTAAAAACTAGATGCCACATATAAGTCAGAATAATATAAAAACCTAGAATTCACTGTGAGGCAAAATTGTATTCAGTAACAATAAGACAAATACATGTTAGTTTGATTTAACAGGACAACATAGAAACATTAGAAATAAGACCATTGCAGTGACCTAGAGAGACTGAGAATTTTTGATAGATGAAGGTGACCACCACTCTGAAGGCTATACAAACCATGAAGATAATGTTCTGGGGACCAATGAGGAAAAGCCCTTCCATTTCTAGAAGCACAGAAACCATGACAGGAATCAAGGTTTGGCGTCACTACTTTAATTTAGAAGATGTATTTTTACTTACCTATTTCAGTAATATTAACACAAGGATGATTTAAATTTTCAGCACTACAATTTTACAGTCACTATAACTTGAGGAATATATAGTGGTACAAAAACAAAACTGGCAAGACGTCTTAGAAGGAAATATTATCAAGAATACACTCATTAATCATTTCTGCTCCACAAATGAAATTAACTAGAATGAAAACCACCTGACCGTGACTCTTAAAGGTTCTGATGCATTAAGTATGGTCTTTTCTTGGCCTGCTTCAAAGATACTTAGTGTACTAGAAGCCACTTAAAACATTTATCATGAGAGCAAATGCAAGGTGATTGTGAAGCATGTGTACAGGTATAGGAGTTATACAAGGGAAGATAAGTTATACCAAAAGTCTCCTTAGTGAGCAAAGAAACAGAATCAGGAGAAAAAAATTGTATGTTTCAATCATTTAATGTTTTAATTTTCATGTAAATTAAGATTTAGATTTTCATGTAATTTGGATAGAAGAGGTTTTACATATATAATTTAGAAAAAAAGTCTAAGAATTTGAGGTTAAAGCTAGGGTCCCCACTGACACTTTAATTTTAGAACTGATCTATCTATTCAGTGAGGAATGGTTTTGTTGTTAAAGAACAAAAAATCTGGATTTCTGGTTCCAACCAAGATGGAAGAATCCTACTGCATGCTATCTCTCTCACTCATTGCAATATAAAATTCTGGGGAAAAAAAAACATGCAACTACCTGAGAATTTGAAAAAGTAAGCCATTGTCGGTAGATTGGAGCAAGAAGGCAAAACTTGAAGAATTACCAAGATGTCAATGAACAGTTTCCTGTTTGTGTATTTTTCCCCTTTTTTATCTCCTGGCTTTGATCCAAGGGTAGGCCAAACTGGGGAATTATGTAGCAGGTGCACATAGCAAACTCCAAGATTTTCTTTCTGGCTGAAGGTCAGGGTAGGAGGGAGCTGCTGTGAACCAGAGAGCATGGGGTGAATTCTTGTTTATTTTTTCTCTATTTTCTAGTGTAGGTTTGCCCTGGGGTCAACCTCTATCATGGAACAGCAAGGCTATGTTGCTATGGTGAAGATGTGGACATCCTCTGGAGAAAGTGCCTTGCTCAGGATAAGATCATAATGATTTATTATTGAGGCTTTATAGTATGTTTTAATATCTAGTATGTCTTATCCTCTATTATTGCTCTTCCTCCTCCCCCTTCCAGGGCTTTCCTGAGTATTCTAGTATGTTTATTTTCCACCTGAAATTTAGAATCAACTGTCAATCTCCAGGAAACATAATAATAATTTGTGATTTTATTGGGATATATTTATTAATACATGTTCAATTTATGTATTACCTTGGGGAAAATGGATATTCTTTCAATATAACTGTTCAAAAACAAGAGATGTTTTCCACTTATTCAAGTCTATTTTTGTATCTTCAGGATACTTTAAAGATTTCTCTACTGAGAGTTCTCACATTTACTCCCAAATATTTATTTAACCTTTGTGGTTAATTTTGTAAATGGGATATATAGTTTGTATCTATGAAGACTATTGACTTTTGTATGTTACTATTATTTTCTTTACCTTTTTGCACTATTTTATTGTATTGATTTTAAAATAGATTACCTTTAGTTTTCCAGGTATATAATCTGCAAATAGTGATAGTAGTGATGGTAGTGAAAATCCTTGCCTTGTCAGTGAGAGTTACTCTAGTGTTTCTGTATTTTTTATCAAATACCTTTGATAGATTTTTAATTTTATCCTTTTCCTTTGGTCATCTTATAATTTAGTCTTTATTGTAAAATAATTTTTTATTCAATTTTTTTTGAGTTTGAGTTCACTTGTCTTATTTCATATATTTTACTATAAAAATTTATTCTTATATTTGAATTTTTGATTTGAACTTTTTAAAATGTTTTCCAGTGTCTGCTCAGGGGTGTTTAATTCAAATTGGAATATGGTATTACAGTTTTCATCTACTTTATGACTGTTAGGGGGTAGGCAGTTTTCAGCAACTGAAATGTTTTGAATTTTGTTTGTTTTGTTCTTATAGTAACTATGAGTGGACATTATATGTCATTTGCTGGTCAATTTGAAATGATTTTCAGTGTATATAGGACAGTCTTCTATTGGAAGGAGGTGCCACTAGGACTTTCAAAAATAGGGAGGAGAAGTGAATGTCTGGCTTCAAAGCTTCAAAGGACAGAATGACTCTCTTGTTAGGGGCTAGTGCAGCTGGTGACATTAAGTTGAAGCCAGTGCTCATTTACCATTCCAAAAACCCCAGGGTTCTTTTTTTTTTTTTAATTAGGGTATAGTTGTTTTACAATGTTGTATTAGTTTCTACAGTACAGTGAAGTGAATCAGCTATATGTATACATATATCCCCTCTTTTTTGAATTTCCTTCCCAGTTAGGTCACCACAGAGAATTGAGTAGAGTTCCCTGTGCTATACAGCAGGTTATCATTAATTATCTATTTTATACATATTGGTGTATATATGTCAATGCCAATCTCCCAATTCATCCCACCCCCCATTTCCCCCCTTGGTGTCCATAAGTTTGTCCTTTATGTCTATGTCTCTATTTCTGCCTTGCAAACAAGTTCATCTGTACCATTTTTCTAGATTCCACATATATGCATTAATATACGATATTTGTTTTTCTCTTTCTGACTTACTTCGCTCTGTATGACTGTCTCTAGGTCCATCCACATCTCTACAAATGACCCAATTTCATTCCTTTTTATGGCTGAGTAATATTCCATTGTATATATGCACCACATCTTCTTTATCCATTCATCTGTCGATGGGCATTTATGTTGCTTCCATGACCTGGCTATTGTAAATAGTGCTGCAATGAACATTGGGGTGCATGTGTGTTTGTTTGTTTGGTGTTTTTTTTGCATGTGTTTTTTTGAATTATGGTTTTCTCAGGGTATATGCCCAGTAGTGGGATTGCTGGGTCACATGGTAGTTCTACTTTTAGTTTTTTAAGGAATCTCCATACTGTTCTGCATAGTGGTTGTATCAATTTACATTCCCACCAACAATGCAAGAGGGTTCCATTTTCTCCACACCCTCTCCAGCATTTATTGTTTGTAGATATCTTTTGATGATGGCCATTCTGACCGGTGTGAGGTGATACCTCATTGTAGTTTTGATTTGCATTTCTCTAATAATTAGTGATGTTGAGCATCATTTCATGTGTTTGTTGGCCTTCTGTATGTTTTCTTTGGAGAAATGTTTATTTATGTCTTTTGCCCATTTTTTGATTAGGTTGTTTGTTTTTCTGATATTGAGCTGCATGAACTGCTTGTATATTTTGGAGATTAATCCTTTGTCATTTGCTTCATTTGCAAATATTTTTCCCATTCTGAGGGTTGTCTTTTCCCCTTGTTTATGTTTTCCTTTGCTGTGCAAAAGCTTTTAAGTTTAATTAGGTCCTATTTGCTTCCTATTTGTTTATTTTTGTTTTTATTTTCATTACTCTAGGTGGTGGGTCAAAAAAGATCTTGCTGTGATGTATGGATACCAAGGCAGGAAGGGGGGCTGGTGGGAGGAATTGGGAGAATGTGAGTGACACATATACACTATTGATACTATGTATAAAATAGACAACAAATGAGAACATACTGTATAGCACAGGGAACTCTCCTTAATGCACTGTGGTGACCTAAATGGGAAGGAAATACAAAAAAGAGGGGATATATGTATATGTACAGCTTATTCATTTTGCTGTACAGCAGAAACTAACACAACATTGTAAAGCAACTATACTCCAATAAAAATTAATTTTAAAAAAAGCCAAAAAAAAAAAGAACATTTGTGATTCATGGGAAGAGGTCATAATATCAATATTAACAGGAGTTTGGAAAAAGTTGATTCCAACCCTCATGGATGACTTTCAGAGGTACAAGACTTCAGTGGAGGGAGAAATTGCAATGTGGTGGAAACAGCAAGAGAACTAGAATTAGAAGTGGAGCCTCCATATGTGACTGAATTGCTGCCATCTCATGATGAACGAATGAGGAGTTGCTTCTTATGGATGAGCAAAGAAAGTGGCTTCTTGAGATGGAATTGCTCTTGGTGAAGATGCTGCGAAGATTGTTGAAATGATAAGAAAGGATTTAGAATATTTCATAAGCTTAGTTGATAAAGGAGCAGCAGGGTTTGGGAGAATTGACTCCAATTTTGAAAGAAGTTCTACTGTGTGCAAAATGCTGTCCAACGGCGTTGCCTGCTACAGAGTAATCATTCGTGAAAGGAAGAGTCAATCGATGGGACAAACTTGACTGCTGTCTTCTTTTAAAGAAACTGCCGCAGCCACCCCAGCTTTCAGCAACCACCACCCTATCAGTCAGAAGCCATCAACGCTGAGGCAAGACCCTTTACCAGCAGAAAGATTATGACTCGCTGAAGGCTCAGATCATGTTTATCATTTTTTAGCAATATAAGAATTTTTTAATTAAGGTATGCACATTGTTGTTTTAGACATATTGCTATTGTGCACGTAATAGATCACCGTATAGTGTAGACATAACTTGTATGTGCGCTGAGAAAATAATTCGTGTTACTCCCTTTATTGTGATATTTATTTTATTGTGGAGGTCCGGAACCGAACTTGCAGTATCTTGGGATGTGTCTGTATTTTTATTCACTTTCTCCAATTCTCCAGTAGTTGGTACTCTGGGCAACCAAGTATCAGACATGTTCTCAACAGATAAACCTTTAAGGTGGGACTTTCTCTTTCTGGGTGATTAATCTGTGTTCCATCACCTCTATGGCCTTCTCCTCTTTGTTTTTCCACAATATTATCCTGACTCTCTACTCTGATGTTGTTACAAAATTGGCTCTATCTATACTGCTTTCTGATTTTTACTTCTAAACTTCCATATAATTTGACTTTCTGCCATTTTCCGTGTTCTGATTATTCCAGTATGAGGATGAAGCTTCGTTTTATTTGTTCTCCTTGTTTATGTGTTTGATTTTTTTTTCCTGTAGAATGTATAGAGAATCTACTTATACATTTGCTATTGTATTATAAAGGTGCTGTTTATGAAGTGATGTTTCTAACATCTTTAAGATTCATGGTAATTTTCTCTCAAGTAAAAAATGTTAAAACCATATATTTGGAGAAAGCAAAGAAAGAGTACAAATGATATTTCATTTCACTCATCTCTTCTCTCCTTTAAGCTTCTTGGAGAAAATATTTTTCATTGTGTACATTAAGTATTTGTGATGTATAAACATTACTGTTGTACTGAGGCCATGACTTTTTTTTCTGGGAGATGAAAAGCACCATATGTCTTCTTTATTAAGCCTCAAAGAGCTCTAATGTATTTGGAGTTAAAGGATTGGCAAAACAGATGACACATGGGCAGAAGTCAATGTTAATAGAAAAGAATTTCTCTAAAACTAATGCAAAGAAGAGGAATAAACAGCAAAACGTATTCAGTATTATTGTGGATGGAATTCCTAATTAACCAATTAAGAGGCAATATGAAACATCTGCCTTAAATTTTGAAAATGTTACCCACAACTTCATCCATGTTTACCATATTTGCTAGTATATGCACTAAGTTTGTGCATACAGCTTTCTGGATGATGCAAAAACAACATATTTCAGTAAATTCTAAATGACTTCAAAGGAAGCTAATAATTGAAATAAGGAATGTGGGACAAAGCCAACTATAATTAGAGTATCAGACAAAAATGTTTATAACAGAAGGTAAAGGCTGGACCAAATCAATAAAATCTAAGGTTAGATTTTCTACATTAGCTTAGCGAGCCAGAATGGCAACTTAAATGAGCTATAGGTGGGTCATGGAACAAGAGCAAAGCTTGCTTGTTAGAATGCTGGCACCCTCAACATCCGTAGTGGGCCCGGTGAAAGTAGAAGATAGCGCTAATGGTTTCATATTGTCTTAATTCATTTTCTATTTCTGGGAAAGTCTCCCATACCAAAGAGATAAACTCACTTATTTATAAACAAGTAAGTTTACATGTTTATTTTTATTATTTAGATGGGTGAAAAGTAGAGCCTCACTATGTATCAAACTCAGCTCTTCTTGACTAAATAATGTAAAGCATTAGTCCCTGACTTTAGGCTTCTATCCTAAGCTTTTCTTGGGAGTTTTTGCATCGGGAACCCCTCAAAACCAGCTACATTTCTTCAAAAGTTCAGAAGAGCAGCATTACCCCTCCAAGGTACACATAGGTACTCCTATGACATAAATGTTTTGTAATATTTACAGAGATATATTCAGTTATGAAGACTGATCTATGTGGCATGATTACAGAGGCAGAGAGGAAATTTTGCACACAACACCACTACCTATCCTCAACACTTATTGGATTTTTAAAATATTTTGTGATAGGTTTACTTTAAATGCAAATCTAAGTGGCTAGTACTTTTATTAAGTACTTTTCTTTCTTATCATTTATTTCTGCAAATAAAGGATTAAGAGTTTAATAGTAAAGGGATGAAAATATCAGGTTCCTGGGGATGGGAAGACAGAAGCATTAGAAGGTGATAACATCACTCTTATTTTCATGAAGGTCAAAGAGCTCAAAGAACAAAGTCTGCATTTAACTTAGACCAAAATATCCAGACAAAAAGTGAAATGCTTGGTTAGTCATAGTTGTTTTGTCAAACATCACAATCACACAGGTCATTTAGGATTGTGATAAAATAATGAGTATTTAATTTTTCTTCTAGATGTTTGTCAGTATATAATCATAGCCCTAAACACAATAATCTTTACCATAGGAAGCTGGAACATGTCAGTGTTGTTAATTCAAATGTTTAAAAGATAGAAATTATATTAAGACAAAGATAATTTTATTCTTGTTGGTTAGGAGCATTTTGATTACATACTTCTAAGTCCGGAATCCCCATCAAACTCTAACAAATCCTTTAATTTTTTTTTGTTTGTTTAATATATTAAGCCACAAATCGAGAAGAGGAGAAACAATAACAGAATTTTAGACACTAGAAAGCAGATGAAGGGAGAAAGAGGAATTAGCAAAATGGAGAAGACAAATCCTAAGCAAAGAAAAGGAAAACTCAGTCAGTATAACTTTTTTTTTGAAAAATTTTCAAAATGCTCAGTAAATGCCAGTCCCAAATACCTCCAGAAATTGGAGTAGTGGGGGTACTAAGGTAAGGAAGATTTGAGAGAAAGCTGTTTGAGTGAGTGTTAGAGCTCTAGATCCCTCTCAGACGCCATGCCTTGGGATGATTGCTCCCCTCCAACGCTGGCAGAATAACGGAATGTTATTTTCTCAGTAGAAGAGAGCATGCAGTCTTTGTCCTGGGGATCTATGGAAATGGTTAAAGCCATGGGTTTCCCATTGAAAACGGGGTCATTAACTGAGCTTATACATACTCACTGTTGCATCTTGGCTTCCTTCCCTCTTTTCAACTCCTAGAATGCTGGCAGCCAGAACTTTATTCCCCAAGCAAGAGATGAAAGAATAGTCTCCAGAAAAATTGATAACCTCAGAGGAAATACTTAAAGATACTGACCCTAGCACTCCCTTACATATATTTTCAGATATGCAAGTTTTAAGAAATATGTATTTCTGTACCCTTTGCCTGTGAGGTACCTGAAGATATCCTTCAACAAAATAAGGCAGTAATCAAGAGGGAGTGAGCCACAAAATACAGGAACAGAAGATCAACAGAGCAGAGCAGCACATGGAATTTCCAGAATAACAAAAAAGGAAAGCCCAAGATGTTATCCTATGTACTAGACATGGAAGGCAACCAGTACATTTGGAGTGACTCAAAGGACATGCATGTTGAAGGCTACCATCACTAAGCTTTTGTTTTTATGTCATTTTACAATCTGACAAAATTATTGGGGTATATGCTCCAGCAAAATTGGAGAATAAATGAGGAAAGAAAAAGACAAGCGTTTACAAACCTGGGAATCCAACTTAGAGGAAAAGCAAACAGAATTCCAAGGGTGAAGCAAAGGACATTTCATGCTGGTAACTGGGCAACAGACAGAGGAGTGGAGGTCCTTAGGCAGGACACAATGCAAAAAAACATTATACAATAACTTATGGATAGTCTGATGTGATTGATGTTGAAAATTGTACTAAGAGTCTGCTGGAAGGGAAGGGAAGAATTAGCAATAGACACAAACAAAACTGAGCAGGAAATAGAAGCAATCAGTGTTGTATAGTTATAGTAAAATACAACATTCAATTACAAATAACATTTTCATGGATATAACAATGTAGACACTGAATAATGATTTGACATACACACAAAGAGGATGTATGTGGAGGGATGCGGAAGGGAAGTGGAGGAGATGGAGGGATGCGGAAGGGAAGCTGAGGGGATGCCAATCCTTGCAAAATCTATAACCAAATAAAACCATTTCACAATCCTTGCTATTACTTTGATTTGTCATTGTTACTATAAGTCTTTCTTTCTAAGAGAATTTTAATCATTTATTTATTTATTGCCTTTACAATGAGCCTCATCATATCTCTAGTAACAGGAAAAGAAGACAGCAGTATATTGATATGATTTGGTATGAGTCTGACTTAATATTAATGGGCCAGCACATTCAAAGTTTAATAATACAATCATGAATGTATGTATTCATTTAACATATATTTATAGGGTGCTTACTATGTGCTAGCCCCTATTGGTAATATGAGACAGGAAAGAAAATTAATATCTTGTTCTCATGAAGCTTATATCCTAGTGAAGAGAAAATAAACAGCAAACATAAGTTGAATGCTGTTAACTGCCACAAAGAACAAAAACAAGATAAAAATAAACTGCAATAATGGAGGAGGCTGAATATCTCATTACACCAAAAGTAAATTAAACAAACATAGCCCAATGAAGAATCATCAATCACCAAAATAATCACATGTTTAAATAAATAAAGAGACTGTCTCAGAATAAGAATATTTGGCAGGTAAGTGATTGCTTTACAGTACATGATATCCAAAAATATGATAAACTTTTTAAAGAAGAGATGCCCTTTCCATGTAGCTTCAGTTCCACTAGGCTCTGCATGATTCAAAAGCAAACTGAAGCAGAAGGTTTATTGCAAATCTTAGTCTAGGAATCTGTCTTAGTTTGCTAGGGCTGTCATAACAGATTTAACAACAGAAACTTCTTGTCTCATAGTTCTGGAGTCTAGAAGTCCAAAATCAAGGTGCTGACAGGGTCAGTTCCTTCTGAGGAATGTGAGGGGAAGATTTGCTCCTTGTTGCACAGGTGTCCATCTTCTCCTGTGTGTGTGCAAGTCTCTGTACATTCCCTCTATGCATGTCTGTCTCTGTGTCCAAATTTCTCATTTTATAAGGACACCAGTTATATTGCATTAGGGCCCACCCTAATGATCTCATTTTAACTTGGTCACTTCTATAAAGTTCCTATTTCCGAATAAGGTCATATTCTGAAGTACTGGGGTTTTAGGACTTCAATGTAGCATTTTGGAGGGGACCCAACGTAACCCATTACAGCATCTTAAACATCACAAGTGGTTAGAGCTGGAATTACTGTCATTGCCCCAGGCCTATGAAACCTCAGGTTTCTCTAACTTTCGTCCTCCAAGAGTTGTTCCCTGCCAGTGCACTCCATGTACCTTTGGTGATATGAGAACTTCAGGAGAACTGGCCCAATTAGGGTAAAACCTAATGCTACTCCTGGTATTCAGCAGCCCTCTCTTAGGGACCTGGATCCCATTTTTTGCCTCAGTGAATTGGGCTAAAGCCCTACAGTGAAGGGATTCAGATCTCAACCTTGCTACTATTTTCCTGATGCCAGTTGCCTCTGGCCACCAGGATTTCTATGGCCACACTTCTCCCAGAAGACTGGATTGTTTCAGATACTAGTGCCCCAAATCACCAAGCAGTTTTTGGACAAGGACATGGGCACTTAGTATCCCATCCTTACTTAGCCTCGATTTTATCCTCACTCCCAAACAGCTCAGGAAGCTGAGCTCCCCCAGTACCTTAGGCCTGGGTCCATGCATGTGTGATAGATAGAATGCAATGCAAAATGCTGCACAGAGATTCTACATAATATTTATTTTTAATCACTTTTCAAAATCCAATAGAAATCAGTGATTGACTTGTAGGTATATAAAGCTTAGACATAACTATATATACTTTCTGTTAGTGTATAAAAACTATGCTAAATATGAAGAAAAGGAATAGAAAATTCAAGTAAGAAAACTTACTGGGCTTCCCTGGTGGCGCAGTGGTTGAGAATCTGCCTGCCAATGCAGGGGACACGGGTTCGAGCCCTGGTCTGGGAAGATCCCACATGCCACGGAGCAACTGGGCCCGTGAGCCACAATTACTGAGCCTGCGCGTCTGGAGCCTGTGCTCCGCAACAAGAGAGGCCGTGATGGTGAGAGGCCCGCGCACCGCGATGAAGAGTGGTCCCCACTTGCCGCAACTAGAGAAAGCCCTCGCACAGAAACGAAGACTCAACACAGTCATAAATAAATAAATAAATAAATAAAAGAACGTGAATTTCTTAAAAAAAAAAAAAAGAAAGAAAACTTACCTATAATATCTAATCTTATATAATAATTCAGGCAGGGCTAGAATGTCCTCTTAGGTTTACAGAAATGCCTAAGGCATTCTGATTTTCCCTCCATCTGCACAGGAAAGAGCATAATACTCTGCATACATGGAGAGGTTACATACGGGGGACCTCTGAGACACGGGAGAAAAATGATCAGGAAAAGGGTGACGGTTTGAACTTAAATCAGCCTAGAAAGAGAGATGAATTTGACTTCTAAAAAAGTGGAGACTGAATTTTTTAGAACTGAGAAGAAATAAGGGCTAACTGCTCAGAAGGTGTGAGAGAGCTACGGGAGCAATTCAGGGCAGTAAGAGTTGCGATGAGAGACTTTGTCAAAGGGTTATGTATGTGGAGCTGAAATAATTTTGAAAACTGACAATACCTGGTATTTGGTTAGTTTTTAAGATATCCCAAAGTCTTTCTTATACCATCCCCACAATTATTTCTCGGAAATCAGCGTATGCTGGGCAACCAGGTTTGAGTGAGAGACAGAGCCATAAGGAAGAATTTGGGGGATATGTCTGTGTGTAAGAATAAATACTATGGCCAAATCCACTACTAAAAATTCATTGTATTTCGGGACTATGTATCAGTCACTGTGGTAGGCACTGGAGATATACTTTTATGAAGAAGATATAGTCCTAATTCTCAGAAATTCACAGTGCAGTGAGAGCAGCATATCCAGGGAGCTATAGGACCAACTATACTGGGGAGTCAATTTATTTATTCTTGAGGATAAGGGATGGTTTCTTTGAGCCCTTAATATAAAACTGATTCTTAAAGGATAAGTAGGAGTTAAGCAAAAGAGGATCTGGGGAATATATAGGTTGAGGTGTCAAGCTATGCTGGTGGGAGCTTAAACACGTTCCAGCTTTGCAAAAACACAGAGTAAGAGGGAATGGCTACAAGGAGCTGTAACAGATCAATCTGCACAAAAAGTTTGAACACAGACAGTGAAGGGTGGTGTATTCCCTGATGACTTTACACTGTGTTCTAGTGGCAATGGGAAACCACCAACGGGAAACAGCAGGAGAATGACAATTATACATTCAAGTGAAAGACTTAACTTTGATGACAGTATGGGATATGGACTGAGGGGACACGACTGGAGGTAGAGAGAGCACTTAGAACACTGCTATAGTTACCAGGTGATGAACGTAGGTAATCTGAACCAAGGAAATAGAAGTGGAGGGGGAGAGAAGTGGACAGACACTGGCAAGACAGAATTGTCAGAATTTGGTGTGGGAAGTAGTGGCTCAGGAGGAAAGGGATGGTGTAAGGAACAGTGTGTGGACACAGACAGATTCCTGGCTTGAGAATCAATATCTTTGCAAATAGTTTTCTTCTGAAGATTTACTTGGAAACTATTAAACCAGATAATAGAAAATTCAAGGTTTTGAGCTATTCAGCTAAAAAATAGTAAATAGCCCACTGGTATAAGACAGCAGCATTGCAAAATTAGTACGGCCCATAAATATGTTTGAGAAGCTAGCATTTACATAAATTACACCTTAGCGAGTTTGCTTTCATTCATTCTTCCAGTCAGTTCAGTTCTGGTTGTAGGAACAGGAGAATGTTTGGATCCTCAGGAATAATTTCCATGAGAAATCATTTGAAAGAAGTAAATGAAGACAAGTTGTCTGTAACACTCAGGAATTCTGGAAAGAAACATCACTTAGAATCAAAAGCAATTAATTTGTGTCTGTTTCAGTAGATCATAGTGTGATATTAGCTCTCATTTAAGTTCATAGTTAGGATAGCCAGGCAATAGATATCATAGATTCCTTAGTTAAACATTCTGAGTGATACCATGTAGTCTTTTTCTGAAATTTAGATGGCAATCAATATTTTCTTCATCATGAATTTCACACTCAGTCACCAAAGCAGACACCTTGGTACCATTTTTAAATTTATTTATTTATTTATTTATTTTTTGGCTGTGTTGGGTCTTCGTTTCTGTGCGAGGGCTTTCTCCAGTTGCGGCGAGCGGGGGCCACTCCCCATCGCGCTGCGCGGGCCTCTCACCATCGCGGCCTCTCCCGTTGCGAAGCACAGGCTCCAGACGCGCAGGTTCAGTAGTTGTGGCTCACGGGACCAGCCACTCCGCGGCATGTGGGATCCTCCCGGACCGGGACATGAACCCGTGTCCCCTGCGTTGGCAGGCGGATTCCCAACCACTGAGCCACCAGGGAAGCCCCTTGGTACCATTTTTGATTCACTACTTTATGCTCCTCAGTTTCTTACCACTCATCCTATACTTCCATACAGTGCTTCTTTCTATTCCTTAAAAATGTCGTCAAATTACATATTTTCCCAACCCCGAGCCTTTGCTGATACTCTCCCCTTTCGTTGAATTGCCTTCTACTGTCTTGTCTTCCACCTTGCCACTGTCAGGTCTCCCTTTTTTTTTTTTAGAAATTCACGGTCTTTTATTTATTTATTTATGACTGTGTTGAGTCTTCGTTTCTATGCGAGGGCTTTCTCTAGTTGCGGCAAGTGGGGACCACTCTTCATCGCGGTGCGCGGGCCTCTCACCATCGCAGCCTCTCTTGTTGCGGAGCACAGGCTCCAGACGCGCAGGCTCAGCAATTGTGGCTCACGGGCCCAGTTGCTCCGTGGCATGTGGGATCTTCCCAGACCAGGGCTCGAACCCGTGTCCCCTGCATTGGCAGGCAGATTCTCAACCACTGCGCCACCAGGGAAGCCCAGGTCTCCCTTTAAAGGTTCCCAATCCTTCTTCTTATACCACAGAGGACAGAATTCAGCACATACTCATCTAGTCTCCTACAACAGAGTGTGTGTGACCATTTTATAGGCTTCGATTCATTGTTTCACATTTGTTTACAGATCCATCTCTCCTCCTTGACTTCAGATGCTTGAAGGCAAGAACTACAGCTTACTCACTGGGGTATCATCAGCCCTAGCAACCGTGCTTTGCACCCAGCACACAACTAACGTTCATCAAATATTTCTAAAATGAATTGATGTGAGATTGTTGCCCAGGTTTCTTACTGGAAGACCTATAATTTATAATCTCTGAATTTTATTTCCTAGGTAACATAAAAATAATATAAGAAATGTTTAGTGGTTTCTTTAAAAAGAGAGACAATGCTTGGCTTTTACAGATAAATGCAATAGGGTAGCTACTAGGGGACATAATTTTCATAGGTAAAGCCACCGGTCTGGGTTACAACTTTATAGCCCTCTAATTGAGAGACAGGCTGAATCACAAACTCTCTCTTTTTTTTTTTAATTTTTATAAAGAATGAATTTATTTTAATAGAATACTTACAGGAATAGCATAGAGAACCGACATTACAAATATGTATTTGCACGTATAAGAAGTCAACTAGAAAAGTGTAGTCAACAAACTCTCTTATTGTGCTGGCTTTCAATTTAGAGAAGTTGACTTTAAACAGTCAACCATTAATCCTTTCGATGGGAGCTTTTTGGCACAGATGAAATTTTCTCCAAATAAGGATAAAGTGCACACACACAACAGGCCTTATCTCTTCTGTGCTGATAATGATTTTTCTTGTTAAATTCGCAGAGTAATTGGATGTGTTTGCTAATTTAATTTAAGTAAACCACTTATCTGTCTCATCATTAGCATAATAGAGTTTCCCCACAGCTCTGTAGAAATTGAACAAAATGAGGGGGGAAAGGTGTTTTTAGGAGATGGCATTAGAGGCAATGAATTGCAAGGGAGCAGAAAATGACACATGCTGATTAAATTACCTTTTCTTTAAAAAAAAGCAGTAGGAAAATGCTTCACCGTGGCACCTGCTTTAGAAAGGGCAGCACAGACAAGAGAATGTAGCATCTCCAGAAGTTGAGAGAAAAAGTTAAGGTGCAATACAGAGTCTCTAAGATTGAAAGGATAGATGGATGGAACTTCTTGAGAAGAATGGGAATATTGATTCTAACATAAATTTAAAGCTGATTATTATACATAGCTGAAAAAGTTAAAGTCCAAGTAGGAGAGCACTGAAGGAAGATATTTTGGAATACTTACTCTTTTGGAAAACAATCTATAAGGCCCAATAAGGATGTGTATTCTTGCTGCTCCCTTTCTACATTCCTTTGGTCTTTCACATTAGGAGGTTCTATCTGCTGCCAAAGCTTAAACGCTCTTGAGCATTGTATTAGGAAGGGTTGCTAGATTCTCTGACCTGCTTCCTTGTGACAAGGTCACTTCAGCAGGATGCTGAGTGGGAACTGCCAAGACAACATTATTTTTGGAACACAGGTAAGTTGCCTTCATTAAAATAATTTATTTTTCCTGGACTTAATTCTTGGCAGAGATTTTGATTCCTTAGCTCTGGGAAAAAAATACAAATTATCTCTGAAAGAAAATGTGCTTACCATTTTCCTCTTTCAAGTTTGTTGAAGTCGAAGCAATAATGGTGGAAGACAGAAGCAGAAAAGGAAGGTGGGCTTGAGAGCATGAAGATGTGGCTGTGAGAGCAGAGGAGTGGGCAGGCATAAGCCTTGGCCCGTGCCCAAGAAAATTAAAAGGTGATGCTGGATGTTGGGAAACTCATGACCAGCTAAAGCCTCATACATAGATTCTGATCTGACAAAAACTTCTGGTTAATTGATTAAATCATTTTGCCCCCTGGGCACCTTCTGTTTAGTATGCAACTATAAAAGTGTTTTATTATTTAATTTATTATCTCAGGGTTAAAATTGCAGTGAAATTATTGAAAAAATAGCACCATGTAGAAAGTTTTTTCACAAAATTTCATATTTAAACCAATTACTTTTAATTTCTATTATACAGTAAATTATAATAAAAGCCATTTACTTTTCTTCAGCATTCTCATTTCTATAAACTTGCTAATTATGCTATTCCCATTAAGTGAATATGTTTTTAATAAACAATAAATTCATCTCAGGGTACAGATAGTTACCACCAAGTGACTTTATCTCTAAATTTCTTTTCTTCTTATAAAGCAAATTTTAATGTTTACTTTAAGTTTTGTTTCTAGCCCCACTCCTACCCCACAGGAAAATTGGGGGTGCTGTATGAATGAGAATCCATTTTTATCTCATCTCATTCTTATACCTTAATGATTTGCATAGGCTTAGCCTGAAAAACAGCATACCTTGGCTGTTCCCCCAGCCCTCATATCTTCTTATACCCAATCCTCATATCACTTTCTGTCTGTGATCCTGTTAACCAAGTCATTTCCCTCCTGAGATGGTTTCATAGGGCTATGATGAAAGAAATTTAGGACTACAGAGGCTGGGCTGGTGATGCTGACATTCTGTAAAAAATGTGAATGGGTTTTTGGTATTTCCACTTCCAAACTTATTGGAGTAACTGTATGATGTAACTGTCTTTGGAAATTGGAGAACAAGCTTAGCAGAACACTGATTCATGACAGGAAGGAAGCAAATGATATAAGAACAGTGATCACCACATTATTCTGTTTGGAGGAATTTTTTGAACAATGGTGAATGAGGGGGAACCCAAGCAGAACATGGCAGGTTTGCTGCATTAAGGAGAAGAGAACAGGTTCAGGTAGACTGAAATGACAGGTCTTTGCACAGTAGACTCTCAGAGAGGAGGAGGTACAAAGAAAAAGAGTTTCAATAAATATGTATGGCGTCAGTTGCTGAATACTAATGTATGCTTACATAGAGTGTAGTTCTATAATCGGGGTAAATAACATCTGGAGCATTGTAACCTGAGCAATTCCCTGAGCATTCTCAGTGCATTCTGACCAGCTAGAGTGGAGACTGCACTGAACACCCAGAACATTTAGTGGAGACTACAAACAGTAGAAGACTAAAATAATGGATCATGAAAGTTAAGAATAAGCCTTAAGGGAAAAAGCTGATCCAACTTAATTGATTGATTTCCAGAAAAAACTTGAACCTTTTTTAAAAGAAGGCAAAAATTCTAGAACTCAACAAGGCAAAAAATATCCAGCATTAATTGAATTTACTAGACATGCAAAGAATCAAAAAAATGTGTCCCATATCAGATCAGTCAACAGAAAAAGACCCAGAAATGACAAGAAATGATGGAATTAGCAGAAAAAGACTTTAAAATAGCTATACTAAATATGCTAAAGGATTTTAAAAATTAGTATAATGATAAAGAAAATGTGAAACATAAAAATAACAAAAAGGAATACTTAAAGAAGAATTATAAAATATGTGAAATGAAATATCACTGCGTGTGTTTATCAGCACACTACATATTGTAGAAGAAAAGATCAGTGAACTTGTAAGGACAGCAATAGAAAATTTCTGAATGGAAGCACAGAAAGAGAAAAGACCAAAAAGTGATGAGCAGAGTGGCACTGATGTGTGGGACAAAATCAAGTGGTCTAATGTATCTGTAATTGGCGTCTCAGAAGGATGAAAGGCAGTAAAATATTGGAAAGAGCTAATGACTAAAATTTTCAGAATTGATCAAAACCATAAACTCCTAGAGGGAAACATAGGGAGAACACTCAGAGAAAAATCACAGCAATATCATTTTGGATCCATCTCCTAGAGTAATGAAAATAAAAATAAAAATAAATTAATGGGACCTAATTAAACTTAAAAGCTTTTGCACAGCAAAGGAAACCATGAACAAAATGAAAAGACAATCCTCAGAATGGGAGAAAATATTTGCAAACAATGTGACCAACTGAAAAGGGATTAATCTCCAAAATATATAAACAGTTCATGCAGCTTAATATCAAAAAAACAAGCAGCCCAATCAAAAAATGGGCAGAAGACCTAAATGGACATTTCTCCAAAGAAGACATACAGATGGCCAAGAGGCACAGGAAAAAATACTCAATATCACTAATTACTAGAGAAATGCAAATCAAAACTACAATGAGGTATTACCTCACACTGGTCAGAATGGGCATTATCAGAAAATCTACAAACAATAAATTCTGGAGAGGGTGTGGAGAAAAGGGAACCCTCTTGTACTGTTGGTGGGAATGTAAATTGATACAGCCACTATGGAGAACAGTATGGAAGTTCCTTAAAAAACTAAAAATAGAAAGACCATATGACCCAGCAATCCCACTACTGGGCATATACCCAGAGAAAACCATAATTCAAAAAGACACATGCATCCCAATGTTCATTGCAGCACTATTTACAATAGCCAGGACATGGAAGCAACCTAAAAGTCCATCAACAGATGAATGGATAAAGATGTGGTGCATATATACAATAGAATATTAGTCAGCCATTAAAAGGAACAAAACTGGGTCATTTGTAGAAACGCGGATGGACCTAGAGACTGTCATACAGAGTGAAGTAAGTCAGAAAGAGAAAAGCAAATATCGTATATTAACGCATATATGTGGAATCTAGAAAAACGGTACAGAAGAACCGGTTTGCAAGGCAGAAATAGAGACACAGATGTAGAGAACAAACGTATGGACACCAAGGGGGGAAAGTAGTGGGGTGGGGGGTGAATTGGGAGATTGGGATTGACATATAGATACTAATATGTATACAATAGATAACTAATAAGAACCTGCTGTGTAGCACAGGGAACTCCACTTTGCTGTACAGTGGAAACAAACACAACATTGTGAAACAACTATACTCCAATTAAAAAAAATATTTTTTAATTGGCTTTATTGCCAGTGGGGGGGAAAATCCTTTGAGGAGTTTGATATGAATTACTTTGAATTGATAGATTTATTTTGATGTAATTAATTTTAATAAAATTTTAATTTGAGAATAGTTTTATATTTACAGAAAATTTCAAAGATAATAGAGAGAATTCCCATATAGCACATACCCAGTTTTCCCTACTATCAATATTAACAGCTTACATTAATGTGCACATTGTCAGAATTAATGAATCAACATTGATACATTATTATCTACTGTTACCCATCTTTTATTCAGATTTCCTTCATTTTTGCTAATCTCCTTTTTCTATTCCAGGATCCCATTAAAAAAAAAAAAAGAAGAAGAATGAAATAATGCCATCTGCAGCAACATGGATGGACCTGGAGATTATCATACTAAGTGAAGTAAGTCAGACAGAGAAAGACAAATATCACATGATATCACTTATATGTGGAATCTAAAAAGAAAAATGATACAAATGAACTTATTTACAAAACAGAAACAGACTCACAGACATAGAAAACAAACTTATAGTTACCAAAGGGGAAAGGTGGGGGGAGGGGGAATAAATGGGAAGTTTGGGAATGACATATACACATTACTATATTTAAAATAGATAACCAACAGGACCTACTGTACAGCACAGGGAACTCTGCTCAATATTCTGTATTAAACTAAATGGGAAAAGAACTTGAAAAAGAATAGATACGTGTATATGTATAAGTGAATCACTTTGCTGTACACCTGAAACTAACACAGCATTGTTAATCAACTATACCCCAATATAAAATAAAAATTAGAAAAAAAAGAAGGCTCCAAAAAGATAAAAATTTAAAAAAAGGAATACTTATCTTCCAAATGTTGACGTAACATTTCCTGATTTTGGAGTGAGTTTCAGCGGAACTTGAAGTTTCATCACAAGTGGATGATTAGATAGGCATGGCTATCATCCTCACACTCACTCTATTGCAAAATACCGCTTGACTGAGGGCTCCTATCTGAAAGATTATTTAAGAAAAATGCACAATTGTAACCAATAAAAAAACACTACAGTGGTCCTTGTCTTAAAGTTTAAAATAAAGAACATATCATTTAATTATTTAACAGAAGGGAACAGTAAATGTAACAGAAGAAACTGAAGAAATTTTATTTATTTATTTATTTGGCTGCCTGGTGTGGCATGTGGGATGCAGGATCTGAGTTCCCCGACCAGGTATCGAACCCCGGCAGTGAGAGTGCTGAGTCCTACCCACTGGACTTCCAGGGAATTCCCAGCAGTGAACATCTTAAACACAGTATAAATAACTGGTTTTAATAACAAATTTTATAAAATATAGCAAATCTTTAATCATACTCATATCGTTAAATTAATATTATTGTGGAAAGTAAAATTAGGTAGATCACTTGATTTTCATTTTGCTAGCTATATGCTATCAAAAATCACATCACATTTCAGTTCTGCTTGGAACAAGCTTGTGATCTTAGGCAAATCAATAAACTGTTCTGAACTTTAGTTATCCTGTTTGTCAAATTACTGGTTTATCTCTTCAAACTCAAAATTTCTATACTCACAATATTTTTCTCTAGGCATTTAAAGCTATTCATAACTACTTTATTGTTTTTCAAATCAATATTGTTTTATAAGTGAGAAATACAGGAACTTTCCTGGTGGCACAGTGGATAAGACTCCAAGCTCCCAATGCAGGCAGTCCAAGTTCGATCCCTGGTCAGGGAACTAGATCCCACATGCATGCTGCAACTAAGAGTTCACATGCCACAACTAAGGAGCCTGTGTGCCACAACTAAGGAGCTGGTGAGCCGCAACTAAAGAGCCCTGGAGCCACAAATAAGGAGCCCACCTGCTGCAACTAAGACCCAGCACTACCAAACAAATAAATATTTTTTAAAAAAGAAATGCATAATAAGTTTCTTAAACATTCATTTTTAAAAATTTAATGTAACCAATTATTTCTGAAAGACAAAGTTACTTGTTCCTGTCATTATCAAGTTGATGTTTCATTTACAAAACAATCTCCTCATTAACTATCAGCTAGTATCTTGATTCTTTTGATTTTTAATTTAATTACTAATATATTCTATTATTAATCTACTATGGAAAGTTTGTGATTATTTTAATCTGGTTTGAGTTTTACACTCTTAGAAACGTGAAAAGTATCTTTATATACCAAAAACTTGGCCTGGTAATCAAATAAAAATCTTTCACTCTGTTTCAAAATTATTTTCTCTATTTCAAAAGGCTGCTCATTACTTGACTAAAGGTGGCACCACTGAAATTAAATTACAAAAAATGTAAACTATGTTTTGGTCCCATTTTCTACTGTAGACATTCCATTTTATATAAAATGTGCTATTTTTGGCCATTGTACACAAAATGTAAAGCACGATTTCTATATTATTTCTCAAAATGTGCTCTAAGCAATCATCACACTAAATATACTTTATTTTTATTCTGTTTTAGCATAATGTTGTAGTAGAAAGTAATAGGAAATAACCAATGAGACAAATAACATTTACCAATTCCCACTCAACAGATGAAAAAAATACTCTGTAATTGGATTTATAATTGCAAATTTCAGTAAGATGTATATTAACAACATGGATTTAAGTCATTTTCAGCCTTTTCATGTTGAACAGCTTTAGCAGAGGTAAGCGGTCTAGCTAAGTCATTTTAGGCATACATGTGATAAATTCTTTCCTCACTAGACAAGGGGTTAGTTACAAGCTCTAATGGAACTGAATAAAATGAAATGTGAATGGGATTTATCATCAATTTCAAGCAAAGATTCCTTTGAACTAAGAAGAACTAAAGACTGCTTTACATCAAAGGTGCAGTTTTAAAGCTGAGGGTGTTAATGATGTGAATCATGACCTTTTGATTTCTTTAAAATATTTTTATATGACTCATAATGAGATTAACAGTGGGCATTATTTCCAGATATCTGAAATGTAGGCACCAGACTTTTGTTATTCAAAATGACCCATTGGAAAATCTTTGCCTAACCATCCTCAGAATTAAAGAAAGTAACAGTTACAAATTAAAATTTCTTCATCTCTCAAAAAAGTTTGCTTAATTTCCTCATCCACACCAAATGAAACTTAACTTGAAAAGAAACAAATGATTATTAATTATAAAAGTCTGTGCATTATATTTCAGTCATCAAAAAACTTAACACTAGGGCTTCCCTGGTGGCGCAGTGGTTGAGAATCTGCCTGCTAATGCAGGGGGACACGGGTTCGAGCCCTGGTCTGGGAAGATCCCACATGCCGCGGAGCAACTAAGCCCGTGAGCCACAACTACTGAGCCTGCGCGTCTGGAGCCTGTGCTCCGCAATAAGAGAGGCCGTGATAGTGAGAGGCCCGCGCACCGTGATGAAGAGTGGCCCCCGCTCGCCACAACTAGAGAAAGCCCTCGCACAGAAACGAAGACCCAACACAGCAAAAATAAATAAATAAATAAATTTAAACCTTCGACCACTCGAGATATGTCAGCATTTCTGCTTAGTAACTGGCATATAAAAAAAAAAAAAAAAAAACACTATACTGGCATTAGCAATAGAGTACTGCCATTTAGAACTGTCAGTTTAATTCAATTTATTTTCTAGTTTCAAAAATAATTTTATTTTCTTTAAATGAATGTTATTCTGGTTCTAATAGAAACATGGTGTATGCTGAGTTCCAAATCTTGACACTTCATGGAAACTACATGGAACAACTACAAGAACAAAATAAATGAACAAACTAAAAAGATCCAAAATCTTGTATCTTCAGCAAAACGTGGAAACAAAGAAAATAGGAAAACTCAAAACTAGACCTATGTGAAGCCAAAGGTATTCCTTTAAAAAAAAAAAGACAAAAATCTACTTAACAAAAGTCCACAAAATTTAAGCAAGTTTTATATAAAAGAGGATTTCCAAATGATCAATAAAGATATTAAAAGTTCTCAACATCATTGGTCATCAGGGAAATCCAATTTACAAGAGTGATGATGTATGACTACATACCCACTAGAAGTTAAAATTAACAAAATGACAATAGCAAGTATAAGCAAGGATTGAAGCAGCTGGAAATTTCGTACTCTGTTGTTGGAGTGCAAACTGTTACAACCAGTTAGAAAACTGTTTGGAATTATCTACTAAAAATGAACATTCACATAAGTCAACAATTCACCTCTGAGCTATAAACCGCCCCCCACCCATGTACATATGTATGCAATATAAGAAACTAACAAGAATATTTATAGCAGTGCTATTACACTGGACAAAAACTGGAGATGTCCAAATACCCACCCACAATAGAATGTATAAATAAATTCTTTGGTATATACATACATGAATACTATAAAACAATGAAAATGAATAAACTGCTTCTTTAGAATGTAAACAATAACAATATGAATGAGTCTAACCTGTGTAATGATAATTACATAGAATAGAAACTGGATATAAAGATGCATAATTTATGATTTCATTTATATGAAGGTCAAAACAGTCAAGACATTTCTTTGATGATAAAGTCAGAATAGTGGTTATCCAGGGGATATTAACTGGATGAGATATGAATGAGGCTTCTGCAGCACTGTTAAGGTTCTATATCTTGACCTGAGTGGTGGTTTTATAGATGCCTCCAGCTCTCCACTCAAGATGTGTGCATAAAATACATCTATCTATCTATATCTGTCTACATTAATAAGGAAGCTCTGTATATACTGACATAAACAAATTATTGAAGATACATTAGATGAAGAAAGGAAGGTACAGAACAATTTTTATGTTATGTACTGCTTGTGTAAGAGAAGTATCAAAATGAGAACATGTATTAGTTTACATTTGTATTTTCATAGGATGAATACACAAGAATCTGTCAATGTGATTAGCTGTGGGAAGTAAAGGAGTGGATGGGAAACTGAAGCAACAAGGATGGGGTGAGATGATACTTTCGATGTATACCTTTAATACCATTTTGACTTTGAGCAACATTAATGTATTCCCAATTTTAAAAATATTTTTTCATGCGTAGATGTTCCAAAGATGAAAAAATTGAATTGTTTGCTACCTTTGTCCCTCAAAATTGCTGGAATTCAGAGCTGTCTTGTCTTTTCTATAAAATAGTGCCTCCTTTTTAAAGAATGTACTTTCCTTTCAGATGATCCCAACTTTGTCCATGATGGCATCAAATATATACAAATATACAAATGATTTGCCATTGAATTCTGAATATGAGAGGGAGAGAGAGAGTTGTTCTCTAAGCGAAGACATATGTTAATTGTTTTAAGATGCAGTAGTATTTATTTTGACACTGCCTTCACTAACTTACATTGCTGAAACACCTTCAGACCTTCTAACAAATGTTCAATTCTGTGGCAGTGTCTAGGGTACATGAGTCAATTGGTGTTCTGTCTCAGCTTTTTATTCGGAGCACTACCTTTTCACAGATATCTTACAAGCTCCGTGGGTTCCGATTCAGTGGTTTGAAGGATATTCTGCTGTCACTGATTTATAGCAGCTCCATGAAAAGAACACAAAACAGTGAATTTTTTTAAAGCAAAATTTTTTTTGCCAGTGGTGATGTTCCCATTTTTGTGTTTGTCTCATGCCGGTCTGGCTTTCATTTGATGCTTTAGCTCATGACACTTAGCAACGCTAGGTCTCCAGTTCAGAGCATAGCTGGACCATTTAATAACAAAACCAGAAGGGTGTTTGAAAGGTCTTAACAATATTACTTTCCAAGGTATTTTCCTGTAACTTTCCTCACCAAAGATGAATGACCTTGTGTGGCAGGAACATTTGTTTTTATTTCGAGATGAAGAACTGAGGAACAGAGAAGATGAATGACCAGAGTTACTCTAGAATTAGAATCTGACCTCAACTTTGAGGACCCTTAGGCCACAGGGCTCTCTACCACAGCAAACTTGTTCTGAAAACATATCTGACCTGGAAACTCTACTCAGAGAGATCCTGAGGGATCCATCCTACTCAGAGGGATCCCAACCTCTTATTAACTTATTTAAGAGAGTTTTGGATGTAGTGGGGGGAAAAAAGTAAAATACCCTAATGACCTAAGGCAAGCAGTTAGTTCTTGCTAAAATTTCAACATGGAGAATTGACTCAGAAATTGATGATCTTGAAGAGGGCACATGGCCTGGAACTGAACATGGCTGTATGAGAAACCAATAATTTTTTTTGCTATTACCACTTTATTAATGTGCACTTCTTCTGAAATTTGTATGACTCTTAATTATTAATATGCACTAATTCATCATTTATTTTGAGCTTTCCTTTAGAGTCTAAATGTGTTTTTGTTAGCATCTGTTTTTCTTACTTATTTTGTTAACCTGCATCTTTGGATGCATTGAGATTAATTTAAAGAGAGTTGTTTTCTTTTTATTTGGGGTCTTTCAGTGACTTTTGACTTTTTTACAGTTAAATTGTGTGGAAAAATAAAACTATTTTTATACACAAAGGGAAGCATCCACAGAAATTTCTAAATGTTTTATGGACATATATGATTATTGAAGGGGAACAGGTACAGGGTAGCAGCAGTACTGGCCTGAAAGGAGTAGGGCAAAGAGTGTTGTTAGAAGGCCAGTTCCTGGAAAATGGTGCTGAGTTTCCACATCTTAATGAGTGTGTAAATTACAGAGGAAGCTGATGATGGTGGAGACTTAAATGGAGTCACACAGCGTGGGTTATATGCAGCGGATTAGAAAACAGAAGATTCCGGTTCTCAATCTAGTTCTGTTACTAGTTAGCAATCCCTTTGGCACGTCACCTAACATCTTTGAGATTCAGTTTCTTTATCTCTAAAGCAAAGGAATGAAACTCTTAAGGTCCTTTTAGGCTCTCACGTAGAAAAAAGCAAGTCTTTGCACACAGGATTACATTTCTAACACTGATTATAATTTAAAAATAAATTTTGAGATGCTGGATAAACTAGTCAAAATTTGTAACAGCACCCTAAGGACAAAGTTAAAGGCATTTGGGAGCTAGCAGACTAATGTCCTAGGCCTGGCTTTGACGCGGTTGGTGAGTGGGCAAATTTATGCATTTCTATAGGGATTAGGTTTGTTTTCTGTATTGCCAGTTGGGCTAGATTGTCTCTGAGTTTTCAATCAGCAATAATATTGGCTATTCTCTTTGATTTTTCCAGTAAAATAACTCAAAGAAATAATATGAGTCCCTCAATATACAGTTTTAGTTTCCACAATATTTCCATGAGGCGTTTTGACAGGGATGTACCAGAAGGAAACAATATACCAGCACTTTTCATGGGAATTATTTCTAAAAAGTCTTGCCCCATTATCAGGCTTTATGAAAACTAAACGTAAATTTAAAACCTTGGGTAGTTATTTATTTTCTATAGACCTTCATCTATTAATAAGAGGTAAAGTGTGGGGCAGAGTAAAGAGTTGGGATGGGTAGCTCATACCAATTAGACAAAATGAAGAACTAAAACAGTTATTAACTACTTACATATTCATGACCAATACGACATGAATTATGAGTGAACTACTAAAGACAATGACTTTTAACCAACCATTTATCTTTTCCTTTTAAAATGTAAAGCACAAACATGAAAGGGCTAGAAATACTTTATTTGATGGACTCGTACGAACAGATGAGAGTTTAGTTAGTATTTTTCATGTGCTATTATCATTGTAACTTTAAGCAGATAAACCTTAACAATTATTATTAATATTGTTAACATCATAATTCATTCGTCTAATTCTAATTACAAGAAATTGTCATATTTTATTTTTTTATCAAACAGTTTTCATAATGAGCGTGAAAGAAACAATAATATAATATAGAAAGGCACTCAGAGGGAAAAGTAGTGCCACATCCAAAAGTATTATTTCAGAAAATTTTTTTTATGTCATATCCACATTAAGATATTTTGTCAGTCTCCACAGTACGTCTGTGAGGTATAAGGTTGTTTGTCCTGAAATCCCTATTTTACACACAGGGAAACAAGCGCAGTATGTTTAGCAAATTTTCCAAGGCCACATATTGTGTCAGGATAGCACTGGGAAAAGAATTTGTCTCTGATACTTTTCTTATATAGTCCAGTGCCTAACGCAGTGCCCTAGAAAGAGTAAATGCTCAATAGTCACTGAAGGAAAAGAATGAAACCATTCTTCTCTATGAAGTTGAGAAAACTGTCATATTTGCTCTCTATTCCTTTAGTCATTAAATTGGACACGCTGGGGCAGCAGTTGAGCAATAAGCTTCATCCACTGTCCTTTCCACAAGTTTCCATTGTTACATGAAGAGGCTTTACAAGATGGTACCATCTGGTCAGTACGGAAGTTACACACTTCCAGGCACCCCCCCATAAGGAGTGTCATTAATCTTGGTTCATTGTACCATTGGCTTTTGTGGTGTAACTTAGGTCCATCAGCCTGTGGCCAAGATCAACTTTTCACAAAAGTCACTGAAAATTCATTATTAATAATTAACATGTTACTGATGCCCTACCCTAATGATATTCTAGTAAAACAGAGTTCTACATCTTGGACCTAAAGAACTTAGTTGCAGCCCTTGAAAATAAATGACTTGGCTAGTGTCGGCTCTGGCTACTTCAGACTTTGCTGAAGATAATTATAAAGCCAGAAAGAATAACTCAATTTATTTCCTGAGTTAATGTGTCATAAGTTGAATTGCAACTGTAAACATGATAAAGGTCACAGTGGCGTGACTTCTACTTTTATTTATTTAAGTATTTTGGCCACGCCACACAGCATGCGGGATCATAGTTCCCCGAGCAGGGATGGAACCCTTCCCCCCTGCAGTGGAAGTACAGAGTCGTAACCGCTGGACCACCAGGGAATTCCCTGGCATGACTTTTAGAGTTGATAGAAAAATGTGGTAAAAAACACAAGTGTTTACATCACTGGGAGACAAAAGGATGGCAAAACTATAGTAGTTATTCCCAGTGATGCATCACCAAATAAGTTAAAGATTGTCATTCATTTCATTGACACTGGTAACCAATTACCTAAAAAATAAGTAAGACATCTCATGAAGCACTTACGGTTAAAATGTATTCCTTCACCTCTAATGACATTCATATTTTTCTGTTTTGAGAAATAAAACCTGTTTAACTCCATAGAATGATCCTATTAAAATGAAATGAAAATACTCTTGTATCTGTCACCCAAATTTAGTGATTGATCTAAAATTTCACCCAGGTGACACTTTCACTAGGGCACAGTCTGGAGAAATCTGACAATTCTACATCTCATTTGCTTATACTTAAACAAATGATTCACCAGACTTGCCTAATTGGATAGTGTGTTTCCACTGGAGTGAATGTCTTAATAGTATTTCAAGACAAATCTTAGAGATAAGATTCATCAAACATTTCTACTCCATCTTATCATGTCTAAAGGTCAGAGATATTCTGAGCTCTAAAAGAGCATCACAAGGAACTTAAAGCATTCTTTGGTGCAACTGTTACTCATTTTTAGAGCATAGTCACAACTAAAATAGAGACAGACAGAAATCAAATCAAACTATTAAACATCTAAAAAAAAATGGTTCTGAAGAACCTAGGGGCAGGACAGGAATAAAGACGCAGACGTAGAGAATGGACTTGAGGACACGGGGAGGGGGAAGGGTAAGCTGGGACGAAGTGAGAGAGTGGCATGGACATATAAACACTACCAAGTGTAAAATAGATAGCTAGTGGGAAGCAGCCGCATAGCACAGGGAGATCAGCTCGGTGCTTTGTGACCACCTAGAGGGGTGGGATAGGGAGGGTGGGAGGGAGACACAAGTGGGAGGGGATATGGGGATATATGTATATGCATAGCTGATTCACTTTGTTATAAAGCAGAAACTAACACACCATTGTAAAGCAATTATACTCCAATAAAGATGTTAAAAAAAAACTATTAAACATCAGCTTACTGGGTAAATTGAGTTTAGATACCTACATGATGTAAAAGAGCAGCTTTTGTATAAGCTCCTATACCCTTTAAACTTAAAGCATAGTCCGTGTTTTCACTTAAAAGTAAATATCTAACTGAAGCCAGAAATTTCATTTTGTCATTGTATCAATTATGTTTAAAAGACCATTATTAAGTAAAATTTAACTTAATTTGTGAACAACCCTACAGTGAGTGGAAATGGAAAAATATAAGTACCCACACCCAGCAACAAACAAAAGACAGATTCTTGAGCGCCAGACCCTCCAACTTGTCTACTTATCATTCAATCCCTTTGCTCACTCTTTCTTTCTACACCAGGCAGAAGAGTAAAATATTTTCAAAGAAATTCCCCGGACTATATGATTTCAATTGCACGTGCCACTCTGGACAAACAGAAGATCCTATTTTCAAAGTCTTAAAGCACTTGTAAGGGCTGTGTATATGTGTCTTATTGTCTTTGTTGCTTCTCTCCTGGAGAACTTGGTTGGCCAGAGCTCTCTCCAGGGCGGTGTGCAGGAGTGACAGGAAACTGAAATCCATAGCCATTGTAGCCATCCAAGTAGACACACTGGAAGAAGCTGATGGGGCCTAAAGAATAGAGGATGATGATTTATTAAAACAAGCAGAATGTGATTAGGAACAGAGGTGAAACACTGTGAGGCAGTCTAATACAATACATATGGACATGGGTTCTCCAGCCAGATAGCCTTGGCAACAACCAGCAAGCTCCTCACATGTAAAATCAAGACAACAACAAAAGACCTCACAGAAATATTGTGGAAATTAAATAAGTTCATATATGTGAACCACTTGAAATCCTTCCTGGCACACAATAAGCCATTATTAAAATGATAATAAAAAAAGCCTGGCATGGAAAGTCAAAGTGTTCAGTTTATAGGAATCTAGGATGTGCACAGTATTTGGAAAAACTGTTATGTAGTAACAGGTTTCAAAACATGAGCTTATCAATATGCAAGGTAACCAACGTGTGTGTGTGTGTGTGTGTGTGTGTGTGTGAATAACACCACAGAGAGCCTTGTGATTCGTAAAGTCTTGAGGTTTTCCACTTGCCCTTGCTCTGGAGGCTAGCACTCTCCTGAGATGGCACAGTGACTCTTTAGGGCAGTGCCTCCAGGTAGCAGCTCTGTTGTCAGAGTAGAAAACAACACAGGAAAGGAGTTAAAGCCCAGCGAGGCAGTGTGCGCATTGGATACAGCATGAGCTCTGGGCCCAGTGAGCCGAGGCTCCCAGGTAGCAGTTTTGTTAAGAGGTGGTGAGTTTAGCCCCTTCTCACCATGATGGACCCCTACTGACACTTCAGTGTGGTCCATCCTATCCATTTGCATTCTGTCAACCAACCACAGACTTCTTGCAGATGGCCAGGAAAGAGAATGACAATTGCAGCTAGCAGTATGTGGGATATGGGGGTGAGGGGCGTGCTGGCCAAATCCATATGAGCCTAAGGGCTTAGGAAGTAGAATAAAGCAAAGTGTGGGTAGAAAGAAGCCAAGGGAAGCAACAAGGGATTATTCTGATTTCATCATCCATGATGTCAACTGACTTTAATCATTGAGTTTTCAGTGATGAAAACAGTTTGGAGAAATCTTGAGTTTAGTTCTTCTCCTTTCCACTCTGTCTCATCCAGAATTGTTTTCTATTTTGTTCTAGCCTCAGACAGAGGCAGGAACACAACCCCCCTCCCCCCTGGGGGTTGGACGGTTACACAGAAGGATGGCAGTAAACAGCAGCACCAGTACTAAAAGGGGAAGAGTCCATCAACGACAGGCTACTTTCCAGCTGACCCTTCTGATCTGTAGGCACTGTTCTGACATTTATTTTATTGATGTCAAATAGTTATTAGTGAAAATATCATCATAGCTGCCTATTCTAGATCTTATATAAAAGGCTCATGAATATCAAACTGTAGAACTGCTTCATGGTAAGATGAAAATAGAAAATATTGTTTTGCTACAGTAAATCCCCAAATGAACTTAAAGTACTTGATACCTTGGTACTTTTTTTTACTAAAATAATGGAATTATTTTATTTACTTACTTCTTTTTAATTAAACCTTTTATTTTGAGATCATTGTAGAGTCGCATACAGTTGTAAGAAATAATGCAGAGAGAGCCCACGTATCCTTCACCTAGTTTTCCCCAATGGTTAACATCTTTGCAAAACGATACTATAATATCCCAACCAGGAAACTGACATTAATATAATCCACCTATCTCATTATGTTTTAATATTTATTTATGAAATAAGAGATTTTGAGTGTTATGTGATAAAGCCACAATTTGTTATGAGTAGGTTAACAATTGGGAAAGCATTGCTATATAAATCAGACACATGCCCAGATTGACTTTATGGATTTTGCAACCATATCTGAAAGTATTAAAACTGCTTATTTCTTTATATTCCACACAACCTGATTATATGAAGGGTTATAATGAGTATCTCTCTTATCTGTTGCAGAAGCCCCAGAATCTAAACGGTGCTTAGAACATAGTAGGCACTTAATATTTGTTCAATAATTCAAGTATTAATACAGGAGGCATTTTCTATTATAGAGGGCATTTTTGTAATTTCCTTCAGAAATACACCTAAGAAACATTGTAAAGCCCAGAGAACATTATTGACATCATTTCCTCAGATAAATGTCTATTCTTTACTTTAAAAGCATTATGTGAAGCAAACTTAGGTTACACCTATTTTAAAAATTGCTTCCTTTAGTCTGTCCAGCAATGACTTTTATGCATATGTGAATTCAAGATGTATTACTTTACCATCTGAAGAAAAATATCTAATTTAGAAGTACTGAAATAATGAGAATCTTGGACATTGAATTTTGTAACTGCATATGAATATTGATTGCATTCTAAAATCAACGACCCCAAAGACTGAATATTAAGAGCCTGCCACATATCGAGAACAATCCAAAAGAACTTTCATTCTTAGAACGAGTTTCTAAGCAATTGAATTGCTGAGACCTATTTCTACATTTTTTTCTTTTTGATGTAAAAAATTTCAGCTGTCTTTTTATAAAGTAGACAGTAGCACACATTTAAGCACAGATTCGGTTGGAGTGCTCAGGATCAGAGCTGTGTAGAATGGTTTGCAATAAGTGCCACTTCCATCATTACTTTGTAATTCCTCCAAATATGTGCCACTTGCCTGACGCAAAAAATGCAGAACTTCTCTTTGAAATATAAGAGACCTACTTTAATGTTATTCTTCACATCTGTGCTAAAAATCTTTTTCTTCTAATACTGGTCTTCTTAAGGGAGTCTAAAGTTTCAATTTATATATACCATCTACAGAATGCCTCAGTAGTTTTAATCTTTTTAAAAAACTTACTTTTTTGCCTCTTTGTGGAAGGCACATCTTCAGCTTCTTCTAGTAGATAACAAAAATATGAAAGTAAATAACTTGTACATTCACAGCTATTATACAGATATGTAGGGAACTGAAAAATGTCTAAAAAATGCACAGTATGAAAGAAACAGGAGCTACTTGCCCTCCTTAGAATATACTCTAGGTTCTTATTCAGATTCTGTTCAGCCTTTAACTACAAAATTTAGTAAGTAAGAGCCAGGAATAGAAGAGGTGGCAATGAAAGAAAAGAATGGGAAATGTTACAGGCAATTGTTCAGATAGAAACTGGTCCTGATGTTAATGGAGGGCTAGCTGACACCCATTCCTTTCTCAGAAGAGGTCTTTGATGCTCAGAGTTATAATATGGTAAGGATGGAATCTGGCTATGAAACAAACATTTTAGTCAAAATAATTTTAAATTTGTGAGAGATGTAAGTTTTAATGATCATCCTTGTCCTGAAAGAATAGCAGCAGGCTAGTATTCTGTATCCTTTCCTTTTCTCATGTGATTCAAGGACTCTTTTGCTTGAGTGATATGTACCATGTGTATATCTAACAAAGGATAATTTGCCACTATCCATCTGAACCCCCTTTCCCAGGTTAGAAGTTCTTAACTGGTGTTCACAGATAAACTTTTGCGAGTTTCCTGTAAAACTCTGAAATGTTAAGATATGAGTGTGTGTGTGTTTCATCTAAAGTGGGTTTTAGATTTCATCAAATTCTAAATGAGTTCAAAAAACTTCCTTCTCAAAGTGTGATCCATGTACCAGTAGTTTCAGCATCGGGGAAACTGATATAAACACAGTTCTTGGTCCCCAACCTCAACTTATTTCATTTTAACAAGATTTCCAAATGATTTGTGTATAAAATTTTTTGAGAAGCTATGGTCTAGAAATAAAAAAATATATATTAAAAGTTACAGTTCTTAATAATTCAATTTTTTAAAAAATCTAAAAATTTTAGTATTCAAAAATATCTTAAGACGAGTGTAAATCATTTCATAAGAATCAGAAAACTATTCTCTTGTGTCTTTTCTCAAAGTGCTATTTTCCACACTGTTAATTAATTCCAGACACTGCCACAAAACTTATATTTTGATGACAAGAACACCTCTTAGGCAAACTCTTATTGTCCACAAGCAAGTCTGGAAGTAGAACAGTAAATATCTATCATATAACCAGCCAAACTAGGAAGCCAGGAAACCCTTCAGGAAAAAAATGCATTAAATTAAATTAGTTGAAAACCTTACAATACAGATGAGGAAATTTAGTCCTGGAAAAACTCGCCTAAGGTCATGTATCTGGTTGTAGCAAATTTTTCTGAGGTTTGAGATCTGTCTTCCTCCCTCCCTTCCTTCCTGCCTTCCTTCCTTCCTTCCTTCCATCTTTCCTCTATGCTATTGTTGCTAGTATAGGCAAGTTATCTTAATTTTTCTTAATAAACACATCAATCTCATATTTGAACATTTATGTGAACTTCCTGCTGTCAAATAACATCTCCCCAATCCTTGGTGAAACGATAATTTTGAAATATTGCTCTTGTAAGCAGATTGGCCAACAAATTATTCAATAATTACTTGTAAATAAATCAGTGTCCAGTTAGCCTTCAATATATGGAGAGATATATGTTTTCCAAATAACGTACAAAAACTGTTTGTTTACAAATAAGTCTACCTCTAAACATTGCTTAGGTAAAGCTGAAAACCAGATAAAGAATAGTTAAATAAAACAGACAGAAAAAATATTACAGACTTAAGAGAAAACTCATAGTGAACTGAAGATAACAATCTTACCTTTAGCTTTCGTTGAAGCTGGTACATCTTCAGAATCTTCTCCTAGAGAGTAAAGAAAGACATATCAATTCATGATCTATTTCTCAGATTTCCCAAAGACGAAATATTGTGTTTAAAGATTGTGAAGAGATAGAGGGTCTCAATCTATAAACTCAGCATGAAGTGTCTCTATGAATTAGAACTTTCTGACAAATAAGGCAACTTCTCTGACTTGGGCAGAGGGTGGGGAGGAAATAGATGCTGCGCCAGGAGTGTGATCAGCAGGCCGGCGAAGTCTGGCTAGGGCAAGGAGAGCTTGCAGTGACCCTCCCAAACATGCTTGTCCTCCTCTGACTCCTAAAACTGCTTCCCCAAACCACAATCACTTTTGGAATTTCGGGAATTTGAGGTAAATAAATTCATACACATATGGCAGATCAAGAGGAAAATCTCCACCCACGTATTTTATTAGCTGACTGACTTCTGACAATCGTAAAGGCAATGAAAAGGCACTAAAAGCTGAACAAAACTCAAATATATAAATGATGACTCTTCAGGTGCATAAGGTATATCGCTTGGTCTTTTGTGCAGTCTACTTAAAAGGTACATAGTGGAATAATGTGGGAGTAATTTTAAGTCGGAGATCATTCTAATACAACATGATAAAATGATCTTTAAATTTTTATATCAATTTTTTAGCACTTGTCATGATTGGAAAGAGGGTCATTTTTGTATTGTTTATTCAGATTTTGCATACCAGCTGTCCACAAATACAAAAGGGATAAAATAGGTTAGTATGCAAATTTTCTCTAATAGGGAAGAAATGTGACCTTCAGGAAGAGATGTTACTATGTAAAAGAACAAAATGGGAAAAAGAAACAAAGTTGCTAGCATTTTTTATGGTGAATTATTAAAGTTTCAACCTGATTAGTTTTTAAAATATTTAAATACAGGCTTAACTCAATTAAATACTGAATTAAGTGATCTAAAACAGTCCTATCAACAATTATAAATCAGGGAATGATTAAATGATATTTTTAAGTAAAATAATACTTATTTTTTAAAAGATATCAGCTCTTAGATGAATCAAATAGTAACTATATTTAATTGCGTAGTCAAAATCTGCTAATTTCTATGAAGGATGTTTACAAAATTAAAATGTTACAAGGTCCTTGTACAGGAAATATATATTTTACTTTTGTAAGTAATAGCACACTTAAAACTAAGGCACCTATTCTCTGGATCTATTTGTTACTCCTAGGGAAATAAATATGGATAGAATAACAACCTCAGCTTCCTCTCTCTAGCAAAATCAGTACTCTGAACCAGAGTAAACTAGCTACAGGTGATAAAATCTGGCAAGAACGGAGTCACACGTCAATCACTCAGGCTAACCAGAAGGAGAACAGAGGCACAAGGTAAACTGTAAGCCTAGGGCAGTTGCCGTAGAGATGCAATCTCTGTGTAAGCAACTTAACAGTAACAGGAATTTACTGACCTAGGAATACTTCATGAGATAGTCACCACTCAGAATACAAAAAAAGGAGAAAAGCACTAAATACGTTTACTCTTGTAACTTGTGCCTTGATTGGGCAAGTGGTGGTTTGGACAAAATACTTGACTCTGAATGGATACAGTCATTATTATAAAATAAGTATCAAAATGTGGCAGGGGAATTTTGAGTGACTTGCTTTTTGGGGAGGGGTAGTTAGAAAAACTATGAAAGAAGACTAGATACAGCAAAGAACAGAGGATATTTGAGGAGCACAGTAAACGCTGAGGAGCGTAGGAGAACCACATCTGGAAAGGTTGGATAGGATTGTCATGTACAAGGTGTTTATAGATCAGGCTGAGTTGTCTCTATTTAATGTCATGGCAAATGAAAGTTGTTCAAGAGAGAAATAATATTTTAGATGTACTTAGTAAAAATAAGACTAGAACATAAGACAATGGATTCAGAGAAAGAAATTGGGAATGCATTTTAATAGTCAACCTAGAAACCATGATTTCTGCAACTAGGAGTCACTGAAGGAGTTGAGAGTAAATGAGGCTTTCTATGCAGAGTTAAATAGAATTGGGTATGTGTGAGTGAAAGAGATGAATACACTAAGGGATAGCACCATCCACTATTTGAGTTTGGAGGAAGGTAGTGGAGCCATTCCCAGCAAGGAGGGAAACCTAAGAGGCACTTATTAGCTGGGGATCATGAAAAGTTTCGTTTTCTTTGAGTTCAGTTGTGGTGTTGGCCAGTCATGAAATTGCAAATGTCTAGAAAGAAGCAAGACAGAGAAGGCAAGATGTCTGGAAAAGTTTAGAATTGATATGTATTGAGTTAATGGACAAAACCGGGAGAGTTGAGGCATCACTTTCTTTTTTTTGTTTGTTTTTTGGCTGCGTTGGGTCTTCATTGCTGTGCACGGGCTTTCTCTAGTTGTGGTGAGCAGGGGCTAGTCTTCGTTGTGGTGCACAGGCTTCTCATTGCGGTGGCTTCTCTTGTTGCAGAGCACGGGCTCTAGGCGTGCAGGCTTCAGTAGTTGTGGCTCGCGGGCTCTAGAGAGCAGGCTCAGTAGTTGTGGTGCACGGGCTTAGTTGCTTGTGGCATGTGGGATCTTCCCAGGCTCGAACCCGTGTCCCCTGCATTGGCAGGTGGATTCTTAACCACTGCACCACCAGGGAAGTCCTGAGACATCATTTTTAATGATGGCAATAATAGTTAATATTTCCTAACACTTCCCACATGCTGGGTCCTATTAAGTAATTTCACATGTATAGCACATTCAATCCCTACAACACCTCTCTGAGGTAGGTGCTCTTATTTTAAATCTCCTGTATAGATAGAGCAGAGAGGGGCTAAGTGCTGCCCAAGGTCATAAAATGAGTGAGTGGCAGGGCTAGAGCATGAATCCCAACTTGCCTGAGTCAGATCCACTTGAATGAGGATTTACAATTATGTCACAAAGAGAGCACCTATAATGTGCCATCAGTTGTACTAAGCACAAATAGTAATACATTTCACCTGCTCAGCAAATCTGTGAGGAGGGTACTATTATTATTCCCATTTTACAGAAGGGATAATTGAAGGATAGAAAATCAAGGTCCCAGAGCTAGTAAGTGGGGAAATCAGGATTCAGACTCAAGCATTTGGGTTCCAGAGACTGTGTTGTTAACCACTATGCCATTCTACCTTTTGAGAATGGTCTTCTAAACTCAGTACTCTCTGATTCCAGAACCTATGCATTATATTGCTCAACAAGTATCTGCCGGCATGCTCAGACAGAGTCAAAGTTACACATGAGCCATGCACTTGTGCAGAGCAGAGATTTTCCTCTAAGCGTGGCCCTCTGCTCTTCCAACAATCTGTTTTCCTTAAGTGTGGACGAACAGAAGAGTTACCTAGTTGCCTTTGGAAATGGTAATGACAATGAAGAGGAAAGTATAGTATCTGTTCTGTTTGCCTAGCCACTATAAGTAATGTAGGCAGTCATATTCCAAATAATGAAGAATAAAAATGTATTATCTTGAGTTTCAAATTGTAGACTCCATCCTATACTTACATAGAAACTTAGATTCCAAAGGAACCATAAATATCAGGAAATCCAACCGTCCATCTAAAGCAGATGTGTCTCCTGTAGCAGAGTCATTGAACAAATAGGAATTCTTGTCTGTGCGGCTACGATTTTGATCTTTTGAACATGTTGATGTTACGGGCTGGCATTTGTATAACTCTTTATACTCACTGAATTGGAGCTATAGACACAAGGGTTTTTAAGAGCTATTAGTTTGGGGAGACCTTCAAGATGGCTGTGGAGTAAGACGTGGAGATCGCCTTCCTCCCCACAAATACATCAGAAATACATCTACATGTGGAACAACTCCTACAGAACACCTACTGAACGCTGGCAGAAGACCTCAGACCTCCCAAAAGACAAGAAACTCCCCACGTACCTGGGTAGGGCAAAAGAAAAAAGAAAAACCAGAGACAAAAGGGATGGGATCTGAACCACTGGGAGGGAGTTGTGAAGGAGGAAAGGCTTCCACACACTAGGAAGCCCCTTCGCGGGCAAAGACGGGGGGTGGCAGAGGGGGGAAGCTTCGGAGCCACGGAGGAGAGCGCAGCAACAGGGGCGCGGAGGGCAAAGCGGAGAGATTCCCGCGCAGAGGCTCGGCGCCGAGCAGCACTCACCAGCCCGAGAGGCTTGTCTGCTCACCCGCCGGGACGGGCGGGGCTGGGAGCTGAGGCTCGGGCTTTGGTCGGATCGCAGGGAGAGGACTGGCGTTGGCTGCGTGAACACAGCCTGAAGGGGCTAGTGCGCCACAGCTAGCCGGGAGGGAGTCCGGGAAAAAGTCTGGAGCTGCCGAAGAGACAAGAGACTTTTTCTTGCCTCTTTGTTTCCTGGTGTGCGAGGAGAGGGGATTAAGAGCACCGCCTAAACGAGCTCCAGAGACGGCGCGAGCCGCGGCTATCAGCGCGGACCCCAGAGACGGGCATGAGACGCTAAGGCTGCTGCTGCCACCACCAAGAAGCCTGTGTGCAAGCACAGGTCACTCTCCACACTGCCCCTCCCGGGAGCCTGTGCAGCCCGCCACTGACAGGGTCCCGTGATCCAGGGACAACTTCCCCGGGAGAACGCACAGTGTGCCTCAGGCTGCTGCAACATCACGCCGGCCTCTGCCGCCACAGGCTCGCCCCACATCCTTACCCCTCCCTCCCCCCAGCCTGAGTGAGCCAGAGCCCCCGAAGCAGCTGCTCCTTTAACCCCGTCCTGTGTGAGAAAAGAACAGACGCCCTCAGGAGACCTACACGCAGAGGTGGGGCCAAATCCCAAGCTGAACCCTAGGAGCTGTGCGAACAAAGAAGAGAAAGGGAAATCACCCAGCAGCCTCAGGAGCAGCAGATTAAATCTCTACAATCAAATTGATGTACCCTGCATCTCTGGAATACCTGAATAGACAACGAATCATTCCAAAATTGAGGCGGTGGAATTTGGGAGCAACTGTAGATGCATGTGTGTGCTTCTTTGTGTGAGTCTGTCTGTATAGCTTTGTTTTTACCATTTGTCCTAGGGTTCTGTCTGTCTGTCTGTTTGTTTTTCTTTTTGATTTTTCTTTAGTATAGCTTTTAGCACATGTTATCATTGGTGGATTTGTTTTTTGGTTTGGTAGCTCTCTTCTTTCTTTTTTATTTATTCTTTTTAAATTTTTTCCTTTTTAACATTTTTTAAAAATAACATTATTATTATATTTTCTTTCTTTCTTTCTTTTTTCCTCCCTTTTTTCTGAGCTGTGTGGCTGACAGGGTCTTGGTGCTCCAGCCGGGTGTCAGGCCTCTGCCTCTGAGGTGGAACAGCCGAGTTCAGGACATTGGTCCACCAAACACCTCCCAGCTCCATGTAATATCAAACAGTAAAAGCTCTCCCAGAGATCCCCATCTCAATGCTAAGACCCAGCTCCACCCAATGACCAGCAAGCTCCAGTGCTGGACACCCTATGCCAAACAACTAGCAAGACAGGAACACAATGCCACTCGTTAGCAGTGAGGTTGCCTAAAATCATAATAAGGTCACAAACACCCCAAAACACACCACCTGATGTGGTCCTGCCCACAAGAAAGACAAGATCCAGCCTCATCCACCACAACGCAGGCACTAGTCCCCTCCACCAGGAAGCCTACACAACCCACTGAACCAACCTTAGCCACTGGGGGCAGATACCAAAAACAATGGGAACTACAAACCTGCAGGCTGTGAAAAGGAAACCCCAAACACAGTAAGTTATGCAAAATGAGAAGACAGAGAAACACACAGCAGATGGAGGAGCAATGTAAAACCCCACCAGACCAAACAAATGAAGAGGAAATAGGCAGTGTACCTGAAAAACAATTCAGAATAATGATAGTAAAGATGATACAAAATCTTGGAAAAAGAATGGAGAAAATACAAGAAACTTTTAACAAGGATCTAGAAGAACTAAAGAGCAAACAAAAAATGATGAACAACACAATAAATAAAATTAAAAATTCTCTAGAAAGAATTAATAGCAGAATAACTGACACAGAAGAACGGATAAGTGACCTGGAAGATAAAATAGTGGAAATAACTACTGCAGAGCAGAATAAAGAAAAAAGAATGAAAAGAATTGAGGACAGTCTCAGAGACCTCTGGGACAACATTAAACGTACCAATATTCGAAATATAGGGGTCCCAGAAGAAGAAGAGAAAAAGAAAGGGACTGAGAAAATATTT
Source organism: Balaenoptera acutorostrata (assembly GCF_949987535.1). Lineage (NCBI taxonomy): Eukaryota > Metazoa > Chordata > Mammalia > Artiodactyla > Balaenopteridae > Balaenoptera > Balaenoptera acutorostrata. Next base: position 39,512,903 of record NC_080077.1, on the reverse strand, counting down.
GAAGAGATTATAGTTGAAAACTTCCCTAATATGGGAAAGGAAATAGTTAATCTAGTCAAGGAAGCAGAGAGTCCCATACAGGATAAATCCAAGGAGAAAAACGCCAAGACACATATTAATCAAACTATCAAAAATTAAATACAAGGAAAAAATATTAAAAGCAGCAAAGGAAAAACAACAAATAACACACAAGGGAATCCTCATAAGGTTAACAGCTGATCTCTCAGCAGAAACCCTGCAAGCCAGAAGGGAGTGGCAGGACATATTTAAAGTGATGAAGGACAAAAACCTGCAACCAAGATTACTCTACCCAGCAAGGATCTCATTCAGATTTGATGGAGACATTAAAACCTTCACAGACAAGCAAAAGCTAAGAGAATTCAGCACCACCAAACCAGGTTTACAACAAATGCTAAAGGAACTTATCTAGGCAGGAAACACAAGAAAAGGAAAAGGCTTACAATAACAAACCCAAAACAATTAAGAAAATGGTAATAGGAACATACATATTGATAACTACCTTAAATGTAAACGGATTAAATGCTCCAACCAAAAGACATAGACCGGCTGAATGGATACAAAAACAAGACCTGTATATATGCTGTCTACAAGACACCCACTTCAGACCTAGGGACACATACAGACTGAAAGTGAGGGGATGGAAAAAGATATTCCATGCAAATGGAAATCAAAAGAAAGCTGGAGTAGCAATTCTCATATCAGACAAAATAGACTAAAAAACAGAGCCTATTACAAGAGACAAAGAGGGACACTACATAATGATCAAGGGATCAATCCAAGAAGAAGATTTAACAATTGTAAATATTTATGCACCCCACATACGAGCACCTCAATACATAAGGCAAATGCTAACAGCCATAAAAGGGGAAATCGACAGCAACACAATCATAGTAGGGGAGTTTAACACCCCACTTTCACCAATGGACAGATCATCCAAAATGAAAATAAATAAGGAAACACAAGCTTTAAATGATACATTAAACAAGATGGACTTAATTGATATTTATAGGACATTCCATCCAAAAACAACAGAATACACTTTCTTCTCAAGTGTTCATGAAACATTCTCCAGGATAGATCATATCTTGGGTCACAAATCAAGCCATGGTAAATTTAAGAAAATTGAAATCGTATCAAGTATCTTTTCTGACCACAATGCTATGAGACTACATATCAATTACAAGAAAAAAATCTGTAAAAATCACAAACACATGGAGGCTAAACAATACACGACTAAATAACCAAGAGATCACTAAAGAAATCAAAGGGGAAATAAAAAAATACCTAGAGACAAATGACAATGAAAACACGACAACCCAAAACCTAAGGGATGCAGCAAAAGCAGTTCTAAGAGGGAAGTTTATAGCAATACAATCCTACCTCAAGAAACAAAAACATCTCAAATAAACAACATAGCCTGACACCTAAAGCAATTAGAGAAAGAAGAACAAATAAACCCCAAAGTTAGCAGAAGGAAAGAAATCATAAAGATCAGATCAGAAATAAATGAAAAACAAATGAAGGAAACAATAGCAAAGATCAATAAAACTAAATGCTGGTTCTTTGAGAAGATAAACAAAATTGATAAACCATTAGCCAGACTCATCATGAAAAAAAGGGAGAAGACTCAAATCAATACAATTAGAAATGAAAAAGGAGAAGTAACAACTGACACTGCAGAAATACAAAGGATCATGAGAGATTACTACAAGCAACTCTATGCCAATAAAAAGGACAACCTGGAAGAAATGGACAAATTCTTAGAAATGCACAACCTGCCGAGACTGAACCAGGAAGAAATAGAAAATATGAACAGACCAATCACAAGCACTGAAATTGAAACTGTGATTAAAAATCTTCCAACAAACAAAAGCCCAGGACCAGATGGCTTCACAGGTGGATTCTACCAAACATTTAGAGAAGAGCTAACACCTATCCTTCTCAAACTCTTCCAAAATATGGCAGAGGTAGGAATAATCCCAAACTCATTCTACAAGGCCACCATCACCCTGATACCAAAACCAGACAAAGATGTCACAAAGAAAGAAAACTACAGGCCAATATCACTGATGAACATAGATGCAAAAGTCCTCAACAAAATACTAACAAACAGAATCCAACAGCACATTAAAAGGATCATATACCATGATGAAGTGGGGTTTACCCCAGGAATGCAAGGATTCTTCAATATATGCAAATCAATCAATGTGATTCACCATATTAACAAACTGAAGGAGAAAAACCATATGATCATCTCAATAGCTGCAGAGAAAGCTTTCGACAAATGTCAACACCCATTTTTGATAAAAACCCTCCAGAAAGTAGGCATAGAAGGAACTTTCCTCAACATAATAAAGGCCATATATGACAAACCCACAGCCAACATTGTCCTCAATGGTGAAAAACTGAAACCTTTTCCACTAACATCAGGAACAAGACAAGGTTGCCCACTCTACCCACTATTATTCAACAAAGTTTTGGCCACAGCAATTAGAGAAGAAAAAGAAATAAAAGGAATCCAAATCGGAAAAGAAGAAGGAAAGCTGTCACTGCAGATGACATGATACTCTACATAGAGAATCCTAAAGATGCTACCAGAAAACTACTAGAGCTAATCAATGAATTTGGTAAAGTAGCAGGATACAAAATTAATGCACAGAAGTCTCTTGCATTCCTATACACTAATGAAAAATCTGAAAGTGAGATTAAGAAAACCCTCCCACTTACCATTGCAACAAAAAGAATAAAATATCTAGGAATAAACCTACCTAAGGAGACAAAAGACCTGTATGCAGAAAATTATAAGACACTGATGAAAGAAATTAAAGATGATCCAAATAGATGGAGAGATATACCACGTTCTTGGATTGGTAGAATCAACATTGCGAAAATGACTCTACTACCCAAAGCAATCTACAGATTCAATGCAATCCCTATCAAACTACCACTGGCATTTTTCACAGAACTAGAACAAAAAAATTCACAATTTGTATGGAAACACAAAAGACCCCGAATAGCCAAAGCAATCCTGAGGAAGAAAAACAGAGCTGGAGGAATCAGGCTCCCTGACTTCAGACTATACTACAAAGCTACAGTAATCAAGACAGTATGGTACTGGCACAAAAACAGAAACATAGATCAATGGAACAGAATAGAAAGCCCAGAGATAAACCCACATACATATGGTCACCTTATCTTTGATTAAAAAGGCAAGAATATACAGTGGAGAAAAGACAGCCTCTTCAATAAGTGGTGCTGGGAAAACTGGACAGCTACATGTAAAAGAATGAAATTAGAACACTCCCTAACACCACACACAAAAATAAACTCACAGTGGATTAAAGACCTAAATGTAAGGCCAGACACTCTAAAACTCTTAGAGGAAAACATAGGCAGAACACTCTATGACATAAATCACAGCAAGATCCTTTTTGACCCGCCTCCTAGAGAAATGGAAATAAAAACAAAAATAAACAAATGTGACCTAATGAAACTTAAAAGCTTTTGCACAGCAAAGGAAACCATAAACAAGAAGAAGAGACAATCCTCAGAATGGGAGAAAATATTTGCAAATGAAGCAACTGACAAAGGATTAATCTCCAAAATTTACAAGCAGCTCATGCAGCTCAATATCAATAAAACAAACAACCCAATCCAAAATTGGCAGAACACCTAAATAGGCATTTCTCCGAAGATGATATAAAGTTTGCCAACAAACACATGAAAGAATGCTCAACATCATTAATCATTAGAGAAAAGCAAACCAAAACTACCTCACAATGGTCAGAATGGCCATCATCAAAAAGTCTACAAGTAATAAATGATGGAAAGGGTGTGGAGAAAAGGGAACCCTCCTACACTGTTGGTGGGAATGTAAATTGGTACAGCCACTATGGAGAACAGTATGGAGGTTCCTTAAAAAACTAAAAATAGAGCTACCCTATGGTCCTGCAGTCCCACTCCTTGTCATATATCCAGAGAAAAACATAATTCGAAAAGACACATGCACTCCAATGTTCATAGCAGCACTATTTATAATAGGCAAGACATGAAAAAACCTAAGGGTCCATCGACAGATAAATGGATAAAGAAGATGTGGTATATATACACAATGGAATATTACTCAACCATAAAAAAGAATGAAATAATGCCATCTGCAGCAACATGGATGAACATAGAGATTATCATACTAAGTAAAGTAAGCCAGACAGAGAAAGACAAATATCATACGATATTGCTTATATGTGGAATCTAAAAAAAGGATACAAATTACCTTATTTACAAAACAGAAATATACTCACAGACATAGAAAACAAACTTATGGTTATCAAAGGGGAAAGAGGGAGGAGGAATAAATTAGGAGTTTGGGATTAAAATATACACACTACTATATATAAAATAGATAACCAACAAGGAACTACTGTATAGCACAGGGAACTCTACTCAATATTTTGAAATAATGTATAATGGAAGAGAATGTAAAAAAAAAAGTGTATATATATATATATATATATATATATATATATATATATATATATATATATGTTAAAGCGAATCACTTTACTGTACACCTGAAACTAACACAACATTGTTAATCAACTGTATTTCAAGAAAAATTTTTTAAAAACACAAGCCCTCAACTCCAGCCAACTCTTCCTTTGATTGCCTCTATATACTATGCTTGTTTGCCCACTGTGAAATAATAGAAAAATATATATATTAGTCTTTGCTCCTAGTTCCTGGTATGAAGCTCGTAAATCCCTTGGAATTTCCTGGGTGACAGGAGAGTCTTTTGTTCTAATTTGGCAATGCTTGGTGGGCCTCTAGTTAGGGGTTTGTCATCAGAAAGACCAAGCCAGATTAGAAATGTGGCACTTTCAGCCCCACACCCCACCCTCCAGGATGGGGAGAGTGCTAGAGATTGAGTTAAGGATCCATCATGCCTATGTGATGAAGCCTCCATAAAAGTCCCAGAAGTATAAGGTTCAAGAATCTTCTGAGATGCTGAAGACATCTGCATGCCAGAAGGATGGTGCACCCCAACTCCACAGGGACAGAAGCTCCTGTGCTCGGACCCTTCCAGGTCTTGTCCTGTGTATCTCTTCATCAGGCTGTTCATTTGTATCCTTTATCATATCTTTTATTATATAATAAACTGGTAAACCTAAGTAAGCGTTCCCCTGAGTTCTGTGATCTGTTCTACCAAATAATTTAATACAAGAGAGGGATGTCATGGGAGAGTCTAATTTGTAGCCAAGTAGGACAGAAGTTGTGGATAACCAGGGGACCTACTATTTTTGACTGGCATCTGAATTTGAGGAGTAGTCTCATGGGACTGAGTCCTTAACCTATGATATGCTAACTCCAGTTAGTAACAGAAATGAATTGAATTGTAGGACATCTAGCTGGTGTCACAGAGAATCACTTGGTGTGAAAACAATCCTACTTGCGTGATGTCAGAAGTGTTAGGACTATGGTAGTAGCGTGAGCGTAATGGAGAAACACACAGGAGAAGTGAGTTTCTTTACACCCTCTTTTTCCAATTATCCAATCCTAACCATTTTTAAATACAAATCCTGGAGTTACCTCCTATATGAAGTCTGTCCTGACTACCTTTGGCTGTAGGGGAAGGGTATGGAGTGGGATAGTTTCAGAGGGCTTTCCTGAGCATGAAATATAAGCTTTGCCCTTGAATCTGTGAGACAATTCTGTACCCTTATAATTATTTTCCTTTTTTAAAATGCCTGAAGCAAATCCATGTGGGGCTCTATTACTTGCAGTCAAAGAACTTTGAATGAGATATATGGCAAGTACCACCTTTACCAATTGTCTTGTATTGTCCTCAGTACTCACTAAATGTTGTACACAGCAGAAGCACTCAAGAAACACTGAGATCTGCTCTGCTCAATGCAGTAGCCACTGACCACCTGGCCTATAGGGAATTGAAATGTGACTAGTACAAATTGAAATGTGACTTAAGTGTAAAATACACACACAATTTCAAAGGCTCAATAAAAATTATGTAAATTATCAATATACTTCTATATTGATTACACATTGAAATAATATTTGTATATAGAGTTAAATAAAATTATTAAAATTGTTTTCGCCTGTTTCTTTTTACCCTTTAAATGTGTCTACTTGAAAATTTAAAACTATACATGTGGCTCACATGACGTTACATTATATAGCACTGATTTAAAATGATTTGTCTTCTTAAATCCAGAAACATGGGAAGGAAATTTGCTATTTCCCAGAATTTTAGAATTTATAGGGAAATTTATAGTTGTATCCTGTATAATTTGAGCTATCCATACCCAGATTGTGGCATTTCAGAGAGTATTTTCTGAGAGTTTGGTCTCTTTATTTTATATACAAGATTAGATCCATTCCTTACTATGTATTCTCCTCAGATATATAATTATAATTAAGTTAATGAGCATTAGAAAACAACAGCAAAGGAAACATTATTGCTCAACCATATGTTCTCTGTAGCAAATTTTTAGTGATTGAGGGTTTAAGGCAGAAGCAGGATTATTTATTCCATTCTACCTCAATCACTGAAAAGACTGATGTATTGAATGCAAGTCACTTTAATCTTCAGGTTCAAGAACATGTATCTCTGCTACAAGTTATCATTTCAAATAACGTAGTTTAGTTTTTTTACTTTCAACATAAATAAGATGAAAAGTTATCAAATTCCTGTCAGAGGGTTTAGTATGAAATGACTCAATCTCTGAACACATTAAAAAATAAATATTTCATGAATTTCAGCTTGAAATTCATACTGTGTGCCAAAGAGAATTTATCATCAATACAAGCAGTACTTACTTGATACTCTTGCAGGTTTTTCTGCTAAAAATAAAGAAAAAAAGTCTTGCTTAACTCAGGTAAAAGGCAAAGAAATTATACATCAATAGGCTATATAAATGTATCTAATATCTTTTGACTTTCTTCCTTTTTGTTCAGGAGTTGGTGAAGAAATGTAGCTCTCTATTGCCTGATAACATGGATCTTTGAATAACTTAATTACTTTTATGTGAGACATCAAAAAAGCTATTAATCATTGCAGGTTTCACAACATATTTATGCTTTTTAAACACTCATTAAAATCAGCAGGATCTTTGTTAAATTGCTTTGGTTTAACTATAATTATACCTAACTCCAGTGAAATTGCTTTGTATGATGTAATTAATCTAAATATTTGCTTTACAGTTTCCAAATTCCATAAAATATATTATTGAGAATTATTTTCCTTTCACAGATGAATAAAGACAAATAACTACCTATTAGACTATAAAATATAAATCTTAAAAAGCAACATGCAAAATCAGCTTAATTTTTCATAATCATTTATTTATTAGTTTCAATGAGGGATTATAATTCTTCAGATATGTTTTTCCATTAAACTGTATGAATGTAGGACAAAGATATAAAGTGGAATGATTGTCCCCAATACTATAGCAGACATTCTAACTTTCTGAAACAAAGAGGATTGGTAACATCTATATTCCATTAACATTAGTCTCATTTAAAGGGCTAGGTTTGAAAATATAATTTTTAAGGAATCTGCATAACATGTTTTACTTTGAGACTTGTAGAGTTTATGATATAAACCTAAGATTTACAAATTTAGAAAAGTTAAGTTAATGCCAACAGAAAGGTTTTTTTTTTTTGTGGGGGGGATACTTATGCTTTCGGTGATATTACAGCAGCACATGTATAAAATTGCAAAACAAACAAAATAATTCAGAAAAATACTTTAGTAAAGCTAATGTTATAATTTTTCCTTTAAAAATACTAGCATTGGCTAAAGAGACAGGAACTCAGAAAGGAATAAAATAAACATTTATTGAGATGCAATGAACCATTCGTTCAGTGAAGGAATGGATAAGAATGTGCCTGTATTCTCAACTAGCTCTAGGTTGGACTTATGCTTTCACATGTAACAATTTTTCCCTTCTGTGTGTTCATAATATGAAGATCTTAGAAATAATGGACTCACAGAATAGAGTAAGAAAGGAGTATCCATCCAATGTCCAAATCCCTAGAATCCCTTGTGCAGCCCTCTAGTCTTAGCACTAATAGACCACTTCCTTGGGGACAAAGTGGGGTACATTTTATCTTTGGGCTGCTCTGATTGGTAGAAAGCTTTCCCTTATATTTGCCACAGTGTGGTAGGATAGTGAAATGTAATTGAATGGGCTTAAGTCTTTGACGTCACATCCACTTGGAGGCAATTCCTGTCTCTATTATGTAAACACTGAGATGTTAGACTTCCCTTCATCTAGCGTTAACTCAGCTTTAAACTGGGAATGATAATTGGTCCTGTACTAAGGAGGAAATTGAGCTAATAATAGGAAAGGATATAGCTACACGTTTTTGAAATAATTCATTTCTTTTCATTCTTCTGGCTAAATATCTTAAAAGATATCAAGCTTTTGCAGAAAGTTCCAATATAAAAATTGTGTTCCTGTACCTTTGTACAAATTTGATATTTCTCTTATTCTAAATGTTACCCCTTAATATTACTGATAATTGTGTCTAGACATGCCTGCCATTTCAAGTATACATACTACAGTAAGAAACAATAGGGAACCAGTGAAAAACAAGATTCCTCCCCAACCCCTGCCCCCCACCCCCGGTACACACACACTAGAGATCTATGTATTTACTATGAATGAAAATTCTTGCTCAGTTATGGCATGTTTACTTAGCACTTTAAAATTTAAAGCATTTACGTTTTGTTACATTTTGGATTAATTAGGTTCACCTAAAATGTTATGACCCAGACTACATAATTCAGCTGTACTCTTATAATTTTATGATAATATCACCAAAATAGGTCATTCTCATTTTAGGTAAAGAACATCTACCTGCCATGTGCATGCTGGCATCTGCCTTCTACTACCCACTTTGTGTCTACACTGAATTAATTTCAAGGACCAGTATATAAATAATAAAAATATATACATGATATTAGCTACATTTTATGTAGTCATAGATAAAATGAATCTCAGCATCTCGGCTTCCTCTTTTTACTACTCTCTCATTCTTGACTGTAGTCATGCTGCGAAAGTCTTTTGCAATAAAAGAAATTTTTCTTCTGGTATGTACTCAAATATCTTGTGAAGGTTTAGGTTGTTAATAGTTTCTATGTCTCCACATTTCCTAGTTTTCCACTGAAATGTAAGCTTTCTGCGAGATTTCCTGCCTGTCCACTTCCTCTGCTGTTAGCAGTAGTGTATATCTGCTAGACTTCCTTGCTTTAAAAAAATTTAGTGTTAATATTAAGCACCAACGTAATTCAGGCACCTCCACATCAACATAGCATTTGAATCTTTACAAAGTTCAAGATTACCTTTTGTCACATTGTATAATTGAAGACCTTCTTTTCTAGTTGGCACTGTATATAAAGAAAATGTAAATTAAAATATGAATTTTTAAAGAAAATTTTCATAAAATTTTGGTTCACTTCATCTCTAAGCTTTAGCAACGTGAGAATAATTTAAATGTTGTAAATATTTTCTTGGGGCTTTAAAAAAAATTTCTCTTCTACTAACATCTAATAAAAATAAATGATTGTTTTGTTTGCATAAACAAAGATATAACATAATCAGTGATTTCAGGGTACTGAAATGAATTAGAGCCCATGGACAATGGGTCATTATGATTAACTGAATTTAGATATAAACCAGAAAAAAAGTGTCTTCTTTTGTTATTTACAATCTTTCTGGTATGGCTAAGAATGCTTTCCTCATGACTCGATAGAGTATTTCTCTGATGATTAAGGCCTTTGCAAGTTTTTTAGATAACTACATGGAAATCAGTGATTATCATATTATATTATGTGGTTTACTAAATAAATAAACCTAATGTTAAGAAAAAAAGCAACTTACAATGCAGCCTCTAACTAGTTGCTCACCAATGACCCAACACATGACTGCATACTGAAGGAGTGGCCTGCCATCCATTGCTCCTCTGACACTGCCATTACCACATAGCCACGATTATTGACCACATTTCTTTTTTTAATCAGACCAGCACTCATCACATACATAAACAAAAGTTTTATTTAAAATTGAAATAAATTTTGACTCAAAATATTTTGACTTCAGGGCCTTTCAATCTTTTAAAAATTACCTTTTTCTTCTTTAAGATGTTTCATTTCTGCTTTTTCTATAGAGATAAAATGGTAATTAGAGTCATATACATATTTATTCATAGGTCTTCCTAAGGTTTGGAATTACATATTTTGTAGTCAATATTTACAATTCAGGAGTTATATGAAAAGAACTTAATGGTGCTAATTTAGCAATAATAGGTGGCGTTTGCTTTGAGATCTAAATTCCTGTTCCCTTTAGATATCTAATAATAATGCAATACATACACCCATTGCATGGGTAACCCCAAAATGAGCTGCAGTTCTGACACATGCTTTAAAATCAGTGTCCATATTTTCATGGATTGTTTTTAAGTAGTATAATTTGTGTAATTACATATTTTTGAATTCCTGTGTTTTTATCACTAATTTGATATACATGTCTTAAGATGTCTTTACCTTTACTTTCCTTTCCAGATTTTTCAATTTTCTTCTTCACTAGGGGGTAAAATAACAAGAAACCATTGGTTTAAAAAACATAATTTTCTTACTCAATCTTGGAGTAAATATTTGGAGTTGAAATTTAATCCCATAAGTGAAAGGGGGTCAAGGCTCTACTTTTGCAAGATGTGAAGAAAAAGTCTCCCTCCCATGTGTGAGAACATATGTATTTTTGTTACCCTTGGTTACTTGGCTTTGTAAGGCAGAGCCCCCTCCTTTTGTTTTTGTTTTTTACATGCTTTGAAGTAAAGCTAGAGGAAGTCATGCATTTATTAATAAGTTTAAATGAGTAACAGAAAAAAATCTAAATTTTTTATTGTTATCTGTAGGAAATGAGAATTTGATCAGTGCTATGGATGCTCAGTAAATAAACTGCTGAGTAAAAAAAATGTAAGAGTCACAACATATCTCCAGGCAAAATGTGGACACATGCTTTTTAAAACAGAGTTTTGGTTGACTGATGCTTTTCTTCAACTATATTTATCAGACAAGAGTAAGAAGGAAACCAATATTTAATGATGACAACCAAGTATGTAGTGAGGATGTTATATATGCTATTTCATTTAATACTTATAACAAGTCTTTTGGGAAGTCATTATGCCTGGTCTAATAGATGAGGAAACTGGGAATCTGAGCTGTTAAGGTATTTTCCCAAATGTTATACAGCTAGACAGAGACTCAAATTTAAATACTGTTCCCACAAATCTATGTTACCTCCTCTGGGAAAGTAAATATTTACCTGATGCTGTTACTTCTGATGTTTCCTCTTTAGAAAAAAAAAAAAAATAGAAAAAAGGAAGAAAAATAAAAGGAAAGAATAGTTTTGCTTTTCAGTAGCAGACAATTGAACTTCATCTGCATGTATTTCCTATTAAATTCCAATAATAATGATAACAGACACATACTCAAAATGGCAAAGAGACATACTGGTAACTAATATTTCTGAAAACTGTAACTGGAATCTATTCTGGAAATAGAACCACTCTACAAATTAATCTTAAACAGTTGATTCATATATGGTAGAAAGAATCAATCTGAAGTTCTTTGGGTGGTTTCCTCAATTACAATTATAAATCTCCATTACATAAATTTTTAACACGATCTGCACATGTGCATGCATGCATTCATTTATTAAATATTTATAAAGCAACTTCATGTATAAGATGTTGTACTGAGTGCAATGGGTGGTGTTGAGAGATGAGATTTTAAAATATCACAAAAGTAAACTCAACTCATGATGACTACAGTCAGAGTAGTGAGACAAAACATAAAAATGTTATTTGCCTTAGCCTATGATAATGTAGAACCAACCCTTCATTTTGCTCTTTTAGTAAATTCATAGAACAATTATTTTTAAAAATATAACATGGCAGGCTTTAAAAAATATATCTTTTCTCACAAATCAGTTCAAATGATAATATTTTCTATAAAACGGATACATTTAATTATCAGTCTAATATAACTTTTTTGGAAGCTATTTTCAAAGTTTAAGGAAAACTAGTTAAAACATTTTATAAGAATGAAGATGTAAAATAATGTTTCATAAACTAAACAGTATTTGCCAATAATTATGCTGATATTTCATATTAGTATTCTAGTTTTGACTTTCAGCCCTTAATTTTTGTAATACCCTTCATATTAGTAGCAGTTACACAAACTAAATGTACTAGAGATTTTTGCCAACCCAAAGGCAACATTTAATGTTTAACGCTGGCATCTAATCCATTCAGAAGAAAATCGTAGATGCATTTCTAAGAAATCTGTCGTAACACTCTTAAGGAAACAGGTTAGTCCTTGGCATTTAAAAACTTTAGGCACAACTTCTAGATACACTCTTGATTGATATGCAAATATTTCCCCCCAGGATAATATCTGGGTCGTAATTTAATAGTACTAAATAAACAATTTCATTTTTATGAAATTGCATAAAATTTCATAAATTTTCAAAAATTTCATAAATTGTTGCATTCTTACTACCGTTTGAAATGCCACAATAAAACAGTGATTCTGAAATACTAAAACAACTCACCTTCAGCTTTTGAAAAAATATGAAAATAAAAAGCTAACGTGTTAAGATTAAATAATTGAAGACAGGTATTCTGTGTTCTGAACTTTTTTTTTAACCCAGCAGTGACTATAAGAGTAATCTCCACACTGTGTTTACTCAATACACCCTAACAAAAAACTGAAAGTACATAAAAGAGAGATGCAACCACCATTTTTTTTTTTTTTTTTGCACAGGCATTAGTTATGGTAACTGTGTTAATTACACAGATAATGACAACACAAGTCATTTTAGGCATTTCTTCACATACCCTGGTATAGAGTAATGTATCTAATAGGCACTCAATAAATACATGTTCAGGATTAATGAATACAATACACACAAATATTCTTTGTCAGTAAGAATCATTTATATAGGTAATGGTGTAATATCTATTGCATTAATGAAATATCATACTAATTTTTACTGCATGTACAATTTAAAGAAACTATAAAATTAAAATTAATTAAATAGCAAATTCTTAAAATTTTAGAATGGTACACTTACTTGGAGTTGGTTTTGGTTTGTCTAAAAAGTAAAGAAGAAAAGAAAGAAAATAAAAGAAAAAGTCAGTGATCATTTTCTAGCTATAGGTAAAATATCAGCCCTTTATATTTCCTAATTCTGTTTGTTTGAGTTAAAATAGGAAAAGGCTAAACTTATATTAAAATGAGCAGTAGGCAATGCATTTTGAGTAATTTTTAAGTCATATTCCAATGAATTCCTCAAAGAAGTTGTAAAGCTTGAAAGTATAGGGTCTTCTTGGCCTCTTCTTATCCCTGTAAAGCCTCATATTTCATTTGATGAAAAATGAATGCTCAGGATAATCTGAACTCCTTACTGTTTCTGAATGGCATAAAAGGTATATTCTGCCATTGTCTTTTCAGAATACATATTAATATTAATTAATATTAACTATTTAAACTCTTCCAATACAGTATTTTGAATAAAGAAGCTGACTTTATAACATCTCAGGAAAGATAAGTGAATGGTGGGTGAAAAACACAAAGCTATACTATCTAAATACATGATTCCTTTCTCCAAAATACCTTGTCTTCTGAAATTATTAACTAAAAGCATTAGTTATGCAGTTTTACACGTAAATATCTATTCATAAAAAAACTAGGCAACATTTCATCATGATTGCGAAGAATTTGAATCATCCAAAATTAGGTCAACTAACTAATTTATTAACGGTGGGAATACAAATTAATATAATTTTTTAAAGAACAATTAGGGATGTCTATAAAAATTACATTGAAGGGCTTCCCTGGTGGCGCAGTGGTTGAGAATCTGCCTGCCAATGCAGGGCACACGGGTTCGAGCCCTGGTCTGGGAAGATCCCACATACCACGGAGCAACTGGGCCCGTGAGCCACAATTACTGAGCCTGCGCGTCTGGAGCCTGTGCTCCGCAACAAGAGAGGCTGTGATAGTGGGAAGCCCGCGCACCGCGATGAAGAGATGGCCCCCACTTGCCACAACTAGAGAAAGCCCTCGCACAGAAACGAAGACCCAACACAGCCATAAATAAATAAATAAATAAATAAAGACTTTCTATTTAAAAAAAAAAAAAAAAAATTACATTGAATATATCATTGCACTAAAAAAATTTACTAATTTTATCCCAAAGATAAATTTACAAAACTAGACAGGTAGGTATATTTATTATTGTATATCATTAAAGAAAGCTTGTTAGATAACTTAAACACAGGTCAATCAGAGACTAGTTAAGTAAACTGTATACAACTGTACAATAGAATACTATTAATGAAGAAATGCTTTATGTACTGATATAAAAAAATCTTCAAAAATACATTCTTAAATAGAAAAACCTAGGGAAAAAGCTATTTATAGTATGTCATGATTTGTGTAAAACAAGTGGGAATATATATATATATATATAATTTGTATATATGTATGTGTATATGTCTTTTATATATACTGCTAGAAGGAGACATTAAAAAAATAACAATGATTACCTATCAGACATTTTTGGATATTTTGGGAATGGGAACTGGTAGAATAGGAAAAAAGAGGAGAGGGAGGGATATTTTTACAGTTAGCCTCCTATATGCCTTAGTGTTGAACCATGCCAAGTATTATATATTTTTAAAATTGAATAATAGATTTAAAAGTATTAAGCTATTATAGAATGGGATAACTTCTATTTTAAGCAATTAAACCAAGTTGAAATTCGTGATTAGTTTTCAGTGAAATGTTATATGTGCAATTTGATAGGATATTTTACAGTATATCAACAGTGAATCAACATTACCAGTATGATAAATGATATTAATATTGACATCAGTGAAATACTGAATATTTTGGAAGGGACTTATGAACCGTGAAGGCAAATACTATTTTGTTAATACTGCTGTATTATAATAGAATGTTTAGCAATCCATATATATTGGTTATAATATCTAGCAAAATGTTTACCAGCACTACCACAGCCCTTATATCAGATAAACTAGATTCTACCACAAAACCACAAGACTAAAAATTACCAGGAAATAAAATGAAAGGTACTTATATGTTTTGCTTTAATTTTCAAATTTAATAAAAATAGTGAATTAGGAAAGAATATAAACCAGAAAGGCAAAAACACCTGTTTTTATAGATGGAGATTCTTTTTCTTGATGTTCAGCTTTTTCTAGAGAGAGAAATCAAAATTAACTGACATTCTGTAGGTTGTTTGCATAGCAAGCGATTTAGTATTTACATATTTGCAGGTGATCCTCAGCATGCCTCCAAAGTCATTTGCATGTAACTTGGAACACAGAAAGCATATTGCCATAGAAACACATCATAAACAAGGTCAGGTTCATTCTCAGGACATTCTGTAAGATACTTCAAAGGCGCTAGCCCTCTTAGGGCCATGTGGTATAAGAAGAAAATAGAATATGACAAAAAGGAGAATAATAATAAGAGGATTTTTCGTTCTTTGCTGAAGGTTGAATCATTCTTTGAGGATATTTCAAACCAGAATACATTTGCCTCTGGCATTTTACAAGCTCCCTTTTTACCTTTCTGACTCCTACTTCCTTTCTTGCCACATCAGAAGCAATTTGGTGCTGGTCAGAAGCAATTTGGTGCTAGTCATTAGTTTCTTGTTGAAAATGTAACCTAGACTTGCCTTATTCCAGAAAGTGCAACACTTTGTATTTTCATTTTTCTGGAACACTCTTTCTTTTTAGGTTCAGTTAGAACTCTCACAGATGAATCTCAAGTAAATCTAGGACATGACAACTGTAATCAAAATGTGGAATTGATGTTCTTCTCAGCCCTTTGAAAAATATTTGAATTAAAGTAAATTTTAGATCTCTCTCTTTCACCAAAAGTGGAATTTCAAATAAAGCTATGTAGGGTAGGATATTTTGAATGGAGTTGAGAATATTTGGAAATACAGCAGATCACTGCCAAGTGTTAGTTCTTACTAATCACTTCCAGGTTTAGTCCTCCTGAACTATTCTGGTTTACCTGTCCTTTCCTTCCCTTATCCTGAATTTGGAGATTCTCTGAAAGCACTACTATTTCCTCCCCATCATCTTGCACCAACAATGAAGTAAGTGGGGAGATGTGGGATCTATGTTGTCATAAAATTTAATTGGATATTTGTAAATTAGGGATTGATAGCATTCAAGAATGAACTTCCATGAACTTAAGTTGTATAAATTTTAGTGTTAAATAAGCATGCACAATAAAAGAAGCCAATATTCAAATTATTAAACTGTCATAATAACACTGCAAAAGTATAATAAATTAAAGTAAAAATAATATAAAATATATATTTAAAATACATGCAATAGGTTCTGAGAGGTGACTATGTTCTTTTTAGGCTCCATATATTTTGCCATATCTCCTGAATCACTAATATGACCTCCTAACTGGTCTCACCAAATTCATCTTTGGACCTTGTCAATTCATTTTTCATACATGAACCAGAGACTATTTGACAAAAGCCACTCATATCTTCACCCAAGCCTCTGTTTCACAAATATATGTATGAACCAATATCACAATTTTGACACAGTTTTGGACATATTTACTACCTGTGACAATGGGCAAATATTCACACTTTTCTGAGCCCAACAGTCACCTTTTAAACTCTCTACACTGGTAACATCTGTATGACTCCTGAACAATAAAATGGACAATCTTTAAAATCTATACTCATGAGAAAATTCCATGATTTTAATAAACAAATGGCAAAACGTTTATAATTCATAAAATTATGAATAACATTAATACCAAAAACTACCTACCATATAATTAATGCTGCTTATAGGAAACAAATTAAAAACAGTATGTGGTTCATAACACCAAAAATTGTATATCATTTCATTTTCCTTTGTTATTCATTATGTATGTTTAAAAGATTGCCCATTTACCCTAACTTCTTAGTGTTATTTTATAGCCTGTATGGACTCACTCTTTTAGTATTAATAATAGTGTTACAACTTCCAAAGATTTCTTCTGTATAATTATACTGAATTATTAATTAGTAGTGAAAGATAAAGATGTTAAATCAAAGCTGTAGCAATAACGTTCATTTATCACCTATAGAGGTACTTTAGCCTTGGGCAATGCTA
Source organism: Balaenoptera acutorostrata (assembly GCF_949987535.1). NCBI lineage: Eukaryota > Metazoa > Chordata > Mammalia > Artiodactyla > Balaenopteridae > Balaenoptera > Balaenoptera acutorostrata. Next base: position 39,495,641 of record NC_080077.1, on the reverse strand, counting down.
AAAATAACAATTGGGAAAAAAAACTGAGCAAATTGTTAAAGTTAAAATGGCCAAGCGATACTTTCCAGATTTTATTTTCATCTCTTACTTGTTGGTTTGGGTTTGACTGTGGAGAATGAAAGAAAGCAAATGGCATATGATGAATACAAACCATGGAAAAAAAATAACTCTTTAGCATTTGTATTTATTCCTTCTTCATTTTAAGTTCTCATCTTATCTTAAGCTTAATCCATTCTCTCTGAACACTATTTTTTCACTGTCAGCAAATACATTAAACACACTGCTTATTGAAAACCTAAGATGCACAAAATTTTATGTAAAATTTGAAACAATATATATTTGGGACACAAATACATTGCGCTAGTTTCTTCATAATCTCCAAATTCCCATATAACTAAGTGAGATGCTTAACACTTTAGGGTGCAAATTAGAGGAATGTTAACTAAAATTATGAGCTTAGGCAATGACTGGAGTAGAGTACAACGGTTGTATGGGGTAATGTGAAAATAGGGTTTCTTACTCATGAAATATAGTCTATAATTTCTATAAATAATTAGTTATCTCCTGAAATCTATTATATTTTCCTCTGAGAACTGTATTCAAATCCCGACTATCATGATTATCTCAGTTAAAAGAAAGAAATTACTTCACAGGCCTTTTCCTTTGGAATGATTTTTAGTAAGAAATGGGACTCCATTCATGGCGGAGGTAGGTAGGATTTCCATCTTGGGATCAAATGGAGGAGATACAGTGTTTCAAGATGTCAGTTGAGATGGAGACTTAATTTTGTTCATCCTTTTAGGAAAGAACTTCAGAATTTCAAGAGTGTGTACACTCCTTTTTTTTCTCACATGAAATGATGGTTTGATATTTTTGCTTTGATATTATATGTTCTGTTGATCATTCTTCAAGGCAGATTTTAAAAAGTTACATAGTCATATAAGTCTCTGCGGAGCTCTCATGAATGGAAATTATTCCATCTAATACATGAACAGCAGACCGTTTCAGATTTCTGTGATTTTAAAATTTGAGGAAATGTGTTTTGAAAATGAGATTAAACACCTAAAAATAGTACATGATAATCAATGCATGACATAAATTTCCTTGTGAATTATCTGTAAGCTTAGGTCAATCATACTTTAAAAAAATAAAGTATGTCACTCTAGTTTTCCACTGTTAATTTTTACTGAGTATAACTTTTAGTTATTTACAAGAATCAAGAATCTTAGACTTTATGGCACTAAGAGTGCACATACTTCAGTAAAGGTGTGTGTCTGTGTTTGTGCACGTGTGGGTGTGTGCCAACATAACATAAAACTGATACATAGAAGAAAAATCTAAAATAGCACATTTACCTGTTTTTTCTATTGTGATAGCTTTTGCCTGCTTGACAACTTTTTCATCTGTGATAAGAAAAAATATTAACACAAGTGGAAAATTTAAATGTATCAGTACAAAACAGTGACACATTTCAACCTTGATATTTTGTATTTCCTTTGAAATAACACCAATACTGAGACAAACTTAGCTGTTTTCTCAGTAAAACAGCAAGTGATATCTTTTGTCCTTTGCAGCTTTCTTGCCATAAAAGTTTTCCTAATTCAAATGGTCCCCTAACCCCTAACAAAAGTATACTCTATCCTTTGCCTTCACTGTATTTCACTGTATTTATCTACACTGAAGTACACATAAAACATGTATTCCCTTTTCATTATTGAATAAGAATAGGAAGAAACAATTTTTTATCTTTCTTGAGCAAGATACCTCCCTGAGAACCCAGGATTAGCCTGGGAACCCAAGTTTTTATGTCGCAAAGCTGGGGAAGGGCAAAGGTGGTGCATTTATGGGATGTCTTCTGTGTTGTATGTTTTTGTAGACATAGTCAAATAGATTTGGGTCAAAGTAGAGGGATTAGTAAAATTATTCTATATAAAATTAAACTTTTCAAGTATTCAGCAGTGAGAATGAATCAGTTAGTCAAATATCCTAATTAGAAAGTTTCACTGGGAAACAGAATTTAGAGTATGAATGTGATCACTGAAATAAAAGAAAGATGTGGCTAGAGGGCAATGCCTTTGTTATACACTCGGAGACTAAACTCTCTCCTCTCAGTATTTCACCTCAAAAATGGTTGATATTTAGGACAGAAAAGAAAGTAACAGGGTTTACTATTCATTATATCAGGAGTTGTTTCTAAAGTTTTGCTTATGTCAATACAGACTGCTTTTCTCACCTCCCCATAGTCTGGTTCTGCTTTATTTATTTCTATGGTTTCTGTTGTTGGTGTCTCATAGTCTTTAAAGCATAAACAAGTAAAATCAAACTGACTCAAATCCATTGAAAACAGATTGTCTAAAGTAAAATTTTAAAAATATAAGCAAAAAGCTTCCTAAGATACGTTTAAAGAAAGTATGCTTTTACCTTTGTAAAGATTCTGGCCTAACTATATTCACAACATCAGGGAAACAATACAGGACAATATTCTACAGAACAACTGGGGCTTGACACAACCTCAAATTTAAATCCATATTTAATTGGCTCAAATTAAAATTTAAATAAAGTTTCTATTCTTAAATAAAAACTAATTATTAAGCTAGTCTTGGTAATTTCTCTATTTCTCCTTATGAGCAAAGCCCATTGGCTTACCTCTACTTTCTACAAAATGTAGGACCAGGAATAAGAAGATGAAGGGAAGAAGGAAGGATGAAGGGAAGCAGGAGGAAATATTGATTTCCTTTTCTTGGGATTTTTGGAATTCAAGATGATCATGTTTGAATGAGCCATTCTGAATTACAAGTTTTCTAGTGATGTCTTGCCCCAAACAGATCAAAACAAAATGAAATATAGAGACCATTCATCTGAATGCTGGCAAAGATGGTCTTTGTGCTAAGCTAAGTCTCTGATGGGAAGGATCACGAGCTATGTAGTTATATCTGGCGGGTCAAGTTCTCAGCATGAACTATGAATCATCCTTAATAACTTTAGATTTGACTCTAAGCTCATCATCCTGTTAAAACTAGAACATTGAGAGACAATTTGATACTATTGTACAAGTAACACCTGCAAAATACCTGGTTTACCATGAGAAACAGTCTTTTCTGGTTTCACTATGTCTTGTTCTGAAAATAACAAAAAGAAAATCTTTTCATATATTTAGAAGCTTTATAAATTAACATATGGCGTATTTTCTCTGTGACATGGTCCAGTGTTTTGTTTAGTAGAAAGAAATTGACAGATTTTTACAAATGTGTTCATGGAGAAAAACCGTTCCTTAATTTTCATTTCATTTCATGTAGTTTAAATAAAAAACTTAAAGGTTTTGGTTGCATGAAAACAATATACAAAGAATTCTTATTTACATTTAAGCACCTATAATTTCCAAAGCATAGCCTGTAATAAAGTATAAATACTGAGGCATAGATTGCAAATATATATTATTAAAGATATTTAAGTTTTTTGTAAAAATTCTATATCAACTTTATAGATAAAATTAAGATACATACTGTGTATTTGAGCTTTTTCGGATGAAGCTAGAAAATAAACATTCATAATTATAAAAATTTCAATTAAATCACCTGCAAAATTGTTGCATTTAATAATAATAAATGAAAGTTTTAAATATTACTAGGCCTAAATAGAAGTTTTAAATGGTATTGGGTTTCTGATTAAAAAAAAAAAAGAGGTAAAATGCAAAGTGTTCATATCTGGTAACACATACTCATCTGCAGCAAATAAATGTACTCAGGAAAATAAATAATAAGATAGTAGTTAGGCATTTTTAAGCCTTGATACATTAAAAAGACACATTATTTACAAGAAAAACTAGACTCAAGCTTATGATCAGTTGTCAGGTAAGCTCTGGTAAGAATTAAAGGAATAAGATAGTATTGTATATACATCTAGACTTGGATTCTTGAATTTGTTTTTATTTAAGAATCCTGCTACATAATTTTTTATAATGAAGAAATAGCATCCATAGAGCCTGAGGGTTTTGTTGACTTGCCTCAGGTGAGTAACTAGTTGGTACCAGAACTAGGACTTACACATTAAATAGCAGTGTAAACTTGGAAAGATTGCCCTTATTTTAGATCAATGTTGCCTCTTAATAAAATGATTGTTAGTCTGGGACAATCTCTGAACTGTGAACAATTGAACAATTGAACTGTTTCCACAGATATGAAATATGGGTAATAATTGTCATGTTGCATGTCTCTCCTAGTGATGGGATGAAAATGGAATCTTACGCTATTCCTCAGCTCTAGCAGATGCTTGGTAAGTTCTTGTCCTCTTTCCCTTCGAATCGCAGTAGCCTATGATTTCATGATTTTATAACTCTGGTGTGTTATCAAAAATAAACCCACAGATTAAACATGATTATACTAGGCTTTGAAGAACTACAGGAAATGTCTCCTGAAACCTGGAGTCTCTGCTGAGGTTCATTTAAAGCCATATTCTAGATGTTTTTGCCTATGGAATATCCCCATTCTCACCTAATCCAGTACTGTGAAACCATATTGGGCAATGGAGTAGGGAAAATAATGAGGATCTGGGAGACTCTGTGTAACTCCCCATTGGTGGGTAGTAAGCCTTTTTTAGTACTAAAATAACAGCAACATTAGCTCTGTAACTAAGAATAAAAATATTGTTACCTGGTTTTGCTTCCTTTTTAACTTGTGACTCTGAAGGGGAAAACAAAAGATAGAAATTTTTAAATCTGAAAAAATAAACTAGAGCACAAATTCATTTTTGGACATATTTTATTTCATTTACCATAATTTGAAAAAGCAGAATTTTAGTAAAAATTATTTTAGTTTCCTACTGGCTTGTCAGTACTGGACTACTAAACACACAGTAGTTAAAATCATGATATGTACTTGTCTGTCACTAAGTTATTGCTACTGCTAATGGATTTCAACCTGAATTTTCTGTTTTTCTCAAGATTATTGTTGTGGAGAATAGTCCTAATGTCCACATAAGATAAATGACTTGATGATAGGAGTTGGAAGAGTTTTTCTTAAATATATGTAATTGTGATTCAGAAATTTAGACCGTGTTATGGCTTGAATTGTGTGCCACAAAAAAATATTTGAAGTCCTAATAGAAAATAACTCAGAATGTGACCTTATTTGGAAATAGGATTATTTGCAGATGTGATTAGTTAAGGTAAAATGAGGCCATACTGGAGTAGGGTGGGCCCTTAATCCAATCTGACTGGTGTCCTTATAAGAAGAAGAAAAAAGACACAGATAGAGACACACCAGAGAAGATGGCTGTGTAATGATGGAGGCAGAGGTTGGAGTGAGCCAACTACAAGCCAAGGAACACCAAGGACTGCTGACAAACACCAGAAGCTAGAAGAGATAAGGAAACATTGTCCTCTACAGGTTTCAAAGGGAGTGTGGCTCTGCTTCTATCTTGACTTTGGACTTCCATCCTCTAGAACTGTGAAAAAATCAATTTTTGTTGTTTTAAGCTATAATAGTTAAGGTGTGGTTATATGGGGGTAGAGAGGATCCTTAATCCAGTAGGACTGGTGTCCTTAAAGAAGAGAAAAGATACAGAGATAAAGACAATGGGAGAAGAGGTTCATGTGATGACAGAGGCTGAGATTAGAGAGATGCCTCTTCAAGCCTAGGAACACCAAGGACTGCTCACAAACACCAGAAGCCAAAAGAGGCAAGGAAGGATTCTTCCCTACACCTTACAAGGGAAACATGCCCTGCTGACACTTTGATTTCGAATGTCTAGTTTCCAGAACTGTGAGAGAATAAATTTCTGTTGTTTTTAGCCACCTAGTTTCTGGTATTTTATTACAGCAGCCCCATAACACCAATACAGTTGGGAGACATATGAATCAAAATTTTAACTGTTTTGAAAATCATTGCTGTGTTTTCTTTTAAAAAACTGCTGCCTGCTATGGCCCTCAGAAATGTTCATCTGACTCAGGAGCCCCCAAAAAATAGAAGAGTGTGGGCAGCTTTTCTTCTGACAGAATGCCTGTGTTCTATAGTAATCAGCGAAAAATAGTCATTTGTTTCTTCTGAACTATATAAATTTCTCAGCGGTTTCACTTTGTAAATAGGTTTTTTTTCTAGGAACAGGTAGTATAGATAAACATATGTTACATTTGTTTTATTTTAAAAAGTTGTTCAAGAATAAAATTTTAGTATAATATTTGCACTAGAACACATTTGCAAAAAAGTATGCTATTCATTATAAATATGGAATGAAATGTACATACCTGGCTTATCTTCTTTTTTTATTTGTGGCTCTAAAAATGAGTAAACATTAGTAATAACGATTATATGAAAGTATTTATTTCCTGTACTCATGCATATTTCTGTTACATATTATTGTTCTTTAATCTTCCATATTAACTTTCTTCTTATGATTGCAGCAGATTAATACACACACAAGTAAAGGTTCCTCATTATCAATCACAATAAGAATTTTTGAGAAAAATTGGAAACATGAACTAAGATTTTTAATGAGAAGTTAATGAAATCATACCCAGTGAAAGAAGGATAAAGGAAAATATCAGCATAGCAAATTCTCAGAAACACAAGTAAGATAACCAGCACATTATCTGCACAAAATAGTTAAGCCTTTGACTTTATGCAAAACACTCAACAATAGAATCAGAGGATGAGTAAAGCAGGCATTTAAGATTTGTTTTTTGTTTTTGGCATGTATAACATACGTGGAGACCTGGGCTTGACTTCTTTGCCTAGAAAAAGTTTAAAAATTATTAAAAACTGAGTCATTCCACTGTTATTGGATCAACATTGTATATGGTAGAATATTATATATTTGAAAATCAAACACTATAGACCCCAACCATCTTTCTTTATTGAAATTTTTACAGGATATGTAATTTAATGTCCAAGCCAAGTTACTAATTGAAAAATCATTTAAAACAATAACAGTTTAATTTCATTGCACCATTAAAAAATTTGCTCACAAACTCTTGTGCAATGTTAACTGTTTAATCTAATGTTAAGATGGAACATACAATTTTATTTTGAGAATTACTTTTAGCCTTTCATTATCCAAGATGAAAAATTCAAGACTACTGCTTTCATTTCCATTAACATTATCAACATGTTATCTGTCCCAGTATAATATATTAACTAGCGACTGCTGCTGAATCTGGAATTCTTGATGACCCAAAATATACCATATGCTTTTATTGCATATTGGATTCCTAGTTCAGGGGTTGGCAAATTTTCTGTGAAAGTTCAGATATATATATTTTTTGACTTTGGAGCCATATGATCTCTGTCGCAATTATTCAGCTCTGTTGTTGTAGCACAGAGCAGCCATAAGCATTATGTGAATGAATGGAAATTGCTGTGTTCCAATAAAACTTTACTTACAGAAGCTGGTGGCCAGTCTGCAGGCCATGGTTTGCCAACATCTGCCCTATCCACAGTAAATTTTAACTTTCTTTCTTTTTTATCTCAACAAAGATTTTAACAGTAAACAAAGCACCTTTCTTTGATTCTGAATTCCTTTATTAATAACATCCAATACCTTTCCATAACTGCTCTACTATAATTCTTAAGAATGTTACCTTTACTTGTTTTTTCCATTTATTGACTCCCATTTAATCATTAATTCACTATCATCTAGCTTCTATTCCCAACATTATATTTATCAGGCATCTCTGGTCACTAATTCCCCCTTACTTTCCAGTATCAATGAACATACGTAACTATGTTGATCACTTTCTTCTTTTTAAATTCCTATTCATTTGGCTTCTGGGAAGGATCTACATAACATACTCTACTGTAATAAGATAAACATTTATACTATCCTCTTCATTGTCAAAAGTGTCCTAGTGACTTTCACTTTTAGCTAAATAAAATAGCAAGCACTTGATTAGTTTTCACACTTGAAACTATAGGAAATAGAAAAAACTATATAAAACATGGTTTTAAAGATATTGGACATCAGACAATAAAGGACAGTGATTTTTAAGTAATGAAAAACAAATGAGGTGTGCTCTATGATTATCCCAGCTTAATTCCTTGAGAGAACTGCAGGCTGTTAATGCAGGAATAGAGCTGATTTGATGAGATCGAACTGGGAGTCTTGAGAGACCAAGATAGCTAGAGATCAGTGGTCAGAGTAATATAAAGTAGGAAGCTAAAGAGATTAGAAAGAGGGAGAAAAAAAGATTAAAAAAAGTTTGGGGAATTTGTGGAAGGCTCCCTCAAGTCTTCAGATGAGCACTGCCAGCCTATGCGCACAACAAAACTACTTAAGGCAGAGAAAGAAATAGTAATAATACTGTAGCAGTTTATAGTAAGTGTTGAAGTTGGGTAGTGTCAGTCCTCCAGCTTTCTTTTTTTTTCAGTTTTGTGTTGGCTATTCTGGGTGTTTTCCCAATCCATGTAAACTTTAGAATCACTTAGTCAACATCCACAAAATAACTTGCTGAGATTCTGATGGAAATTACATTGTATCTATAGATCAAGTTGGGTAGAACTGACATCTTAATGTTGAATCTTCTACTTCACAAACATAGAATATCTCGCCATTTATGTAGAGATTTTTATTTCTTGATTCTTTTTTTATCAGAGTTTTCTTCCCTTCACTTTTCATTTGGCTAATTTCTATTTAGGGCTCAGCTATCTCTTCCTCAGAAAGCATTTTCTGATATGGTTGGAAAACTTTTCCCCTTTATGTGCCAACATTATTTTTTTGATATCTTGATCATTGTTTTTTGATATCTTATTCACAATATACTGTAAATATTAACTTAAGTGAATACCTTCCCTTCTAGACTGTGAGATATTTGAGAACAGAGATCATGTTTATCCATCATTGAATCCAGAGAGCTGGTGCAATACATAGTTACGTGATAGGCACTCAATTATTGTTTGTTCATTAGATAAATAAATGAAATAATTAATGAAAACAAGAGAAGGTAAATAAATGGAGAAGTTGAGTCAATGAATGTAGGAGAATATGTGAATTCAGAAATTACATTAGAACACAAAAAAATGTTAAAATTACTACAGGCTTTCTTTGACTTGACATGACTATTCACCTCTCAGCTCTCTGGTACCCAGACAAAGATAAAATGTGCAATCAGTTATACAATTCACACTGTTTTAAGTTGTAAGCAAATAAGCTGTTTAAGAGAAGCAAAACAATTCTTGGTAATATTACCTGAGATAAATTTGTTTTATGGATTCTCAGAAAAAAAAAAAACTATAATGCAGTATAATGTAGCAGATAACATCTTCAACAATATCCCTACCCTAATTATGTAACAGTTTTCATAGGACTCTACCTACTGCTCTCAACATGGACCAAGCACAGTTCAATAAGAGGACACACACACACACACACACACACACACACACAAATTGTGTACAAATATAAGGATGTTCAATTATGCTCTTCAAACCCAACCAGGTTAAGAAAATCTTGACTTAAAAGTTCTGCTAATTCCTACAATCAGGTTGTGATAGATACTGGACAACTATCTATTCCCACAAAGCTGTTCAATAATGAAATCTGGGTTTCAGAGCTGGTTCTTCATGTGCCCTCCCATATATACTTATTTCCAAGTTCAATTTCAATTGCAGTCCTCTAACAACTGTCTAATTATTCTGCTGTTTTCCTGTATTCTGTGCTATGGTTTTAATGTGTCCCCCTATAAGAAATGTTGCAGTCCTAATACTCAGTACCACATAAATGTGACCTTATTTGGAAATAGGGTCTTTGCAGATATAATTAGGTTACATGAAGTCATTAGGCTGGGCCCTAACCCAGTATGACTGGTGTCCCTATAAAAGGAGGAGAAGAGACACAGAAATGGACATGCATAGAGGGAAGATGATGTGAAGATACAGGGAGAATACCATGTGATGACAAAGGCAGAGATTGGAATGATTCACCTAGAAGCCAAGGAACACCAAGAATTTCCAGCAAGACCAGAAGCTGAGAGAAAGGCATGGAACAGATTCTCTTCCAGAACCCTCAAAGAGAACATAGTCCTGCCTAAACCTTGATTTTGGACTTCTGGTCTAAAGAACTGTGAGAGAATAATTTTATGTTTTAAGCCACTCATTTTCTGGCATTGTTACCACAGCCCTAGGAAACAATACAATACTTTAATCCAATCCACCACTGTTTCTCTTTGAAATTACCAAGAACATCCAAACTGGTCATGCAAACACAGGCTTTTTTCCATCGTTCTCTCAATTCTGAAGCCAGAGAGATTTTCTAGGATGCCTGTCTGGTTATTTCAGATATCATATCTCAGTGTAAATCACGTACTGCCTTTATTAACTCCAGCTGCCTCTGCCTGCTCTATAAGGCTACTGATGAATCTAATTGTTTCATATCTCATCACCCTCTTCTGTACTATTTTGTGCTCTATGTTCAAGTTATACTGAAGTATTGTATTTCTAAAAACCATCTTAAGGTCTCTTTTTCTTCTGGGATGTCTTAAATGTTTATCTCTCTGTCTAGAACATTCTTCCTCCTTCTTCATCTGGTTAAATCCCATTTAGTATTCAGACTAGCTCTGGGGTCTGTGGTGAAGTTGGGTGCTCACTTCACTCTCCTTCTCCCATGAGGATGGTGTCTTTTTCTGAGCTGGGCTGCCTGGGCTTGGGGAAGGGGAATGGCAGGAATGCAGATCTATTTTCCCTACTCTCCTCAGTGTGTCTTTACTTATTTCTTTGCTTCATCCAGGTGTTTTAAGACCTCACCTGGAATCCCTGACTCTTGTGAAGGTATTTTCATGTGCAAAGAGTTGTTCAAATTGATATGTCTTGGGAGGAAATGAACATTGGACATTCCTATATCACCATCTTGCTAATGTCGGTCCTAGATATTCTTTAGCTCTTTTATATTCCTAGTTTCATGATCTCATACATTCAGTTATGAGAGTATATAATATCAGTTTAAAATCCGATGAAACTTCACAGGCAAACATATCTGCAGATATATGAATGAATAAAGTGCATGTAAATGTCTGTTTATACATGGTCTAAGACTATATATTTCCTAAGGTCCATATTTAGGCTGCAATAAGCATAAGGACAAGTGTAGAATGTTTGTTGGAGGAGAATTCTGCTAAGGCAGTAGTTCTCAAACAGCAGCATCACCTGGGAACTTAAAAATGTAAATTCTTAGCCCCATCCCTGACCTTCAGAATCATAAACTCTAGGCATGGGCCAGCCCACCAGGTATATCTGACACATGTTGAAATTTGAGAACCACTGTTTGATAACCATGACATTTGTTAACAGCATTCATTTAACAAAAAACTATGGTTATTTTTTACAATTCTGAGTTCCATCTAATCGCGTATGTCATATTTCAGCAAATATGGCTTAATTAAAATCAGAGAAAGCCTTCAATCTACTGAGACATAAATGGATAAAGCTAAAAACAGAACATGCTTATGTTGATTATAGGGTGTCAACTTTTCAATATAGATGACAGTAATAGTATATTCAGATGTTTGTGACTGAGATCTGTAAAGTATGTGATGTGAAATCTAATTTATATAACACAAGAATATTTTATTTTTACAAAGGAAACCAAATCATTGTAACATTGATGTTCTCATGGAAGTGATAATTGGCTCCACATTCACAGAATACATTTCAATAGTAAGTAGCAATATAATAAGTATATACATACATAAATATATTTGTTCATTTTACTTATGGAGATTTTAGTTTTTTCTGTTTCTATTATAGCTTTTGTACTTCCTGTATTTTCTAAATATTTTGAATTGTATTAAAACAAAATGTCAATGCAGTATTTCCCATTTCTACCCTTACAATGCATAGACTTAAAAGAATAAATGGTCATAGTCAACAAATAAAAAAAAGTAAAAGGAAAAAAATTAAGAGCCAAAATATTCTAAAATATTAGACACATGAATGATAAAAATCATAGCACTTTAAAATTATATACATAAAAGAATAAATAGCCTATCTACATCTATATATATTAAGGAATTTTGAAACTAACATCAGACAAAATTAATAAAATTTTGACCTATACAATCAGAAACTACTTATTTCATAGCACACTGCAACAAGCAGTAGATAAAAATATCTTAAGTAAGTGTTGGGTCAAATTCTCATTCAGACACTCATTTACTGTGGAACCTTGACATGGCCATTTAACTTGTTTTGTTCTCCTCTTCCAAAATGAAAATAAATGTAAGAAGTTAGATTACGTGATTTTTAAGATCTCATCCAGATCCAAAATAATGTATTTACACTAAATATTAATTTAAATCTAAATAGTAAGTCATTTAAAAGGGAGACACAGTGTAGATAATCAACCTGAAATGTTGCAGCGTTAATTCCTCTTAGTTTTATTGCTCTTTAGTAAGTCTGTTTACTCAATTCCCGATAGATTTTCTGCTGTGGAAGCACATTTTTAGGTCTAAGGCAGATTAACAAACTTTGTTTTTAAGACCTGTGAGTCTGTTTCAGATATATTTCTTTACACAGATATTTAGTACAGAGCAGAAGATGGCTCTGTTGTAGATGTATATCTTAGCCAAAAGAACTACCTAACAGGCACTTTACCTTTTAAATTGACTTGGAGATTAATATCTAAACTTTGTGCCATACATATTGAATAAGCAATCCATTTGGAGGAAGCAAGGAAATATTATAAGGACTTTTATGGAATGCCTGCATCAGTTCAAAGATCATACCACATTTTACTAGAAGCCATTATTACTCAGCTACATGTTTCATGAAGTTTTCTAACCTTTTAATTATCAAAATTAAAATGGAAAAGTATAAATGTTAAATATATAAAATACGTTATAAAACTCTAAACGGTAATCTTTCCTGATTTGTATATGAATTTGAGTAAAAAAAAAAGTTCTTTTTCCTATAGAGGCAATGTACTGTATAAAGTTATTGGTTGAAACAATTATATATTATTATTTATCTAATGTTCACAAATATATAGTTAGAGACAATGAAAACTTATGTGAGAATTAGCATTATTTATGTAGTGCTGGAAATCAGGGAAATAAAATATAATTAAGGCTTTGAAAATTAGCTTTTAGTCTTCTAGAAACCATTTGGTAAGCAAGAATTGCCTCTAACAATTGGAACTAAATTTCTGGAAGAAATTTACTTCATATTATAATAGAGAGAAATGCAGTCTGAAAGATAAGAAGTAAAAAATATTGTTCATGGCATCCTTTAAATTTAAAAGCAGCAATACTTTGGCAGTATATTGAGATAGTGTTTGGAAAGTTCTTCAGGGTCTACGGTGGTTATGCAGCTTCCTGGTTACATGAACCCAGTGAAATTTATATACAGAAATGATTTTTTTCAGCCTCATTGGCTTTGCATTGTGCTAAGTTTTCTAGGCACCAGTTATTTTGTTAAATTTCTTGAGGCTGTACTAACAATAAATTTCTATGGAATCTTTTTAGTTATTCAAGCATCCTAGCTTTGACCATTCTGTTCTCACAATGCCTCCCAGACAGCTATCGTATTTTGCCTCAACTGTGTGGTGAGGGACCCTTTGGGTCCTACTTCTTGATGCTCAAAAAGGATTAAAGTGATGCTGATGAAACTGTTTAGCAGCAAATGTATAAGAGATTAAAGGAAGTTAAGCGAGAAGCAGTAGAAAGATAGAGGAGGTTAATCAGAAACATTACTTTGAAGTCTTTTTTAAATATCGAACTTAATATAGTGCTGATATCACACCGTAATTATTCAATTATTCAATCATTCATTCAGCAAGTGTTGACTCAGCATTTAGTACATGCTAAGCACTTCACTCTCCCAAGAATATTTAGTCTATAAGGCTTACCTATTAATTGAGACTGAATTATTATGGACGAGTTTAATTCTGGTGACAGTCATAGAAATTAGATTTGGTTGAAATGCCATGCTACGTTCATCTCTTTCAAAGGGCATAGAAAATTATATCAATTCCAGATATGACATATATCCTTTGAAAAGTTGGAGAAGACTATAAAGAGATAAATGGGCTCATTCCACTCTTGATCCACCTAACTTTCTAAAGAAAAATGTATATACCACAGGAAATTCAAACTTAATAAATTCAAAATTGAATCATGATCTATTATTCTCTCCTGTAACCAAGTACCCTATCTTGGTAAATGGTACTACCTTCCACCTACATTTCCAACCAGGAGGCTAGAAGTCATCCAACATTCTTCTCCATGCTTTGCCACCCCTATTCAGAGTCCTGTTCATTCCATTTCCTAAGTATACCTTGAGTGTACTTCCATTTGTTCATTTCCTCCTCAGTTTCTGCCTCCATTATAGCCTCAAATATATCATTTTCACCCTCCAGTTTCCTTTCTCACCTGATGTCCTTTCCCCCTTCTTATCACCTTTCACCATACCACACTCATTTATTAAGACAGCTCAGCCGTTGTCTCTCTCACGAAGATTTTCTTGACCTCTTTCCATGATGGGTTAAATGCCCCTAATCTGTACTCTCCCTATCCAATGTAAATTATTATCCCTGTATATTGTAATTATTTGCAATACTCTGTAATTATTTACTCATTTGCCTTCCCCAAATAAATTGTTAAGTTCACTAGGCAGGGACTGCCACTATCACCTTAGTATCCTTTGCACTTGTTCATTCTCCACACATAGTCAATAATAATGAACAAGTGATAACTCTGTATCAATGGAGGGTTGCTCTCTTGAGTAATGCATACACTAAATACATTCTCACTGATGACCCATCGAAGATGCTGCTAAAATATTTGGGAAGGGGTTGCAAAAAAGAGAGAGTTCTTTTAACTCTGTGACCCTTCAATAAAACATATTATCAACAGAAATCTTCCATTTTTTCTCTACAGAGGATATTTTTCACAATTGTATTGTGATCACCTTGCTTTGGGATACATGAAAATAAAACATGGGAAAGTCTGTGCGTGGGATTTCTTATTAATGTGGTGATCATTTCATCTAAGAAAAGGAGAAAATTATACTATGTTTAGCTGTGACTATTGTGTAGTTTTGGCCTGGAATATAAAATGCATTGGAGAGCATTTTAAATTGATTAGCACCACCAGGCACAAGCATGTTTTAATTACTAAGATTTACTATATTACCCTAAACACCTCTCCATCACATCCTGATCCTTTAAGTGGGTCTTAGGAAAAAATGAGACAATAAGAAATGAGCCCCCAATATGATGTAGGCTCAGTGAGGCTCAATCCTTAGTTTAAAGGTCAGGGCTTTGATTAGGGCACGATTTAGTGGTGGAGGGTTTGTGAGGAGGAGAGCACAGTAAAATGTCTGAGATCGGATAGGCCTCTTTAAAGTAGGGAGGCATGACCCCAAAGGAACCATTATTTTTGCCATGTTAGGTATTGGTCACATTAATCTCAGTTCCGGAGCTCTAGAATACTCTGTTCTGAAATCAGGGATGTGAGAATAGAAGAGATAGTAGTTACTATTATTTCCTTTCATTTCTACTACACCCACATAAACAGTCTCATTTTCCTTTCTTAAGATGTTTTGTGTCATTGGGAGCTAAATTTGAACAGCATATGAAAGAAAAGAGAAGATTCCTGATGTTTGTCCACAAGAGAGATCTGAAATATTTTCCTCTGGAATATGATTCAGTTATTAAATATACACCCACTTTTAAGCATCCCACAAGTGTGGAACATTTCATCACTGGCTTGAGAAATATTTCTATATATAAATATCACTGTGTTAATCTACTAAATCAAAAAACAAAACAAAAATTAGCTAAGAGCATTGTTTTTAAAACTGTACGATATATTGAGTGTTACAAATAGTATAAGAGCATGTTTATTCATAGAAGAAAGAAAAAAGGAGATTGAGAATAGGTTCAAGTAATTAATAAAGCTATAATTAATTAATTATAATTAATACAGCTAATATAAAGCTATATTTTAGAATAGCACAAAAGATATAAAGTAAGCAATATATTAACATGGGGGAAAACTGAATTTTTGTAAATTTTGTAATGTCAGAGTAACTCACAAATTAGCCTGGAGACAGAAACCATTCTAATAGAGCTGTCTTCTTAAAGGCAAGTGTCTAAAAAGCTCTGGAGCTGTGTTTTGTGTTGTTTTTTTATTTTAGAAGAATCAGATCATCAACTTCCTCTATGGCAAGTAATAAAGTCTTGGTTAGTGAATTGCTTTTGCCACACTGAAAGCTCTTCCTCAATTAGTTTTTAGAGTGGGTTGAAATTGGGAAGGAGAATTTTCATTGACAATTTTATATAAAGGGCAAAAAAAAAGCATTTTTTATTCCCATAAATTACAGAAAGAAGAAAATCTTTCTGAAAAAAACCTAAAAACTAAAAATTATGTCTTTTGAAGGAGTCTAAAATGCATACCATTGAAGAAATATCTAAAGGAGATGAAATATCTAATTATTGGCTCTTTGTTTACACTCATGCATAAGTAGTGTTTAGTAATTTTAAATGAAGCTATCGTTATTCTTCCTTTTTCTCTTGATAGAGAGGACTTTCCTAGGATTCACAGACCATGCATCTCTCCTTTAAGCCAGCTGAGAAAAATTGTACCTATCACAGGTTGATTCAGAAGCTACTAATGGGACTGTGCTTGATTGATTGAATTGGCTAAGAAATATTTCATCTCTAGAAGATACATTTCACCAGAAAAACTTAAGGCTACAGTACTCAAGTTATTATTATAAATAAAAAGCGAAGATTTTAGTACAGAAGTGGTCCACATTCAAAGGTCAAGCAGGAAAAGAGTTGTATCTTTTTTCCACAAAATAAAATTTTTTCCACAAAATAAAAATTGCTTAAATGAAAGCCAATGATTTCATCTCTTTCAGATTTTGAAAAACTGTACCAAATTTTAATTCTGAAAAATTGTCTCATGAACCTATTAGCATAATTTATAGCTAACACACTAAAAGTTTATTTTGTGCCCAGAACCAGACTAAGCATTTTAAATAGAATACTTTAACATTTATAGTAACCCTCATGAGCTCAATTTCTCATTTTAACAAATTATTAGACAGGCTTCCAGGTCCATTTGACTGAATAACTAAACTCTTACTACATTTGTTCGTTCAAAAACATTTACTGAGCTCTTACTATGTGCTAGGAACTATTTTAGGCACAAGTAAGAATGAAATAAACCAACAAAAATCCTGCCCTAAGGAACATATGGTCTACTGCCCTGATTTGTTATTAGTATCATCCAGATTTATCTAAGGATTACTTAGATAATCAATTCAGTTCAAAATAGGTATATCACCACTCCAACATTTTTTTTCCACCACTTCCCCCATCATCTCTATTTATATTTTTCTGAGAATAGAATGATAATATTATATTTGAGGTTCTAAATTTGGCAGTAAACTATATCCGCAATACGTTGGCAAAAGGAAGGTACACTATATTTTATGTTACCTTGAAGTCAAAGAGGACAACTTGTGACATTGTAAGTCATTTGCTCACTGCCTTAGAAATCAAGTTGAGTATACGAGTGTGGTCACTGATATGTTGAAAGAAGCTAGGTCATCCCACCTATGAATTTTGTAACCTGGGAATTCAGTTCATCTTTATTTCAGCTTCCTTGCCTGTAACTTGGGCAAAATAATGAAACCTAAATCACAAGATTTTATGAGATCAAATTATGTATGTATGTGAATAAATCTTCTTGATTAATTGATTAATTGCTCCACCAATATTAGTTAGTTTTTTCATTTTCCAGGATTTGGATTAGTTGGCATTCAATAAATGCCCTTGGACTTACATAGTAAAAATTATTTCAATTTTCTTGATTTATTGTACGTTTCTTTGTGGTAATGATCCTTCTCAGCATATTATAATGACACATACCTAGTGACTAATCAGCAAACCCTAGTTTATAATAGAAACAATGGTTGACCTACTGCATTTACATGGCTATCTGTAGGGATACTTATGAAGTATTTAACACCAATGCCACTTGCTAGCAATTACTCAATTTTCCATGTCAGCATAATTTTAATAAATTTTTTATCCCAAAAGAGAATGATTGCTTCCTCCCCCAAGAATTTACAGTAGAATTTTTTGTCTTCTTGTTTATGGGAAAAAAAATAAAAGGAAATTTTGAGATAGCAATGCCTGGGCATAAATTTATTATTCATGTTAGCATATCTTCATCGTTCTAATTGCAATACAATCAAACATTGCTTCCAGTCTTTCTTATTTAGTTTTTCTTCTTTTTTTAAATATATGTTGCCATTAATTTAAAAAATTCTATCATCTTTGCTCTATTGCTTCCCCAATCTTTTAAGTAAGTAAATGTGTAAGACATCATTTTTCAAAGTGTGTTCAGCTGAACACCACTATTATATTACAGAAAAGATACCATGGTTGAATAAATATGAGAAACATTGGGTGAAAAAACGTTCAGCAGGTTTTTTACTATCAGATTTTCATAATGTGTTCATATCTATGATGAACTCCAAGAGGTTTTCCCAGACTTATTTAACCTCAAAACTCTTTCATGTATCAATAATTATGGCTAGTCTTCTATGCAAAACACTTTGCAAAATACAAGTGTAAGAAATAATTTATACTGCAGGAACACTTCTCCCTTTACAGTTAGAAAGAAAAACTCTATAACAATAAAGTTATTGATTTTTACTCTTAGCTGAACTGTATAAAATTATATGGTTTTTAAAGGCAGAAGGATTTAGTTCAAGGTTTTAAAATTAAAAGTGGTATTATTACACAAGTAGGGAAATATTACACAAGTAAACTTAAATAACAAATGAGAGATCTATATTGAAAAGGAAATTCTTTGATCTCCATGGTAATTAAACAAAATGAAATCCTTTAGGTGTTATGAACATAAATTCCCTTATCTCTCAGATGTTTAACAATGGAATTAGTGTATGCCTTAGTTTTTAGCATTTTTCCATGTATTATTGCTTTTATAGATACTGTAACCCTGTAAAGTTGTAAAGACAGTAGCTGTGAAATCTCTGTTTGATAGATTAGGAACCATTTAAACTAGTTTCCCTGATGTCACAGCTCCCATTCTTTTTACTCTGCCCAGCTGTTTTCCTAACTAAATGCACTCTCTTTTCCCTTTTTCAGACAAGATTTTAAACTAATAGTCTACAATGTATACAAAGTATACAATGTATATTTTCTAGCCCCAATTTCTGACTTCCAACCAAAGGCCTCAAAATATAGTAATTTGGTTTTCCACCCATTGAGCTCCACCAAAATTGCTCATAAGATCGTCAGTGACTCCATATTATATATTCCAAAGAATACTTTTCAGTCTTTATCTTACTGCAAATTTCTGCTATGTTTGACATTTTGACAGTTTCCTCCTCCTTGAAATTCTTTCCTCCCTGGTTTCTGAGACAGTGTCTCGAGCTTCTAAGAGAATTCTCCTCTCTCTTTTTTTTTTAACTCCTTCAGAGTCTCCCTCTCCCACTCCATCCACTCTGTACATATCAGTGTCCTTCCTGGTTGCTTCCTCAGTCCTTGCTCCTTCTCCCCATCACGCTCCCCTTGGTAGATGTCAATAACTCTCATCATTTAAGCCAGCACGTCTTTGCTGGAAACTTCCAAATTAACTACTGTGTTTTCTCCCCAGCTGCCTGGTAAACACACTTCAATGCACATCCCACAGGTACCTCTAATTCGACATGTCTCTCCCGCACCTCTACCCCCATTAGATTATAAGTTCTAGGAGGACAGGAACTTGACTGTGTTTACCAATGGATGTCTGCACTTACCAAATTGTTACCGAACCCAGGTCTGGCTGCTTGCCATTCGAGAGCCAATTCTCGAGAGGCAATTGTTGGTAGGAAAGGAAAAGCTTGCTTTATTTCGGAGGCTGGCAACTGGGGGAGAGGGTGGACTCTCCTGTCCTAGAACCAACTCCCGATTGCTGTTCAGGGGACAGGGGCTTTTAAAGGGGAGTTTCAGGGTTGTATTAGCGGAGGGAGGGAGCAGAACAGCACAGTCAGTTCTGACAGCCATCTTGCAATCAGTAATGTGGTGGTCTGATTGGCGTCATCTTGGTTGTTTTAAGTACAGTTAGTCTTTAGTTCCAGGGTTTGTTCCCATTTCTTTGAGGCCAGTTCTTGGAATTGTGGCAGCTTATGTCATGGCTACAGCCTGGCCATCATGTAGTTAACTTCTTCCACCTGGTGGGGTTTCAGTATCTACAAGACAGCTCAGAGGATATGGCTCAGAATATTATCTATAGCCCTTAAGGAGGAACTAAAGGTCCTTGACTTTGCTTAATGATTAAACTGTTATTATTTGGTCTCCTTTGACTGTTCTCCTTTGTTTCTGCATTTTCTCACTTCTCTAATTAAACTTATTCTTTGGCTAAAGTTTTTCCACAGACAAAAGGCAGGCTGAGGACATGGGGGGGCCAGGACCATAGGGTCCTGCTCCGTTTCAATATCCCCTATAATATAATAACTGCTCAACAAAAATGTGTATAATAAATATGTCAAAACTTTACATAACACATATAGCTTCCTTTTGCTAAATCTGCACTTCTCTTGAAAATTCCAATCACAGAAAATGACATTACTGTCCACACACTATCCCAAGACGGAAACCTGGGAGTTATCCTGAATTTTTCTCCACTCCACCCCCTTTTCCATAGTATGGCAATTTTACTTCCTAAATACTTCTATAATAGCTCTCTTCTTTTCCTTCCTACCAGTGCTCTATGAAAATCTAATAACTCTAGAGGTATCAGTGCAATAGTCTCCTGCCCCCAACAGATATCCTGAAACTATTGACATCCTCTTTATCTTCAGTCTCTGTAATTAGCCAGACTGAGCAATTTGAAATTCTAATTTAAGTTGTATCTCATTTTGCTTAAACTTTGGTAGTTGTTCCCAATTTCCCTTAGGAAGAAGGACACAACCCTTACTCGGGACACAGCTGTTCCTCTCAAGCCTCACCTACTCCTGTCCTCCACGCAGACCTTTTGCTGAAGTGAAGGTGAAATGCTGGTGGCTCTCAATGTTCCTCACTGCTTCCCTCCTCTAGCTGAGGCTTGTGCTACTCTCTCTTGTCTGCAATATCCTCCCCAGGCTTTCTTCACCTGGCTAATCTTTACCCATACTTTGAGACTACTCTTATATTCTCTCCTTTGGGAACTTTTCTCTGAACCAATAGGCTGGAAAAATAAAACTTTCCTCTGTTTACAGAATTCACTCTGAACAACTTTTTCTTGTTTGTTTGATTTTAATTACTTATTCCTTTTTTTGCTAGTATTAGCTCTTTATTTACTGATCTCTGCCTAGATAAAATATATTTCTTGAGAGTTTAAAACCTAGCAAAATATTTAATGCATGGTAGAAATTCTATAAATACTTATTAAACTAAACTTAGCCATTGATCCTACTATAACTTAGTTTAGTTAATGAAACTGAGATTTAATTATCTCTACAATTTATAGGAGCCCTGCATATTCAAATATCCAATGCTTTCTGGTTAACTTAAAGATGTACATAAAGTATTGTGTGTGTGTGTGTGCGCGCACACACGAACACGTATGCGTGTGTGTGTGAGAGAGAAGTAGGGAGAGAGAGAGAGGAGGGAGGGAGAGAAAGAGAGAATGTAAATTCTCTCTATTATCTATTAAGATCCAGTTAATAAGGTTAATACGTATTTCTCTTGCAGGATCACTATGGTAAATTTTAAATAGATATTGAACTGTATTTATTTTATACTATGATAGACGTAAATTAAATAGAGTAACCAATTGGAACTAAGTTCTTTACAAGATATAGGCCAGAGATACTTTGATGACTGATAGGTGTAAGGGCATCCTGTTTTCTTTCACTAAGTCATTCACCTGTTGTATCAATATCTTAGCCAGCTGGTAAAATAAAAAGACAGTTTACCCTTGACATACAGGTACTTCAAGCAAAATACGTGTATTTATTCCTTTTAAGCTCAAATGAACACACAGGTACAAGCAGTGCCTGTTTGCCTGTGCTGTGTCGTGAGAAAGGAAGGGTTGATTCCTCAGTCATTTCATGGATGAACAAAGTTCAGAAATCACCCAAATGAGATAGTGGATGGACAATGTCAACCAGTGCTTAGTTATTGTGAGGACCTTGCTTCTAGTTAGAAAGCAACCATTCAAAAACACATGTACACTTTGCATTAGCTAAATGTATAGAGAGAAGCTTGATATATTTTTCTTCCCTGGAGATAAGGGCAATCTTAGATGTCTATGAATTCTATAATTTTCTTTCTCAAATTTTAATGTGCATACTAATGACTTTGGAGTCTTGGTAAAAATCCAAATTCTTATTCAGCAGTTATTAATGGGACCTAAGAGTCTACGTATCTAACAAGCAACCAGGTGATGCTGATGTTGTTTTGTGGACCACCCTTGGAATAGCAAGGATATGGATGATAGCCTTTTATTTTTTTCTGCTTTCATAGCTCTTGAAGGCACTTTCACATACATTATATCACGTGATTTCACAATAAGTCTGTTAGATTAGCATGGAATACATTGTTGATGGGAACTCTATTTCATAGGTAAAGAATGAAGGACTCAGAACTTAAGTGATTTGTTGTAAATCACTCCATACCTATTGTCCTAGAGTTCCTCTTTCTAAACCATCCTGCCTCTGTTGGTCTTTTACATTTAAAAAACTATCTCTGCATGTGTTATACTGCAAATCCAAGACATGTCAAAAATAGGTTTTTTAAAATAATCATTAACCAACACCTCCCGTTCTATGAGGATAATTTTGTTGATCTGCTGTGGCTATGGTGGCTTTTGAGTGATTTTCTGTCTCCTCTGAGAAGGAAAAGGCTGCACAGCTCACAGCAGAGATAATACAGGAGCTGAGACGCAAAGTTAGAAGAAACCCATTCAACAAACATTGCTATCACATGATATGCTAGAGGAAAACATATGCAAACAGACCAAGGCTGGATAACTCATGTTGTGTGTTTAAAGACAGAGACAAGGGGGTGGGTGGGAAAGTTAGTTGACAAGAATGGAGGGAAGTTAAACAGGTAAGATGTTTTTGATATGGACCTGACATGAAAGGAAAATATTGAAAAGTCACTGAATAGACGAAAATCCACAGAATTGGTGATCTTTTTAAAATGTCTTTGTGGTGGTGGATTAGATAAATGGAAGCCACATGAAGAAATACGCTGGGGGCAGTATAATGCAGTGGCAATGAACCTAACACTGTGCCCCTACACGTACCCATTTAGAAAATGTAACTAGCATAGGCTTCTGGTAGATCTTTGAAGAGGAGATGGAAACAAGATGATTAAGTCATGGGTTTGTATATTTATTCAGGCAAGAGATGATGAGAACTAGAACTAGGGTCTTATCGGGAGAGAAAAAAAGGAGAGACCAAATTTGGGAAACATGTAACTTAGTACTTACTTGGATGTTGGGTTCTGAAAGAAAAGGGAAAGCTGTAAATGACTCAGATGTTTAAGTCAGTGTAACTGAATTCTGAGTCATGAGTTCCATTTTTTGAGATAAGAAACAAAAGGAAAAGAGAATGTTAAGGGATATTGAGTTCAATTTTAAAACAAAGTGATGTCCAGGCAGATTAACGATGTGAAGATTTTGATGAGGTAGTTAGAAATGCAGTTACAGAACTCTGAAGATTTTGTTTATGAATATAAATTTTCTTGATAAATAAGAAAAGTAAATTATTGCTTATGCAAGTCTTTTTTGGTTTTAATTACATTACTACTTTTAATTAATGTCCATTGCTTCCCGAAAAGAACACTTAGCTATTCTCCAATTACCTAATGAAATGCATGCCCTGTTTGCCATCGTTTTCATTAGGGGGTAAAAAACAAAGAATTTAGAGGCCAATAATATGCCATGTCAAAAATAAATAATTGCTACAATGTTGCTTCAGTTTTTAAAATTGTAGTCATCTTTTGTTGTTGTTTTATTTTTAACTCTGTGAGTTAAATGTTTGTTTCTGTCAAAGAGAAAGATTTTTTTTTTTGAGGAGTAAGAGATGACGAACATGGTCAGATATTATCTAGAGGTCAGTAATATGAAGCAAGAAAACTATCCCCTGGGTTTGGCAACAGACATGTTAGTGGTCACCTTTGCAGAAGAGATTTTAGGAGAAAAGATTGCTCACCAGAAGTGTCTTCATGTACACTCAGCTTTAATTTAATCCATCCTTTCATTATTTTTTCAAAGCTCGGGGGGGGATTTTTTTCTTCCTCATAATTAAGCTAACGTCCTCCACCTATAGTGTGTATCCCAACACTTGTCATATCTGGGGCCGTTCTCTCCAAATTAATATCTCCCTCTGGATTTCATGCTCCTCCTCTCCCTGGAATGCTCCACCTTATCATAAACATGGAAACAACAAACCTAGTTCATTGATTCCACCTGCTGGAATATAGTATTTTGTCTCCTTTTAACAGCAAACTCCTGAAAAAAGTAGTTGCTGTTCTGCGTCCACTTATTATTGATAAATTCCCTTATTAATTCCTCTAAGCTTCTTTCTACTTCCACCACTTTACTAAAAATGCTCTCCACTTGGTCACAAAATAACAGATTTTTGTCAAATATAATGGCTGTTTCTCAGTCATCATGCCCCTTGACTTTCCTGAGACATTGAGACTGCTGATTTTTTGACTTTTTCTTGAAAGTGTCCGGGCTTTGGGATACTGATGCACTGTGTGTCTTGATCTCTCAGGTAACACACTTTCCTTTTTACCAGTTCTTTTACTTTTCCAAGAAGCTGCCTTTCATTCCCTTCTCTTTTCTCTCTACATTCCTGTTTATTGAAGAAATCCTTTTCTCCTTTGGCTTCTAACTCTAAACCTCTAAGCTCATAGGTACAAAACCTTATGTGAGGATTCAGAGTGAATATTCCCTATTTCCTAGTGTCTCTAGGACACCTCTGTCCACCCCACCTGCATTTCCTTTGCAACTTCTACATTTCATCACCTTCTTCATCTTTTCGTGCTTGAGACCTTGGAGTCATATATAGCTAATGTCATCATTTCTAGCCTTTTCCTGTGAAACAGCTTGACAATTACAAAAGCAGTGATACCACAGTACAGAGAGTATGATTGTGATTGTATGTATTCATATAACTGAAAGGGTATATAACAAGATGCTATTAGTATTTTTCAATGGGTTGCTAGGTCCTGTGATATTTAAAAAACTTAATTCCTTATAATTCCACACAGAATATTAGTCATGGCTATAAATAATATTTAAAGTAAACAGAATTCAGTTCCTTAATGCTGCCTCTCTGTACCTCTCCCTATCAATTTCTCCCACCTTTATAACACTTAGATTACTATAAAAGTAATCTTTTACTCATAAGGCCAGACGTCATTGCTGCAGTCCTGCCATTTTCTGTTCCTCATGTAGCCCCTGGAATCTCCTTTGGTCCTTGATCCTCCCCTCACTGTCTCCTGCTTATGCCATGCTCATCCCTGCCTCCGGGCTAACTCCTAAATAGAGCTCCCTTTTATTGAATCTGAACCAAATGGCAAACATCAACTGGATTTCTTATGACAACCCTACCAAGTGAGTATTCAATAGACAAAAAAATTAAAACTCAGAAACGTTAAGTAATTTAGGTCACACCCCTAGCAAGTGGCCAAGAGAGTCAAATTCATGTTTTTCTACTATAAAGCCGACTTCCGCCATGCTTTATAATCACCTTCCTGCCTCAGACGCTCTTGCATATTCCTAAAATCCCAGCTTGATCCATCATCTCCCTGAAGTTTTCACTGATTGACACAGACTACAGGAATGTCCCCTCTCTCTAGACTCCTAGAGCACTCTTCACAAATGTAACTAATTATCTGGTAGCCATCTTTCAATAGTTCATGTCTATGTCCTTGATCATCTTCTCTTGGGATGAAAACAATATCTTATCACTTATTTCTAAACTTTGTATCACCAAGCACAATTCTTGACATATGGCAGTGATATTAGCATAATATATGTTGTCAATAAATTGTTAATTGATTATATTTTATAATAAAATAGCCCTTAGTGCTGATTTCTCTTTCCTTTTAGGAAGAGAAAAATAAATATAACATAAAAATAGGCATAATTATTTAATGTCAACCAATACTAGGAAATTTATAGTGCATATATTACTATTTTCCATTATATACCAAAAGTAAAATAAAGCATAAAATACAATGCTATGCTTACAGGAAGGGGTGACATCATGCACCGTTTATCTGGCCAGCGATTTTTCGCTGACCCCAGTAAGGGTGCTAACAGCAGTAAAGTAATTTATATACATAGCTTTTCCTTTTCTTCAGATATATCTAAAGTTCAGTTATAACTTTTGATGTTAAGACTCAATGTATCATTTTGTCTTTATCATGCATTTTTCTTACTGATTAAAATTGTTGATTTTTCCATTTATCTTCCAGAGAATGCATACTTTCAGATTTTATAAAGTCACTTAAAGTTATTTCATTCACTAAAAATACAAAAACACTTAAACAATCCCTTTTTATATGTTGACAATACTTTTCGTAGAAGTGACAATAATTTAGGTTAATATTTAACCTATACACAGAAGGGTGAAGCAAGAATTACTTAAATGTAGGTTAAAATTTGTAAAAATTAGTACGTGAAAATATTTTAACACCAACGATATGAATGTCTGCATGTACATAGTATCACTTTCACTATAGGGAGAGATATAGATATAACCTTCTTTTGCGTATGTAGATACAGACATGTAAATATCTTCATATAGATATAAAATATTTGGTATAGGGTTAGCCCTAGAAAGACTGTAATTAATTGGAGTTTTCCTCGGGAATTTTAGTCTTTTTTTTTTCCTGCACTTTATTCTATGATGTTTCTTCTTCTAACTTTTAACACCTGTCTTAAAAGTGACCAGCTAATCTCTTGTCTTCCTTTCTCGAAGAACCTGTTTGCAGGAAGTCTCTTGTAAAAGTATCCCATTACGCCTCCAAAGAGTATTTGGATATTTAATTAGCGGGAAAGAAAATAGTTGAATCTGTTATGTTGAACTGTATGAAACTACTGTTTTTGAGGTAAAAGATGTTCGAGTACAGGTGATTCCATAAGGTTCAACCAATTATAAGAATAAGATTTAGACATTTGTCACTATCTGGCTAAATTCTCTGAACTGAAATTGTCCCCTTAGCACTTTGTAAACAATGTTCAATTGCCCAGTAGATAAATAAGGAGCAGCATATGTTAACAGTTCCAATGCTTTGACAAACGTATCCGAAATTTGCTAACAGAAAACAGAAGTTATATTAATTTTAGCATACTTTTGTGTATGGCTTATTACAATTAAAATATTTGCGGTACACGAGTATTTTTTCAATGTTTTCAGCATTTCAAGGCCTTACACAGCCTGATTGTAACACCGGCCTTGTTCATTATAAACAGAATATATACTTATATGTAAATCTTACAAAGTGTCCTTACCTGCTTTGGACATCTTTTCATGTTTTTTAATTTCAGGTTCTGGGGTGAGACAAACACATACACACACACAAACAAACAAATTGGAAAAAATAAGCATTTAAAAAAATCCGTACTAAATGGAATAATAGGCAGGTTTAATAGATTTTTCTCATTTCTTCTCAGTTTCAATTATAGTTACATACTTTTATCACTACACAATGGAATATGTATTTGTAGTAAACTATAAAGTAACTTAAGCAAAGGACATTGGTTTAAATTCCAGTTTGCTAAAAAGTTTTATACTAATCAAGTAATTTGGCATTTTGTCTTTAATAAGAGCCCATTTCTTATCATTCATAAATTCTCTAAGCATTGCAAATAAGGAAATTAGCCAAAACGGTTCAGAAAAAAAATGTGTTGTAATTTTTCCTAATTTGACGAATTTAAGCAATTTTCTACTTCTGACTACATACGTTGAATTCATGGAGCTCCACCTGGTGGTTAATTTAATCATTTCAAACTGGTATAATTATTGTTTTTAGTAGTATTTGTTATTAATTTTATAAAATAAATTAAATTGGATTAACTTCAGTATAATAGTATAAACACATTAAAATAAAGTATTGTGCTTTCTTATTTCCTAGGACAATGGCTTTTGTCTAGAAACTCTGCATTCTAACTTAATATCAGTACAGGATAAATACATAGTTTTTTGAGCTATCCAAGTAATACTCATGACACTACCCCAACAACTGCAATAACTGATATTTTCATGCTCCCCAGTCCTTTCTCTTATTTAAACAATTTTGCCTTGACCTCATAGTTCTCCTCTCTCGGCATAAAGTCTTGTTTTGATTAATAGAAGGGTTCTGGTACATTACAATTTTCCCTCCCTTCAAACAGCAGAAAAACTGAGCTTTTGGTTGGGATATTACTGAGTACAGACTTTGTGTCAGGGGTAGTGCTAACCAGCTTTATTTGGGTCTTAGCCTAATGGAGTCTATTTCCTAGAGTTACAAGTTTTTATAAAGCTCATTTGCTTAACTGCAGAATTTTATGTAATACAGAATTCCATAGCCATTCACACCTTACTTCCTGTACCACTTGAATGCACATCCTGTAAAAAGTGATATCAGCACTATATTGTTGCACTTCCACACTCCCTGGCACATATTTCTCTCTTTTTAGTTGACACATTCACTTAACCGGGTAGGACATACACTATTTTAATATTTTCTATGTGCCTTAATGTGGTATAAAATTTTGTTATACTATTTTTAATTAATTTTGTTTATTGTCTGTATCCCCTTTCGATTTTAAGTTCCATAGGGCAAGAGTTGTGCCTTGTTTGCTACTCAAATATCAGCATTTGGTCAAATATCTAACACGTGGTGTATGATCAATAAATACTGTTGAATGAATGACTGAACAAAACAAATATAGACAATGAAATATAGAGCAAAAAATATAGAGAAATATGAAATGCTCCCTCCTGTGTATCTGTAGTCCTAGAAGAAACTGATTCATGCTTCTAGAGTTAGAGATAAATATTCAATGCTCTAGGACAGGGTCCACAGGCATTTGCTCATCATGTAGAGCTGTCTATTCGAAAGAGTTTTGCTTCTCACTCTACACCTGGTTCTCTCCCCTGTCAATCACATTGCCATGTAATCTTGAAGTGGAATCATTTTAGACTTAATGTTTGTCAAAAGATCTTCTGTAAAAAATAAAAGTTGTGGGGAATACTTTTATCAGCTATGAGCACAATACAATCAGAACCAACTTCTACCTTGTTCATGAAATTTTATAACCACTCTTATGATCATTCAACATGCATGTGGCTGTGGACCCTCTCACGATGTGAGAACTACTGACTTTTGGTGTTATGTAAACAACACTAACATGATAACCACACAACTTATGAATTCCTGGGAAGCGTGGAAAGGAGGCTCTTGGATCTATAACCTGGCTTTTTTAAGCAAGCTCATTTAGTTAGTTTTGTGACCTTGGGCATTACTTAAATCCTCAAGTCTCAATTTTGTCATTGCTGAAATGGAGAAAATAATGTTGTAAAATTGATGTAAGAATTAAGAGTGATGTGTGGAAAAAGCTTACTTATTTTAAAATTATGCTCATGAACTTAAAATACATGATCTCTCAAGGTAATTTTCTTTTGTTCTTACAGAACTGGAACTTTACCGTTGAATATGCAAAGCAGGAATTGATAGGTGAGGATTTCTAAGGTGGACATCTCTTTTATTAGCCTACTTGGTCCCTAAGAACTTGGTGCCCTCATTTTGTAGACAGCATTTCTACTGAAGTGTGTCTTTAATTTTTGAGTCACATATGGATGCCTGTTCTTAGTCCTATAAAAATGACAAATACATATATATATATAGACATATTTATATATATATATAGTCAAATAACAACAACAATATATATATGTCTATATATATACTTTTTTTTAAAGTTTAGTCAAAAGTCTTCATTGAGAAGTTTCAGGAAATTAAGGGCAGTATTTGATGCTGAAGACTGAGATCTGGAAGCCGGGAAAAGAGAACGGGAACTTGTATTTTCACCTCATCTATACTGCTAAATATTTTTAACCATCGATTTTTATTGTATAATAAAATATCTGGTTTCCATAAACATTTTTCACTTGAGCCCTTCTTTCTGGGCTCGACTCACAAGCACTGCAGAAACATAGAATCAAGCAATCCCCAAGCTGAGTGTTTGAAGCAGACAGCCTGCCATTTCATATGCAGCACTGACTTTTCCAGGCGGTTGATTTCACTTATGAAATATTAATTGCTGGTGGGTCTGGGGAGGGGAGCTTCATTAATGATTTTTCAGTGTCATCAACACTGTGTTCTCAAGTAAAGCAGGCCAACCAAAACTTCAACATGCATGTGCTTGAATTAGAGAAGGGCAGCAGTGGGGATCAACTTTGCTTAGGAGTCTCTGTTCTGTCTTTATAAATTGAAAAGAAAGAAACCTATGCAATATATAAATCCCAAGAATGTGCATTCTTTTAAGAATATCTCCACTTTAAATATTTTGCAAGTTAGAAGCTGAATGCCAGTGATTTTTCTTTTTCCAATCTTTTTTGTTATCATTATCAAATTGCTTCTTCAGCACATAGAAGCCTTATATGTGTAATAAAATATAATAATAATAATTCTTGGTTTTGCAACTAATGATGTTTTGTATTTTATACATGGCACTCACTAAGTGTATTATATGCATTATCTATAATTTATTTATATAATATTAAATATTCATTTTTATTAGCTCTCTAACCCCAGTAGAATACAAATTTCATGAGTCCTGGGGTGAATTTTCATTTTCTCTGCTGTATGATAGTGTCTAGATCAGTGCTCTGCACAGACTAGGGATCAATAAATATCAGCTGCACAAAATTTGTTGCACGAATGAAAAATTATATAATCCTCATTTACCACTCCTATGAACTAAATACTACTATTACACCCACTTTACAGATAATAATACTGAGGCTTAATACTTGTCTAAGTATGTACTCCCTAGTAAATGGAAAAACTGGTCTTTGAATACTGATTCATTCCAACTCCAAAGCCTTAAACACTTGTACGCACACTGCTATAACTACTGTTGATACAGACAGAATGAAAGTTTTCAAATATTTCATGCATAAAAACTACATAGTAAGCCACGTGCTACATCTTATAGGTACAAATTACTAACAGAGTCATTAAGATTGTAATTAGCATGAATGATAAAGCCACAGAGGTTTCTATTTTTTTCCAGCCAGTCATTAAATCATGAATCGTATAAACAGTTTCCTAAATTAAGCTGGTTAAACTAGGTAAATATACTGAACAGGGATAGAAAATTGATAGCTATCTCACTCATTGCTGGAGTAGTATTCAATATTTAGTGGCATGGGAAGATTTTACATTTAAAAGCAGGTCACCAAACCTATTTATATAAAATATACAAAGGAACTTCAGCATTGTTTTCCCTAGGCAATTGTATGTGAGTTCTGGTCTGAGGGAATATGGAAAGCCTGCTGGCAAAGGAGGCAGGTCATATTGCCAGGCATGAATCCCAAATCTACCTCAGGTAGCTGTGTGACCCGGGCAATTCACTTCCAGTGCTTCAGTTTTCACATTAATAAAAAAAAAAGGATTGCTGTGAAAATGAAATTGAACACTACGTGTGAAGCACTTAGTGTCAGACACAAAGCCAACAGTGTATGTTAGTCTCTTTACTGATATTTGAAATGATTTTTCTTATATTTTTCTACCAAGATGTTCAATAAAATATATTTAAATATAAATATATTTAAATAAAGCAATTAAAGTTGTATTAAATGAAGTAACATTCATAAATTTATTCTAAACCCATGATTTTTATATCATTTGAGTAATCATTTGCATTTTTTGATGAAAATCCACTACTATTACAATTACATACATATACACATTTACACTTTACTGTGTCCTTATTGTATTATTTAACAACAAATGGTTTGCAAAACACACACACACACACACACACACACACACTCTTTCATATTTTGTTTTCTGCATGAGGTTTTATTGGATGGGATAGAGCACTATCGTCTCTCCAATCAGCTCGCTACCCAATTTGGGATTTGGAAGAACCGTCAGGGAACACATGTTTCTTCTTAACTATGTCTTAAGAGAAAGTGTTTTGCAAATAAGAGGTCTGTTTTAATAGGTAGCATTTGATTTCATCTGCTGTGGACACATTATTTTATGACCCTGGTGAACACAACTGTGAGAAAGACAAGCTCTGATTATCTTTCAGTTTGATTTGAAATGTCTTCAGTTCACAGATTTCCAAAAGACAAAACTGTCCTGAGTTTGGGTGAAGTTACACAGAGAACCAACACCTGACAGCCTCTACCCCACAACTTTTCATCTTATCTCTGCCTACATTTCTTTCCTTCAATATTCCATGGACTGTTTAATATTTTCCTTCCTCTTATTGAACCATGTTCATATGTTTATGAAACCTCATGCATTCTCTATGCTCCTATTTTTCCTGCTTGACTTTCTAAATCAGTGTTATCTTTGGTTGTAAACTGAGGAATCCTTTCATGCATAATAAAGGGGCAAGGTGATGATGTTCTCAAGTAATTGCCCAACTTCATCCAAAGCAAGAGATCATTTTTTGCACTGCAGCTGGAGAAAAACAGACAGACACAAACCAAATGAACAAAAAAATCCCTCAGTTTAAAATTTATTTCCCTATTGAAAAACCAAATGGTCTAATGTGAGGCATCTAAAACACTCTAAATTTTAATTTTCTCACCTTCTGAAATGGGAGCAATGATAATTAGCTGATGTATGTGGCTGAGATTAGATTGAATAACTGAACAAATATTTCCTGAGCACTCATGTACTAATACCTATATCATAGATACCATTGATTGGATGAAAACTTTGGTTTGCTTTGTCTAAGTCACCACTGGAGGCCACTTCACTTTTACTCTTTCCCAGCTCTCTTTCCCAAGTATTGTGAGATCTTTGAGGACAGGGATTTTGTCTTGTTCATCTTTGGAGCCTCAGTGACTAAGATATCCCCAGAATATTATTCTAACACTCAAAAATTGTTATTGACACAAAACAATTTAAGATGTGGTTTCAAAATGCCAAGAAAATCAAATTTATAAGCTTCAGTTTTAGATGGTTTAGACCAAAATGTAAAGTGGAATCCCTGTCCCATTAACTAAAACCTTACATGGGTGGAAAAGTCATTTAGGATGGACCCAGCAGATACACAACATTGGTGTACATTATCCTCAGATAATTATCTGGTAATTTCACACCCGCTCTCTCTCTGCGTTTATGTCTGTGTCTGTCTGTCTCTCTCTCACCTCTCATTCCCATTAGGTCAACAAGAAAAGCAATTATGCTTTATAAGCTTCTATAGGTATAGTTTTAAAATAGCTCTAGTTCGCAATACAAACACTTAATGCATGACTCAATGCTTTATGACTAAGTCCTGATTCTGCAACCCTTCCTTGGCAAGATTCCCGTAGGACTTTGATGCTCACAAAGAAAGTTTGCTGAGTGGACAGTAAAAACACAAAATGAGCCAGAGGGCATTCTCTCTTTGCAGCACAGAATAAATGCATACATTTTCCGTGCCTCATTCTGTCATCATTTCATTTTCGTGATCCTTTGTCTTTTGTATATGCTAAATACGATGTCTCACATTCCTGATAGTGTCACTCTGTCTTTATCTAATCTTTCTTTTATGCCTTGCTATGTGTGCCTCATTATTCTATCCTTCCCTGAAGCTTCCCAACATGAAGAGTCTGCACTGAAAGAAGTAAGAAATAATTGGAGGAGGCTGAACATATTGTAGGTCGCACAGAGAATAGTCAGTCAGAACAAGGTCCTGTGATGTTATTTGAAGATGGCAGGAGAGCTGGTTGGATATATTTCAGGTAATGAACCAGTTGACTTTAAAGCATTCAAATGGTTCAGAAAGTTGTGCAAAAATCACTTGCCAAGGTAAATAAGCAGACATTCTTTGTTTTTTTCCCTTATCAAGAGAGAGTCACTTTTTCTTACTTATGTTTCTGAGCACCAGAATTCATTTTCTTTAACTTGAAGTGAGAATAATCAATTACATGAATAAAAGGTCAGAGGTCATAGGTATGGATCATCCTACAACTGGTTAAATATATAAAAATAATAGATGACCTTATATGAAAAACTTTTTAAATTTAAATTTAAATTTAAAGATTTAAACATTTAAATCTTTTTAAAAAGGGAACAAGAAAAATAAAAAATAAAATAATTTTATTTAAATATATTTAAATTAATTAACTATTTATTTAATAAATACAATACTATGACATTTTAAAAAATTTCCCCTGAAGGAGAGAAGCACATTAGAATATTTGCATAATGTGGCTTGGAGTGACAAGAAAAATGAACATGCAGAGTGAAAGTGAGTCATCCTCTTGAGGGCTTAAATGGAGAGAATACCAAGGAAGGACTATTGGGGCTTTACATTTATAATTATCCATATATTTTACATACATATAGTTGCACATTATTATTGCTGTACATTAATTTTTTGGATGAAGGAAATAAAATTCACAGTACTTGGATACATTAATTTTGGAAAGCCAATTATTAAGAGAAAATTCTGGCAGTCTCAACTACTTTTCTTTCCAAAATGTAACCCCTTTCCATTCACTCTATCAACTTGGCATTTTGGCCTGATGGGCACAACCGGAAAAGTGTTAGACTGTCAGTTGCTACTTAGAGTAAAAGTGCTACTATTACCGGTATAATTTTTATTTAGACAATTCTTCAGGAAAAGAATTGTCAATAATTCTTCTTCAAATGTTTGGTAGAATTCACCATGAAGCCTTCTGGTCCTGGACTTTTCTTTGTTAGGAGGTTTTCGATTATGTTCTTACTTGTTATTAGTCTGTTCAAATTTTCTGTTTCTTCATGATTCGGTCTTGGCTATCATATGTTCTAGATATTTATTGAGATCTTCTAGGTTGTCCAATTTGTTGGCATATAAACATGTGTAGTAGTCTTTTATGATCCTTTTTTATTTCTGTAGCACCAGTTATAATGTCTC
Organism: Balaenoptera acutorostrata; assembly: GCF_949987535.1. Taxonomy (NCBI): domain Eukaryota; kingdom Metazoa; phylum Chordata; class Mammalia; order Artiodactyla; family Balaenopteridae; genus Balaenoptera; species Balaenoptera acutorostrata. Next base: position 39,460,582 of record NC_080077.1, on the reverse strand, counting down.
CTCTTTCAACTCTGATTTTATTTATTTGGGTCTTCACTCTTTTTTTTTAATCTAGCCAAAGCTTTGTCATTTTTGTCGATTTTTTCAAAAGACAACTCTGTTTTGTTGATTTTTCTATTCTCTATTTTGTTTAAATCTTCACTAATCTTTATTATTTCCTTCCTTCTGCTAACTTTGGGCTTAGTTTGTTCTTTTTTTCTCTAGTTCCTTGGAGTATGAAGTTAGGTTGTTTATTTGAAATCTTTCATCTTCTTTTTTAATGTAGATATTTATTGCTATGAACTTCTCTCTTAGAACTGCTTTTGCTGCATTCCGTAAGTTTTGGTATGTTGTGTTTTCATTTTCATTTGTCTAAAGATATTTTCTAATTTCCTTTTAATTTCTTCTTTGACCTACTGGATTTTTAAGAATATGTTGTTTAATTTCTATGTATTTGTGAATTTTATCATTTAAGTGTGCATGATGTTATCATTCTGTTTGATGCTCTTTGACTGGATATTAAATGAAGACTTTCAAGACTCCCTCTGTTTACTAAAAGAAGATATGTTAAACTTTTAATCTAACAAGACTTCTTTTAAAATTAATTTCTTTTTTAGCAAGAATTTTTTGAATTGTAGCTGTCCTGATATATGTGAGACGACAGTGACCCCCTTTAAGAAAAGAAAGCCTAATGTGACACCACCTCTCAGAGGTGAAAGTGAAAGTCTGCATGTCGTGTTACACTTTCTGTCAAAATGTCCTAGGACTGTCATTCACATTCAGCACCACAGGCCTGAATTTTGGTTGTTCGGTGGAAAACAAATGATGAAATTCAGTGCATAAAATTGCAAAGCACCAATAATATTCCAGCACATTACTAAGAGAGATCATTGTTGCTTTAAATGGTAAAAGAAAAAACACGTTAAATATACTCAAGTGGTTATTTGAAACATATAGTAAAGAAGAAAATTCAATATTAATGAAATGAGAATATAACTTTAAAAAATGCATCTTTTCCAAATGCTGCCTTCCCCACCACCATTATCTGTGGCCACGCACTGGCTGGTGCTACACTGACCATGTGGAATGGGATGATGAAAAAACAATACCTGGAAGGATGAAAGAAGAGAGAGGAAACTCTTAAGTAGATATTTCCAGTGTTCAAAGACTCAAATTAGCATCACGTGTTTTTAGTGGAAACCTAAATTGTTTTTCATTCATATATACATTCCACACACATTTCTACTGGGGAAAATTTTGCACTGCACTTCTAATAAAAATGTGGAAATTTATAATATTCCTGTCTGTCCCTCATTTTTGATATTTCTATCTTAGTTTGGCAAAAGAATTGTAACATCATTGAACGATTGAATTACTTGATGGCATCAAATCTTTTCAATTTAGATATTTATATAAATGTCCCTTGCAATCAACAGTCAGATCATGTTGAAGAAATCTAGAGTTCTTTTAAAGAAATAAATTAGTTTAGCTAAATCCAAAGGAATGTCATTAGTCTTCACAATTAATTCATTCTTCAAATAATACAATGTAACAACATTTTGCTGCCTATTGAACATTTAACATAACATGTAAAAATTCTCTTGCAAGCAGAATATCCTAATTTACATATTATGCCTGAAAAACATAAAATTGTATATAGCACCAAAATAACTACTACCTAGGTGACAATAAAAATAAAGTTTTGGATATGATGATATTTTTCTGAAGTGAAACATAAATGCCTTAATAGGTTTGGAGTCCATGTTGCTTTAAATACTTCTTTAAAAAAATTAAGTACATACATGGCTGAGAAAAAAATCATGCCATGCTCTCATGTTTCACTAAATAACAATTTTGTTTAATTTAAATTTAATTGCAAAGTTAGAAAAAAATGACTTTAGGGTATTTTTTTATACATTGCTACACTAATGGAGCTTCTCCTTGCATCCTTCATTGCTCTCACTGAGTCTTCTGTCAGCTTTCCCCTCCTACTACTCTCCCACATCTCCTCCAACTCCAGCAAATGCTTATAAAAGTTCACCCAAAAGTTTTTTTTCTTTTTAATAAAAATTCCAGTAAATTGGAATTTTTACCACTAAGTCCCTGTATATTTGTCAATAGTTCACGTAGATCTCTTCTGGGTAAATGTAGAAACAGGCTCTATTTGAACATTCAACATAGCAGATATATTTCATGGTTTTACTGGTTCACTAATATGTTCATTTTGACAACAAGAAATATTAGACAGTTCAGAGAATGACACCACATCCATAGAATGTCTTAGGATAATTAGAAACTAAATGTATTACATTGGACTTAACATATTTACTTATGTTTTAGGGAACATAACTTGATGCATGGCATATCAGAATCCACATTCCTCTGAGCCTAGTATAGTAGGAAGGCCAGAGGTGCAATAAGATACCTTAGCAAGATCACAGTGCTTGATTTGGAGATCAGCGTTCTCAGGCTGGCTCTGGGGCAAATTACAATAACTGAAAAGTTTCTTGACTATTTCAGTTTTATTTACCTACAAGATGATGGTTTTGGACTATAGTTTATCGCTAAGTTACTCCTAGCTATAAAATTTGTTAGGATTTTACTGTATCTGAACTTACAGAATGGCAAGTTATCACTGAGAAATTTTAAGTATTTTTTTGTATCTTAAATCTTTGGTTTCCCATGGCTATTCCTAATAGGATTTACCCTGGGATATTTACAAAATGTAGATTTTCCACTACAGATTCATAGAATCAGAATAGCATATGCATTTTCCAAAGCTTTCTTAGTATTTCTGACACAGCCACTCTTTCCTTTGTTGTTTCACAGTACAATTTAGAATTTTTCCTTTGCTCAAAAACAGAGGAGGGCATATAAAAATTAGAGTTTTGAGAATATGAAAAATAATGATATACTACTTCATTGCAAATAACTGAATATGCAATAGGCAGATCAATGTGTTTTCACATTTCATTATAGAGTAATACCTTTTTCCTTTAGGGAAGCTGGAACCTTCACTTCTTTTCCCTTAATAGGCTCTGGAAAGAAACATTGAACATTTATTTGAAACCAAGATCAAAAGATGTAAGAAGACACATACAATGGAGTCAATGAGCTATCGGTAAGGTGAACCTGGATGGAAATGATATGATGTTTTCTTTCAAAAATAATTTTAATCATAGACAAAGAAACAGCAGTATAGAGTACAACAAGCTGTTCTCTAATCATTTCTATTTAAAATAAATGTAAATTGTTGAATGAGGTACAATCTATTTGTTCATTTAAAGGGACGTGTATTTGGATGAATAGGAACTTGCTTTATCTGTAATTTTAAAAAACACATGACTTCAGCATCTAGAAGTCTTCCAAAACTGTTATAATCAGCACTAACTTAGTTTATTTCTTTCAGGCTATGTTTTTTCAAAAAAATAAACAATCAAATGGAAAACTCTGCATATATCATGTAAATGTGGTGTTTTAGTCATCAGACTCAAGTCAAACAAATTTCAAGAATAAGATAAAAATAAATTTTGAGACAGTTTCATCTGTGAACTCCCAATGTCTTAAACATGTGGTCCTTAGTTAAAGCAAATCAAGTAAAACTTCATTTATCCTGCCAGGTTCAAATACAAAATGATTCTGATCATATCATGTCTTCCAGACATATAAATGGGTCTGGAAGACATGATAAATATGATAAATTTATCATATTTATGATAAATTTGATAAAATATATGATAAAATATAAAATATATATTTTAACCTATTAAAAATAAAAGCTAAAACCAGTTTTCTGCCTTTTCTGCAACATTAAATCTCAGTATCTATTGTACTGACAAAAATGAATAATAATGCAGTGAGAAAGGAAGGAAAGAAAGAAATCTATCCTTCCAGCCATTTTTTCTATTCTCATCTGGGGTTTGGGATGGAAGGGAAAAAATATGGTGGTGGTGCTTGTGAATAGACATGCCGCTCCAAGCAATCACTTAGAATCCACTGAGTTCGGGTGCATTTGGATTGTGTCAAGAATGTATTCTGGGTTCCACTGAAAATGCTCTGTCCCTCAGAGCAAGATTTTCTTGATAGATAAACTAGAGCCTTAAATATCCATAGGCTTGTAGACTTTTTAAAAGTGGCTTTGGTGGCAAAGGAGTGTCCCTGTTGCTATTTATTGTACTAAGAATAAATAATATCAATTTTTCTGTGTATTTCAGCATGTGAAGATGAAATCAAGAACTATGAATTGAATAGACACATGGAGAAACTTCATTAACTTTTTTTTTTTTCAGGCTGACGGGGGTAATTTACTGCTTTGCATTTGGCTAAGCCAAAAGAATTAATGTATCGTGAAATGAGAAGTGGTGGTGGGGACAGATTCCTGGTGGGGTGGGAGAGCACAACGCCTGGAACTTCACATTTCAAGATTCAGCATGTTGATTTAAATGGGTGTCTGTACATGACTGTGTGAGATTAAAGTAGTTATAAAGAACAAGACCTAAAGAGAGGGCCTGTAGACTGCTTCGATTTTGGTGGAGAAAGAAGGAAGGGGTGGAAAAACAGATATACTTTTATATGGTATTTGAAGGTAATAAACCTGTCACCTTAAATTTGAAGAAAGTCCTCAGAAAATAGAAATAATTTTTATTTCCAAGTTTGCTAGTAGGAAGATACCTTTGCTCCCAGGCTGGGTCATCTCCTGCACCAACTTTCCTGAATCTCATTTCTTCTCAGTGCCCTTTTTGACTTCAAGGGGTTTTGACCTGATTTCAGAAGTCCACAGACTGGTCTGAGCGTCCCTAACTACCCAAGGATATCAAATATGACCAAAAATGTGGAGACAGTGTTATATGGGAATTCTGCACTTCTGTATTAGTAAGGATTGAAACATCGTTGATTTAGGTCAGCTATTAAGGCATTTTTCAATGCATCTATCTTGTTTGTCAGGAGCAAAGCATAGGAGAGCACATTTTGTGTGTGTTGTTTTTACAAATATGGTAGTTTCATTGCATTTGACCAAGAGCCTACAGGAAGGCTTATGAATCTTGATTATCAGGATCTAGAATATGTTTAAAGGTGCTGGGATATTTCTTGGAACTCTCAGAATAATCTGGTAGGAGGCTGTAATGGAGAAAAAGTTTACAAAGAAATGGGAAGATCATTTCAGGTTTTACACCACTCCCAGAGACAAAGGCAATAATGAACTAGGGTGAGTGTTCGTGATGAATAAATCATTGGGGATCAGTTTCAAAGTCATCAGCCAACTTACCCTATTCTTAGCTCTAGCTTTTGTTTGATGAGTGGGAATGGCCAAGAAAAAGCATGGTGAAGACAAAGAGAAGTTGGGGGAATCATCAGGTGCATGGTCCTGAGCATCAGAATATGAAAGAAGATAAGCTCTGCTCTGAATTCTCTGGCATTAGATCCAAACATATGCAAGCCTGAGTCACAAAGCTAGTCAATAATTCTAATGTCCATCATATTACGCCAATGCCAGAGGAACCTAAGGGTGCTACTATTGCATTCTCAATAGAAGGTAATTAATTAACCTCCTTGTTGCCTGGTTATGATTTGGTCTGCAGTTTCTTGGACCATGGGTGAATCTTGCAACCTCAGATAAGTCAGACTAATAAGAAGCAAGCAGCGAGAGGATAGTGGTGGATGCCAGAAGGAATATAACCAATAATAGGGCTGACTAATAGGGTTGTCTGGTTTCTGGATGGTCAGGGCTGCATAAGCAGAGCTCTGCCCTCTTGAGTGTGTACAGAGGGCTTACATGAGTCCACTAGCCCAGGAAAGTCAGTAGCTGAACCAGCAGCAAAAGGCAACAAGACGTGTCTTTCTCTTGCTCTTTTTCTTTGGAATAATCATCGCTAGCCCTCTCTATACCTCCTTAAATAAAGACACAAGCCTAATGATGTTTCTTTAAATGTCTAATTTACTCATGGTTATCACAGCCCCAGCAAATATAGCCTCAAAGGATTTCCGTGTAATAATTCTGATTTTCGAAATGTAGCATTGCTTCAGTATGGGTTCTAATATATACATGCAGGTGGAGTCTGTAAGAGACCAGCAAAGGTAGGCAATCTTTGAGCTGCTCCAGTGAAATAAGAGGCTATGTAGCAAGTGGAATTGCTGCATTCTGATTCTGCCACAGTTCAGCAGCAAGCTTCAATAATCCTCTCCGGAAACAATAACACTGTAGAGGTTAAAGGCACTGAAATTTTATAGGTAATACTACAATGTTTTCTTTGATTTTTGTATATAATGAAAATTATATTCAGAAAATAAAGGAAAGGTGACAATATAATTCTTCTAAAATTGTACCCAACTTGTATATAACAAAGATATTTGAGGGCATTAACACAGCTTGAATAAAAAAAGAGGTTCTAAATAGTTCCAAATCAATAATGATATGTAGTAGACATTTATATACATGATTTTCTAGTGACCGTGGAGACATGTTGCAAATAGTAGAGAATTTAACGTTGAGAAAAAAGTGTTCCCTAGGAAATTGTCTGCAATTGTACATTAATAACAACAACAACAACAATAATAGAAATTACAGGAGCCTACTTAGTAAAGCCTACTTAGCCTACTTAGCCTACTTTGATTCTTGCCTTTGCCTCTTACCCATAGTGTGACACTGAGTAATTTAAATTACATGTACCTCAGCTTCCTCCTTTACTGAAATGGTGGTATCAAGCACAACTTGCAGAAACAAAATATATAAAGTAGATTGCAATGTGTCTGGCAAAGAGCAGATGCCCTGCTTCTGTACTTCTCCCAAACAATCCTCACACCTTTGTCTGGCTAACTCCTCATGCATCATACTTGAATTTAATATAACTCTTCAGGAAAGCCCTCTCTGATTCCCCAGACTTGATTAGGAAGTCGATAGAGATGGCTTGATGCTTTATGTGGACATTATTCTTAGAAAGAGGCCTGGAATTTGAATGGTATTTAAATAAGAATGTCATGCTCTTTCATAGCAATAAGGAACCTGATAAGACTAAAGCAGACAGAACATGACTAGGAGTCTTTGAAGACAGCAGAATTCAGAACTCCAATTCCCAAGTCTTCCTCTCTATTCCTAGCTTTGCCATCTTTGTTTTGCCAATGATTAGCAAGTGTTTGGAAAGATGATGCACTAAATATATAGTTAATGAAGGACAGAAAGGAGAGAACCAGAGGGCATGGAAGCAAACCCTTCCTATACTCTTTATTTTCCTTCTAATCTTTTTTTATCCCTTCCATTCTTTTTTGAAAATCATTTTTCTGTTTTTTTCTTTCAGAAATTATAACCAAAGCACTTTAAGTCATAGTGAACTGAAGGAAAGTATTTAACAGACAGGTAAATAAATAAAAGTTTTCAAATATATGAGGGTGTCCTGTGCAATTTTGACCCACAAATCTGCAAAGATGACTAATGTACTGTGGACACATTTAGATATTTTTGCTAATAAATTTCTTGTGTTATGTTAACTTGACTCTATTACCTTTATCCTTCAGAACTGATGAAGTCTTCCCGGATTTTTCTTTTCTAATTTCTGCAAGAAGAATCATAGGGAGGAAAGGTTACAAGGAATAATGGAGAAAAAAATGGCAAGTTCTTTATGTGTTATGTTTACTGAGGCTTAAAGAACCAGAGGGGCTCTGCTTTGGTATTCAAGATACAGGTGTCTACTGGGATAAATTGCTTGTAACATATTGAACTAAATATACAGAAGATAGAAAATAAGCCCTGAAATTATTACAAGGGGCAGACTATGGTAGATACAAGAATGTACAAATAAAATACTATGGGCTTTGGAAAAAGAAGATATGATAAGAGTTATAGCTAACATTGTCTACTTACTATGTGTCACAGGGAATGTTCTCTACTGTTCAGTCATTCAATGTTCACAATAACCCTGTTAGGTTGGTAGGTCTTGTTATTATTGCTACTTTTCACATAAAGGGATTAAATAACTTTCCCAAGGTCATGTAGCCCTTAAACGGGAAATATGGGATTTGAACTAATGTCTCTCTGAACTCAAACACAAAGGTATTGGCTCTGGTAGCTCAATGATGGAATCAGGAAAGGCTTTGGCAGGTGGTACTGAAGAAGAGCTTGAAAGCTGGAAAGGAATTAGACCAACAGAAATGAAGCTGAAAATACATTTTAGGACAGAAGAGAGAATGGGGAGGCATGGGGTGGACAGTCTGTCAGTTTGGGTGTGTGAGTCACTTGTAACCAAAAGAATACAGTAGAAGTGTTGCTGCGTGACTTCCTAGTCTAAATCAGGAAAAAACATGTGGTTTCTATCTGCTTCTCTAGTTCTGGGGGTCTCCTGAATTCCTGATCCTCTAAATCATGAGCAAAGTAAAATCAGCTGTTGTTTTATATCGCTAAGTTTTGAGGTGGTCTGTAAGCAGAAACAGTACATGAAACAGCTAATAAACAACAAAATATTGTACCATGCACAATGTAAGTTCTCCAGTAGAGCTATATAGATAACAGAGAAATGATTAATTCTACTTTTAAAACTGGGGAAGGTTTTTACTGCATTTGGGTTTAGGTTCCTCAGCTGACTAGAATTTCACTGGTCAGGAAATAACAATTTAACAGTATATCAGGGTGCAGGATGTCAGTTCAGGTTTTTTTAAAAGCTGAGGATCATACAAAAAAAGAACTCCTGGAGTTCTTACTTGGTTCACAGAAGGATAATCTACCATCAGTTTACATATGGAATATAGGTAACAGAGTTCTTTGGAGGAAGACATTATCTTTGTTTTGAATATATTGTGCTTCATGTGTCAACAAGATACCCAAAAAGGAAATGTCTTGCAAACAGTTGGAAATACGAGTGAAGTACATATTACATGCAAGTGTTGCAGAAGCAAATCAGCTTGAAGTCTCATTTACAAATGGAAGCTATCAATACAACCAGTAACATGATTTTTTTAAATGCCCCAAACAAATCTTATTTGCTTTGTTCTCGTAGATAAACTTGATTTAGTGAATAAACTAAATATACAAGGGCAAAATAAACCAGAAAGTTAAAAATTGTTTTCTTAATAACATATGAAATTAAAAGAAAAACTGATGTCCTGTGTTACTTTTTACCTGCATATTTTAAATCCAATCTCATATAATTTGCCTATATTGATATATATATTCATATATTGGTAGTAATAAATTTTATCAATTTTCCTATTGCCAGATGTTTAAAAATGAATACCACACACAAAGTGTGATCAAAAGAGCTATAAATAGCAAGCTAAATTTTAAATAATTTACTAGATAATAACTATTCATTTAAAGAGAAAAATATTCAATTTCAATAAATCCAGGGTTGTTTGTTTTTTTTTTTAAACATCTTTATTGGAGTATAATTGCTTTATAATGGTGTGTTAGTTTCTGCTTTATAACAAAGTGAATCAGTTATACATATACATATGTTCCCATATCTCTTTCCTCTTGCGTCTCCCTCTGTCCCACCCTCCCTATCCCACCCCTCTAGGTGGTCACAAACCACTGAGCTGATCTCCCTGTGCTATGCAGCTGCTTCCCACTAGCTATCTATTTTATGTTTGGCAGTGTATATATGTCCATGTCTCTCACTTTGTGTCTCTCACAAAGTGTCTCTCACTTTGTCACAGCTTACCCTTCCCCCTCCCTATATCCTCAAGTCCATTCTCTAGTAGGTCTGTGTCTTTATTCCCATCTTACCCCTAGATTCTTCAAGACCTTTTTTTTTTTCTTCTTAGATTCCATATATATGTGTTAGCATATGGTATTTGTTTTTCTCTTTCTGACTTACTTCACTCTGTATGACAGACTCTAGGTCCATCCACCTCACTACAAATAACTCCATTTCGTTTCTTTTTATGGCAGAGTAATATTCCATTGTATATATGTGCCACATCTTCTTTATCCATTCATCTGTTGATGGACACTTAGGTTGCTTCCATGTCCTGACTATTGTAAATAGAGCTGCAATGAACATTTTGGTACATGACTCTTTCTGAATTATGGTTTTCCCCCAAGAGTGGGATTGCTGGGTCGTATGGTAGTTCTATTTTTAGTTTTTTAAGGAACCTCCATACTGTTCTCCATAGTGGCTGTATCAATTTACATTCCCACCAACAGTGCAAGAGTGTTCCCTTTTCTCCACACCCTCTCCAGCATTTATTGTTTCTAAATTTTTTGATGATGGCCATTCTGACCAGTGTGAGATGATATCTCATTGTAGTTTTGATTTGCATTTCTCTAATGATTAATGATGTTGAGCATTCTTTCATGTGTTTGTTGGCAATCTGTATATCTTCTTTGGAGAAATGTCTATTTACATCTTCTGCCCACTTTTGGATTGGGTTGTGTGTTTCTTTGTAATTGAGCTGCATGAGCTGCTTGTAAATTTTGGAGATTAATCCTTTGTCAGCTGCTTCATTTGCAAATATTTTCTCCCATTCTGAGGGTTGTCTTTTGGTCTTGTTTATGGTTTCCTTTGCTGTGCAAAAGCTTTTAAGTTTCATTAGGTCCCACTTGTTTATTTTTGTTTTTATTTCCATTTCTCTAGGAGCTGGGTCAAAAAGGATCTTGCTATGATTTATGTCATAGAGTGTTCTGCCTATGTTTTCCTCTAAGAGTTTGATAGTGTCTGGCCTTACATTTAGGTCTTTAATCCATTTTGAGTTTATTTTTGTGTATGCTGTTAGGGAGTGTTCCAATTTCATACTTTTACATGTACCTGTCCAGTTTTCCCAGCACCACTTATTGAAGAGGCTGTCTTTTCTCCACTGTATATGCTTGCCTCCGTTATCAAAGATAAGGTGACCATATGTGCGTGGGTTTATCTCTGGGCTTTCTATCCTGTTCCATTGGTCTATATTTCTGTTTTTGTGCCAGTACCATACTGTCTTGATTAATGTAGTTTTGTAGTATAGTCTGAAGTCAGGGAGCCTGATTCCTCCAGCTCCATTTTTCGTTCTCAAGATTGCTTTGGCTATTCAGGGTCTTTTGTGTTTCCATACAAATTGTGAATTATTTTGTTCTAGTTCTGTGAAAAATGCCAGTGGTAGTTTGATAGGGATTGCATTGAATCTGTAGATTGCTTTGGGTAGTAGAGTCATTTTCACAATGTTGATTCTTCCAATCCAAGAACATGGTATATCTCTCCATCTATTTGTATCATCTTTAATTTCTTTCATCAGTGTCTTATAATTTTCTGCATACAGGTCTTTTGTCTCCTTAGGTAGGTTTATTCCTAGGTATTTTATTCTTTTTGTTGCAATGGTAAATGGGAGTGTTTTCTTAATTTCACTTTCAGATTTTTCATCATTAGTATATAGGAATGCCAGAGATTTCTGTGCATTAATTTTGTATCCTGCTACTTTACCAAATTCATTGATTAGCTCTAGTAGTTTTCTGGTAGCATCTTTAGGATTCTCTATGTAGAGTATCATGTCATCTGCAAACAGTGACAGCTTTACTTCTTCTTTTCCGATTTGGATTCCTTTTATTTCTTTTTCTTCTCTGATGGCTGTGGCTAAAACTTCCAAAACTTTGTTGAATAATAGTGGTGAGAGTGGGCAACCTTGTCTTGTTCCTGATGTTAGTGGAAAAGGTTTCAGTTTTTCACCATTGAGGACAATGTTGGCTGTGGGTTTGTCATATATGGCCTTTCTTATGTTGAGGAAAGTTCCCTCTATGCCTACTTTCTGCAGGGCTTTTATCATAAATGGGTGTTGAATTTTGTCAAAAGCTTTCTCTGCATCTATTGAGATGATCATATGGTTTTTCTCCTTCAATTTGTTAATATGGTGTATCACGTTGATTGATTTGCATATATTGAAGAATCCTTGCATTCCTGGAATAACCCCACTTGATCATGGTGTATGATCCTTTTAATGTGCTGTTCGATTCTGTTTGCTAGTGTTTTGTTGAGGATTTTTCCATCTATATTCATCAGTGATATTGGCCTGTAGTTTTCTTTCTTTGTGACATCTTTGGTTTTGGTATCAGGGTGATGGTGGCCTCGTAGAATGAGTTTGGGAGTGTTCCTCCCTCTGCTATATTTTGGAAGAGTTTGAGAAGGATAGGTGTTAGCTCTTCTCTAAATGTTTGGTAGAATTCGCCTGTGAAGCCATCTGGTCCTGGGCTTTTGTTTGTTGGAAGATTTTTAATCACAGTTTCAATTTCAGTGCTTGTGATTGGTCTGTTCATATTTTCTATTTCTTCCTGGTTCAGTCTCGGAAGGTTGTGCATTTCTAAGAATTTGTCCATTTCTTCCATGTTGTCCATTTTATTGGCATAGAGTTGCTTGTAGTAATCTCTCATGATCCTTTGTATTTCTGCAGTGTCAGTTGTTACTTCTCCTTTTTCATTTCTAATTGTATTGATTTGAGTCTTCTCCCTTTTTTTCTTGATGAGTCTGGCTAATGGTTTATCAGTTTTGTTTATCTTCTCAAAGAACCAGCTTTTAGTTTTATTGATCTTTGCTACCGTTTCCTTCATTTCTTTTTCATTTATTTCTGATCTGCTCTTTATGATTTCTTTCCTTCTGCTAACTTTGGGGTTTTTTTGTTCTTCTTTCTCTAATTGCTTTAGGTACAAGGTTAGGTTGTTTATTTGAGATGTTTCCTGTTTCTTAAGGTAGGACTGTATAGCTATAAACTTCCCTCTTAGAACTGCTTTTGCTGCATCCCATAGGTTTTCGTCGTGTCTCCATTGTCATTTGTTTCTAGGAATTTTTGATTTCCTCTTTGATTTCTTCAGTGATCACTTCGTTATTAAGTAGTGTATTGTTTAGCTTCCACGTGTTTGTATTTTTTACAGATCTTTTCCTGTAATTGATATCTAGTCTCATAGCGTTGTGGTCGGAAAAGATACTTGATACAATTTCAATTTTCTTAAATTTACCAAGGCTTGATTTGTGACCCAAGATATAATCTATCCTGGAGAATGTTCCATGAGCACTTGAGAAAAATGTGTATTCTGTTGTTTTTGGATGGAATGTCCTATAAATATCAATTAAGTCCATCTTGTTTAATGTATCATTTAAAGCTTGTGTTTCCTTATTTATTTTCATTTTGGATGATCTGTCCATTGGTGAAAGTGGGGTGTTAAAGTACCCTAATATGATTGTGTTACTGTCAATTTCCCCTTTTCTGGCTGTTAGTATTTGCCTTATGTATTGAGGTGCTCCTATGTTGGGTGCATAAATATTTACAATTGTTATATCTTATTCTTGGATCGATCCCTTGATCATTATGTAGTGTCCTTCTGTGTCTCCTGTAATAGTCTTTATTTTAAAGTCTATTTTGTCTGATATGAGAATTGTTACTCCAGCTCTCTTTAGATTTCCATTTGCATGGAATATCTTTTTCCATCCCCTCACTTTCAGTCTGTATGTGTCCCTAGGTCTGAAGTGGGTCTCTTGTAGACAGCATATATACGGGTCTTGTTTTTGTATCCATTCAGCCAGTCTGTGTCTTTTGGTGGGAGCAATTAATCCATTTACATTTAAGGTAATTATCGATATGTATGTTCCTATTCCCATTTTCTTAATTGTTTTGGGTTTGTTATTGTAGGTCTTTTCCTTCTCTTGTGTTTCTTGCCTAGAGAAGTTCCTTTAGCATTTGTTGTAAAGCTGGTTTGGTGGTGCTGAACTCTCTCAGCTTTTGCTTGTCTGTAAAGGTTTTAATTTCTCCATTGAATCTGAATGAGATCCTTGCTGGGTAGAGTAATCTTGGTTGTAGGTTCTTCTCCTTCATTACTTTAAATATGTCCTGCCACTCCCTGTGGCTTGCAGAGTTTCTGCTGAAAGATGAGCTGTTAACCTTATGGGGATTCCCTTGTGTGTTATTTGTTGTTTTTCCTTTGCTGCTTTTAATATTTTTTCTTTGTATTTAATTTTTGATAGTTTGATTAATATGTGTGTTGTTGTGCTTCTCCTTGGATTTATCCTGTATGGGACTCTCTGTGTTTCCTGGACTTGATTAACTATTTCCTTTCCCAGATTAGGGAAGTTTTCAACTATAATCTCTTCAAATATTTTCTCAGTCCCTTTCTTTTTCTCTTCTTCTTCTGGGACCCCTATAATTCGAATGTTGGTGTGTTTAATGTTGTCCCAGAGGTCTCTGAGACTGTCTCAGTTTTTTTCATTCTTTTTTCTTTATTCTGCTCTGCAGTAGTTATTTCCACTATTTTATCTTCCAGGTCACTTATCCGTTCTTCTGCCTCAGTTATTCTGCTATTGATCCCGTCTACAGTATTTTTAATTTCATTTATTGTGTTTTTCATCGTTGCTTGGTTCCTCTTTAGTTCTTCTACGTCCTTGTTAAATGTTTCTTGCATTTTGTCTATTCTATTTCCAAGATTTTGGATCATCTTTACTATCATTATTCTGAATTCTTTTTCAGGTAGACTGCCTATTTCCTCTTCATTTGTTAGGCCTGGTGTGTTTTGACCCTGCTCCTTCACCTGCTGTGTGTTTTTCTGTCTTCTCATTTTGCTTATCTTACAGTGTTTGGGGTCTCCTTTTCACAGGCTGCAGGTTCGTAGTTCCCGTTGCTTTTGGTATCTGTCCCCAGTGGCTAAGGTTGGTTCAGTGGGTTGTGTAGGCTTCCTGGTGGAGGGGACTAGTGCCTGTGTTCTGGTGGATGAGGCTGGATCTTGTCTTTCTGGTGGGCAGGTCCACGTCTGGTGGTGTGTTTTGGGGTGTCTGTGGCCTTATTATGATTTTAGACAGCCTCTCTGCTAATGGATGGGGCTGTGTTCCTGTCTTGCTAGTTGTTTGGCATAGGGTGTCCAGCACTGTAGCTTGCTGGTCGTTGAGTGAAGCTGGTTCTTGGTGTTGAGATGGAGATCTCTGGGAGATTTTCGCCATTTGATATTACATGGAGCTGGGAGGTCTCTTGTGGGCCAGTGTCCTGAACTTGGCTCTCCCACTTCAGAGGCACAGCACTCACTCCTGGCTGGAGCACCAAGAGCCTTTCATCCACACGGCTCAGAATAAAAGGGAGAAAAAATAGAAAGAAAGAAAGAAAGAGGATAAAATAAAATAGGATAAAATAAAATAAAGTTATTAAAATAAAAAATAAAAAATAATTATTAAGAAAAAAATTTTTAAAGAAAACAAAACAAAACAAGCAAACAAACAAACAAAAAAAAAACGGGACGGACAGAACCCTAGGAATGGTGAAAGCAAAATGGTGAAAGCAAAGCTATACAGACAAAATCTCACCCAGAAGCATACACATATACACTCACAAGAAGAGGAAAAGGGGAAAAAATAATATATCTTGCTCCCAAAGTCCACCTCCTCAATTTGGGATGATTCATTGTCTCTTCAGGTATTCCACAGATGCAGGGTACATCAAGTTGATTGTGGAGATTTAATCCACTGCTCTTGAGGCTGCTGGGAGAGATTTCCCTTTCTCTTCTTTGTTCGCACAGCTCCAGGGCCTCAGCTTTGGATTTGGACCCGCCTCTCCGTGTAGGTCGCCTGAGGGCGTCTGTTCTTCACTCAGGACGGGGTTAAAGGAGCAGCTGCTTCGGGGGCTCTGGCTCACTCAGGCTGGGGGGAGGGAGGGGTACGGACACGGAATGAGCCTGCGGCCGCAAAGGCCAGCGTGACATTGCAGCAGCCTGAGGCGTGCCGTGCGTTCTCCTGGGGAAGTTGTCCCTGGATCACGGGACCCTGGCAGGGGCGGGCTGCACAGGCTCCCGGGAGGCGCGGTGTGGAGAGTGACCTGTGCTCGCACACAGGCTTCTTGGTGGCGGCAGCAGCAGCCTTAGTGTCTCATGCCCGCCTCTGGGGTCCGCGCTGATAGCCGCGGCTCACGCCCATCTCTGGAGCTCCTTTAAGTGGTCGCTCTGAATCCCCTCTCCTCGCGCACCAGGAAACAAAGAGGGAAGAAAAAGTCTCTTGCCTCTTTGGCAGCTCCAGACATGTTCCAGGACTCCCTCCCGGCTAGCTGTGGCACACTAGCCCCCTTCAGGCTGTGTTCACACAGCCAACCCCAGTCCTCTCCCTGGGATCCGACCAAAGCCCGAGCCCCAGCTCCCAGCCCCCGCCCGCCCCGGCGGGTGAGCAGACAAGCCTCTCGGGCTGGTGAGTGCTGGTCGGCACCGCTCCTCTGTGCGGGAATCTCTCCGCTTTGCCCTCCGCACCCCTGTGGCTGCGCTCTCCTCTGTGGCTCTGAAGCTCCCCGCTCTGCCACCCGCAGTCTCCGCCCACGAAGGGGTTTCCTAGTGTGTGGAAACCTTTCCTCCTTCACAGCTCCCTCCCACTGGTGCAGGTCCCATCCCTATTCTTTTGTCTCTGTTTTTTCTTTTTTCTTTTGCCCTACCCAGGTACGTGGGGAGTTTCTTGCCTTTTGGGAGGTCTAAGGTCTTCTGCCAGCGTTCAGTGGGTGTTCTATAGGAGCAGTTCCACGTGTAGATGTATTTCTGATGTATCTGTGGGGAGGAAGGTGATCTCCGCGTCTTACTCTTCCGCCATCTCCTCAGATCTCCTCCAGGGTTTTTTTTAAAGTTAGGGACCTGAATATCTAACCAATAAAAAGAAATAGAAAATAGCATTTACTTTTTCTTCTAACATTATCCTCTAAAAGATAAAATGTATATATAATAATAGTGTTTCCTTCTACAAGATTTTTGTAAAAGGACTATGAAACAGACAAAAGAAAAAACTGAAATAATGGACAATCTTGTAACAAAAGAAATCAGCACTAGAGTTCCTCCTCAGCACATAAATATTTTGAACCCCCAAAACAATGTGTTTAAAGGAAATGGTATTGATTAATAATATCTTTGATCTATTAGTTATTACTCATTTCTCTGAATGATCAAATTCAATATCAATTTATTATTAGTGACATTAGGATATTAAAAAAATATTTCTGTTGAAGTGTTTTGGCTTGATGTCAATGTCAATTGTAGCTAGACTGTAAAAAAGAAACTGAGGGGGCTTCCCTGGTCACGCAGTGGTTGAGAATCTGCCTGCTAATGCAGGGGACACGGGTTCGAGCCCTGGTCTGGGAGGATCCCACATGCCGTGGAGCAACTGGGCCCGTGAACCACAACTGCTGAGCCTGCGCGTCTGGAGCCTGTGCTCCGCAACGAGAGAGGCCGCGATGGTGAGAGGCCCGCGCACCGCGATGAAGAGTGGCCCCCACTTGCCGCAGCTAGAGAAAGCCCTAGCACAGAAACGAAGACCCAACATAGCAATCAATCAATCAATCAATAAATAAATCTTAAAAAAAAAAAAAGAAAGAAAAAAGAAACTGAAATTGGAAGGTGCAAAAGATCCTAACAGAATCATCAGGCAGTCCAGATTTCCTGGCTGTGTGAAGAATCAAACTCAAAATTCTTAACCTTTCTTTCCCAGCTAGCTCTACTGAAGTGTTCAAAAGTATCACTTCAAAAACTGTGTTTCTTTCCTCTTTTTGAAGATATATAATTTGCCTGCTGATTTGAGATATTGTTACATGAGCATAATGAATAAGATCAAAGTATCAATTTTTTTTTGGATTTTTCTTCTGATGGAAAGAGTAGTTTTAAAGAACCATATGGAGAGCTCTATCCGTAAGTTCAATGACAGATAATTCCTCAGATCATGACTATTAATGTACATCACACAGCACCAAACATGTTAAAATTGTTTTATAACATCTCTGTTGCATCCTAAAGTGATACTACCTTGTTCCTAGAGTGATTCAATTGTGATTAGTTGCATGATTTTTTAATATTTAATATGTGAATGCCCTACATGCATCTGTCATTGTTTTATGTTCATTTGGACATAATTTTGACAATCAGAGATATTTTAGAAAAGGTGTTTTATAGCATTTTTGTATCTTTTTCAAACTCCAAAATATGTTTCATAAATAAATACAGAGAAAAGAATTTTCAAGTTGTCTAAATGGTTTAGCATTCTATGTTTATAATCCCCATGAGAAAAAATATAATATTTTTTTGCATATGTTTTATGCAATACTAACTTTGAATGCTCCTGAAAGATGTTGTCAGGGTTTAATTTTACTAAGGACATTATCCATTAACTTTGTAATTAAGTATGACTTGGTCGGGACGCCGTTTTTAACTTCCTTTTTGCCTTAGTGATGCATTTAATCATTTCCTGGTCTATAGACTAAATAACTTGGCACACATTATTTTTAACATTTTAAAATATTTTTCTCTAAAAATCTGTTTAAAAATTCTCAATTTAAAACATCTCCAATTCAATTATATTTATATGTTGGTGTCTTTTTAAAAAAAACTTGGAACTTCATTGTATCTCTTAGTCTTTTTTTTTTAATTAAAAAAAAGAATATAATTTTGCAACCTGTCTTATGCTCTATCTCTAACAGGACATTCTAATTAAAGAGTATAATATAAAATTTCTTTGAATGACATCTTAACAGTGTTGTTAGTACTTGAAGACTATGGTAAGGTATTTCTCAAGAAACTGTAAATAAGGGAATTCAGAATGTTCTCTGAAAGTTAAGCTAATAATCAATACAGAATGTGGAGAGTTGGGGAGTTCTGAAAGCACCAATTATATAATACTATATAACACTTTGTATATGCATCTCTGAGAAGCTTCCTTCAATTACTCAAGCACTGTGTTGTTCTAGGCAAGCTGGGCTGTGTTAGCATGTTAAAACTGTGACATGGAGCATGGCATAGGAATTCAAAACAACTAACAGATATAGAACTTGTCTAATGTGTATCTTGCAATCACCATGGAGATGGAAGTCTTGTCCAATGGACTAAGTATTCTAGTCCTTTTGACAAACTGTTTCCTATAGTAATATAGGTCTTCAAATTACCTTAGCTGAAGGACTTCCTGAAATCACCTAAATACTCTTTTCCTTTGACTGAATTCTGATAAAACTTTATAATTATGATGCTTTCACGCTGTGTAGCTTGGCTGCAAGAAGAGAATACTATTCAGAATTCTGGACTGTACCTCAGTGGGGTACATTTTACTTTATCTGTAATCGGCTCTTTTAGAAAGATCAGCAATATGCAATTATTTAAAAAATAAAATAAGCACTCCTTTATATATTTGGGAGCTGAGATAAACTAGGACACCCTAGGCATATAATTTGCTTTCTAAGCCCTAAAGAATTTGTTTTTCAAAGAAAACTTTATTAGCTATGAATTATTCTCATGTAATCATGTTCAACTTAAGATGTCAAAGTTCCCTTGTTTTCTTCAAGAAAAAAATCTTTTTTTTTTTTTTTTAAAGAGAAATTGCTTGTGACTGATCATGAGCGCTGGTTTTTTTTTTTTTTAATTATTAGCACCTTTTTAATTATTATTTATTTATTTATTTGGCTGTGTTGGGTCTTCGTTTCTGTGCGAGGGCTTTCTCTAGCTGCAGCAAGCGGGGGCCACTCTTCATCGCGGTGCGTGGGCCTCTCACTATCGTGGCCTCTCTTGTTGTGGAGCACAGGCTCCAGACGCGCAGACTCAGTAGTTGTGGCTCATGGGCCCAGTTGCTCCGTGGCATGTGGGATCTTCCCTGACCAGGGCTCGAACCCGTGTCCCCTGCATTAGCAGGCAGACTCTCAACCACTGCACCACCAGGGAAGCCCCAAGAAAAATATCTTTTTAACAAGACTGTAATTTCCTTGAGGGCAGGCAAAGCTAGGTCGTGGTCATTCCTGTATTCACATATAATGATGAAGTGTTGTTTTGTATGGTTAGACACTTTTACATAAAATCTTGCTATGAATGGGATGTTTGTTTCACCCTGGAATTCATATGTTAAAGACTAACTAATACCCAACGTGATGGTATTTGGAGGTGGGGCCTTTAGGAGGTGATCATGTCATGAGGGTGGAGCTTCATGAATGGGATTAGTGCCCTTATAAGAAGAGACATGAGAAAGATGATCTCTCTCTCTCTCTCCCTCCCTCTCTGCACCATAGCAGGATATAGTAAGAAAACATCTGTTTGCAAACCAGGAAGAGCCCCCTCACCAGGAACCAAATTGGCTGGCACCTGATCTTGGACATCCTAGCCTCCAAAAATGTGAGAAATACATTTCTGTTATTTAAACCACCTAGTCTATAATATTTTGTTATAGCAGCCAGAGCTGACTGAGACAGATCTCTTAACTCCTCACCCATTCCAGGAGGTAGACATTATCTAGATTTTATAGATATGATAATAGGATCTAAGAGAGGTAAATAACTTGCCTAATGTCATGACTACTAAATAGCAGTGGGAAATTTGAACCTGGACCATCAAAATAAAAGTTAGAGCTAAACTACCACAGTAAGTGCTGGGAGCACAATGGATTATAAAGTTGATAGCACCACAGATGGCTTCTAGAAGTGAAGAGTGAGCATATTTGCATCACCACCTCACAGCAATGTTCTTCATAACTGCCAGTCTGCCATAGTTTTCCAAATTCTTTTCCAGAAGCAGGGACCATGTCATGTGGCACATACTAGGAAGTCAATAACTATTCATTGAATAAATTAATAAATTTGCCAAATTTGTGCTGATCACATTTTATCAGAAAACTTAACTATTAAATCTTTACCCAAAGGCCTAATAATCATATAATTGCCTTTCATGGTTAGTTATTTCCCAATTTTGCAGTCCCAAGCTGGCTAAGGTATCAAAGTAAAATGAAATCGCCGGTATTTGACAATTTTCATGGATAAAAACCAAAAATGATATATATTTCAACCTAACTTCACATAGCATTTTACTTTCTTTACCTAAGAAATTTTGGATGGTGAATTTCCAGTGTTTAATAATCTCACACACCTATATTTATATACTTAATTTTCAATTAATTTTTGTAAAAATCCCTAATCTCTTCATTTTAAATGTAACATATTCTTCTATTTTCTACGACAATCATAATATTGTATATATTCTGTATTGTCTTTTGAAATTCTTTTCTCAATTAGAAATCTTTTTCTACAAACACATTTATATGCAATTTGAGAAATTTATCATTATAGTCTGTGTTCAAACATGAAACATTTTATGAGAGGATGTATATAGAAAACTTAAATCTAATTGAATATAAGAAGAACATTAACTTAAAAATTATTAATATAATAAAAAATAAATAGGATTTTGAAATAAATGCTTCTGTTATTCATAGTATGGAATCTCAAAGTATAGTATTTTGAAATTCACTTAGTGGATTAATTCTTTAAGATTACCACACCATTTTTTTAAATTAATGAACTATTACAATTTTTAGAGCAGATTAAGGTTTATAGTAAATTGAATGGAAAGTTCAGAGGGTTCCCACATATGTCCTCCCCTAATACACCCCACCTTCTCCATCATCAAATCCCTAATTAATGTTGTATGTCTGTTACAGTTGATGAACCAATATTGATACATCATTATCAACCAAAATCCACAGTTTACATTAGGGTTCATTCTTAGTTTTGTTCATTCTGTGGATTTTGACAAATGTATAATGACATACATATACCATTATAGTAGGATATAAAATAGCTTCACTGCCCTAAAAATTCCCTGTGCACTACCTATTCATTCCTCCCTCCCCCCAAACCCCTGGCTACCACTGAACTTTTTACTATCTCCATAGTTTTTCCTTTTCCAGAGAGTCATGTAGTTGGAGTTATATAATATGTAAACTTTTCAGATTGGCTTCCTTCACTTAGAAATAGAATTTAATGTTCCTCAATATCTTTTCATGGCTTGATAGCTCATGCCTTTTTAACACTGGAGAAAATTCTTTTGTATGGACATACCAGAATTTATTTATCCATTCACCTATTGAAGAAATATTTGTTGGTTCCAAGTTTAGCAACCATGATTAAAGCTGGAATATTTGTGTACATTAGTTTTCAACTCATTTGGGTAAATACCACAGAGCATTACTGCAGGATTGTATGATAAGAGTACATCTAGTTTCATAAGAAACCACTAAAATATCTTCCAAATTGGCTGTACCATTTTGCATTCCCTCCAGCAAAGCATGAGAGTTCTTGTTGCTCCACGTCCTCCCCAACATTTGATGTTTCAATGTTTTGGATTTTAGTCATTCTAATAGGTGTGTAGTGGTATCTCATTGTTTTAATTTGCAATTTCCTAATGATGTATGATGTTGAGCATTTTTTCATATGCTTATTTCTGATCTGTATATCTTCTTTGGTGAGGTATCTGTTCAGACCTTTTGCCAATTTTTAAAATGATTTGTTCATTTTCCTATTGTTGAGTTTTAAGAGTTTTTTGTGTATTTTGGATAACAGTATTTTATCAGATATGTATTTTACAAATATTTTCTCTTATTCTGTGTTTTGTCTTTAAATATTCTTGACAGTATCTTTTGCAGGACAGAAATTTTTAATTTTAAAAGAGCCCAACATATCAACTTTTCATTTAAGAGTTGTGTCTTTGGTGTTGTATCTAAAGAGTAATCTCCAAACCAAAGATAAACTAGATTTTCTCTTATGTTTTATTCTAGGAGTTGTATAGTTTTATGTTTTACATTTAGGTCTATGATCCACTTTGAATTAATATTTTGAAAAGGATGTAGGATTCGTATCTAGATTCTTTTTTTTTCCTTTTTGCTTGTGAGTGTCCTAGTACCACTTGCTGAGAAGTCTATCCTTTCTCCATTGAATTGCTTTTGCTCCTTTGTCAAAGATCAGTTGACTGTATTTTTGTGGATCTATTTCTGGGCTCTTCATTTTGTTCCATTGATCTATTTGTTGATTCTTTCACCAACATCACATTGTGATGACTAATGTAGCTTTATAATAAGTCTTGAGTGTCAGTCCTCAGACTTTGTTCTTCTCCTTTAATGTTGTCTTGGCTATTCTGGGCCTTTTATTTTTCTGTATAAACTTTAGGATCAGTTTGTTGATATTCACAATATGTTTGTCAATATCCATTGGAATTTTTATCATGATTGCATTGAATCTATAGATAACTTTGTAAAGAACTGACATCTTAACAATTTTGAGTCTGCCTACCCATGAACATAGAATAAATTATTCTTAGGTTTATATCTAAGTCTTTCCTTTTTTTAGCACTAATGTAAATGGTCTTGCATTTTTTATTTTGTTCATTCCAATTTTGCATTGCTGGTACCTAGAAGAACAATTGACTTTTGCAGATTAACCTTGTGTCCTGCAACCTTGCTATAATCACTGGTTAGTTCTATGAGATTTTTATTGATTCTTTAGAATTTTCTAAATAGATGATCATATCATTCAAGACAGTTTTATTTCTTTCTTCCCAACTGGTATGTCTTTTCTTTCCTTTTCTTGTCTTATTTCATTAACTAGTACTTCCAGTACAATGTTGAATAAGTGTGCTGAGAGGGGACATCCTTGCCTTGTTTTTTATCTTAGTGGGAAATCTTCTAGTACCTCATCATTAAGTATGATGTTAGCAGTAGGTTTTATTGCAGATGTTCTTTATCAAGTTGAGGAAGTTTCTCTCTGTTCCTAGTTTGCTGAGAGTTTTTATCATACATGCGCATTGGATTTTGTCAAATGATTTTCTATATCTATTGAGATGATTTTGTTTCTTGTTTATCTGGTTGATGTAATGAATTACATCAATTTATTTTCAAATGTTAAACCAGTTTTGCTTACCTAGAATGAATCCTACTTGGTCATGGTATATAATTCTTTATATACACTGTTTAATTTGATTTGCTAATATTTTAAACTTCAATGAAATTTTTTAGAAATCTTTAACAGCACTTTAAACTTTGTGATGGATATGTGCATATAAAAGAAAGTTGAGGTCTGAGACTCTCAAAAAGGCTTTGGTTAGAGTAAAAGCAAAAGCTAATGCCATTTTAACAAACTAGAAACTGTCCTTCCTCCAGTGCTTAGCAGTGTGACAAAGTGATCCCCCTGCAGAACAAGAACCCCAGGTCTATTTAAGTTTCTTCACTTGGGAACAATATGTTAGAAGAAGAATACAGTTTTTTGTATTTTGAAAAGGTAAACTTGATTCATTCAATAAATATCTATTCAATGTCTCTTTTGGGTTCAGAGCTGAGAAAAAAAAAAAAAAGATGGTTTCATGGAGTTCAGTCTATGCTGGAAGGCATCCACGTAGACAGATTAAGTACAGTGACAGACACATACACAGGGCTCTGAGCTCATAGCAGAAGGACTGACAAACTCTACCTGATGCAATAAGAAAAGACCTCACAGAGGTACTGGCATCTGTGATCAATCCTGAAACTGGATATAAAATTTGTCATCAAGGAAGAATTGGAAAGACATCGCCAACATAAGGAACAACATAAGAAAAAATGGAGTGTGAAAGTTCATGTGCCTGCCTCACTGGATGTACAAAGTGGGGGAGAAGTATGTGAGCCAAGGCTGGAAAGTCACAGCCAGGGATGGTGATAAAGAAACCAGCAGTACCCTGCTAGAGAATTTGAATTTATATCCTTCCAGTGATAAGGAATCTTTAAAGATCTTTAGTCCAAACATTTTTTTCAGTCATTGTATCAATGAAATTAAACTTTTGCTCTTAAGAGAATATGATATATACTGAACTGACTGACAATACTTAGAAAATCATTGTTATTTTGTTTGGAAATACTCCAAAACTGAAACCACAATTCAACCACAGTTGTGTTATCCACATTCTCCTGTCTCCTGAGACAATATCTTCTTCTGTTTCATTTTTTATAAATTCTTTTGTACATGTGTGTCATGGGCATAATTTCTGCATCCTGTGTTCCATTATTAGTGATCCTTGTAGCTAGATTAATATTTAGAGAACCTTCATGTCATTTCATTGGATATTCAATAGTATGCTTTGCTCCAGCGATGTACTTTTTGAAACTTAAGTATAATTTAAGTGTACATATTGAAATTCAAGTGAAGTAAATACTTCAAATATTAGAATTCTATTTAGTAGATTTATATAATACTTAGAAATATTTTCATTTTAGAATCTGAATCTGACATTTCTGTTTATACTTTGGTACAGATTGTACTTGCAATCAGAAAAATAAGTTTATTCTTCAGCATTTGGGTCAAAGTGGAAATGTCTCAGGCATGGGAGACATTTCTTACAAATGAGAATTAGACAATATTAGGACTGGAAAGTTCTGTAGAGAATGCTTAGTAAAATAATCTTGGCTTACAAAAGAAGATTTACAAAAAAAGTAAATACCCTAATGTCACAGAATAAATTATTGGAAGAGATAGACCAAGCCTTAAGTTTTATTTTGAGATAACTGTACTCTATTATTGAAGCAGATTAATATTTCTAACCATTATTAGTTTTTATCAGTTATTTCTTTTCAAGGACCAGCAATACAAGTGTTAACTCCAAGCTAAGAATTGTTGACCATGATTTTTATTGCCAAGACTTTTAATGAGACTATAGATGCTTTTTGTGAGTTATCTGACCTAGTATCTGACCTAGTATCTCTTTCTTTTATAAAAATCAAGTGAAATAAAACCCAAAATTTGCAAGTCACAATGATGAAGAAATTTTCTAACTTATATTTTGCCATTTCATAATTCCAAAGGAGTATCTGAATTGAATTTTCAGGTTTTAAGAATTGCTTTTTATTTAGCATATAATACATCATCATTCTATGAAAAACTGGGGCAGTAATAATCAATAAGGTGCAAGTAAATTTTATGTAGAATGATGAAAAATATTTTCATGTTTATTCCTGAAATTATTTGACCTATAATGTGTACTTTAATTTACAATTAGAAGAAAGTAACAATGCATTTTTATGTAGGGCTAATGATTTAAGATAATATCTGCAATTTGATTTTTAGAGACTGTAGCTTAAACTCCATTAATTTGTTCCAGGATATGACATAGCAATTGATTTTAAGCAATTTTATTCAAGATAGTGTATATTGTATTCCAACTCTTTTTTTTTTCCTAAGTAGGCCTTTAGTAGAAAATCAATTTATAAATGAAAGTAAAAAGTCAGTAAAAAAGGGATAAAAAAATTCTCCCAAAACAATCTTTGTTCTGGCCACTTAGCTTTGTAACAGAGCAGCTTATAATATACTTTCTATTAAAAATCCCTAAGGGAAAAAAGAGAATAAACCCATATGTGGTTTCAGAATAAAAGCAGGAGTGAAAGTAAATATTAATAGAAAAGAGAGACATAATTAGCAGTTTAATGTCCTTGAACTTGCAAAGAGGTGTTTTCTTGGTGTGTTATATGGTAAACACTACAATGCATTTCTGCAGTCTTTTATATAATCTAGCGTAGAATGTCAAAGGAACAAACAAAAGTCAATTTTTCTCTCTGGAGAACAAAATTGTAATCTTCAAATATCTATATTGAATAATTAAAATAGTTTTTACTTGCCAAATCCTGGTAATGGTGATCAAAATTCTCTGAGGAAAAATAAGGTTTGTAAGAGTTTTCATTATAAAGAGGATGAAAATGGTCTTTCACAGATTTAAGGATTTCTTAAAGAACCATCAACCTAATATTAAGATGTAGACAATGATCAAAAATATACACTTTATCTGAAGTGCACTGTCATTAAATTCAGAAATCATATGACAACTTTTCTTCAGATTTACAATTTGATTTGACTGGGCTTTAGGAAATGGTTTATAACTGCATTCCATTAGTTTACATAAAGATTGTTGGACATTAAATCAAGACAAAGTTTTAGAATTATAAGATAGATGAAGCAAGAGCACATGCATGATGTAAAAAGTTTGTTGCTTTTAAGAACCTAAAAGATGGATACAATTGCCATTAAGAAATTACTTTGATGAATCATGGAAGGGGTAGAACATAGACAGAGTAGGAGTGACACACTACCCCTACGTACATTGTCTGTTCTGGCAACGTCAGGTAACTTAATTTAGCTCATCTAATAGCCAGTTCCTCTGACTCCAGAGTTAAAAAGGTAACCTGGTGGTAAAAGTAGTGACCCCAGTATGAAGTGCAGGGGGAGGTTCCTGGGGTAATGTTATAGTTTTACTGTCCTTCTCCATGAAATGGCCACAGTCTCTAAGAAAAGGAAAGAAAAAGATAGGCACAGAGGTCACATTAGGCAGAGGAGTGGTTCAGTTTCATGATAACTGAAAAGCAGAATTATGCATGACGGAAACTGGAATGTGGGCATTACAATTATCTCTCTGTGTGACTTGTACTTGCCTATAGTATATCCTGTATAAAATGAGAGTGATGAAGTTACACACTAGTTTATTAGAGAAAATGGATCATTAATTCGAGAACCATTAACTTCTGAGGGAAAAGGTACAGCATGAATGCACATCTTTTAGCATTGCCTCCAAATCTTGCCAACCTCACTGGCACACATTGCTCCTTTACCGGGCTGAAATTCTCTTTAGCATTCAATGACATTCCTACCAATAAATGAATCACATGAACCAAATGTTGCATGGCAGCAGGTGGTACCCTGTAGGAGATCAATGCAACAATACAAACTTTTTGAGTGTGTTGTGAATCAGCTGTGATAGGTAGGATTTATACCTGTCTATTTATTAAAGTGATGAAGGGAATGGGGAAGAACATGGTGAGAAAGGGACTAGGAAGAAATTTCCATACATGAGATCAAATGATTATGAGAACATTCTAAAAGTATTATATGAAATAAAAGTAAGAAGTAGTAGTGAAATGTGTTATGTGAGCAAGTGAGATAGTGGAAAATTGCAAAAAGTTCTCTTGAAAATATATAAAATATGTAAGCAAGCAGAGTACACTCATTTTTACAAGCATTGCATGAGCTCTGTATGTAGACCATCTTCTCTCCAAAGCCCACTCAATACTCCTCACACCCATTCCCAGCGCCTAGTCTGTTGTGGGCGCTCAATAAATATTAAACAACCAGAGCACAAACTATTGTCAAAAGTTTGGAATTCACAGGAATCAATACTATTGTTATTATACTTTAACATTTATTGAGGGTCAACAGCATGACTTAGTCCACATGTGCAAATAGGTTATTTTATAATCACATATTAAGCAAATAATTAAATACAATATGTATCAACTACACCTTCAGTTTTACTCCATTGATCTTAAATGTAAAATTGTTTCTCTCTTTTTTTATAGTGTTGACACATCATGAAGTATAAACATTTATTTAAATAAATAAGTTTCTCTCAGAGAAATCACTACTCTTAGATATTATTAACATTCACTTGAAAGTATGGGATCAATCTACAACAAATACGCATAGCAGATTCTAAATAGACCAGTACATGTACAAAGAATAGAAGAATCTGAAAAGTGTCTGAGGACAATGACAAACACAAAAAGCATGTAATATCAGTTGGGTTTCACTTGTTGTTGTGACAATTTAAAACACTAATACAATTATGTAGGGTACCATTGTTTACAAAATAGCAACAAAGGCAAAGAAAAACAGAAAGTCTTCAAGTGGACACAAATTACTGCGCTTATGAATTTAAAAAGATTTCTTAATTTAAAGCAAAATATAAGTTTTATTACAGGAAATGAACTGCATTTGATACATTTATGATCCATATGCTCCAATTTTACCCTTAATAAAATGATTACTAATTGTGTTCAAATTTATTCTTGGTGGTTAATAGGTACTCAAATTCTCTTTAATCATTTTTCATGAATATTTTTGTCATGTTTGTACTTAAGTGGATTTTGAAGTGATTTTTAATTGTTAAGAGGATGGAAAACTATAACTAATGTTTCTGTAATGAAATTTTCAGTTTAATTTTGGGATACTAAAATATCCAGGTTTATAAAGTGTGTTTTCCCTTAACATTTGAGTCTTAGAATCCTAGAAATAAAAGTCTTTCTAGACCAGCCTTCTCCTATAGAAGGAAGAGCCTTTTTATTCTGATATGAGGGACATACTACTTAAAAACTTTGTTGAACATAAATTTTTTTATGATTCAAAGGAATAGAAGATCATCTAATTCTGTTCTATAAGGTAAAACCAAGAAAAGTGAGGATAAGGCCTTACGTTTCTATATTTAGACATACATTGGCCTAATTGGGCAATTATTAAATTTTCTCTCTCGTTTTAAGTTTTTTTTAAATTTACAATATAGAAGGTGCAATTGCTAAATTTAATTTATTCAATATCTTTATCCATATGATAGTTTACCACATGCTGTTTTGTTATGTAAGAGTACCATCTACAAAGATCATAATAATGATATAATTAATGAATAATGCATATTTAATTATTAATTTGCTCTACTTTTTTTACTTTAAAATGAGGGTAGTTAGATGATTTAATCACTTATCCTGGTTTCTGAAATATTTGGCAATCTTTGCTATCAGAAATCACATTTCATTTACTAAAATATCTTAATTGTACAAGATTTAGAGGCACAGATCATTGATATTTGGAT
Organism: Balaenoptera acutorostrata; assembly: GCF_949987535.1. Taxonomy (NCBI): domain Eukaryota; kingdom Metazoa; phylum Chordata; class Mammalia; order Artiodactyla; family Balaenopteridae; genus Balaenoptera; species Balaenoptera acutorostrata. Next base: position 39,431,265 of record NC_080077.1, on the reverse strand, counting down.
CACCTAGTATTCTTTTCTTCAACAATTCCTCTATGTTTTCATTCAACCCACAAGTATTTATTGAACACTTCCTACATGCCAGCACTGTTACAGGCCCTTAGAACAAACTCTTAAAGAAAGCTTTAAGTGATATCATGCACAGGTGTGAATGAAAGAAAAAGAAAGATGATATGCAAATGATTTGATTTATTACTATTTTCTTCACCTTCTCATTGTTGGATTGAAATCACTTTGAAGGAAGAAAATTAGAAACAAGGAGATGCTGGGACTCCAATCTACAACTCAGATCATTAAAGTTAGTTGCCTTGACTGGTCTCCTTCCCTGCCACAGTAAGTAAGAAGTCACTGGATGCTTCCCTAGAGTGACTGCTTTGATCCTCTGGCTAGTAACAAGCAAATACTATGAAAACTTTTCTTCTGAGAGAAAACAAGATTGAAAAAGAGAGAGGGAAATTGGATTTAGGGGGACAGGTCAATTTTGAAAAGTAATACTGAGGAAAAAGTACACTAAAAATGAGAAATTAAATATCAAACAATAAATAAACCAAGCTTAATGAAATGTGATGTACTCTTTCTAGATATAATATGTAAATACATAAAGACAAATCTTCATACAGTAGCACATATTGTGATGTTTTATCTTTGGCATTCCTTGGCTCTCACTATAAGGAGAGCAACATGTATTGTGGAAAATATTTGTGTCTCCTGATGCTTCTAGGTAATTGCTTTCTAAACAAGAGAAATCGTTAATGGTGTCTGTGGTGTGTGTGGGTGTGTATGTGTGTGTGTGTGTGTGGCTTTAGTGTGGGAAAATTTATAACGAGTTTCTTAATACTCAAAATTCTGGTCTAGCCAATTTAAGATCTTTATGAGAAGAATAACTAAAAACCACATGATCCATCATGAATTAAAGATAAAATAGATACTTTTTTGGACTTTTGAAGAGGTTAGATTAACTAAATTTCTAATTCTTAAACGTTATGAGGTCTAGTTCACTAAATTACATAAACATAAAATTTATTTCACCTTTCACTATATGAATTTTCCATAATGTAAAGTTTACCTTAATCGATGTTTCCCAAGTACAATTATAGTGCAGACTAAGTTCAGAGGTTCAGTGTACACAGTTTTACATAGATCACACAGTGTATTTGAAATCTATGAAGAATTATGAGTATCATAGTTTTTCCCTAGTACAAGTCAATAAGTTCAAACTTAAATGAAAATAACTCTTTATAAACTATTTAACTGTACTTCAAAGAATTATGAACTAGTTTTAGATTATTTATACTTCTGAAAATAACTAAAAACTATATAAGGAAGAGGAGTACACAATAGTCAAAGCATCATCTTATGTATAAATATTAGAATATTATGATGAAATCTGTAGAATGTAATTGATTTATTCTCATATAAATTCCTTGATTTATTAAAATCACAATATATATATTTTCATATAAATTATTAGTCATAGATATACCATCACGAAAGTATGCAAGCTATCCAAATACCTTATTTCTTATGATTTGTATAGTTAAAAAATGAGGTCATTGCTTTACAATATTTAAAACTGAAATGATTTACTAAGTCAATATAAAAAGTCATTGAAAGAATCTCTTATTGTTTTTACATAGGCCAAGAGCCTAAGTGTTTATAAAATAGAAAGTATTTTTAATAAAAGAATGAATTATAAAATCATCTGAAGGAGTAAATTCACATCCCTAAGAGCCATTTCCAGTCTCCAAACTATCTGAGGCAACATTACAGAATTAATGAAACTGAGACCAACATGAAGGTAAGAAGACATAAACAATCTGTGCTTAATCAGTTATATGTTAGGTACTATTATTAATGTGGACATTTTATATTCTAGTCAGTCTTCTCTTAATTTGCTGTGGCTATAAAAACAATCTGCAAATGCTGTAAGATGAGTAACCAATGCCTTTATACTAGAGGGGAGAAAAACTATGAAGCTTAGTGAAAGCAAAGCGTTTTGATTCTCATTTATATTGAAGCTGATTTTATAAGGAAAAATGCTTAAGTAAATACTATATACTTAACTAGGAGTTTATATTTTTTCATATCCTTTCACATACGTTTTCTTGTTTGAACTCCACATCTTGTCAGAAAGGCAGGTCAGGTATAATTAACTCTATTTTTTAGAGAAGAGATTTAGGCTCAGAACCTTGTCTAAGTCAACAAGTTGAAATTGGGATCCGTGCTCCTAGGGCTCTACTTTATATTTCAGAGACTAAAGTATCCACCTCAAAAAGAAGTTGACAGAAACATTTTATTGAATTCTAAAAGTCCAGGTAGTCCACAGAAGCCAAATGAATTTGAAACCTTATTCAATGTGATTTAATGTGATTTTTCTTTTGAAAAACCAAAGGAAATAAATCCTTGATGAATTTTTTAACCTTAGTTTACTTATCTGAAATGTGAGGGTTTGAAGGATTTTCTTGATATATTTATGTAAAAATACCTAATTTCTGATATTAGGACTTTGTCTCAAATTTAAGAGGAGAAATGATTTTGATTTCATTCTTGACAAAATTATTGCTAGTTCTGATTTCATCTATTTATTATAATAAATAATACATATTATAATATTATAATATATTAAAAGCCAAAGAGTGGGGGGAACAAAAATTAAAATTATTAACACTGTGAGCTCTCACAGAAGGCCCAACATCACTTCAAATGCTTTTACTCTACTCTGCTGTAGCATTTTTCTCAAGCATATTCTAGAATGATATATTTATTATATAGCTGCATTAAAAAAAGAAAATGCATTATTTATGGCATTATGGTTTATAACACTGAAATTTTAGACCTCTTGGGAGAATCAACTGTTGAAGTCGTAATATAAACGCAAGTAATTTACCTGTATTGCTGGTTTTTTGCTTTGTTTTAACATATTACTTTTCAAGCAGTAGAAATTGTTTTTGCATAAACACAATTGTGTCACCTCTATTCTTTAAACTATGATCAGTCAGGTGGTGTTAAAACCACAAATCAAACAGAAAAAAATGTCTACCAATTGCCCTGGAAGATTTCCTTATTCCCAAAAATCTTCAGCATTTCTCTTGTAATTAAGCAGTCTGTGGAGCTTTCCCGTTCTGAACTTACACTCAAAGTTTAGTTATACAAAAGAACAAAAACCCAGATTGCCACCTCACATTCTCCCTGGCACAGAAAAACATGCAAGGACAGTGAAAGAGAGCAATCGATTTAAAGGTTATTGTCGTCCGCCTGTCTGAATCCAGTGCTTTCCTCCTCGTGTTGTTGTCTTTCTAAAGAAGATAATGTCAACCTCCTTCATTTTTTTTTACCTTGCTCCACTGTCTTGGTTGTTTTCTCCTCCTTCTTTCCAGGTACAGCTGCAAAGCAGAGATAAGGTTTAAATAAAATTCCAGCTGTAAATGCTGCTTCTGCTCAAAAAGGCATTTTGTAACTCATTCAATGCCAAAATTTTCTTCTAAACAACCTATTTTAAAGCTTTTTCAATATTTCTCACTTCTCTAAAATCCAACTGAAACCTACTATTATAAATCTACTCTTAAAGAATTAGAGAAAAAAGTAATCCCTTGCCCTCTTCTTACTAGTCTTTGCACGCTGTTTTCTATCTTGTTCTTTTATACTCTGCTTTGATAAACAAGCTCTATGAAGAATTCCGCTTGACAGGATTATGATTAATCGACTTACATTCCAGGTAATTGCTGGAGCCACTTAGCATCTTGAAAATGTCAACTAGATACTCCTTTAAATTCAAGCTTAATGTTGCTTAATCAACTCAAAGGACAGTGTAGTCATGCTTGAGATTTGCTTAAATATTAAATGAAGTCATTCCAAATCACAAGTAACCAAAAAAGAAATAAGAATTATCACTTAGGTGCTGTTTCCCATGAACTACTGAGATTTTACTACTCTCAGTGGAGTATTTTCTGCTTACCTTGTTATACATACAAGAAATAGAAATGATTCATACAAAATCAGTGTACTGAAATAACTGATTCAAGTAAGGATCTTCAGAGGACATTAGCAACTATTAGATGAAGGATGAATGGGGACCTGGATATTGCCGTCATACCCAGGCATCACCCCCAAGAGTTGCATGGGGAAAACTGCAACTTGGAAATGAAGAAATGTGATTGTCACCAACTTAACCCACTGAGGAAACTTAGAGCCACTCATTCACAATAGGACATCCAGACATTCTGTGCTTCCTCATGACATGCAGTGTGATGTACAACTGTATCACTTCTGAAGTATTCTTGCCAAAGCAGCCAACTGGAATCAAGTTAAGCCAAAGGTTAAGCTTTCAGGTTAATCAAATATACAATATAGAGAACATATTAAATAATATTCTGAAGAAACAATTACATAAATCAAGTGTCTACAGAGTAAATGATCATGATCTTTTCAAAAAGTTAATGACATGAACTAGAGACAGAGCAAGGGAAAAAATGACTTTTTTATATAAAACTTGCTAAATTCACTCAGTTGTAATAGTTCATCTGTATATTGTTTTGAATTTTTCAAGCAGATAATTTCACCTGTGAATAGTTTTATTTTTTACTTTTTTATTCTTGTACTGATTAATTCTATTTCTCACCTTATTGCACTGGTTAGAATATCCAGTACAATGCATAATAGAAGTGCTGATAGCAGACATCCTTGTCTTGTTCCAATTCTCAGGGAGAAATCTTTCCATTTTTCTCCATTGAGTATAATATTTGCTAATGGTTTTAATTTTAATTTCCCTAATAATTAGTGATGTTGAACATCGTTTCAAGTATCTGTTGGCCTTCTATATGCCTTCTTTGGAAAATTTCTATTCAGCTCCTCTGCCCATTTATTAATTGGGTTTTCTGGTTTTTTGTTGTTGAGGTGTATGAGTTCTTTATATTTTTTTGATATTGACCCGTAACTGGATATATGATCTGCAAATATCTTCTCACACTCGGTGGTAGGGCAGGTTGCATTTTCATTTTTTTGATGGTTTCCTTTGCTGTTCAGGAGCTTTCTAGTTTGATGAGTCCCATTTATTTGTTTTTTCTTTTGTTTCCCTTGCCTGAGGAGACACATCCTGAAAGATATCGCTATGACTAATGTCAAAGAGCATACTGCCTATATTTTCTTCTAAGAGTTTTATGGTTTCTGGTCTTACATTCAAGGCTTTAATCCACTTTGGGTTCATTTTTTTGTGGAAGGTATGAGGTACTGTTCTAGTTTCATCTTTTTGCATGTGGCTCTCCAGGTTTCTTTGCTCCTTTTTTGTAAAATTTTCCACATATGTGTGGGTTTATTTCTCGGCTCTCAATTACATTGCACTGATCTATGTATCTGTTTTTCTGCCCATACCATGCTGTTTTAATTACTATAACTTTGTAATATAGTTTGAAACCAGTGCATGTGATACCTTCAGCTTTATTCTTTTTTCTTAGGATTGCTTCAACCATTCAGAATCTTCTGTAGTTCCATATACATTTTAGAATTTTTTGTTCTATCTCTGTGAAAAACATCCTTGGGATTTTGATTGGAATTGCATTGAATCTGTAAATTGATTTAGATAATATGGACATTTTAGCAATGTTCATTCTTCCAATCCATGAGCACAGAATATACTCACTTTTTTTGACTGTCATTTGCTTGGAGTATCATCTTCCATCCCTTTACTTTAGCCTATGTTTATATTTAGAGCTGAGGTGAGTCTCCCAGAGGTAGGATATAGCTAGGTCTTGTTTTTTAATCCATCCATCCACTCTGTGTCTTTTGACTGGTGAATTCAATCCATTGACATTTAGGATAATTATTTACAGAGGAGGACTTAGTTCTGCCATTTTATCTTTTGTTTTCTGGGTGCCCTCTTTTCCTTGTGTTTCTGTCTGCCATTTTGGTTTGATGGTTTTCTATGATGTTTTGTATCTTCTCTGGCTTTCTATCTTTGAGTTTGCTAATTCTCTCTTCCATATCATATTCTCTTTTCCCAATGCTTTCTAATGCATTCTTCATCTCATTTATTCAATTCTTCAGCTCCAGAATTTCTGTTTGGCTCTTTTTTAGAGTTTCAATTACTTAAAGTATTCCTTCTGTTCATTAATTCTATTCCTAAGCTCAATGAACTGCCTTTCTGAGCTTTCTTGTAGTTCATTCAGTTTCTTCAATCAGTTAGATTGCAATATTCTGTGACTTTAAGTTTGGTTTCTGGAGAATTATCATTTTCTTTTTTTGATACTGTGTTACTGTGGTTCTTCATGGTGCTTGATGTGTTGTTCCTCTGCCAGTGCGTTTGAAGTAGCGAATATCATTCTTGTTTAGGTAAAGCTTTTTTTTTTTTTTTTTTTTTTTAATTCTAAGGATTCAACAGGTTAGAAATTAGAAGGCTTTCTTTTGTTTTCCAGTAGGTGGCACTATAGAACAAGTTTTTGGTTTCTCTCACCTGTGCTGCCTCTGGTTTTATTTGAGAGTCAGCATTTTCTGCCCTCCACCACCTCTATCAGAGGTGTCACCCAGTGCCCTTGTTACTGTTGCTTGTGCCTCTGGGGTAATTGGTACCTTGCTGCTGTTGGTATTGCTGGCACCACCACCTGGGGCATCAGGATGGTGGGTGCTTCTGCCACATCTGGGCTCTCCTGATTTGCAGGCTCCAAGGGGTGGGTGGGGTGCAGTTGGAGTTGCAAGTGCCTCTATATCAGGTATTGTCAGATTTGTGGGCTTCAACACTGCAGGCAGGGAACAGGGGGCTGGAGTCGTGGATGGCTCTGTGGCTGGAGGAACTGGGTCCCGGTTATCTGTGGCCACGGGCACCACTACATTCAGGAGGCTAGAGTCCTATGTATTGCTTCCCTTGCTGCTTTTGGGTTCTCTGGGGCTGCAGGCTTCGCTGCCACAGCCAGGGGACCACGACTGCAGGGACTGCCTCCACTGTTTCCCCAGTTCTACCTCCTCGATGTGTTCCCGTCCATCCACCTTTAGATGTACAGATATGTGGAGTTCTCTGGCATTCTGATGGGCTGGGCAGAGGGTTTCTGTTGAGTTGTTAATGTTTCTTTCACAGGTTGTAGACTGAAGGGGAGAGAAAAGGAAGCATCTTATCTGCTGTGATGCTGACATCACTTGCTTCATTCTAGGCTCTTATTTCACTATGTTTTCCTCGAGGACTCAATTCTTTCTTTCCCCTTAACACCACTCAACATATGCCCATTAGTTATAGGGGCTTGCCTGGGTAGTGAGGCTTCCATGGAATTGGGGTATGTTAGAATTCTGGTAAAGAGTGGAGAGTGGTAAGGAAATATTGTGCTGTTTGAAATATCACCCATATGACACATACATTACTTCTGGCATAAACATCTATAGGATTAGCATGACAAACTCTTATTTCCAAGGATGTAAGAATGTAATGTTACCTGCCCAAGTGTTATTGCCTGGAGATGTCAATGACTGAAACAATGGAATAAATCACTGATTGTGGAAGATAAAGTCTTAAATCTTGGATACATATTCAGGTGGAGAGACAGGAAAGAGAGGCTTCTCATCACTTCTCAGACAATGCTAACAACTCAATCTATTCACAAGGCCATCCTTTCCGGCTATCATTTTCCCTGAATCTTACTTCTAGTAAATTTGGAATTATAAACAATATGGTATTATTGTAGCATACAAAATATCTGAAGATGAAGCTGGAAAAGGATATAGGAGCCAGATCTTGGAGGACTCTTACATCATTTTAACAAGTTTGGACTTTATTTTATAAAAAACTGGGAAAAAAACAGAGTTTTAAATTAAGTGTGGTTTATTCAGTTTTATGACTTTGATAATTTATGTTGAGGGGGTTCTGCTAGGATGAATAGTAGTGAAATAAAAATAAAGATGTGAGGACAGTGTTTAGATCATTACAGTGGTTCAAGAAAAAGATAATGAAGGTTTGAATTAACATAGAAGTCATAGTTATGAATAGGAGGAAGTAAACTCAAGAAATATTTAGGAAACAAAATCAGCAGAACTTGAAGATTCTTTGAATAATCACCTGAAGGCTAGAAAGAGAAAATTAATCACCCTCAGATTTCTAGGGAAGTGGAGGGTGGATTGTGGTTTCACCAATGATAATTAAAAGCAAGCTGGGAAAAGGAAATGAAGAGTATAAGTTAAGACACATTGAACTTAAAGGTGTTTATTTGACGTTTGAATATACAAGCCTGAAATTTTCAGGGAAAAGCTCTTTGCCAGAGAAGTCCTGAAATGAAGACATAGAATTGGAGATCTTCAGGATAAAAGGCAGAGTTTCAACCTTGAGAGTGTACATATCTCACGAAGAGAGGGTATAGAATGAGAAGTTCAGAGGATTAATGATGGAATCTGGGGAACACCAATAATTAAGGGGAAGCAAAGAAAAAACACACAAAGAAGTCAGAAATAAAGCTCAGAGAATATGGTGAGAACTAGGAGACTGTTGTCATGCTCACCCAACAGTAGAGAAGCTTAGAGAAAAGACAAAGTGGTCAATGCCACTGAGACGTCTAATAATGTGAGGACTGGAATGATAATGTCTTCAGCATTAGCCATATTATCGGAAGCACAGTAGAAACAGAAGCTTCATCTTTGTGGGAGATAAGAAGCAGTGTTAACACTCCAACATCCAGAAGACTGGCTAAGATATAGAGGAGAGAAAATAGTAGAGAGAGATATGGGAATCTAGAAAAAAGTAATTTTAAACTGAGAATAATATTTCCAAAATGAGGAATAAAGTCAATAAGGCGAAAGAACATAATGCCACAAGATAGCATGGATGACTGATCAAGAAGGACCCAAATGGAGAGACTGGTCTTGAAGAGGAGGATAAACACTTTACCTCGGAGATTAAAACAGAAATGGATATAGACTAAACAAGAACCTCAAGCTACTATCCTATTTATCGTTTTATTCCTAACCAATATTCTTCAGCATCATTGCCTGTATCTTTCACTTCGTCATCCCTCAATCAATTTGTCATCATTTAGCTTTTAGTTGTGTCACTCCCCAGAAAATTCTCTTTTGAAAATCATTAATAATTATCTAGTTGACAAATCCAATGACTTGGTGACAACCACCTTGTCATTGAAAGGGTTTATTTTCTTTGGTTACTATGAAATTATAACAATTACATTTTTTTAACCTCTTATCTTTCTAGTCACTATTTTCTGCTTTTTCTCTTTGACTCTCCTTGCTTTTCTTCCTGCAAATGCTCTCTAGCATTCCATCCCAGACCTGTCCTCTCTCGAGAACATCTCTTCATGAAAAAGCTCATGGATTCTTACTGTTTCTGCCATTAACCCACGCAGAGGACACCCACAGATATATCTCCAGTCTTGTCACTCTCTGGAGCTCTAGTTTGACATTTAGAGCTACCTACTTGCTACTTGCATGTGCCACAGCACTATAATTTAAATATGTCTAAAATTAATCTTGTCTTCTCTCACCAAACTATTTTTATCTTTCTTCTTCATTTTTATGATAAATACCAACAATATTCTTCTAGCACCCAGTCTGAAAACTTATTATTGTCATTAAATAATTTCTGACTTTTTCCCTTCCAAAGCTGGTCGACTGTCAAATTCCACTGAACCTACTTTATAATAGTGCTTATAAAATATCCCTTCTTTCCAATCTCATAACTAATATCAGGTCCTAATGCACGTTGCCTACATTATTGCCAAAGCTTCCTAACTATCCTGCCCTTTCCTAAAGCAAATACCTGAGTGTTATTTCCTATACTTACAATTTTTCATTGACTCCCTATTGCCCATGCAGTAGAGTCCAATTTTAAAATCAGGCCCCTTTACTGCATTATTAGCACAGGCTGTACTAATTCATACTGTTTTTGAGACTCTTGTTATTCCTCATACACATCCTGCAATTTCCCACCACTTTGCCTTCCTCTGTTACCTATGCCCAAGATACCCTTCCAACTAATTATTACATAACAAAATTCTATCTGTTATTTAAGGCTTGACTCTAAAGTCACCTTGTATAATAAATGTTTTGCTTTTCCTCAGGTAAGAATAATTTTTAAACTCCTACGGCTCTTTATCTGTATTTATCTCTTTACCCTGTTGGCTTTCAAACATGAACTATGATTATATGGAAAACCTTTAGCTGATAGCAAAAAATGAGGTCCAAACAATTCAGGGACTCAATAAGGATTCATATTTTTCCCTATCTTTAACTGCTCAAGAATAGTATTAACATCTGAATATTTCCTTAAGTTTTCACATAGTATGTGATCCATAAATATATGTTGAATGAAAGTGAAAATGATTTGAAAGCTGCAAATCAAATATAAAATAGTAAGAGGATTATCATATTGATGGTTAAATACTATATATCTCCAAAGAAAATATGACTTAAAAGCAGGCTTATGATCGAATAATTATACTACATATAAATTGGCACACTGTAATTAATTTAAAATATTAAATTATTTTTTAACTTTGAAAATTTTAGAACAATCAGAAAATCAGTAATTTCCACTTAACATTGCACACATGGTTCCTAATTCAAGCCTCAATGTAGAATAACAATTTGCAGTATCTTAAAAACAAATAAAGAAAACCCAAATCACTTTCTTATTCTACTTATTTAAAAGGGACTAAAAGGTGGACATCTTGTAACATATACTGAGTTTTGTGGAGATTAGGGACTGGTTACTAAATGTATGATGAAGTAATATATATTTTCATGTGTGACTGATTGTCAGTGAGGAGGAGGAGAAATGAAAACTACTTGACAAATGAGAAGCATCTCCTTTGACTTTTATATGTAACTTGTCAAATTGGTAAAGCTCTACCTGAGTTTCAAAATATTTATGATGGCTTTGGAAGGAACACTTGTTTCTGTTCATTCTACAGTTGAGAGGAAACCTAATATGCAGAGTCATATTTAAATTAATGATTGAGGTATGAGATCTAAGACTAACTAGAGTCAAAGTAATTAATGCCAATAGTTTAATTTCATAAAAGGTTATTTCTCTCCTTACATTTCACTCCAAGCCTAGCAACCAGGTCTACTTAATCCCAACCAATATGTCTGGCCTTACTCTAAACTCAGAGACCATTCTTGGTTGAATATTCCAGTGAATTCACTAACTGATGGTTCAATATCAATTCAGTATCTCTGCTCACTCCAATTTGACTTGATTAAACTCCAAATTATGTGTGCTTGTATTTCTGCTCTAACATCTAGGCTCCAAGTGGTTCAGAGTCTGTGCATGGGTCAGTTACTGGTTATTGAATCTTTTCTTTTTAAATCTGTCTCCAGACCATCTTCACGATCAAGGATTCCCTGAGGCTCAGTATCTGAAATCTAATTCCAGATGAAACCCATATACTGCTATTTGGACATCCATTGGTCTCACCTATGGCTGAAGATTCTAAACACAATTTTGTCTCACTTTTGTTCTTGCTTTCAACACATATAGATGTCCTGACCTTATATTCACTTACTAGATCCATATACCCTGTATCCATGCCTAGATTATGACTTCCTCTGAATCTGTATTTAGACTCGTAGCCTTGTCATTGATACCATGGCATAATCCATCCTGAAGCACCCAGGTTTTACCCACACATTCCATTTAATGTTGACAAGCAAAACTGATTTCAAAATAAGACACCATAAAAGAATGAGATATATTAATATGGACTTCCAATAAATTCATGGCTCTGCCACTTATGGAAAAACTGATACCTAGTAAAAGATGTCAATGAAACATGTATCATGATCACTTACCTCAAAAATGACATCACAAATATTACATTACTAAGAAAAGAACTATCTAGGAGACAGATTTTATTCCTATCTACTATAAATTCAGAATAATAAATAGAGCTGTATTTGAAAAAGGGAACCAATTAATCTCAATAATTCAATTGCTTCTAATTAAGTATTATCTTACAGTACAGTTTATATTTTCAAGTATCATTTAATTTTTTGTCTTTCATTAGACATACATATGTGTGTACTAATTTATACATTAATTTATATAACTAATGTATATTAATTTATATTTTAATTTATTAACTAATATATAAATTTATATCCATGTATTCATTTATATCCATATATATGTTGCTTGGGATTGAGAATGTGGATATGTAGCATATATATTTTATAACTCCCTATAGTCCTGATATATATTCTCTTATAGAGCATATGCAATAAGAGATTTTTTAAGGAGAAAAATGTTATGCCATTTTAGTGGCGTGTATGTGAAAGGGTTCTCCTGTTGTATGTGTGTGTGTGTGTGAGTGTATGTTGAGGATAGGGTTGTTAAACTGTGTCTTGAGATTCTTCCAAAGACATTGAATACATTACTGATTTCATTTCTATTTGTAAAACAGAATCACAAATTTCAAAATTGTTCCAGTTTGTTTTGAATAGAGAATATGTAAATTTTTCATCATATTGAATATTTTTAACATGTAGTAGTGTTCTTAAAGATATTCTTTAGAGTGTCTACTGAGAGGAGTCAATATTCACATAATAGTTGCTTCTGATTAGACATGACAGGAGGAATAGCTTTGAAAACTTAAATTCAAACTTAAATTTGATACTATTCTTGCACAAAGCGAACATTGTTCATGTAAGTTCTACTAGTCAAAGTTTCGTTTGCTCAAACACTAACCTTATAGATCAGTATATTGAATTTGAATGCTCTCCAGATGACTGGGATCCCATTGAGCTTACACAGCAGCATTTCTTCAATTTTTCAAAAACTAACTTACAATTGGACTATAATTACTAGCTTTAGTTTATGACCCTAAAGGAATAAAACTATTGGCATTAGAGCACTGAAGACAAAGCCTTGTTAACATAGGTACTACAAATCTTGTGCAAAGTGGGTTTCCGTATCAGTGAAATAGTAAAATCAATAAATAGAGCTCTTCTATAAGCACTAAACAATACATTGAGTTAGAAACCTTAGCCTAAAGAAGTTATAGTCAGGACATCTTTTTCTTTAAGCTGCACTTACCTTTTTTAGTTGAGGCAGCACCAACCTCTTCTTTGGCTCGTTCAGTTTCTGTAAATTCAGAGATTGAAGAACGAGAAACGGATATCAGACATGCGAGGTCAATATCTTATAGTATTCTAAGTCAGACAAGACTAAAACTGCCCAAAGGATAAAACGTATGTGGCACCTGAGAGCAAAGCAAGCAGCAGAGAAAACCACACTAGAACGAGCTTGAATTTTTTTGTAACTAATGAACTTCCTTAAATAACAATACAGAAATTCTCTTTCAAGATACAATTCTGGTGGTACTAAATTTTATGCTTATATAAGTAGTGACCATAAAAAAGGCAGCTTATTCCACAGAATTACACTGGAATACTAATTTATTAGTTTATAGTCAAATCTTAAATGATGCATAAATTGCAGGGAAGAGCACTAGAAAGGCCTTCTTTGTTTAGCCTTTAACTATGGGGATGACAAGCCATAATTGACCTAAATCAATTTGCTTTATATTATAAAATATTAGCCATAATGTTACAGAAAATTCCACTTGAATATTGCTTTGAAGAGAGAGAAAAAGAAAAAAAAATTAGGATCACATTTTTTTTTTTTTTTTTTTGTACATGGATGACCACAACAAAAGCAACAATGATTGCAATTACCAAACATGAAACACACTTATACTATGTCATAACATTGACATTCAGTCCAGTAATCCTCCACTGTAACAGCTCCTTTACTTTGCAGTGAAAATTGATTTGTATATTCTAAGAAAAAAAAAATTAAAAGGCCAAAATGGCTTCTTGGAGTTTCTCTAAATATCTAGTGTGGAAGACAGGAAGATAGGAGAGCTCTTCCAAAAACATAATCTGAAATGCTGGTCCTAGTGCAAAATGTTAGACCTCAAATCAAGGCTAATTAAAGTGGAAGTTTCTTTGATCCATACGAAAATTAGAAAATGACAATGAGCTGGTGAATTTTTACAAAGTTTATTTACTCATTTTATTAGCTTTTGATTATTCAAGGCTGTTGCCCTTGGACATCTGTATTTGTGTTTTTCGTTTTATTCTTACTAGTACGTGTATATAATCCCTGTTACTCATACGCACTCACTCAGCAGCTGAGGCTCTAGGAACAACCAGTAAATGGGGGTCTTCATGCCCCCTTGTGCTCCCTGTGCCATAGACCTTGGGCTGTGAGAGAGATCAGATGTCAGGACACCTTCACATCACTTTCAGGTTTTAATTTCACCATATTAGATACCACCAGCTTCACAATTTGAGCCCAGGCAAGAAGTCATGTAAATAAGACTTCTTCAGGCTATTTCAAGACCTGGAGCTCCAGGACTAAGCAGATCCCTGGCTGTTATATAGCTTTGAGGAAAGACTTTAGACCAGTGGTTCTCAAAATTGGAATGCATCAGAGTCACTCAGGAGGGCTGTTAAAACACAGATATGGGCCTGATTCAGTAGGTCTGGGGCATGTCCTAAGAATTTACATTTCTAGCCAGTTCCCAGGTGATGCTTATGCTGCTGGTCTTGGCCATATTTTGGAAACTAATTACCACACTTCCCCTAATACGCAATCAGGACTAATGTCCCTGAAATCCCCAACCTTGTTCACCTCAGGTACTACCATGAGTCTAGGCTTCCAGCAGAAAACAGTCTATATGGCTTTGTATTTCTCCTAAAAACAGACTCTTTTCCAAAGTCCTTCCACTGAGTCATCTCTTTATCAAAGCACACATCCCTAAATTCTCAGCCTCTTCTCAAAATGTGCACTTTACTTTCTTCCTTTAACCAAACTAGTTCCCTAAGGACACTACATCCCCTACAAATGGTTTTCCAAAATAGAGACAGTTTATTTTTCCCTTATATACCAAAGTGTCTGGAAGTGACGTATATTTACTTCTGCTTTTTAACTAAATTAATAAATGCTGTTTATGACTTCTCTTTAGTTCTTATTACTTCTGATGGATTGTTATCTCTTTGCTTCCTCCAAATCTCAGCTTTTGAAGTCCACAGTATCAGGTTGCACCCGGCTCTGTCTTGCTCTATTGCTGCCATTAACCAGCATTATGCCTGTGTCCCATTAATTATTGAATATTTCTATACATAGTTATCTGCTCCACTATTACTACTGTGATTTTTCATTAGGAACCACTCTCAACTCAGGCTTCACAATAGACTAAGCTGGGGAGTTTTTATAAGCCTGTGAGATTCAGACGTAGTAGATCTGGGGAGGACTACAGAGCTTTGAGATTCTGAGTTAATGAGTCTGGGATAAGGTAAGCCTGGCTATTTGTCTATTCATAAGCTTGTCAAGATACTCTATTATTTAACCAGGATTGGGAGTCACTTATAGACACAGTCCATACAACCATGAGATCTCTCATTTCCTTGACCTTCTCACTTTTGAAAATTGGAGACCCCACTTCTCTGATCACTACCAAGAAAAAGGATCTTGGACTTTTTCTTTGCTGCCAAGACTTTGATTTCAAAATTCCTATTCCCTGGCACCACTCTTCCTGTTATAGTTCTCTTACTCAAGAACCTCCTCTAAGTAGTTTCTGACCCCATCAATACTTTCATTCCTTTGATCTTACCAGTTTCTCAATGCTCCAGATCTTCCTTATGTCCTCACTTCTCTTCTTTCAAGCTTATATTTAAATAAGCCATGGTTAAATCATTCACTTATTGTTTGTTTTCATAGTCATCTGGTGTATTAAGTTTCTAGGGCTGCCTTTAAGTTATTAGGTGGCTAAAAACAACAGAAATTTATTCTTTCACAGTTCTGGAGGCTAGAAGTCCAGCATTAAAGTGTTGCCAAGGCCCTCTGAAACTTGCTCTGAAGGCTCTTGGGAAGAATCCTTCCTTGCCTCTTCCTAGCTTCTGTTGGTTGCCAGCAATCTTTGGCATTCCTTGGCTTGTAGCTGCATCACTCCAATTTCTCCCATTATGTTCATACGGCTGCCTTCCTTCTGAATGTGTCTGTGTCTCTAAATCTCCCTCTCCTTAAAAGAGCACCAGTCACTGGATTTAGGGCCCATTCTAATCCAGTACAGCCTCATCTTACCATGATTACACCACTAAAGACCATTTTTTGAAATAAGCTTGCATTCACAGGTACTGTGCTAGTTAGGATTTCAACATATCTTTTGAGGGGTTGCAATTCAATCCACTACATGTGCCAAAACACCAAACCTACTCTATGCCTGCCACCTGAGCCGCCATCCAAACCGGAGGAAGGCCCCCACCCTGCTGCAGATCTGACTTCAAATGTCTAGTCACAGTGTTTAACAGAGTGCTCAGCACTGAGCAGCAATACTACCACAGACCTAGTGAAGCTACTTTCTCATTTTTCTAGACAAGTGGTTCATGAATACCCTTCCTTTCTCAAACTTCCAACATCCTGTAACATAAAAGCAAGTTGCTGTTGGGATCTTCATAGAGAAAGTAGAAGCAGACTAGGCTATCTCATCTTTTCACCACCTCACCAGCACGTAGCAGCACCATTTGTCTTCTTTCCAGACCCATAGGATCATCATTCCCTATTTAATACCAATTCCTCC
The DNA here is from genome assembly GCF_949987535.1 of Balaenoptera acutorostrata. Classification (NCBI taxonomy): domain Eukaryota; kingdom Metazoa; phylum Chordata; class Mammalia; order Artiodactyla; family Balaenopteridae; genus Balaenoptera; species Balaenoptera acutorostrata. Next base: position 39,414,706 of record NC_080077.1, on the reverse strand, counting down.
AAATTTGCCCTGCATCCCAACTCGTTTTGCATAGACGATGACGTTAAACTTGCAAGTACTGCTTCTATCTGCTACTCCATCTGCTTTCCACTTCACTGATGCTTTCACATCAGCTCAGAAACATAAAATGTCACCGTTTATAACTTCAGACCACCACGGCCTTCACTCCTACGTGTCCCCTACCTCAACTACCTCATCTCTCTGTGGTCCACCATGGTCTCCAGAGACCTGCTATGTTCAGTGTCACCACTTCTATCTTCTCAGTCTCTATTTTTTAAGATTGTTTAATTGTGAAAGATATAATATAAATGAAAGGCATAAAGGTATATAACATATGTGATAACATATGTGCATATTTTAATGAATGGCAATAAAAAATGCACATCTTTGTAACCCCCTGTAAACTTAAGTAATAAAATATCACCAAAGACTTTGAAACCTCTTACTTGTCCTATTACCACTGCATACCTCTCTCTTCATCTCAGAATTATCACTGTCCCATATTTTGTATTAATAATTTCTTTATTTTCCTGTACATTTTTTATTACATGAATTTATCTCTAAACAAAGGTAAGGCCATTTTTTACAGATTGAATTATATTGTTTAGTGATATAACTATATAAATTGACTTATACTTTTTAATTCTTATAATTTGCTTCCTTTAAAACGTGTGCTGAGACGCAGTGTTAAAATTGTTTAACAAGATGGCCGTTAGATTTGGGTAGCTTTAGTGCCTTTGGTGGTCTACTTAAACAAACCAAAGCCAGAGCCAACTAGATTTATCTCAAATCTGAGTGATACTCAAAAGCAATTATCACAAGCTAAACAAACTAAATTATTTAGTTATTTAGCCAAATAACTAAATTTTCCCAAATAAGACAATATATGTTATAGTCAGTTAAATATATATTTTTGCTTTGCTTCCATGTATTCTCTATAAAAACCTTTGCCCTACCCCCCAATGGTGGAGTGCCCCTCATGATTTATCGGTTTTTTCACTGCCCTATTTGATTCATTGTTTACTTAAATAAATAGTTTAACTTTTTATACAAGCCACATTGATATGGGGAACTGTAGTTGATTGATTTAACTGCTGTATAGTATTCCACTTATACATATTCTACAAATTATGTATCCATTTTCCTGCCAATGGACACTAGGTCATGTCCTGTATGTGTTATTGTAAAATAATGCTGCTATGAATATTCCTGTATATGAATCCTGGTGCAATGTGCAAGAATTTTCTTAGAAGTGAAATTGCTAGGACATAGCATGTGTCTCTGTTTAACTTCTCTAGATAAAAGCCATATTTTTCCCCCAAATTTTACACTCACACCAACACTGTATGTGAGAGTTTCTATTGCTTCATATCATCACCATCACCAGAATGAACATTTTTCTCCACTTTTGGTCAATTTGATATATGTAAAATAGTATCGTGGTTTTAAGTACATTTTCATTATTACTAAGAGGTTAAATATTTTTGATATGTCTATAGGCAATTTGTGGTTTGTTTTGTTTTCTTTTTGATCCTTACTTATATCTTTTGCTCATTTTTTCTACGCATTAGTCTATCAAGTTCTTTCTCTTTTTGTTTTTTCATTTTTAGAGTTATTTATTTTTCATTACTAACCTCTAGTTACTTATATATGCTACAAATATCTTTTCCAAAATTGTAACTTGTCTTTTATCTCTTTATGGCATCTATTGATAAGTTTTAAATTTTACTGTAATCATTTTAGTACATTAGACATTTTATTTACGGCTTGAATTTATATATATAATTTTTGTGATCCAACCATACTTCAAGAAAATATATACATATATCTTCCTATACTTTTTTCTTTAAATTAATGGCTTGTTTTGTTTTTACCATTTAAGTCCCTGAACCATCTGGAGTTGATATTTTGGAATTGTACAAAGTAGGAATAAATTACACTTTTTTTTTTTTTTGGCAATGAATACCAACTACATTAGCAACATTTTAAAATAATCTCTCTATTCTCTAACTATTGAAATGGTTATTTTCCTTATATCAGATTTTTGCTCAAGTGGAATCATTTTAGGTCTCTTTTTGTTCCTGTTTGTCCTATTGGAAAACTTGTTTAGATCTGCACTAATACCATGCTCCCTTGAAAACACAGTTATCATGACACTGTTTTATTAATAAGACTCAGGTCACAAAGTACTTTTCTCAATAGTCATACTTCATAGTGTTATTTTGCTGTACTCATTATTATACTTTCACAATATTAAAATTTATTCCTGATTTTCTATTTGAAATTCTCTCCTCCTCCTCTCTACTTCCTAATGTCTAAACTGAACTCAGATTCTACTTCTGCAAGTTCTCATCTATATAGCTTTCATCTCTTTGAACCAAACTTGATAAATGTTCTTAAGCTCCAAACCATGACATTTTTCCAATTTTGTGCTGGCACCCAGGACACCAACCTTGGCTCTATACGTGGGATTGAATAAGAAGCACATCTTGGCCTAACATCTAAGTCAGTCCCAGGTTTCTCACAGTCTAGTTTTCCTGGCACTTAAACCTCCCCAAACCATCCCCTGGCATTGTATCAGTACTATTTTGAGTTCATTCAGTCAGCATCATCTGTGATTTGGGTAGTGATCATATAATTTATTATCCAAACTAAGCAGGTGAAAGAAGGTGTTAGTAATAATTATTCCAGAATAATATGAAGAAACCCAGATTGCCCTAAACAACTTAGATACCTGTCATATATGTCATCGAACCTGTGGTCTAGACACACCCCCCTGATATCAGACCTACTAGTTCAGGCCCATAGATCTTTCCCCCCAGCAATTTCCATGACAGAATATTTAAACTATGTCCAAAAAGCCATGCCACTTTCTAACTAACATAAGCTGTCCCCAAACAGTCTTCTAACATCATAAAACTAAATAAATCCAAAGGGGTTTTATTTTTAAATTCTGCATACTGGCTTCTCCTGAATGATCCTGACATATATTACTAGATCAAGAGATAGATATGTGACTCACAAATTTAAGTATTGAAATGTAGTTAAGGTGATAAGCAGAGTCAGGCTTGGTGGCTGAGCATACCACAAAAATCTAGTGTAGTGTTAAAACCAAGGAATGAAAAATGTCTGACTGTTGCCATTTAATTCAAATTTAGGTCCACAATTAAAAATAACTAGACTTTGGCCCCTGACCTGGTCTTTGGTGTCTTTTTCACTCAGAATTCAAACTGACCACAGGCTGGTCAAACATGCACACGGAATACATGATCAAAGCCCTATGGTCCTCGATATGAAGAGCGAAGTAATGTATGGCAGTGCTTCCCAAGGTTTTGAGGAATACTGGTCCTTGAAATGTTCTTTGGAAAAAAGAGGGTAATGTGGTCAAATATATTTGCTAAGCATTGTCTACTACATTCCCTCTTGATTCACCAAGAGGAGTGTTAAAGATCTGAAATGCCCATGAGTCTTGTCCTCGTCCTCCTTGGAAATGACTAATCATATCATTAACCCCTCGGTCTCTATCCAATGTGGCGATGGGGGTGAGGGAGTGTGTGTGCAGTGGACTGCAGGGAAGAAAACGGGGTGTGTTGAGGCATTTTTGTACACACTATGATAAAGGAATCTGTGTTGACTTGCGGAAAGTAAATCTAGGTTTGGCATCCCTGTTGGTCAAAGGCACTCTTCCTCCATCCACATAATCCCTGACAAATAACTTTACATGTGGAGGCATTAAGTGCCCCTCCATAGTGCTTGCTACATCACTGAACATGAAGGGCTTCCCTTTTCTTCAAGCTCATGGTATCATGAGAACATCCACCCTGCACTGATACAGTTCCCAAACTAGTCTGTGTCCTCTAGTGTTTCTCTTACTGTGATTTTGGTTTCTTAAGACCTAGAGCAAACAGTTCCACACCACAAATTCAATTCACATTCTTGTTATCTCCTTTAATTGAGTACTAAAGACAAATTACCTTTTACTTTTTCCATGGACTTGCTCTAGTCCTGTCAATTTCACCTATGCTTTTTAATTCAATACCATGAAATTGTATCACATAAATACTTAATTTATGTTAATTAAACTATACATCTCATGCTCTCATTTGCTCTCATAATTTAAGATAATGTAAAATCATATCCTAAATATTCAGGTTATACACACAAAACTCTGTGTCCTTATTATGTGGGTGACAGAAGGAATTTTCAAGAGCATTTGTAATGATATGTCTTAGGCATTAACTTTATAAATAGCTCACTGTACATAAAAGCTATGTAAATATTCTTCTGTTGTATGATTTCAAGACCAAAAAAAAAAAAAAAACAGTTCTTATTTGGGGAAATGGATGGTCACATTGCTAGCAGAGATTTTAAATAATTTATGAATTATCTCTAACTTTTGTATTGGGAGATAATGCCCATGTCAAGTCCAAATCGTTCAACCATACAAGGAGTTGAATATTAATTCTTTTGAAACCTTTATACTGGGTCTAAGATGATTTGGCAATCTAAATTTGTTAATTTCCTGCAAAAGATGCTGATCTCTTCAAAACTTGATTGGATAGTGTTTCATAGATAGCAGAACTTACAGGGTTTTTTTTTATTGCAAATGAATATTTTTATCTAAATGTCACATTTTTCTAGGAAGAAAATTTTCATTTTCAGAGTAATCTTCAATCTAGAGTCCTCTACCAGTTCTGCAAAATTATCAGTTTTGTTTTATATATTTTCTTGATTATGCATTTCTACAGACTAAGTATTAGCATACTAAATACTCTGTAATATGAAGTTCTAATCAGCTTATATTCAACTAAAAATTGTCATGAAAATATAACTGGAATTTTAGATTCATGTTATACCTTTCTTTAAGGTCTACAATGTCTATGTAAACACTTCCAACTGTAATTTTTTTTAAAAGACACCAAGCTACTCAATATTATATTTTCCAACTTTTTTCTGATATATTCACCAATGATATACCCTGTCTCAAAAACCTGACCGTAAATAAAACATGCATTTGTTTTTTTATTAGTACCATCATTAATACTTATGTAAAAAAAGAAAAAAAAGAAAAAAAAATACTTATGTAACTCTAAATCAAAAGGAAAATATAAACTTATTTACATAATGCACAGAAATGAGGTTTGATCTTAAATCTTATATACAAAGCTTAGAGAAGCTAAAAGAATATTTTTTCTAAACTCAAATATATGCCATTATGCCTAAATTTTCATGAATGGCCATCTGTTAGATACTTCATCGAATTGAGAAATACCAACAAAGAAAAAAGCATTTATCCTTTAGCATATTGTCAAAGCCACTATTGATGCAAATGCCATGGTATACTATAGTTGTCAGTCAATATTTATTCTAAATCTGAGGATAGAAGCCTTAAAAGAAAATTATGATATTGCAAGAGCAGTACTTAATAAAATTGTTGAGGGTTTCCTTTTCATTAAAGGCACAATAACTTTCATAGTAGACAAATTATGTTGCCTCCTGGTTTGATCAAGTGATTAATCACTAGGAAAATTTTCTAATGTGTTTAAGAAACTGAAAACATCACTTATCATTCTGTAAAATGGGAAACAAAAATATAAACAACTCAAAAAAGAGGTTATGACCCGGACAAATTAACATTTACAAGTTAAAGCTCTATAGATAAATTTTAATAAGAATTGATTCACAGAAAAGACAAGGTTGAGTAATTATGCATATCAGTTTAACACAACAAATAATCAGAGCAAGAAACATTTGATAAGTCAGCCTAAAACATTAGCATTAGCACTGTCTACAGCAGAAAGTTAAATGAGTAAGCTGCTGAAATATGCTTTTTGTTTTCTCAAGTTTTAGTCAACATACTTGCTTTAACTTGTTTTTCACTTGGAGCTGTTAAGGACAAGAAATAATAAGGTCTAAGTCAGTTACAAGTCTCCTTGGGTCTCTCTAAAATAGTTTTCTAAAATGGTTTTTTTTTCAAAAAAACTATATTATAACCTTGGAAACTAAAGAAACATGTAGGTCTGAGGAAGAAAAAATACAACGCTGTGCCATTTTCTTTGATAAACTTTAAATATATGCCATGAACCATAGATTTCTTTTCTGATATTCATATACCTTCTCCCAACACAGAATGCTCATTCATGACTCATTCATTTTGTTTTCCGTTTTAAATTATTTAAGAATCTGATTGGTTTTATATATATGCCAATGCAATTTCCTTAAAGCCTACAAAATGGTATGAAAGGAAGTGAATCGATAAATTATCCAATTGTTTCAATTCTAAAAACATAGTGAATTACAGCTAAGTTGCTACACTGTAATCACACCATGAAATGAACAGATAATGATTTCAAGAAATTTAAATTATTGTATTTTGTCAAATTTAATATTGGATAATAATGTTTAGCTATTAAAACTCTTAAAACTATTCTATCAAACATTTAGAGAAGAGCTAACAGCCATCCTTCTCAAACTCCTCCAAAAATTGCAGAGGAAGGAACACTCCCAAACTCATTCTACGAGGCCACCATCACCCTGATACCAAAACCAGACAAAGAAACTACAAAAAAAGAAAATTACAGACCAATATCACTGAAGAATATAGATGCAAAAATCCTCAAAAAAGACTAGCAAACAGAATCCAAAAACACATTAAAAGGATCATACACAAAGATCAAGTAGGATTTATCCCAGGGATGGAAGGATTCTTCAATATACACAAATAAATCAAAGTGATACACCATATTAACAAACTGAAGAATAAAAACCATATGATCATCTCAATAGATGCAGACAAAGCTTTTGACAAAATTCAACACCCATTTATGATAAAAACTCTGCAGAAAGTGGGCATAGAAGGAACCCACCTCAACATAATAAAGGCCATATATGACAAACCCACAGCAAAACATCATTCTCAATGGCGAAAAACTGAAAGCATTTCCTCTAAGATCAGGAACAAGACAAGGTTGCCCACTCTCACCACTATTATTCAACATAGTTTTGGAGGTCCTAGCCATGGCAACCAGAGAAGAAAAAAGAAATAAAAGGAATACAAATTGGAAAAGAAGTAAAACTGTCACTGTTTGCAGATGACATGATACTATAGGTAGATAATCCTAAAGATGCCATCAGAAAACTACTAGAGCTAATCAATGAATTTGGTAACGCTGCAGGATACAAAATTAATGCACAGAAATCTCTTGCATTCCTATACACTAACAACGAAAGATCAGAAAGAGAAATTAAGGAAACAATCCCATTCACCATTGCAACAAAAAGAATAAAATACCTAGGAATAAACCTACCTAAGGAGGTAAAAGACCTGTACTCAGAAAACTATAAGACAGTGATGAAAGAAACCAAAGATGACACAAACAGATGGAGAGATATACCATATTCTTGGACTGGAAGAATCAATATTGTGAAAATGACTCTACTACCCAAAGCAATCTACAGATTCAACGCAATCCCTTTCAAATTACCAATGACATTTTTTATAGAACTAGAACAAAAAATCTTAAAATTTGTATGGAGACACAAAGACCCCGAATAGCCAAAGCAATCTTGGGAAAGAAAAACAGCTGGAGGAATCAGACTCCCTGACTTCACACTATACTACAAAGCTACAGTAATCAAGACAACATGGTACTGGCACAGAAACAGAAATATAGATCAATAGAACAGGATAGAATGCCCAACGATAAACTCACGCACCTATGGTCAACTAATCTATGACAAAGGAGGCAAGGATATACAATGGAGAAAAGACAGTCTCTTCAATAAGTGGTGCTGGGAAAACTGGACAGCCACATGCAAAAGAATAAAATTAGAACACTCCCTAACACCATACACAAAAATAAACTCAAAATGGATTAAAGACCTAAATGTAAGGCCAGACACTATAAAACTCTTAGAGGAAAACGTAGACAGAACACTCTATGACATAAATCACAGCAAAATCCTTTTTGACCCACCTCCTAGAGCAATGGAAATAAAAACAAAACTAAACAAATGGGACCTAATGAAACTTAAAAGCTTTTGCACAGCAAAGGAAACTATAAACAAGACAAAAAGACAACCCTCAGAATGGTAGGAAATATTTGCAAACAAATCAATGGACAAAGTATTAATCTCCAAAATATATAAACAGCTCATGCAGCTCAATATTTAAAAAACAAAAACAACCCAATCAAAAAATTGGTGGAAGATCTAAATAGACATTTCTCCAAAGAAGACATACAGATGGCCAAGAGGCATATGAAAAGATGCTCAACATCACTAATTATTAGAGAAATGCAAATCAAAACTACAATGAGGTATAACCTCACACTGGTTAGAATAGGCATCATAAGAAAATCTACAGGGCTTCCCTGGTGGCGCAGTGGTTAAGAATCCGCCTGCCAGTGCAGGGGACACAGGTTCAAGCCCTGGTCTGGGAAGATCCCACATGCCGCAGAGCAACTAAGCCCGTGTGCCACAACTACTGAGCCCATGCTCTACAACAAGAGACGCCACTGCAATGAGAAGCCCACGCACCGCAATGAAGAGTAGCCCCCCTCGCTGCAACTAGAGAAAGCCCGCGCGCAGCAACAAAGACCCAACTCAGCCAATAAATAAATAAATTAAAAAAAAAAAAAGAAAAGAAAATCTACAAACGATAAATGCTGGAGAGGGTGTGGAGAAATGGGAACCCTCTTGCACTGTTGGTGGGAATGTAAATTGATACAGCCACTATGGAGAACAGTACAGAGGTTCCTTAAAAAACTAAAAATAGAATTACCATATGACCTAGCAATCCCACTACTGGGCATATACCCAGAGAAAACCACAATTCAAAAAGACACATGCACCCCAATGTTCATTGCAGCTCTATTTACAATAGCCAGGTCATGGAAGCAACTTAAATGCCCAACGACAGATGAATGGGTAAAGAAGATGTGGTACATATATACAAAGAAGTACTACTCAACCATAAAAAGGAATGAAATTGGGTCATTTGTAGAGATGTGGATGGACCTAGAGACTGTCATATAGAGTGAAGTAAGTCAGAAAGAGAAAAACAAATATCGTATTATATTAACACATATATGTGGAATCTAGAAAAATGGTACAGATGAACCAGTTTGCAAGGCAGAAATAGAGACACAGATGTAGAGAACAGACGTATGAACAGCAAGGGGGGAAAGTGGAAGGGGGCGGCTGATGGGATGAATTGGGAGATTGGGATTGACATATATACACTAATATGTATAAAACGGATAATTAATAAGAACATGCTGTATAGCACAGGGAACTCTACTTCACCTTGCTGTACAGTAGAAACTAACACAACACTGTAAAACAACTATACCACAATAAAAAAAAATTTTTTTAATAAAAATAAAATCATTTAACCAAAAAAAAAAAAAAAACCTCTTAAAACTGATTATACCCATAGTCATTTTTATGTCTCCCCATGTTTATACGTTTCTCTGATGTATGCTCTATTTCAGCTTTCTGCATATGTACATAAGTGAGAATGTGTTATGGCCCAGTTATGGGAATGTTACCCCCAAACACATAATCTGTTCTCTGTAAGGTAGACAAAAACATTCATTCCTTCTCAAAGGTAAGTAATGTCAATGTTAATGTGAAGTGTGAAATGTGTGATTATTTCATATTGTAAATTATTTAAAAGTCATTCATATTTATATTTTTTAAAAATATGATTATCCTATTTGATATTTCTCTTTTCATCCACTCAAACGTTTTCAAGTTCCTAAAATGTTCCTGACATTATGATAGGCACTCTGGGATAAAGATATAAAAAACAATCTTCATATTCTAATTTCTGACTATTTAAAGTGGAAAAAAGAAAAGGTAATATGATTATAAGAGTATGTTAAGTGTTTTTATATAGAAAAGAAAATGATGCTATGGGAACTAGCTGGAGAAACTCCTAAATGGATTTGGGTTTTCTGAGGAAGTTTTACAAACCTGGAAGAAGAATAAGAAATGTGGTTTCGAATCTGCAGTTTGCTGTGGTCTGTGACAGGGGTGGGAGTATAGTTGAGCTAGATTTGCATGGTTATTTACATAATATTGTAATTGCTATTTTAATGTATTGCCAATGTAAATGCTATTTCCATTTAAATAAAATATGATGGAAGGAGTGACTAATGGACATTATATGAGGTTATGACAGCTTACACACACACACACACACACACACACACACACACAATCAGTAAAGTTCCTTGAGCAGGAGTTGCATTTATTTTCATTTGAAACAACAAATAGGGCAAGTTAAATGCCAGAAACCTTTAAGAAAATCATTTGGTATCTACACCTAATGCTTTCTTAGTTTCTGTTTGTTTGTATATGTGTTTTTCTGCTTGTCTGATTGTCAGTTCACTTTTTTCCCCTCATTCGAATATAAATTGACTGAAGACAAAATCTACTTCTACTCTCATTGCAACTCCCCTGAGTACTCAAGATGTGTCATTAAATAACATTTTGAATAGAGAGAGAATATTTGCTGGAATTGAATATTTCATATTTTCAAAACAAAGCAATGTCAGATGCACTTATAATAGAAAGGGTTTTGTTTTTGTTTTTGTTTTTGCTTTCTACCCTAAACTGTAAAATAGTGCTTCTCAAACACTGCTTTGACTAATGCACTGGGGATCTTAGGAAGTTGCAGATGCTGATTCAGTAGATCTGGGGTGGGACCAGAGATTCTGTATTTCTAACAACCTCTCAGGCGCTCCTAATGCAGCTGGCTCACAGAACACACATTGAGTAGCAAGAGTGTAATGTACTATTTGGCCTCCATTTTCTAACATGGCATTGGTGTTAACTGTACGACAGGAACTTGGAAAAAAGACATCTCATATGATGGAAGGGTTTCCTGCCCTTTCCAGTCATGGCCCTTACCCCCGTCTGAGGGTACATCATTAATAAACCTTGGACATCAGGTAGAAAGACCCCAGCAACCCCAGTCTGACTCACCTGAATGCTCCTTCTTTGGTGACTTTGCTGTATCAAACAAGAAAAGAAAAAAATTCAACACTTTGTACCATTTGATCACATTTCATTATTCAATTGCAAGTTAATATCTTGAAATTAAGAGGATAGAGGAATTTAAAAACAGTTACCTGGTTCTACATGTTTTTCTTTCTTTTCCTGTTCTGAAACATATTATTTTTGTTATTATTATTATTCCAATTTTATGTGTCACAACTTAATTGTCCTAACACAAAGAAACATATATGTCTAGTGCTCTATTGCACCAATAATAGCTGCCATGAAAAGACTAATATCCGACGTATATTTAAAAAGTTTTTCCAATCTTCCTCTGTTTTCCCTCACAGAACAGCAATAAAAATTATTCTGAATATTAGAGGAATTAAAATTTTTCATGGATAATAAACTAGAAGGATAAAGTAGGGTCTATAAAGGATGGAAAAATTTTTAATTTCCTTTCTTACTAAATCAACATGAAATAAACTTGGGATAAAAAGTAAGCATAAAGGATAATTATTACAGCTGTTTTAAAATAATTCTCAGATAAGGATGAACAGATTTCCTCTGGACTTTCTCTCCTAAGGTGAAATTTTCTTATATTGCAAAGGTATTTGTTTTGCTAAGACAAAGTCTTTGCTGAGGCAGATTTAAGACGCTAAAAATAGACTAAGAATTTTCAGGGGGAAGCAAAACACACTTCCCTTGTTTTTAGGACAAATGCTCCTTATAGAGTATTTTTCAGATAGTGTTCCTTTTTAAGAACCCATTTTTGCCAATGTTATATGAGATGAAGAATCATTCTGGCCTCAAAATTAAGCTGACATTTGTATTATAATAAGCACTAATTTTATATGAAGTGTAGGTACTAATTTTATATGAAGTGTAGGTACTAATTTTACATGAAGTGCTATTTTCTACATTTCTATTCTTACTTATTTTGACTTGACAAGCTTGCCAAATTAATTTAAATGATTTTCAAGAAATACTTTAACATAGACACATTATTATCTGATTTTTTAAAGAAAAATGATAAAGAGATTTCTTCGTTTCATTTAATGAATATATTTTGGAGACTAGAAGATGTTTATGCTGAAAGAATTCTAAGAACTATATTTTATTTTATTTCTTTTTTTTTTTTATAATGAAACTCTCTAGGAGTGAAGCCAGCATTTTTTAAATTTATTTATTTTTGGCTGTGTTGGGTCTTCGTTTCTGTGCGAGGGCTTTCTCTAGTTGCGGCAAGCGGGGCCACTCTTCATCGCGGTGCGCGGGCCTTTCACTGTCACGGCCTCTCTTGTTGCGGAGCACAGGCTCCAGACGCACAGGCTCAGTAATTGTGGCTCACGGACCCAGTTGCTCCGCGGCATATGGGATCCTCCCAGACCAGGGCGTGAACCCGCGTCCCCTGCATTGGCAGGCAGACTCTCAACCACTGCGCCACCAGGGAAGCCCCTAAGAACTATATTTTAGAAACACAGAGTGTCATCGAATCTCCTATGGTTATCTCATCAGTCTCTCAAGTGTACAATTTTGTTTACCACGCTTGTACTTGTGAAGGTATAATGAGCAATTTATTCACTCCCAAGATAGCAGGCAGGCAATAAAACAAATAAAACGAATGGCTTGACCAAGTGTTACAAGTCAAAGGTAAGAAGCATATGTGACTTAGCTAAAATTAAACACAGGTAAGAACATTAACAAAAACTGTCTGGAAAACATGGAGTAATTAAATGCATTGCTTAACTTATTGCTGAACTGAACCACCAATTATCAAAACATTTCTAAGAAATTTGTAAAGTAATAACAATCAAAAAAAATACTGATAGTAGCTTTGGGTATGCATCAAAATCAATTACCAGTTATCTGTGAGATTTCAAAGTTAAAATAAGGGTCTTCCAATCATATCAGGAAGTAATTGTATAAGCAGAAAAATACCCATGCAAATTTGGGATGATGTGCAAGAAAAGGCTGTCAAGTGCATTTATTATATGGGATAATTCAAGATGTAATTATTGAATTATCTTAATAAATACAGGGCTTCCCTGGCGGTGCAGTGACTGAGAATCTGCCTGCCAATGCAGGGGACACGGGTTCGAGCCCTGGTCTGGGAAGATCCCACATGCCGCGGAGCAACTAGGCCCGTGAGCCACAACTACTGAGCCTGCGTGTCTGGAGCCTGGGCTCCGCAACTAGAGAGGCCGCGATAGTGAGAGGCCCGCGCACCGCGATGAAGAGTGGCCCCGCTTGCCGCAACTAGAGAAAGCCCTCGCACAGAAACGAAGACCCAACACAGCCAAAAATAAATAAATAAATAAATACAAATTAATTCATGCTTATATCTAGAGGGACTGCCAAATCATACTTATAATTGATTTTTTTATTTTTATTTTTTATTTGGAAAAAATTATAGCTCACTAGAGTTAGCAAAAATATATACAGGAAGGTCCCATGTACTCTTCTCCCTGTTTTCCCAACCATGATTTGTTTTAGACTGCAAAAAAAACAAAAACACAACCAACTTTTAAGTTGTAACTAGAAAAGAAAAAGCAAAATAAGAATATAGGGTTGGAGGTGTATAATTGAATAAAGCAATCTTAAAGTAAAAACAACAACTGAATCCAGCAAATTCAAAGATGCGACAATAACAACAAAAGCAGCAGATGATAAACTAGAGCAAATAAGTTAATTTGAAAAGAATTAGTAGTTGTTTAGAGGAAAATTCTTTTTCTTGTCCTTATTACTGCCAAAGTCAACCCACAGAACTTCCCAAGGAGGGAAGCAGTTGGAATGTTAAATGAATGCCTGGGAAGGCATGTTTATTTATTAAATATATCAATACTCTGAAGATTGTCAAGGAGCTGCAGTGTGTCTGTGGGAAATTTTAAATCATATAGACTGTAATAAAGCAAGGGCCTTAAGGTTACCTATATATTATTTAATACCATTTTTCAAATCTCCAGTTGTCCTCCATTTCCCTGCTGGTGCAATGGTTTATAGAGTGGTTTCTGTATTAGTGTGCCAGTGCCCATCAGCAGCTGTGCACACACATAAATCTGGGATTGAAATATCACATACTTCTCTATAGATAGATTGTTCCCCTTGGCTCAGTTGTAGTGTAACTTCATGATTCTCTCCATAGGACATTTTAGAGCACTTTTATGACATGAAAGGTCTCAATGTCCTGACCTTTGCAGGACCAAAATGCATGTAAATCTTTTTTTAAAATTGGTATATATTTTAAAACATGTTTTTAATTTCACTAGGATTTTTTAAAGCTCTGCATACCTGGAAATGGAATGATTATTAATGGCTAATTGAATAAGGTTAAGTTGATATTTTTTGTTTCTGTTTGTTTTTCTTCAGAGAAGAGTATACATTTGCAAAAGACGCAACCTCAAAGCATCAAGCTTTACTGAATTGTTAGCAAGCAAGCTTTAATAATGTGTTATAGCAACAGTGGGTGCTGCCTAAGTTATGCATTCCAAACAATGCAGTTTCACAGAGCTCATAGTGCTTGTAGGGAAAAAGGACATTGTTATGGACAAAATGTTATATATCATGTGAACATGCCAAAATATTTATGGATTACAAGAACAAAGAAAACAGAAAAGAGATTGTAAAACTAACCTGAAAAAGAACTTCTGTTCTATATTCTAGCTACAGAACTAACCAGATTACAGAGACTAAATTTCCACTAACATAATACAGTTTTGGTTAATGGAATGAAGTTATATTTTTTGGTTAAGACTGTGGATAATGTTATTTATTAGACGATTGCATGAATTTGAAAAAGGACTCTAAGAAAGAGTGCCATGCTTTTCAGTCCACTCTGACCACCCCCTCCCCAGGTTGTATATTCTTTCATTCTGACAAAAAAAAATAGAGTTCACATGCATAAAACATAGAAAAGGGAGATTCAAAACCGCAAGTCTAAGTATTTCAGCAGGCCAATAGTAGCAGTAAATAGAAAAAATATATAATTTGCATGCCTTTCCTTACTTTTTCCCTTGGGTAGTTCTGTTGAAAGAAATATAAACAGAAAGCCATTGCTCATGAAACTTTCAAAGATAAAGTATACTCCCTCAACACATTGATTAGACTGTAATGTTTCCAATGCCTCCCCCCATTCTCTCCCCTTAAATTTCTCAGTGTTGCTCGGAGGTATTGCTGATTATCATAGGTGTTTCCATAAGTTAATTGTAAAGCATTATTTGACAATGAACCTAGGATTATACTGTTTAACTATTTAAAATGATTTATATCTTGTAGTCTTCTTAAATGTATGTGAATACATAAACACCCTGTACACATAAACCCTTAGGAACAAATACAAAAGACACAGGTATACTTGCCACATGATATATGATTTTATTCAAGACTTAAAGGAACTACTCAGTTCCACTGATGCTGGTATATCCAAGATTAATTAAATTTATGCTTTCTAGCAAAGTAAATGCTTGTTACTGAACATCGTTCAATTTCTTGTCCAGCAAACATTTCTTTGAAAATAATTACTGTGAAAGGTAAACATAGGCAATATTTATTTTTATTACTGCCAAATATTTCTCATAGCATTATTGTCAGGAAAGATTTGACTCTCTCTCTTTTTCTTTTTTTCTCAATATTTCTCTCTCTCTTTTTTATCCCATATTTAGTTTTTTATTTTGTGTGACTCCTTTAAAAAGGAATGCTGCTTGGGGGTTCATTAAGTATAAGACAGAAAAAGGAAATATTCCCAATACCTTCTGCAGTTGTTCTTGTTTTCTTGGAATCTGAAAATACAAATATAAATTACTGACAAAGCAGATAAGAAAAATCAACAACTGATAAGCTCACAACAAAATATCCATACACTCTGAAATCATTTTCAATGAAATGGATTGATTGCATGTTGTATTTCTAGAATATGGGGCTTAAAGCGAAATTATTCTGTTTTTGAGAGGAAGAGTATTAGATTAAGGCAAGAAGTGAGAAACTTTTGATGTATAAAATATAGAAAAAATACAAAGGAAAATATCCATATCTAATTTGCATAGAAATTACATTGTGTCTATAGCAGCTAATGACCTTTTAATAAAAAGTCAAACTGGGCAGATATACTGTCTGTTTCTATAGAGATGGGTTGGAATCCATGAATTTAGTTGGCAATTTATTCATTTGTTCAATCTATAGCAATCCTGGTGAAATGCATTGTACTCTCCTTGAAAAAACTGATGCATTCCCAATACAAACATTAACTTATTTGTATTGTAATGAAAAAGAAACAGGTGATGATGGCTCATGGGTTACTGACGAACATATCA
Organism: Balaenoptera acutorostrata; assembly: GCF_949987535.1. Classification (NCBI taxonomy): domain Eukaryota; kingdom Metazoa; phylum Chordata; class Mammalia; order Artiodactyla; family Balaenopteridae; genus Balaenoptera; species Balaenoptera acutorostrata. The sequence goes on along the minus strand of NC_080077.1, from coordinate 39,398,396 downwards.
TTTATTTAGTAACTGCTATGTAGTAATACGCATTCAGTGGTCAAAAGCCATCTATTCAATTTTTAGTCTTTTGGGTGTTCAGCCTATATCTGAGAAATTTATTATTTCCAGTATTTTTATACCATGAAACTGTCTGTTCCTATCACTTGAAATTAAAAACAAGTGTTTTTTTAACTTGTTTATTTTAGAATGGAGGCATCTTAAATTTTTGCTTAGAATACTTCATTCTGTATACTCTGTTTTCTTTCTTTTACCTCTTCTGTAACTTAGCTTTGAAATTATCTGAATATTACTGAAATTAGAACCAAAATAATGAACTATGAATTTATACTTGCAAAAGACTGTTCTCTGGCTGACAATTATATGGCTTGGAACCTAGAGCAATAGATATTCACTAACAATTTGGAAGTTAATGAATCTGTGTGCCTTATAGTGATGTAGATGGATCATGATTATAGTTCCACAATGAAGTAATGGACCTAAAATGTTTGAAGATGACAGTGAGTAGGAGACTGTTCACAAAAGGCAGTTAGATTGTCAACTGAATTGTTTTATGAGAAAATGATTATCAGTAACAGTAATAGTGTGGTGAAAGTAATAACCTACTTCCACAGAACTAGAAGCTGAAAACACATTTTAGGAGAGCAACTTGGGAAAAAGAATCTAGAAAGACATTAAAATGAGCATACTTTTTGACACAGTGTTCAACTTCTACATTTCCAAGGAGAAACATGCAAAATTGTCATAAGAAAATCTTATAGGAAGATGCTTTGTTTGTGACATTGTTTTATACCTCTAAATAAGGGGAATATTAACCAGTACCCTCCATACAGTAGGGGAACTGTTCATGGGATTCATAGTATATCCACATAATAGAAAAACATGGTCATTAAAATGATGTTTTGCAATGTCTTCTTTCTGAATTTCTATTTTTTCTGTAATTGGGTTATGTTTCACGTTTAAGAGAAAAACAAACTTTATTTTTTAAAATAATATATCCTTGAAACAAAACACTTATTTATTGAGTAAACATTTATTAAACACTATTGTGTCCAGCATGGCTTAGTAAAAAGAATTTTTGACTAAATTTTTCTTAATACCTGCCACCTCACCCCAAAAACCCAATCGTTTTCTTGCTATTCATTTTCTCATCAGGAACTATAATGAAGTGGACCAAATTCATGATCTAAAACAAATGTGCTTTGCAAGCAATTTCTCATTCGTTTCCTTGATGAGTAATTATCCTAATTAGGTAAGCAGTTAATTCAAATATTAGAAAAATATTATATAAAACAATTCCATATAAGAATGTGATAAATGTCATCTATCATCTTACTCATATGTCTAGCTATTTATTAATAATATGCAGTGGCCACTCTTTTGGAGACACAGATTCTCATACCACAACAGATGAAAGTATGAAGTGGATAGTTCAATGGCTAGCACAACTTATCAATTAGTTTGGCTCCAGTATACTGGGATAGGATTTCTGCCTGTCCAAGAGGTTCTGTGATCCTCGTTGAGCAATCTTTTGAGCCCAGAGTACAGCCAATATGCAAAACACAGAAATATTATGGTGGGCACCTACAGTTGAAATACAATTGAAGGTAACGCTTGGGAAGAATGTTTGAACAGAGGCTAAAATGTGGCATATTAGGACAAGATTATTTCCAGCCCCCCTATTTTTCAACTAGATGCTGGCATGGGGTAGGGGCGAAAAGCTTAATACAATATATGTAAGTCTGGAATGCCTGTTGTTTTTAATCTGTTTTTCTTTTCCCTGGTAATAAGAATAGATAAATATTATATTAGATATCCATTGTTCTGTAATAAAAGAATAAAAATAACATGAAGTCCAGGGTCAGGTAAAGTACATCACTTACTGAGATAAAAGAAAAGTATTTCATAAAGTAGAAATGTAAAAAAATAAGTCATGATCTAATCAAGCAGGTCTTTAAAGTTCAATATATTTGCTGTAAGAACTGGGAGCTGTAGTGAAATGTACTTAAAATGTCATCATAATTTCATGTCTTTTGGTTAGGAGTCAACAGAGCAGCAGACTTATACAAGTAAATACCTGAGCAACCAAAAAATATAATGCTTAAAATTGAAAGATCACATACTGACCCTAAAGAGCTATTAGTCCCAGCACTTAATACTCATGCTATTAAACTTCATTATGCCCTCTCAGCACTCTGCTGAAATGGCTTAAAAATATTATAAAGGCTTACTTGGTGAAGATACCTCCCTAAAGGCCATCTGCCCAATAATCTGAACAACAGTCTTCTATTAAGAACATCGAGACCCACAGCAGCTGATTGAAAAGCAGTGATGTGTTTGCAATCTGTTCAATCCATCACTTACTCAACTTTAGCGATGTATCAGGTATGGTCTATGATGTTCATGAATGATGCCAGAGGAAAATGAAATACCAATTCATATTGAAGGGAAAAATTAACTCTCTGATAGTCTAATAAATCAGGTAATGAAGTATGCCGTGTGTGTGTGTGTGTGTGTGTGTGTGTCACTTGCCAATTGGCATCCTTATTCAATTACAATAAGAGAAACTTTGCATTGTTTTTCAGCATGATTCCTCTTCAGATCTCAATGATGAAGCCCTAGAATTTAGGACTAATTCTCACATGCATTCAACTCTACTTGGTCTTGCCCTAGTTACAGTAAATAATAAATCTCATCTGGCTAGTTCTCAATGGAGCTGTATTCTTCAGAAGATAACCTGTGTTGAAAAACCCACAGGCTTGAGGACTTCCCTGGTGGTGCAGTGGTTACGAATCCACCTGCCAATGCAGGGGACATGCGTTCAATCCCTGGTCTGGGAAGATCCCACATGCCACAGAGCAACTAAGCCCAAACGCCACAATTACTGAGCCTGAGCTCTAGAGCCCGCAAGCCACAACTACTGAGCCCACGTGCCACAACTACTGAAGCCCACGTGCCTAGAGCCCATGCTCTGCAACAAGAGAAGACACCACAATGAGAAACCCATGCACGGCAATGAAGAGTAGGCCCCGCTCACCGCAACTAGAGAAAGCCCCGGTGCAGGAACGAAGACCCAATGCAGCCAAACATAAATAAATAAAATAAATAAATTTATTAAAAAAAAACACCCACAGGCTTTTCAACCCCTAGGATTTCATCAGCAAAGCTGAGGTTAGTTGAATGAGATCTACCTAGATCTGCTAGTGCAACTCAAGTATCAACTTAAGATAAAATTGTTAGTAATTGACTATAAATTCCCAGACCTAAAAAGCTCACTATAATACAACTCCCAATTTGAAAAAAAAAATCCTTTCTTGCCTGGGATATGAAAATTTTAGCGCCTACTCTTACTTCTTGTGGCTATAATATTTATCTTAAGAGTCCCAGATATTACTGATTCATTCACAGAATAAATATTTGTTGAGCAATGTACAAACTAAGGAAATGTGTTAGTTCCTGTAGGGGATAAAAGTGAATTAGACATGGTCCCTTTAGTCAAAAGTCTTAAAGTCAAGTAGAATAGAAGGAAAATGATGCAAGTAATATGAAGTACAAGGGGCATGAAATAAACAATACTAAGGAAGTACACAAAAACTCTGAAGGGAGATTATAATTGAAAGAGAAAAAATATTTAATTGGGAGGGTCAGACAGACATCCTAGAGCAGCGGTCCCCAACCTTTTTGGCACCAGGGACCGGTTTCGTGGAAGACAATTTTTCCATGGACGAGGTGGGACGGGGATGGTTCAGGTGGTAATGCAAGTAATGGGGAGCGATGGGGAGCGGCCAATGAAGCTTCGCTCGCTCGCCCTCCGCTCACCTCCTGCTGTGTGGCCTGGTTCCCTGGGGGGTCAGGGACCCTTGTCCTAGAGGGAAGAGAATTTATCTTGAGCCCTAAGAACACTGAGTATTCATAGAGGGAAAAGGAAAGGGTAAGATCTATTATGATAATAGCAGGGACAATGGCTAGACAGCACATTGTATATGTAAAATTGAAAGTGACTTAGTATGGATGAAATACATAATATATAAAGGAAGAAACTGGGTGGGAGAGTAGGGTACAGGTTCCACCACAGTGCCCTGGTGGCTTTGCACTAGCCATATATGCCATTCAGGCAAAGATCTGAACCACAGCTAATTCTGAGTCTGGCAGGATGTCTTGCGATCCTTCAAGAACGTAAGGGGATGGGAGGCCTATGAGGACTTCCTATGAGGTCATCTTCCACATGCCTCTCTGTCTCTCCTGGAGGTTGTCAGGAGACAACTTCTCATCACCTCCTGGGTCCCCCTGCCAAGAACCCTTTGAGAACAGACCTGCAGACCACTGGCTGTAGTCCAGATTTGAGTCCTCAGCAAAAAGGTGTCCCTAACTTGTGTTGAATTATCTGGTGTGTTGAATTTTTGGTGTGTGGGACAAGGACAATGAAGAGCTGGCACCTTTAGATACTCTTGCTTTTGCTGGCCATGAAAGTAATAAATTGTCTCAATCTCAAAAGAGATCATTGTATTTTTACTGGTGGAATTTGTCAGGCCTTGGCTTTGACTTTGCCTTGATATGTGCTTGACAGGAGGTCAGGAAACACTCTGTGGGGACTTAAATTACAGGTTAAGGCTTGTAGACTATGTTCTGTGGTCAGTGTGGCGCCACTGACTATTTTAAATAGGTAATGACATAAAGTGTTTCATGAAGTCAGTTCAGTATTTTGGAAGAAAATATTTAAGGAAAACATTACAGGCAGAATGATTATTTAGGTCAGAGATACTCAAATTTTTTTATCTCAGGACTCCTTTAAAAATCTTAACAATTGTAAAGGACCCCAAACAGCTTTTATTTATGTAGGCTGTATCTACGACATTTATAATTTTAAAAAATAAAGTTGATAATATTTTTAAATATATAAATATATATTTATTCATTAAAAAAATTTAAAACCTGTTACCTGTCACCGTAAATATACTTTTTATGACAAATACATTTTCCACTACCAAAAAAACGATGAGATGAAGGACTTTGTTTTACACTTCTGTGAATCTCCTTAATGTCTGGCAAAGATAGTTGGATTCGCATATCTCCTTAAGCATTCATTCTGTTGCAGTATCACACATTATGTAGCTTCTGGAAAACTCTAGTGCACACTCATAAGAGAATGAGAGTGAGAAGGAAATGATAAATCCATATTTTTATAAATATATTTTTGATCTTGCAGAACCACTGAAAAGGTCTCAGGTACTTCCAGTAGTCCTTGACCACATCTTGAGAACCTCTGATTTTCAAGATCGTTTCCCTGGTTCACGCAAGAGGTTAGTAAGACCAACATGAGGTCACAAACAAGGATGTGAGGTCGCAACTGAAGGAATGGAGGTTGTGAGTGAAGATTAGCTTTTCTAATGACTTTAGGATGGATTAGACAAGAGAGTTTAGTCAAATTAAAAATTCCGAAGGACTAAATTTTAGTGGCAAAGGAAAAACAGGAGTCAAAGTTTACACTACAATTTGAGTCCTGGTGTCTGCAAAGAGAATGGGATGACTCTATAAGAAGAAATAAAGGAATAAGCATATGTTTATAAAGAAAAACATAATTTGATTAGGACTTTGACTTTGAGAACCTGATGGACAGTAAGAACGTGTGTTAATAAATCACAAGGAAAGTGTCTGCCGAGGGAGAAAGAGTGGCAACTTCAGTAGAAAAAAGTCTCATCACAGAAGGACCTCAGCTGAACATTTAGTCAGAAATGTTACTCTACTTAGGCTAAGATATGCTTGCTCTGACACCAAAACTGCTAACAACAGTAAACTTGATGGGGAAAGCTCAATGGAGCCAAGGGTCTCTCTTGCTAAGTTTTGTGAAAGAGATTTGATGAGACATGCTGTAATAAGATCTTAATATGAACAGCAAATCTTCAGAGTTCACTAATGCGAGAAACTCTTTGTGGCCTGATGCCTGCTTATCATAAAGAAGTTCATATGCACTTTTATTTCTGTGTTTTAAAATTCACCACAAAAACTTCTCAAGAACATTCTAATTAAATCCCTGAAACCCCCCTTATTCTCTTTTTCTTCAGGAAAGTTGTCAACCATTAGTATCTTTGACTATATCCAAAAAGGTTGAACGTGAATAAACTTTGTGTAAAATAAAATACTGAAAATCCAAATTGTATGCCACCTGATGATTTGTATTAAACTTGCCTCATTTGAGGAAAAATGTGCTTCCTGCCTCTACGGAAAAGATTTCTATAATCTTTATTGAGATCATCGAAAATAAGAAACAAGAACCAAGAAGCTTAAGTCCATATACCTCCTCTGCTTTGCTTAAAAGAAGATACAGAGAGGGAAATAGGAACTCGTGAAATGTAAAATCAAGCCACTGCCTAGAACAGCTGGCCATTAAGCCTATTCTCCTACTATACATTGAGAGCAATGAAAATTACGCTGAATAGTTTTTAGCTTAAATATCATCATCTTACCAATTTAAAAAGTTTTCCAAACAAGAGATGAGAGATAATCTATGAAACCCTTTGGAAATGACAATTAATAATAATGATGATGATAGTGATGGTAATATTAAGAAATAGTCAGGAGTATATGTTTTATATATTTCACAGCTGGTGATGGACACTGGATTACTTGAATCTACAAGGGCAAAGCTCTGCTTGGGCTCCCCAGGCTCTTCCAAAAATTGTCCATTGCATATGGACAATTTTGCAGAAAAGTGAAAAAAGCCACATAATTCAGGAAAAACAGAACCAAGCATAGCAATGAGGGGAAAAAAATACATATAAAGCTTATAGCTGTGAATTGTAACTTGACTACTGTTTCATATACCCAAAAGTCTTCTAATACTTTGGTTTGAATGCCAATGAGTGGAAAAATAACTGTTCATATTACTCCTTTACCTAAATCAAATGGTAAATTGTTCTTTATTCAGAAGAAGGAAGGATGGAGGGAAGATAAACATCTTTGAGCACTTACTATCTGTCAAAAGCTGTGTCAGGAACTTACTCTTTTTTCTTGTAAGGTCTCTGTAGACACACCACAATGTTGATCATATAAATGATATAATTTCCAAAATGCACTGAAATATTTGCTATGTGTATATGGGGAATTAATACTGATTTCTATGCCTTTATACTAAACACAGTGATATGTATTAGTTGACTTTTATGATGCTATGTTTTTTTTCTCCTAGGTAAGTAATAACCAACTAAAATATTTTCTCCTTCTCAGATCTACTGACTCTTAGATTCTTGTTTAACAGAAGCAGAATGTGACTCCCAAGCTATCAGGACTATGTAAAATTCTGATGATACTAAATATAAAATATAACACTTGTTTTCTTATTTTTTCTCAGATCATATGAACACTAATTAGAATATAATTGTCATTTTCAAAGTCATAAGTGATTGCTTATATCTACATGCTATTTTTACTGAGAAAATAAGCCTAGATTAATAAACAGTAGTGATAGCTAGAGACCCTATCTAAGAGTAGTCAGGCTGTGCATTAGAAACATCTCTAAATAGATTCACAGTGACTTAGAAGGCCTTAACATTCCCATCAACTTGAATAAAGTTTAGACAGTTTTCTTCTTGACTATAGGCCCCTGACCACCCTTTTAGCAGAGCATTTACTTTAGAAAACTGGCAGTTGTAAATTCTTTCTGTCCCTGTGAAACATAAATCTTCTACAACCAGAAATATCTTTCTCAAGATCTGCAAGACATCACTTTGAAACATAATCATCAAAGAAGGTAGCAGTCCTATATCCTAGTCTCTGTGGAAGGGTAGGAACCTAATTTCATAGGAAATTAAAAAACCCAGATGGCCTCATCACATTGACCAGCTCCCACCCCAAACCCACCAACATCCTCCAGTGCTTTTCTACGAGCTCACACCAGAACTTTAAAACTCTCATTTTTGTTTCAGCGGAGTTGAGTTCAATTTCTCCTCTTGTAAACAGACTTGACCCCTATCGCAATAGTCTTGAATAAAGTCTCTCTTGCCTGTATAAGTCCATCAGGTGCAGTCTCTTTTTGACAGCAGGGAATAAATGACTCCATATCAAGACATCCTGACAAAGGGAGGTGGAGTGCAAGTGATGGACTATGACTTATTTTCAACATAATGAACAAAATAACATCAGTTGCTTGTCAGTGTGTCAATATGAGAAAATGGGTCTGTATTTTACGTATTTTTGAAATTTGATAAAATTGCTAATGAAATAGGAGGCCCAGGATTTTGAGAGGTTGTGTTTTACCCCCTGTATATTGAGAAAGATTAGATTAAAATTACTTTTTAAAAAAGTAGTTCACCCTTTCACGTGAAGTGATGTTCTAGAAAAAACACATTCACATAAAATGTATGCACATGATAGATGCAAAGTAAACACAGACAAGCTGGCAGTCAAAATTCAACTCTGATTATTGGTAAATTGTTCACACAAAAAGCATAGTGGAACTTTGCATAAAACATACCTTCCTTCTTTTCATCTTTTTTAGTTGCTACTGAAATAAGGGAAAGAAAATAGTGTTAAAACATATTAAATAACCATTCCTCAGAAAACTGAGACTATGAGGATGTAGTGCATATATTCATAAACTTAGTGGTTATCAATGCACAAATTAATTCATCCAAATCTGAAATAAGAGAATAAATTGAAAATATTATTTCATATAAAGTTTTTCTTTTAATTCAGATATAAACATAAAACCAAAAAAGGAGAATAAAAATATATTGTTACACAGACAAGAAGTTAAAATAATAAGTATGTGTTTAGCATAATTCCATTTTAGGTTTGAAATTGTTATATCTGACCAAACCACAATCACTTCTAAAATAAAAGGAATAGATCTACGCAGAAAATAAATGGAGTCCATAAATTATCTGTGCCTAGTTACCGAAGAATTATATACCAGTTTATTTTACATAGTTACAATAACAGTGTATAAAATGTATCATTTCAGAAAGTTAATGAAAATCCCACCCTCCTTTTAGCAAATGTATATCATCATTTACATAGAGAAAAGGCGCGGCACACTTTAATTACCTTTGAATTCTGACTTCCTCTGTGGTGGAATTCATCTAATCCTAGATCATGAGTCTAAACTAGGATCCAAGTTGTAGTTTATGTGTGTTACTGGAAGGGAGCATTTGCGGGAGGCTCAGTCATCTTGGAATTGTTCCAAGCAAACCTATGATGTCTTAAGCCACATTAACTGAATCAGAGGTCATGTACATCCCTTAAGGTAATTCCTCCTGTGAATTTGGGGGACCACTTTCAACCAACATCCAGGGCTACACTGGATCTATATTCTGTTCTACAATTGCCAAAACACTTTCATGTACATCCTCTCTTTGGTCTTCATAACAACCTTTTAAGAAAGGCAGCCCAGAGCAAGAAACTAAGCCTTAGAGACATCAAATGATTTACACATGTTCACATAGTGAGCAAGAAGCAGAATTGGGTATAAAAATCAGGAACAAAAGACTGAAAGGGAATATATTTAAATTTATTATTTTAATGTATCACAGGCCTTTTAAAATCTGTTTTCTAAATGTTATTAATATACCATTACTTTCAGAGTAAAAAAGTAAATTTACAAGCAAATTAATTCTACTTTGTCACATTTGTTTCTTTTTAATGGAGTTTTAATTAATAGCATACAAAATGTAGAGAGGATTTATATCTATAATGTTTTTAAGTTAAGAAATTTGCCTATTCCAATGATATAGTGAGGAGAGTAATAAAGATAACTAAAATGAATTAAAGGATATGGACACTGTCGGATAGATTTCAAAGCCACCAGGCATTATTTCAGCAAACCCTTTGAGTTTGACTCAATAGACTTATTTGTAGTTAGTTCTTTGCTTTACAAATAAGAATTTCCTTCAAGAAGCACCATAATTTTCAAAATCACCCACCATGTATACATTTGATTCTGGAATTCACTTGAATTTTACCTGGAGCTTGTAGAATAAGGACAAGAATTGAAATGGTGTTGTCCTTTCAGATGTTGCAAAAGAGGAATTTACTTTGTTTTTCTATGGGAGATTATCTCCAGATATCTCCCATAATTTAAGTCATAACCTCTCTCAAATTGGGTCAAAGGGTGAAGGTAGAGGGCTCTTTCAAGAAAAACAAAATAAAATGACACAAAATCACAAATTAAAAATTGCTGTGGTCCTTCCCAGGGTCCTGGGAGTGTCTCTGGCAAGGGAGTGGCCCTGATCCCTAACTTCATCAGTTGAGCAATAAACCCACTCTTTCTGAGGCACAACCAATGCCAGAAAGAAGACTGAGAACATGAACACACTTTGAAGAACCATCATCTCTTATGAATTCCACAGAGAAGAAAAGCTCTGAAACAAATTTCTCAAAGAAGTGGCAAAATTTTTTGCAGCTACTTTGAATTTTTTTGACTCCTAAATAATCCAAGAAGAATGATGTGCACATGTGCACGTGGGTGTGCAGGTATGTGGGTATTACACACTTTCCTCTTCCCCATTCTAACATTCTTAAATAATTTCAGCCCTTAACTTTACAGTAACAGAGAAAAGAGCTGAACCAAGGAGTCTGACTTATTCCTTCGTAACTGATACTGGCTTTGCTTCTTGCCCTGTATCCCTTGAAGATTGGTGGGTTTTACTCACTGTCATCTGGAAAGCCATGTGATCTGTCAAGCTGGATTCCCGCCCAGAAGTTAATCAAAACCAGGGTTTCAGGGTCCAGCTGTTTCCAGAATGGTTTTGTAACTTTTGTTCATGTGTCCCACTGCTGGCACTCAATTCAGCTCACCTGACTCTAATCTATTTAACTGGATTACAATGGCTGGATGACTGATTTACTGAGTGGGAGTGATTCTTAACTATTTAGCTCTTGTTTTTCACATCGTAATGAGACTGTAATGAACCCTGAAATCTCCACCAAAAAACTGTTAGAACTAATAAATCAGTTTAGTAAAGTTGCAGGATACAGGATTAATATACAGAAATCTGTTGCTTTTCTATGCACTAATAATGAACTATCAGAAAGAGAAAGCAAGAAAACAATCCTATTTAAGATTGCATCAAAAAGAATAAAATACCTAGGAATAAGCTTAACCAAGGAGGTGAAAGACCTATACTCTGAAAACTATAAAACACTGATAAAGCAATATGAAAATGATACAAAGAAATGGAAAGATGCCCCATGTTCTTGAATTGGAAAACTTAATATTGTAAAAATGTCCATACTACACAAAGCAATATACAGATTTGATGCAAACCCTATCCAAATACGCATGAACTAGAACTAGAACAAATAATCCTAAAATGTATATGGAACCACAAAAGACCCCGAATAGCCAAAGCAATCTTGAGACTGCAACGGCTAATATTTTAGTTATTTTGTTCTTTTTTTTCTCTAATAGATGGGATACTTTTAATGTTTGCTTTGAGACCAAAAGGAAAAAAAATACACTGAAATACACTAACACAGATGCATATAGACCCATCTTTTTTTTAACTGAGAAATAAGTTTACTGTTTAAGCCACCCATGATATTCTGTTATAGCAGCCCAAACTAAGATAACATGTGAATCTACAATTATCTCAGTAGTTGAAAGGAAATAGAGATACCATTTTCCTGGCTCAGTGTACTGTCCCCCTTTCCAAATGTACACCCACCCACCCACAGGACTCCACAGGCACATCCCTAGATTTATGCACAGAGTAAGATCCAATACCCTGGTACATCATGAGAGGTAAGTGGCAGCACCACACCAGAGTATCAACTGCAGTATCTTGAGATGGGAATTTAGGAAATATTTGATGTAGACCCATCTTTTAAGGCGAGTTCCATTATGGTTCCTGTCCTCACTCGGGCATTTCATTCTCAACAGGTGTCTTCCTAGCTGTTACACCTAACTGATTAAAAAATGATCCTGGGGCTTCCCTGACGGCGCAGACTTCCCTGGGAGTCTGCCTGCCAGTGCAGGGGACACGGGTTCGAGACCTGGTCCGGGAGGATCCCACATGTCGCGGAGCAGCTAAGCCCGTGCGCAACTACTGAGCCTGCGCTCTGGAGCCCGCGAGCCACAACTGCTGAAGCCTGGGCGCCTGGAGCCCGTGCTCCGCAGCGGGAGAGGTCACCGCAATGAGAGGCCCACGCACCACAATGAAGAGTGGCACCCGCTCGCTGCAACTGGAGGAAGCCCACGCGCAGCAATGAAGACCCAACACAGCCAAAAATAAAAATAAATAAAATAAATAAATTTATAAAAAAAAAAAAAGATTCCTTATTTCTCTCCTTCCTTTCCCCATTTTGGTCTATATTCCATTCCTGCACCACAACTTATTGTGTAATATCTATTAACTAGATTGATATCCCATCTAAGTTCTAACTGGCTACAGAAAAATCATTGCCTGGATAACATTCCGTCTGCTCAACATAAACCTGCCCAAAAGTGAATCCTCTTCTTTTCCCTTAAGCTCATTCCTTCCCCTGGGACTTATCACTATGACAATTACAGTGATCCTATTCACCAACACTCAAAAGCTCAGTACCATTTTTATTTTTTCCTTGTTTCATCTGTATAGTTTATCAAATATTATGTCTTCAAAATGTTCACCTTATTTGCATTTCTCTAAAGTCATTTGCGCCATCCTAGCTAAGGTTATTGTCTCATGTCTTGATAATGACAACAACCTTTCATAATTATCGCTAACTCTTTATATCTACTTAAGTCATCCACTTACTAGCAATGCTTTTTTTTCTTCCAGTTTATTTTTTTTTTATTTTTTTTATTTTTTTTAAATCACAAACATTTGTGATTCTTTTTTTTTTTTTTTTTAAATATTTATTTATTTATTTATTTATGGCTGTGTTGGGTCTTCGTTTCTGTGCGAGGGCTTTCTCTAGTTGTGGCAAGCGGGGGCCACTCTTCATCGCGGTGCGCGGGCCTCTCACTATCGTGGCCTCTCTTGTTGCGGAGCACAGGCTCCAGATGCGCAGGCTCAGTAATTGTGGCTCACGGGCCTAGTTGCTCCGCGGCATGTGGGATCCTCCCAGGCCAGGGCTCGAACCCGTGTCCCCTGCATTGGCAGGCGGATTCTCAACCACTGCGCCACCAGGGAAGCCCCAGTTTATTTTTTAGTCATGCTACAAACTCAAGTCACCCCTCATCCATGAGGAATCCCTCTTACTGAAAATCCCTTTGTCTTAATTCTTTGGCATTTATTATCTCTACAATTCAATTCAGCACTACAAGATATTCAATTTGTGTTGTTACTTAAATTTCTCATATCTCCAAATTGTAATCTCCTGTAGTGTAAAGACATTTATGTCATTGTCTTCTCAGTGCCTCCAAACTCTTTGTTAAAATAATTTTTTAAGTACTTCCAAAAAAGAATGCTATATCTTAATTATAATTAATATGTACATATATACATAATTTATATAAAACTAGGGTTTAAATAGTTCCTTTGTTATAAAAGTTAAAAAAATAAATAAATGAAGAGATATACTCTTTTACCCCACTATAAACATCACTGTCAATTTTGTCACTGTACCTATCAAAATTATCAGTCTCTGCTATAGCAGTATTGCCATTGTGTTTAAGCTGTCTCCACATGGAGTACTTGCAAATATTAATTACTTCTATGCATAATTTAATTATGCAGCTGTGGTGTTATAAAACCTGTCTACAAAAGGTCTACTGAGTATGTGCACAACACAAGTGACATTTATCCCTGTTTGGTGTGTCCCTGCTTTGATGTGTCATTACAATTTAGTGAACATATATATATAGCCCCTAACTCTTGCCTTGTACACTGTTCTCAATCAGCACTTTCATCTAATCTCATAAAAGGATAGTTTTACAAGCCTTCGAAACTCTACCTGATTATTCACACAACAATAAATGCTTTATTCTGAAAGCGTTAAGTTCTGAGTCTGCCTAATCCAATGTACTTGGAATGTAAAAGTGAAGAGCCCATGGCCCCAAGCTCAAATCTGAAGCAGATTTCCAGATATCTCTTCAATTCTCTCCCCTGAACTCCTCTAATAGGAGGCTGAAGTAACACTAAGTGCCTGCCTCGAGTCATAGTTCCACACCTACTATGGCCTTCAGAAGCCTCAGTTAAAACAGACTGTGCCAGGCTACTGTGTTTATTTATGAGAACATATATGCATTAACTGCAATAAATCTTAAACTAGGTAGTCATTCACTTAAGGAATCCGCTCTGAGCTGCATTTTCATGAATAGAAAACACAAAAGTGATGATATTTGCCCTGCTTTTCTACCTCCCATAATATTAATGACATTCCTGATCAGAACTCTTCTAAAGAAGAATCAGTTTTGTTGAGCAACCCAATGATCAAATGAAAACTAAAACCTTGTATCATAGTTCTTCACCATTCTAGCACATATACTTTATAAACAACATGATTGGGTCAAATGGCTAGTCAACCCATTTTACCAATATTTACTAGGATGATTCTGTATATCGTTGGGTCCAGGATTAAATGTAACAGAAAATTTTCAGATGGAATCATGTCATGTGCTGAGAAGTCTGCTACAGGGCCTTCTGCACAGAAACAAATGTACCACCACCTAAATGCATCTCCTTTATTGGTCAATGTGGTATAATGTGGCAAAGGAGAAAAAATAAAGATTTTCTCCAGTAAATATTTTACTTTTTCTTTCCTAAGAGTGTTCTATAAAGTGGACAATGGAGTTAGAGTAGCTTTCTCAAAGGATGTGATTTCAGGTGATAGTTAAAAAATAACATTACAGGGCTTCCCTGGTGGCGCAGTGGTTGAGAATCTGCCTGCTAATGCAGGGGACACGGGTTCGAGCCCTGGTCTGGGAAGATCCCACATGCCGCGGAGCAGCTGGGCCCGTGAGCCACAATTGCTGAGCCTGCGCGTCTGGAGCCTGTGCCCCGCGACGGGAGGGGCCGCGATAGAGAAAGGCCCGCGCACCGCGATGAAGAGCGGTCCCCGCACCGCGATGAAGAGTGGCCCCCGCTTGCCGCAACTGGAGAAAGCCCTCGCACGAACCGAAGACCCAACACAGCCAAAAATAAATAAATAAATAAATAAATAAATAAGAAAATCCTTAAAAAAAAAAAAAATAAAAAAAAAAAAAATAACATTACAGGAAAATTATTTTAAAGAAGTACTTTTCCCAAACTGATGATTTAAAGAATCAATACATTTTCTAAAGTTCTCTTAAACAAAACCACTTTTGATGTCCCAAAGATATTAGTGAGTGATAAAACAAATTTTCTCAGATGGCTCATAAAAGCTAGGATGATTACTTTGTAGTCATATCTGATTTTTGCAGTCTCAATATACAGATGAAGTAGTATTAATTTAATAACATTCTGACTGAATTTTCTAGTATGACACAAATTAAAATGCATAACTAAAAACATTGGAAATTTTATATATTTGGGTATCTCTATCTGTCCATCATATTATCTTCTATGTATCAATTAATCCATGGTTTATTTTTGGATGTACAAGTAAAAGCTCAATGACAAACCTGGAGTCAAGATACGAATTCTTGGGTCATTCAGTGTCTCCTCTGCAAATGTGGCATTACTCTCAGTTGCACTTTCTCCAATTACTAAATAAATTCTTGAAATGTGCATCTTCATGCAACAACAAAATGTTTTCTATAATAACCCAGCAGGTGGTGCTATTCTGCAATAAACAGCTTCGGCTATTGTCAATAAAATGCTACTGTAAGTTTTTTTTAAAAAAGCAATAGAATTTTTAAGTGTTTTATTGCCTACCTTGTGCTGCAATTTTTATTGTCCCTTGTTTGGCTTCTGGGACTTTGCCAGGATCTTATGAAAAAAAAAAAAAGAGACATAAATTAATTACCATGAAGTACTATTTCAGAAGGATATACAACAACAAAAAAAAGAAAAATTATAAAAACACAAACATAAAAACACTGCCCTTGGCACTCAGAATTTCTGTTAAGAAATGAACACAATTATTAGGAGAACCGCTGAGAATTCGGCTTACCGAGACAGAAATAAAGTAACTGAACCAAATAAAATCATAAAATAAAGTTTCCCAAAACTATTTTGCTTCACTGTTAACTGACCATGGAATACCTTGCATTCGTTTAGCACCTGAATTTGATTTTTTAAATTTATTTATTTATTTATTTATGGCTGCATTGGGTCTTTGTTGCTGCACGTGGGCTTTCTCTACTTGGGGTGACCTGGGGCTACTCTTCATTGCAATGTGTGGGCTTCTCATTGCGGTGGCTTCTCTTGTTACTGAGCACGGGCTCTAGGTGCGCAGGCTTCAGTAGTTGTGGCAGGTGGGCTCAGTAGTTGTGGCGCATGGGCTTACATGCTCTGTGGCATGTGGGATCTTCCTGGACCAGGGCTCAAACCCGTGTCCCCTGCATTGGCAGGCAGATTCTCAACCACTGCACCACCAAGGAAGCCCTTAGCACCTGAATTTGTAAATCTCAGAATTCTTCATATATTATTTCTGTATGATTAGCCCTTTGAAATGCGTGGAGCATTAAGACATAAATAAAGTGGCTCACTGAAGGTCACTGAGTAACTAATAAGAGAACAAAGCCCAGAACAACCAAATTCCAGGATAAGCTTTTGACCTAAGATGTCATTCCCTACACTGCTGTGGTGCCCATCAACTATAACCATGGCCCTGGGCAACAATATGTGTTGGGAGAGTATGAGCAAGTTTCATTTTGAATCTTTCTTCCCTCTTGTCTTAGGGGGTTTTGTTGGTTGTTTTTTTTTTTTTCTTTGTTCAGAATGTTCTCTTTAAAGAAACGGGGTACCAAGAAAACCTCACTTATACCATAGACATTTAAATATATCATTTGATTAATTAGCATGAAAATAAAGGAGAAATAAAGATTTTAAAAGCAATGGATCATTTCACATTTCACTAAATAATTGTTCATGATTGTCTTTACTAAGTTTTCAATAATTGAATTATCATTTAACAACATGGGAAGGAAGATTTGGTCATTTGTTTTAGGTATTAATATTTATTTGCTCATTTATCACATATTTATTTAGGACCTATTATTTGTATGTACTAAGCTAGGTGTAAATGTAGTAGTTGATATACATATATATTATAATCTTTCATTTAATTATCATCAAATGTTGATTACAGGTTAATATTATAATCCCAGTTAGAACTATAAAATAACAAGATTGCATCAGAATAACTTGGTCAAGAATCATAAGCAAAGAATCAATGTTTCATTGGCCAAACACCAGAGGTTTAATTTCTAATTCATGTTTTACCTCTTGTTGGTGAGATAATTATTCATTTGTATTGTAATCATGATACAAAAATAGTAATTTTTCATCCTGTTTTTATATATAAGAAATATTATTTATCCACATATGTGGTTTACATTATTCCTAAATTTATTTCTTAAGACAAAATATCTTTTGTCAAAATTAAATTGAGTCCATTCTACCTATGAGCTTTTTATTATTAATTTCTTTATTCCTGGAGGAACATGCAACTATCATGTTAGTGCTACCTTTGTCACATCTAGAATAGTTGGTCTCAAATCAGAATTAATCAAGATTTACATACAGATAGTGAATTCTAACTAATATATTTCTAAGTATTACTCTACCCTATAACTAGCATTTAGTGGGTACTTAATAAATAATTGGTGAATGAAAAGGTGGATGAAAGGATACAAGAATACATAGGAAAGATCATCAAAAGTACCCTAAACTGTCTAGGTGTTTTACTACTTCAAGATCTCAACAAATCAGAGAACTGTAGAGTAGTTCTGATTTAAAAAAAAAAAAAGATTTTAAAAATAGTTGTCAGTAAAGTACCTTAGCATTTTTATAGTCAAATTTCCACCTATCTTTTCTCTCTTTTTTTTTTTTTTATGTCTTCTTAGACCACTGATTCTAAACGAGTTCTCCATGCCTAAGATTCTATTGGACCACCCGGTATACCCAATTGTGAATTATGGAGAGCTTTTCTTAGGGCCTTATTAATAACTTCTCCCATTGATCATTCGGTTCCTCTGTCAGCCTCTAATCTATTGAGGACACATGCAGAGGTGATCATATTTGACATCTGCTAGTGTACAGTATTTCTATTTTCAAAACCAACGTTTTAAGAAGGAAGCAACTCTGAGACCATAATGTACATTAAGAAGGCCAGACAAAAACTACACAAGAGTGAAAACACATTAAATCTTTACAGATAAGTTTTCAGTATACATAATTTTCTCTCTCCTTTTGATTACTGCCAACTGCAAATGAAACTAACCTTTTACTAGGAAAATTTTCAAATATATAACAAAATAATGAATGTATAATAAGCTCCAATCTCATTGGTGCTCTCAACACCCATTCAAAAATTATCAAGTGATGGCCAGTCTTATATCCTCTGTATTACTCACTGCCTCTACTACACGCAGCCCAAATGAAAATTTTATTATATCAAATAATTTTTCCTTTTTTCAATTTTTTATTTGATAATTTTTATAGTTATGTTTTTGAAATAAAATAGTGATTTAAATAAGAACACAGGACAATAAGAAAATTCAACTGAAGTTTATAATAATTCTGAAATCCATAAATAATATTTTGGAGCTCAAAATCAGAGACAGGATGGACCTAGATTTAAGTGTCAGTATACGTCTCCTGGGAATGTTTTAGCAGAAAATTATCAGAATACTTAGTATTCTTAGCTTCCTGAAACATGTTGTATTTATATAAACAAATTGTCATGAATCAGATTAGCCAAATGTTTTAGTGTCTTCTGATTCCTTAGGCATGAAACAGTCTGACTTAACAAACTGAAAAAATATTGTGAGTCTGCAAATACTTTGTTAAGAAATCAATTTTTGCATATAGGTTTAAATATTAGTTTAATATCATGAACTTTTCATCTACAGGACTCTGTTTATACTCTGACTTCTTTTAATGTGAATGGTTAATCCATTGAGTTTTCAAATGCAGGGTTCACATAACTTTAACAGCAAGTAGATTGCTGCACTGTGAGTCCAGTATTGGTCTTTGACTAACGGACAGCAGATGAACAATAATGGCATTGTAGAGAACCATACTTACATTTTAAATATTTTCTAAGCAATCTTCCAGTTCTTCCCAACCCCAAATCACTGAATTTATAATATTTTCCAGAAACGTTTCTTTAAAAGCCATCTCTTGCTACTTCTGCCATGGTACAAGGCATTTAGACTGTTCTTAGGTGAGAAAACTAAATATAGAAAAGCTGAATGACTTTTATACAAACCGGAAGAAAAATTAATATTTATTGATTCAGCAGTAAACTTTGGACCAGCAATATAAAAACCGCCTTGATCGTTCAAAAGTATACATCCTTTTTAAATAAGATACTAGAAACTAATGACAAATTATCCTGCAATCCAATGAGCTGCTAAATCAAGCTCTAAATTATTGTTTTCTAGTCTTGTAAAATCCAGTATTATTTTTAGGTGTAGATACTCCCCAAATAGAGAAAGGTTAACAATTAAGCTAAAATTTACTATATGGTTAAAAGCTCTTAAACTAACTAAGCCTCTTGTGCCTGTAGCTCCAGGAAAGCATATTTCAGGGGCATTGCTAATTTCAGTATGATAATAACCCCACTGAAATGAAATTAATCATGAAGCAGCCTTCGGCCATCCTGTCTGACCAAGGGGACTGAAGCCTGAAAGGAGAGCCTATTTGCTGCCAGATATGCAAATTGCAAAAGGTGCACAGTGCAGAAATATGAATAATTTATCAAAATAATCTGTTATTGCTAGAGGTTAAGAATCTAAATAAGCTGGCAGCATTGCTTACAATAGGTAGCATAATTTAGCTAGACTATTTTTTTCCAGAAAATCTTCTGATCGAGGAATGTATTTTGTACATTGTATTTGCTTTAGAATCTAAATAGCCTTTAACCTAGTATCATAGCATTATAGTTTAATTCAGAAAAAAAAAAAGATTCTTCAAGGTTTGCTAAAATATTCTCCTGATTTTTTTCTTAATCTTTAAGAGCACAGACTATGTTTTCCATAAAAACTATTCTAAATATTTAATTTGAAAAAAATAATTTTGATGTTTTAATTAAATATAAGTCAAAATCTACCTACAGTTTCTACACATGGAATCACATTTTTCCTATATTATTTGAAGAGAAGTAAGCTTAGGGAGAAAAGAAACTGGAAAACATCAGTGAGAATATTTATAATTAGAGTAACGGGCATTTCCCCTCATGGCATCATCTAGCTCTCTGAATGTCTAAGAATGGCAGGTTTCTTAAACATTTAACCATTCAGAATTTAGAGTTGAAGATCAAGGTATAGATTTATTTAAACAATTAAAAGAAGGAAACTTTTTTTTTTTTTAATAAAAAGAAGTATGAATGAGACACATGATTTGGCCTTTCACTTTAAAAAATATTTGGCATGTTAAAGGGAAGGCTGATTTCATTTAGATTAAGAAAAAGCCTTCTGCCATACAGCTAATAAAACAATGGAATGTGATACCATGGGAAGATGTGAGGTCCCATTCCTGGGGTTGCCAGATAGATATCTGTTTTCGAGGGGTCCTCAATGCATCTGCTTAAAGCAAAGAGGCAGCCCCAGATGATCACTCCAGGTCCCTTTCCACTTCTGTAACACCTTTCTAAAATCCGTGACTATGAACAAAGATACGAGAATTTGAAAAAATTACCTATATCATGTTTTGATGGAAAATTTCTTGATTATTTATTTTTATTATTGAGGTTTACCTTGGTAGTCCTCCCTTACCATAAAATAATTACCCCGTTTTCTTTGATCATGTTTTAAAAGCAAGCATTTTAACCACCAAACTGGACTGATTCTCTTAGGAGAAACATATGCTTCCTAGAAGAATTAAGACTCAAGTAGAAACTTGACTTTTTATTGAAATAAATGTTATGATTTGGAAAAATTATTGCATTCCCAGTATGAGTGATTTATTTCCTTATCTAAGATCGATTTGGGCTCTTTAAGTGAAGTGAAACAAAATGAAATTTAAAGAGTCAAGAGTTTATTTTAGAAAACAAGCTATTTTATTATGTATATTATATATACATATCAAAAAAAACAAAATTTCTGACTGTTCAGCCATATTTTTCAGGTAAAATTTCAGTCTTAAAAATTAAGTGATATGCTGTTGGTAGGTCACTTAACTCACAACTTATACATACTATAAGGAGTGATTTCCTCACTAAATGATATCATAGAGCATCATGATCTAATTCAGCCCTTAAAAACCACCAGCCCCTATTGGTCTAACATTAGTAAACAGTGTCTGTGAATATTATCATTCTGTTTTTCACTTTTCTAGACAATAAGAAACACACACATACCCCTTTTATCTCATTACCCAATTTGGGAATGTTATAAACAAACAGAATTGTTAATCATAAAAGTAGCCATATAAAAATGTAAAAAAAAAAAAATGAGGATAGTGGAAGCAAAAACTGAGAGCAAAGCATGGTTTATTTTCATTCTCTCACACAATTCTTGGCACTAAGAAGGCATCCAGTCAATGTTTTTGCATGGGTACATGAATAATGATTAGGAGAAAAAGTGTTTAAAAAAGTCATTGTTATCTGCCTGAAATTCTAAACCAAATAGGTAGCAATTATCCTCATAGAACTGTTCAGACTCACTGAGTCTTTTTTTCTCTGTAATACTGCACATGTCAAAATCTGAAGATGTTATAATCAGCTTCAAAGAGAATCTACATTTCTTGAAAAAATGGCTGGGTTTATAAAATGCAGATCTATTACACTGGAAAATTAGCATGATTTCCAAAAAGAAGGAATCCTTAACAGAGTCCTAAATCAAAGCAATCTAAGGAAGAATTCAGGGTTATATTTTAAAGAAACACTTTCAGCTAAACTTTGTCCTCGGGTTTAACAGACAATTTAAGGTTGAACAACTCAATTTTATTAAATGAGAAAATACTTCTCCAACTAATTACTGAGTTCCATCACTCATTCTTGCTTCAGTATTTTTTGCATTCATGCTTACTAGGGGCAGGCACCATACTTAAATGTAAGGACTATTTCCACCCACAGTCTGGTTAGGGACACTACAGGAAAAATGCCAAATGAAGGGTATAGTAATCTGAGTTTTGGACTTTGGCAATTTTAAAGGAGGCAGGAGATAGGTAAGGCTTGAAGGAGAGTATAGAGCTGCAAAGGGGTGAGGGAAAGAAAGCTACAAAGTGAATGACTGATTAAGTAGTCCCATGGATTATGGATCAATCTGGCTGGGGAGCAAAGGTCTCCTTTGTGTTAACGAGAAGTAAAAATGAAAATTTAAAAATTGTTTAAAGTAAATTATGGTCAAAAAAATTAACCTTGAAATCTCAGTGAATGAGATGTACTTTTTTCTTAGAACATTAAGAGCCATTACACTTTTGAGCAAGGGAGTTACACAGCAATGTTTCGAAGAGATAAACTTTCCGTGATTGTCAGGAGAAAGGGCTTATTCTGGTAGAATAGAAACCAGGTAAAGTGTCACTGAAATACTCTAGTTGTAAAATGATAATGTCTAAGACTAGGCTAGTGTTCATGGAAATGGAAAGAAAATAATAAGTTAGACATTTAACAGCTTTCTTTTTCCTCCTCTGTAGATGTGTTTGACATGTACAGAGGAGGAAAAAGAAGGCTGTTTATTCAAATATGACAGGTTCGGGACCTGATAAACAGAATTTGTTTTAACATAATTTAATTGAAGTTTATAACAGAAATACGTATTGCGCTTGAGACAATGGTGTAACTTCAAGTGAAAATATTAAGTAGACATTGGGAAAAACATATGGCCTTTGAAGAGATATGGAGATTCTCACATCATCCACATAGAGGTTAAATTAACATTATGAGAGCAAGAAGGAACAGTTTTTCCAAGGGACAAACAGAAGCCCTCAAGTTGGCTTGAGAAAAATATTGGTTAAAAATGTATAAGAGGGCTTCCCTGGTGGCGCAGCGGTTGAGAATCTGCCTGCCAACGCAGGGGACACGGGTTTGAGCCCTGGTCTGGGAAGATCCCACATGCCGCGGAGCAACTAGGCCCGTGAGCCACAACTACTGAGCCTGCGTGTCTGGAGCCTGTGCTCCGCAACAAGAGAGGCCACGACAGTGAGAGGCCCGCGCACCGCGATGAAGAGTGGCCCCCGCTTGCCGCAACTAGAGAAAGCCCTCGCACAGAAACGAAGACCCAACACAGCCAAAAATAAATATAAATAAATTAAAAAAAAAAAATTAAAAAAAAAAATGTATAAGAAAAATTCAGATGTTAATTTCAGCAAGGTCAAGGGAAGAGGATGTTTAAAAAATGAAGAAATAAACCTCAAGATTGAACACAAAGAGAGTTTGTTTTTATATCTAGACAGTCCCTGGCAACATTTTTGAACATGATTTTGGAATTGGGATGCAAATAGTAGGAAGCCTATTGTTTTGTGCTGGTCTCAGCCTATCAATAACCTATGTTGTATATGGACAGGGCCTTGTATTCTTATTATGATTGCAAGACACCCTCAGCAATAAAAAAAAAAGGTTACTTACAGGTCCTGGAAATTACATGGCGCACCTGGAGGCCACAAAGCAAGTTCTTGAGGGGAGACGGAGAGAAAGAGAGCTAGCAGGCCTGGAGTTCTGCCTTTGTTGGGGTCAAGGGTTGGGCCTAGGGTTTTGCAGACTCACTATTGGTGAATAAAAAACGTAAGAGTGGGAATTTAAAGCCTGGGAAGAGAAAAAGCAAGCGGCCCAAGTGGTCGGTTATCAAAATAAACCAAAATCTCTCAAAAAAAGAAGCCTGGACTATGGAAGGTGGGGGGCTGGGGCAAGATGCCTATCTGAGACAGCCATCTAGGAAGTGGTTTGAAGTGGATGACTCTGAAACCAAAGCTTAAGTCAGGCACCTGCATTAAAAAAAAAAAAAAAAATCAACTGTCAGGGTTTATACTACATCTGTCTTTAGGGGCTCAAGGTGGGCGGTGACTAAATCGAGGTGGAGGGTGTAAGTCATTTATTTGACAAGTGTTGTAAAAGGCACTAGAAAAAAAGTGGCTTGAAGGTAGCGGGAGAATCAAGCAAACGTTTTTTTCAAAATAGGAAACTCCTATTTTATTTGAAGAGAGAAGAAAAATACCTGATGGAGAGAAAAATATTAAAAAGTCTGGGAAGTGGGAAAGCTATTAAGGTAGAAAGATCCCAAGATGTGAGAGAGGGAATAATAAAAAGCACTGGTGGAGAGAAAGGCATCTCTTCCTCTGGAAATCAAAATTACCCTATTGAAATGCCAACAACGCCCAACTATTTCCTGTAAGGGTAATATTGTGATCAATGACGAGTACAAGGAAGACGTCCAAATTCAAAAACATTCAATTTAACTGAAAATGGAATTTTATTAAAGGAAAAATATGAGAGAGAAAAGGATAAAGAGAAAAAACTACTGGAGAGAAGAATTGAAAAAAATGTAAATACAAGCAGTAAATTGTGATAAAAAAATGACAGTTGAGGGAAAAATGGGAAAGGATATTTGAAATGAAATTTATTATTGAAATGACAGGTTTTCTAATGCATAAAATTGTGCTATTAAATATTATATGTAGGTATTCTGATATATCAAGATTATAGGGCAACCTTTTTTTTCTCTAAAACTAAAGAGGACCATTTGGTAAATAGTTAACAGATCTAATAAAGACAGAAAGCAATATTTGATTATTTTCTTCTATCTGATATCAAGATTTCAATCTTCTCCTTGGGCCTTTACTAACATTCATGAAGAACAAAATACTTGGATGAAGTGATCTAATTTTTGAAGCTATAATAGATGCCACATGTTTGAGGTTTTTTCCCCTAATCTAATATGTAAAGTATGCAATTATTTGTTTAAACATGAAGGTGATATTATTTGCTGTTTGTTACCTCTGGGATGTATGGGAAAATATGCACTACATATTTAAGATGAAATGCCACTGAATGAGTCATAGATAACAGTCCATATTTATTCCTAATTTTAGGGATTGTGGACTTATTGTAATGTGTGATGATCTGTTTTTTAGTACAAATTTGTGTCACAGCTCTAAGAGTTCAAATGCTTTAACTGTCAGTTCGCACATGATCGATCTAGAGAAATAAATGAGCTTCACAATGTTGTCCTCCCAAGAAGGCTATTTCACCAAGTCGTGCTCTCCTTTCCATCAGTGTTAAAGGGAATTATGTACATCTCTCAGGAACAGTAGTCCCCAATGTCAAACATGCAGACTTAAACTTAAATTGATATTTAGCAGGAAGCCTAGAGGTTCTCTTAACAGCAAAATGACAAGCTGAGGTTACTAAGGACTGACATTGCTCTGAAGCCCACATTTTCACATATTGCAGCAAATGTACTGCTTTCCCTGGGACCATCCAATGAAGCATAATAGGTTACTTTAGCAGCCGGTCTCTACCTTTGAATATTCAAAATCCACGCTCATACGCACAAATAAGGGAGTTAATATTCAATTACTGGAGCCATGTGCACAGAAGCATTTGAGAGCAAGTGAGTGAGTGCTAGTACATGAAAACACCTTCCCACATACTTTGGTAAAAGGCAAGGTATTAATCTTCTTCTAACAGATGACTGAACTGAAAGCCACTCTTAAAGCTATAAGGTTTCCAAGCAGCCCATCCCCAGCATCTCACAGATGGACTGGATTCCACACGACCCATGTGAAGGCAGTGGAAATTTTACAAATATGAACTACTGTACATATCTGAGTTCAGAAACCAAAGAAGAGTTTGAAAAATCTATGTTAAGAATGAAATTACAATTGACTATGGAGCATGAAATATTTTTGAGAACTTTAACATTGACAAGAAATCTCAAAAGCAGACAGAATGAGTTCCGGTACTATATGATGAGGCTGGAGGGAGGAGGCCAAAAGTAAGGATGCAATAGAGGTTACCATGTTAAATCCTCAGACCAGAGACTAGTAAATAATCAAATATCTCTCAAACAAGCTCACATGACGTTGGGAAATTTTAAAAGTCAATTTAGTTTCAAAAACACACTGATATCATGGCAAACTACTGAAAAACGCTATCACAGGAAGGTTGATCATTCCACCAGTGGTCCCATACTAATTGCAATCCTCATACGTATCTAACCCAAGTATTCAAGCACTAGAACCAGAGAACACTCATTAGATGACTAATACCAGGAAGGATGTTCTATCTCTTGAACAGTAAGCAGAAACTTAGTGGTGGTGCCTCAGTATTTTGTGCTGAAATGTTTAAAATACTGATTTATCTTGTGACCATACTTGACTCTTTACATCAGTCCTTGGAATATATATGTCTGCTCAAATTTCTAAAAATTGTATTGATTCCTCATCCTTCGTTTATTGAATTTTCCAGAAAATCAGATAACTGCAAATGTACAGATTAAAATTTTAATCAGAAATTTTTTAAGACTAAGCAAAAAGCCAAAATCGAATAATGGAAGACCAAAAAAAATCAAAACCTATGGATATTCTGCATAAATATTCAACAAAAGTGTATTTCACAGACATCAAGATTGTATAACACGTTAAGTTCTAGAAAGTCCTCACCAACATACTGAAAATCTTACTCTGAACTATTCTGTATTTGAATGAAATTTTTAATTTGTATGCATCATTAGAATTTCCAAAGTCCTTTGCATAAATTATTTCACTTGATCTATGTCATAACCCTATCAGACAGGCAGGCAGGCCTAGGCTAAGTCATAAATATTCGGATTCCTAGTCCAGCATGTTTCCAACATAGAAAGCCTTATCAACTCTTTTCAAAATAATGTCATTTTTTCTTGATAGCCATATGTAAGCGTAAGCAAATCTTTTAATACAAACCGTTCTGGGTTTTAAAAAAATAACAACAATGGCAGTACTAACAGCTAATTTCTATAAAGTAATGTATAGAAAATCCTATATTATTTGACTTAAACAAGAAAGAAATGCATTATTTCATATAACAAGAAGACCAGAAAAGAAGGATTCCAAGGCTGCCCTTTAATTACTTATCTCGGGCACAGAAATAGTGTTAATATTGCAGTATCATGGTAAATTAGTGTATTGTATTACAAGAATATTAATTATAAACAAAAACAATGATATTGATAGAGAATATATTTACCCCAAAATTCTTTAAATATTTAAAATATCAACCCTTATAAAATATTCAAATAATAGCAACAAGTATATTAACCAAAAATAGAAGAATAAAATCTAGTTCTACTCTTTTTTTTTTTAGTTAACTTTGGATTTATAATTTATTTACTTTTATTGAGTTTGGTTGCCTTTATGTGAATTTAATCTTTGAATTGTTCTCAGAATTTTTCTTTTTAAACATTTAAAGTCTTTAATGTATTTTAGTAATTTTGGAATCAGATCATTTAAAGACAATTTTTTTAAAATCTAGATTTTGTTATATGTTAGAAGATTGTCAAAGTAGTGAAACAAATTAATTTGGTCTAAGAAAAATCATTCCATGTGATTTACATTCAGTGTAATAAACTACTGTCTCAGTTAAAAGGAACTTGTTGGGCTCAAAAACAGGAACAGAATCTTTCAGAGTCTCTCCTGAGAGCTAACACTTTAGGAATAACTGAAAACAGAGAATGAGTTTCTCTTGTGTATTGATAAGGACAACGGTACCTTTGAATTCAACAAATGGCAAATAACAAAGAAATGCATGCAGAACACAGCATGCTGCACACACAAACGTTCATAAGTTATCCTACAATTGGGGCCATATAGTTGATTTTAAATTAAGATTTTTTTTTAAACAGTTTAGATATGAAACAGATCTAAAGGTAGTAATACATATATTTGATGTTCAGAGAATTTAAACTGTGGCATTCCCAATCCCATTCGAGCAGGCATGGGCATTCTTTTCTAAAAATTAAATTACATGATGGTTTCAGGTGGTAGTTAACCCCTATGTCCCTGATTATTCCTAAAGTTAAAATGTGTATATTCCTTTACCCAAAAAAGATAAAATGAAAAAGGCACAGTCCTAAAAATAACATGCATTTGTTTCAATTACATGAAAATTTTAAACTAAGAATTTTAGTGTTAGAATTATTAAATTAACTTGTCAATGGTATAACTTATCTTTGGTGTGCAAATCAGTTTTGGACATCTGACACTAGGACAGAAGGCACCAAACTCAGGTAACACTTGAGCCAGTCAAGTTAGATTGTATCCCTCATCCCTGCTCCGCCCCCTTTGCTCTTACCCTGGAGGTTATGGTAATCAGTTGCTTGTGAACAGAGTGAGGAAAAGGGACAGGAAGCCCAGGACACCCCACCCACTTACAGGCTTCCAAGCTCAGGGCAAGCTCAAGCTGAGCAATGGGAAACTTTTTAACTGGGATGGATGTTGGGAGCTTTGATATTACATTGGATTTGGAAGTTTTAAATGCTTGGGGGAAAAGACCATTGTTTTATTATCTGAGCATGACCAGGAAAAATATAGGGTCTTTTTCAGATTTCATCCAAGGGATGGAGAAAAGCAAGTCTAAAGAGAGAGGTTTGCAGTGGTAGTCACTGAAAGAACAAAGTTGCTTTCTGCTTATACCCAACTGAATACAGCACGTTTTAGTAACTCCGGACATGAAAGTAGCACTGGGGCTCTCCCCATGCCTTTATTTGTGCTTGTCTGCTTCTCTCTTTATCTTCACATCCAACTGCATACTCTTTTTCATCCAACCTCAAATACCATCATTTTCTGGAAACTTCCCTGATCCCCCAAGTGCAAGTCCTCTCTCTGTCCTTTGAGCCAGCATGGCACCTCACCAGGACTTTTCTTAAGGCATCTATACCTTGTATGTGTGCTTTCATTGTTCACATACATTTCTATCTCTCTCCCTAATCTACACATGCCGTGAGGACAGACTTTCCAAACGCATCATTTTTCTTCCCTCATGCCATCCCCTCTCTGTGGATATGCATAATATACCCCCCACAATCTAAATGATGGACTAAAATAGTAATTCTGTTGAATAAAAACATGTTATTTTAAAGGATGAAAGAACATGGGAGAAGCATGGTAAAGTATTAATTATTTGGTAAAAATAAATTGTAAGGAGGGTAAAAGTAAGACTGCTACCTTTTGTGATTACTTCATTCAAAATTGCTGTAAATCTTGAAAACTATAGCAATACAAGTGCACTTTTGTACAAAGAAATTATTTTTTCCACAAAGACTTCACCATCAGGAATCAATAAGAAAGTGGCAATATTGTATCACATAGGGGATAATAACATAAGCCCTAGAGGCACACAGCCTGATTTCAAATCCAATCCCAACCAATTTTTAGTTGTGTGATGTTGGGAAATAATTCAATAGCTCTCTTGCTTGGTTTCCTCATCTTTAAAATGTATTAACAATGGTACCTGGTTTCACATTAAGACAGGAGCTAATACTTTGAAAATGCTTAGAAGATGGCAGATAGTAAGTGTGTAATTCCCATGTGCTCTGTGCTGTTCATCTGGTTCATCACAACACTGTATGCACAATATTCAATCATCAAAGTTTCTGAATTTAATTGAAGCATCTCAGTATGCATAATACTAATTAAGCACGTGAATAAGAAGTCATATTTTATATCCTCTAATATAAAGTGGGAAACTCTCATATCTATTTCTTAGAGGAGTAACTTAATGAGTGATTTTGCAGCCCACATATATAAATTAACTTCCATACTTTACCATCTCAGAAATAGCCATCCACAATCCCTGTTTGAATTTACATGGCAGAACACATTTTTATGAGTAACATTCTCTGATGAGTAATTTTACAACTAATTTACAAGTGGGATCCATAGAATACTAGTTCTGACAGATGCTCTTATCCACAAAAAGAGTTCAGGGTCAAGAACTCTGAAAAGCATGTAGACAAAATGTTACCTTTCTAAGATTTTAAAATGACAACATATTCCACACTGAAATTCTACAGTAGAGAAACCAATTTAAGCTCATTGTTTCCTAAACATATTTGATGATAGAACTCTTCTCTAATATAACATTCCTCTGTATCCCAGAGGAATACACACTGGGCGATGTTACTCTTAGAAATAAAAAGAATAAATATTTTTTGCTTCTCTCTAACACTAATGATGCTATTAATACTGTATAGTCACTTAGTTATGTATTCAATAGATGCTTAAGGAATACCCATAGCTCCCTGTACCTGTGTAGAATATTTACAGTTTACAAAGCTCTTTAATATATATTCCTCAATTCAGCCAACAAGATGGATAGTAGTCAGCAATTCAGCTTTCACAGACCCTCAAAAGCAATGCGAATTGGTAAAAAGAACATAAATATTGTATTCAGAAAGGTCAAGCTTTGAATCCCAGCTTTGCCATTTAGTATTTTATACCCTTGAGCATGCTTAGGTTTTCAAAGGCTCAAATGCTGTGAGGATTAAATGAGGTGACATATGTAAAGTACTGAGCACAATACTTTGAACATAATAGATACTTGCAAATGTACGCTTTCTTCCTAGTCACTTTTGAATACCAGCTGAGAAACAAAATCTCCTAGTTATGGATAGCATTTATTAATTCTCCTTAATTTTGAACAGAGGCATGATATTCATTTTACATTGTACCCAGCTCTGTCAGTTAAAATAGAGAAACCTACTTAAAAAAACAGGACTCAGATCTGGTGAGATACAATTAAATACCCAGCGTTGTGCACTATGTTCCATTGTAAGAGATGGATACTTAGCGGGAACTCTTGGAACAAAATACCTACCTATCCAGAGGGGCAGGAAGGGATGATATTTTACGGAAATAATAACTGGATACTTTAATATGAATAAAAGTTATTCAAAACATAAGCGATAGAGAGGTGAAGATAAGGTTTTCAACAAAGAAAGAAGCCTCTGGGGCCTTCCCTGGTGGCGCAGTGGTTGGGAGTCCGTCTGCCAATGCGGGGGACACGGGTTCGGGCCCCGGTCCGGGAAGATCCCACATGCCGTGGAGCGGCTGGGCCCGTGCGCCACAACCACTGAGCCTGCGCTCCAGAGCCCACGTGCCACAACTGCTGAAGCCCCCGCACCTGGAGCCCGTGCTCCGCAACGGGGGGGCTGCCACGGTGGGGAGCCCGCCCACCACGGTGGGGGGCGGCCCCTGCTCGCTGCAGCTGGAGAGGGCCCATGCGTAGCAGCGGGGACCCAACACAGGCAAAAATAAATAAATAAACAAAATAATTTATTAAAAAAAAAAAAAAAGAAGCCTCTGAAAGAACAGAAAGGGTAACAGAGAATGGAATGCCTTTAAATGATTGGAGAGAATTTTGTGTGGCGAAGCAGTTATCAAGAGATGAAACTAGACACAGAGCAGGAGAGGCACTGAAACCTTTAAATTTGAACTTTTTCCTAAGGACAAAGTAAAGCTTCAGCAGGTTTCAAGTGGAGAGTAAAATAACTAGATGTGTAGGCTATGAATCCACGCACTGCAAAATATGTGGTGCAAATTACGGGCTATGCAGAACCAGTGAGGAAGTATAAAACAGTGTTCCAGACTAAAGGTAATGGCAGTCTGGACTAGGACAGAGGCTGTGGAGGCCTAAAACAGTGGGAAGGCGTGAGAGACAGGCTGGATGAGCAAGAGTATTAACACAGAACACTGTATATCCCCTCTTCTGCCGCAAGCACCTAGCATCGGGGCAATAAAATACTGCCCAATGTACTTGCAAAATTTACCAAGTAATATAAGAGTAAAAACTGAAAGAATGTTCAAAGAAAAAAAATCAGCCAAAATATATTATTAAGCATAACTACAGCACTTATTGTATTTTTCATTTATTGTAGTTTCTCATTCACTGAAACTGAATGTGTTTTCAGTGCATATTTACTGTGTACCCACAATGTACAGCTAGCAAATTTACAGCAGAAGCAACAACAACAAACAAATACAGGTCAATGGAAAGATATGCTTGTATTAATCAAAAATGCACAACTTGCTAAAATGATAGTGGATTACATCATTGTCTCTATACATCTGAGGGTCATAAATATCATGATTGAAAAGGCTTTGGGGTGGAATAGGATGTGTAATTACGGGGAATAGATGAAATAAAGAAATGAAAAGCTTAATATTTCTGAAGATCACATCCTCTATTTCTTTCCCTTAATGTTTCTAAATAATTCTAAATTTTGCTGAAAATATATATAATAAAATGTTATCTATTGAATGCCAACATATTTCAGCACTGTGCTAGGCATTCTGACAATGATTACACTCACTACTAATGTAATAGAGGGCCAGATTTGATATTTACAACCAGAAGAGTGCCTGGCACATTATCAGTATTCAGTAAATAATTGTTGAATTTATGAATAACTGCTTTATAAGGAAGGTTGATCCTCGGGTCCTTTAAGCAAAGTGATGAGTTTGGATGCTAAAAAGGAGAGTCTAAGAGACTGGAAAGACCTAAACTGCTTTTAATGACAATGAGAATTTTAGAATTCCTGGGGGCAATCCAAAAGTAAGGGGGTGAGGACAAGTGAGGAAAAAAAGTCGGAAAGGAGTCAGAGAGATGACCTGAGGCTGGTGACTACCTGGGAAAGGACAACAGACAATATCCAGAGGGCATTAAATAGCAAAGATAGCCAATATTCAATCTGTATTTGTTACCATTGATCATACACACACACACACACACACACACACACACACACACACACATGCTCTACCATCCATAAACTCCTTTTTTTTAAATTCAACTCTTTACATAAATAGTTTGTGTGAATGGATTTTGTGGAAATTAAAGACAAGTAGTGGTGAGAATAAAGGACAGAATCAAGAGGATTAACAAGCCAACCTACTAACTGAACCAATTAAGTAAGAGCAGGGCTCACAGCCAGAGGTGATCTTGAGCATACAAAGCTCTGGGATTTTGAAGCAAAGGTCCACAGGGAGGGCTTTGGACTTTCACAGGGCATAAGTACATTAGAGCCAGTTCGTACAAGCTTGTGAGAGCCACTAGTCAAATTTTCAGAAATTTCTCCAGCTGGGTGATTTCATGTTGGTGGCTTCAAAATGGTCATGGTGGGATTGTTTACACCATGGAAATGAACAAATGCTAACTCAGTGCTATACTTTTCTCCCCAAGAGCGAGATTACCAGCACTCCATGGAAACTTACCCAGCTCTTAGGAAGCACAGGAATCCTAACTGACCCTTGTGTTAAGTAAAACTACAATTTATTTCCTGTCTGGGTTCTCAGATAAATAAAGGAGTGGGGAGAGGGCAAAGGAAGGACCTAGTAAACTAAAAGAGTAGGCTGTGCTGGCCAATAGGGCACCATTAGCCACATCTGGCTATTCAAATATAAAACTAAATAAAATTTAAAATTAAGCTTCTCAATAGCACCAGTCATACTTCAAGAGTTAGAAAGCACATGTGGCTAGTAGCTACCATTTTCAACAATGTGGATATGGAACGTTTCTATCAATACAGAATGTTTAGCTGAACAGTGCTCATAGACTATCTAATTTGAGAAACATCACATTTTTCTTTCTAGGTTTCAAAATCCCCCAGTCATTGTGGTAAGGCTTCCTGGTGAGGTTGTAAACATCCTTCTTGGTCTCCTAATATTTGAGCAAAGTATCTGATCATTATTGATTACATCTCTTTACTAACAGATCGTGTGCTGTTTTTAAAAGGCTTCAGCCAGAAACTAACAAAACTCTAACATAAACCTTTTAATAACTTCCATGAATGGAAATTTTGTGGTAAAAATTTTAGGAGTTTCAGTAAAATAATACCATTTAAAAAAAATTAAATTATAATGATAAATCAGAAAAATATTTTAAAGTTTATATAATGTGAAAAACCATAAGAAGAAATAAAGGGCTTCCCTGGTGGCTCAGCGATTAAGAATCTGCCTGCCAATGCAGGGGACATGGGCTCGAGCCCTGGTCCGGGAAGATCCCACATGCCATGGAGCAACTAAGCCCGTGTGCCACAACTACTGAGCCTGTGCTCTAGAGCCCGCGAGCCACAACTACTGAAGCCCGCGTGCCACAACTACTGAAGCCCACGCACCTAGAGACAGTGCTCCGCAACAAGAGGAGCCACTGCGATGAGAAGCCTGCGCACCACAAGGAAGAGTAGCCTCCGCTCGCCGCAACTA
The DNA here is from genome assembly GCF_949987535.1 of Balaenoptera acutorostrata. Taxonomy (NCBI): domain Eukaryota; kingdom Metazoa; phylum Chordata; class Mammalia; order Artiodactyla; family Balaenopteridae; genus Balaenoptera; species Balaenoptera acutorostrata. The sequence goes on along the minus strand of NC_080077.1, from coordinate 39,364,212 downwards.
GAGAAAGCCCGCACGCAGCAACGAGGACCCAGTGCAGCCAAAAATAAATTTAAAAAAAAGAAGAAATAAAGAAAAAATAATAATTGTGATATTAGTAACTAGCTAATTTAAAATTTTACTGCTTCCAGTAGGCTAGAATGTAAAAAATATCTAAAATGTTTAATAATTCTCTGAGTTAAAACATATCATTGTATATGTTTATTTGATGGGGATGGGGTTGGGGGATAAAAAAATCACATTACATAGAAAGTAGCACAGAAAAAAAGAGTAAACGAGTTAAGAAATCAAGAGATAATAAATAGTATTTCATGGAGGAATGTGTTTTAAAAAATAAAAATCTTTACAAAGTTTGTAACCTATGCAATGAGACTCTGAAAACATCATTTTAAGGGTTTTATCGCATAGTGTTCAACAAATTCTCAGTGCTAAGGGCGCTGGTGGAAGTAATGGCAATAACATAAGCACCCCAGGCTCCTAAATCAGGGCTCTTGGAGTAAGAGCTGAGGGAGGGAACAGTGTGCTGAGTTGAAGCTTGGACACACCATCCTGCATTTGTTCCTAAAGGGATTATCAGAAGTGCTTCAAGTGCAGAGACCTGTATATACCTGTACTTTCTGACATCAAACCATCAAATTATGGGCACCACTTTAATTGAGACTATATCTGAAATAATAACTTGGTGACGTACCAGACAATATTGATTACAAAAAAAAAAGAGAGAGAGAATTTTCTTTTAAGAGTACAATGCTGTGACTTGAGATTACTTAGGAGTAACTAAAGCACTCAGAAAGAAGCATTAATTCTTTCTGATACGATTGAATTGATGACTTCACAGCCTTGAAAAAAGTAAACTCTGCAAGAATAACTAGGGCACTGTACGGAAAGCAATCAACAACAGACAGAGTGGTGTTTGATATAGCCAGCTGGCAAGTGAATATAGGTCCCAGCAAGCATTCTTCCACATAAAATTGTTATAAATGTTATTGACTTTGAAGATGTTCTGGCCTATTATGATAGCAAATGTGTCATAAACCACTGATGAGTCATGAATAAGCCTCCTACAAATAAAGAAATACGTAATAGTGCCACAATTCGATCTTTTTATCAAGGATAACTAAATCCAGAAACTCTCAAGTAATGGTGCAGGTCTCTACACATCCCTAGAGATGTCTGCCAGGTTGAGAGTTGTTTATTATCGAGTTGGTAAGTAGAAGTCCAAAGGATTACTAGCTGTCCCTTGTATTCAGTCCATTCTCTCCCTTTTAATCACGTATCACAAGGCACCTTTTCAAAAGATTTGCTACACATTCACCAAGTGTACATAATCTCTCTAATCTTCCAGTTCACTATCAGATAAAGAATTAAGGTTAATTTTACATGCCTTATTTGATTTTGGTGAACCCATGCTGGGTCTTTGTGATTAGCACTTCCCCTAGGTCACAATAAATAATCCTTTCTTAATACTTTCTGAAATATTGATCAAGGTTAACATTAAGGTTACAAGGTCGTTTTTATTCAGAGTTTTAAAAAATTCTACAGACCACTGAAGCATGATTAAAATGCAGAATAAGTACTATATAAGAAATCACTGTACAGGATCTGCAGGAGTACTTGGAAAATATGTGAGTTAGAGTATAAAAATTTTCACATTGCTCTGATAGTCTGAAGTTCACTGTTTAAAGGGGCACTTCCATGGACATATGTTGAATATTAGCAAGTAGTTGATGCTGTCTTGAGATTATTTAATAGATAGTAAATGTATATGCAAATATAAACTTTTCTTAAGTCTCAGAAAAATGAATCCTTGAGCGCATATGCTGTGGAGATGAGTTTTGGCTGAATAGGAAATAAGAAAGTATACGTGTGAGTTACATTTTAATACACATGTACATATTAGGGAAAAAGCCAATATAAACAAATTGAGTAATTTGCATAATAGTTGTACCAAAATTCCTCTCTTTAAGGATCCTTCTCCCAATTAGTAATGCAAGAATCTTTTGATCATTGCTGAAAAATCAGTAACTCAGGATAGCATTAATACTGATATCCTTCTCCTAGGGAAAAATATAATGACAATAATATAATTTTACACACATTCCAGTTTTGCATACATCTAAGTACAAGAAACCTTAATTTATATCAAGTTCCTTTTTTAATAGTTACATGACTAAGAAGTAAAACTAGAGAGTTTTAATGTTTATGGAGTTCTTTTTCATTCATTCATTCAGCAAATATGTATTGAGCATCTACTCTGTGCCAGATGCCACTCTAGGCTCTGGAAACATAGTGATTAAGCCCCCAGAAGCTTGCCGCCATGGAGTTTTCAATTCTTCTTAGTAAAGCGCATGTTTGTTGGACATGCCAGAACAGAGCTTACTACAAAGAAGGTATTCAGTCAAATGCATATTGAATGATCCAACTAAACCATCTTTAGGAGCTACTTATTTTTTTCATATGTAACTTTTCCATGAAACATAATTTGACCTTCAGAATATCAAGCAGAATAAATAAAACTCATAATAATGATAAATATAGGAACTATGTATTGACTGCTTATAATATACCAGATACTGCACTAGGCATCTGACCTGCATTTTCTCATTTAATTTTCACAAAAACCTCATGAAGTGAGAACTGTTAGTGTCTTTCCAGATGAGGAAACTAAGTTTTATCCATAAGGTCATATGGATGCCCTTTATCCAGGCAGCCTGAGTCCACAGCCCTTGAGATAAACTTCTATGTAACATTAAAACATAGTTATTTCTTTCCTATAAATTTATTTATATTTATTTATATTTATTAGGTGAACACTATGTAAAAAAGTCCGTGTGCTAGCCAAATAATCACACTCCAACAATAACTACTACAATAAATAGAACACGATATAGTCTCTTGCTGGATTCAAGGGGATTATAGTCATATACTTAGGAAAGGTAGATGGTATGTCACTGATGAATATACACTAGATTCATTTCAACTGAATAAGAATTTGTCTGATACCCACTATGTGAATGGAATTACATATATAGACAAAAATAACTATCAGTCGGACTCAACTAAAAGATTGCAGGTAGCACAGAATAGCATCAGCCACTATTTTAGCAGAGTTTCTAAATTCGTTCTAGTTTTATGTGTACTCAATAGATACATTTACCTAGGGTGATGAGTAGTATTGAAAGCTTCCTTACCCTTAGTCCTGAATGCTTTCATTTTTGCAAATACTCTAAGATAGAGACTGATGTTCACAAGTGTGGCCATCAGATGGCACTAGCCTTTTCCTTTTCTGAAGAGAAGAATTTTGTATGCAAAATTCAGAGACTACAGTGTCACTAGAGGCAAGGGGACAGAGCAAGAGGCAAATTAAACGACTTTTCTAGCCAACAGAGGACATGACTAGTATGTTTATCATTCCTTCTATTTTTTTTTTTCACTTTTGTAATTGCTTAAACTGATCTGTACTCAGACCTTTTGAAAGCTCCCCATTGGACTTGGGATTAAAAACCTTTACAATCCAGATCTCCACAGCTTGGTGATTTTACCTCTTATCACTGCCTCCTTGCTCATGCCATTCCAGCCTCACTGCATCTTTTACAGTCCCGTAATCTCTGGGACATTTTCAGTTACTCTTTCTTTCACATGGAACTTTTTCCACTGCCTTGTGCTCAGCTCACTCTTTCACTTCATTCAAATCTCTGCTCTGATAGCAGCTCCCTAGAGAGGGCTTCCAGACCACTCTGTGGAAATAGCACCTTCCTAACTCTCTATTCCCTTACCCTCATAATTCTTCCTAGCACTTATCACTCAAAGATGTTATAACACATACCACTTATTGTCTATTTCCTTCACGAGACTGGGAAGTTCTATAAGGGCAAGAGCTTTGTCTTTTCACTGTTACTGCCTAGCATCTAGAAGATTGACTCTCATGGTAAGACTCAATAAGTGAACACATAAACAAATGAATGAATGAGTGAACGAACATCTAGAAAGAATTACAGAAATCATTTGTCAAGAGTGCAGATTTGCCTTGCACCAATGCCATCAACAGGTTTACTTTTACTTTTATACCTGTTTCATTTTGATTTCTTAAAATTTGAAAATTTCTAAATTAACCTGAGGTAAGCAGGTTAAACATACGTTTCAGATGCAAGTATTGTTGGCCTAAACTCCTATATATGAAATTGTGGTTTTATTTTTACACATTTTTACAGATATTAATTTTTTGACCCCATCACCAGCATCACAGAATCCAATTTGATTTTACTTTCAGCTGAGACAGGAATGGCTGTCTTTAGGGGTGAAAATTAGTCTTTATATTCTAATGCATGAAGGCTAGGAGGAGCAGTGTATATAAATAACATTGTATGAGGAGTTATTTTTGTGACTGTTTTGAAGATTGGAAATATGGTCATGGGGTTCTTTTAATGTCTATATAAAGCAGAACCAAAAGGTCAACCAATGGGAAGAGAGAAGATTTTTTTCCCTCATTCCCCCATGTATCTTTGCCCTTTTGTACTGTAAATTGCATAGGCTGGCATTTAAATGCGCAATGTCAAAGGCAAAGTGCTTGCCTTCAACCTATGCTAAAGGACAGCTGACAAGGGGCAGAAAGAAAAATCCTGCCAAGAGCTTTCAATGCTGAACTTGCCTATCGCACATACCGCCTCTCCAGTTTCTCATATTACAGTATTTACCTTCTGGACAAAAGTCGCCAGAGGAGCGACTTTTCTTCCAACAGAGCAACAGCTATATTCCACCTCTGAGACCAATAACCCCTCCTAGCCGCCTCTGTTAAACAAAGACACCAAGGATGATGATCTGAACCATTTCGGCCCTTAAATCACGTTTGTAACAGCAGCTATTTTTGTCCAAGGCTATTTCTACATTCTGCTTATTTGGCTCTCACAAGTAAAATTACTCATCCAGGACTGGGTAGGTGTAATGCACAAATGCAAGTGGAGTTCAGACACTAATAAGGACATGCTGTAATAATTTCGACCAGAGGCAACTTGTCATAATGGGTAGGGTAATTGTGGCAGTTATTTTCCTGGTCTAGGAATACCAGCCAGCTGGCAAGGAAGGGTGGATGCGCACACTACTGTCTTCCAGCAACTCAGTAGGAAAGGGACTAAAAAAATCAGTTTGTGCTCACATCATCATATATGTCTTCAGCTATTGTTCCACATATTGTGTGTGTTGTTTGTCTGTGGGTAGCCAAACCAAGCAGCTGACAGACAAGTTATTTAATCAAGAAGTTGCTAAAACCAATCATAAAGTTTAAAAAAATGTTTAGCTTTAGAAAGAGAAATGAAGGATTATCTACCCAAGTTTTCAAATTTCTCTTTCTCCAGCTTCAAGGTAAGCGATGATGATGACATTCTTCCATCACCAACACTGGCACTCTAAAAGCAGTGATGGTCAAAGAGAAACTTCTTCATGCACGCCCAACTTCCACGGAGGTGCCTACTGGAATCTCGTGTCATTTGACAGAGTGTCCTCTCCCAAGATACTCCTTTCCCCAGGCTGGCCCCCAATCTCAACCAAGAGCCACGGATGCTATTCCAACTCCTTGGTTTAAAAAGAAAAAGCAGAAGCCTGGAATGATGAGGGACTTGTTCAAGGTCATGCAGCCAGTGGCAGGAGTAGACCTCACATTTAGTCTTCCAACTCCCAGGAGAGTACTCTGTTTCATTGCTCATGGCTACTTCCTTCATGCGCCTTAATGAGTGCTTTCTTTATTTGGTGTTATGGACTGACGCTTATGCCTCCCCCCACCAAATTCATATGTTGAGGCTCTAACCCCCAAAATGTTGATATTTGGATATGGGGCTTTTGGGAGGTAATCGGGGTTAGATGAGGTCATGAGGTTAGGGCCCTGATCTGAAGGGGTTAGTGCCCTTATGAGAAGAGACACCCGAGAGCATTCTCTCTCCATGTATATGCAGCAAGGAAAGGCCATGTTGAGCACACAGTGAGATGGTGGCTGCCTGCAAGCCAGGAGGAGGCTCAGAATGAAATCTACATTGCTGGCACCTTGATCTTACCTCATCACCTCCAGAACTGTGAGAAATAAATTTATATTGTTAAAGCCATCCAGTCTGTGGTATTTTGTTATGGTAGCCCAAGCAGACTAATAGATCTGGCAGCAAAGAATCACCCTAGAATCACATATGGGCCCCATACCAAGCCAGCCGAATCATAATTTCTCAGGGGGTGATAGAGTCTGGTGCTCAACATATCTAAATCTCTGGGAAAGTATGATTTAAAAACCTGCCTAGATGGGGATGCAATTGTCTATACTGAATATTTCTGAGAATGAAAGGGAGTGTGATTAATAACTATACCATTACAACAGATGCAAACTGATATGTATGTCACCTTGATCTTGGGTGATCCTGAAGCACCCCCTTGCTCCCAGTTGCTGACGATCACTGAAGCTTTGACCCTGGTTTTGAAATCAGAACAGAGTTCAAGTTCTGATCCCTTCTTGTATAAGCAGTAGGATCTTTTACTCTTGGGAAAAAAATGAATATGTGATTCTCTTTGCTCACCTGTGAAATGTGGGTGGTAATTTTCGTCCGTTTGTCTTTAGTACCTGAGTGGTTAAAACATTATAATAGAAATGAATGTTGATGTGAATGGGCCAATCTCATGTAAAGGGGAATCCTGAAGTTTTAAGGCAATAATGCAAGCAATAATAATGTGTGGATATAAATGTTAGTTTCTCTTCTCTTATGGCTTTAATATATAAAATTACAACTATCTCAAGCAACCTAATTTCTATTGTGCTGCTTTTGGACAGAAATCATTGTTAAAGTCAGTTTTTATAGTTGTAAGAAAACAAATGGTTTCCATAAAGTTTAGAAGTGACTCTCCTTCTGTCATGTAATGATGGCAAAGGGTGGCAGCTCAGATACGAGTATCCTTTCAAGTCTTCTTTCTGGTTCTACTGTTTTTCTAGAGGAGATGCCATGACTTTTCTAACAGCAAAACTGTCTATTATTCTCTTAAAACAATTAACACAAAAACTTTTGAATTCAGTGAAGGTCAGAGGATTAATAGGTTTTATCTGCAATGTGTTTGAGAAGATAATTAAGACTCCACATACAGCAGAGGAGACTGGGAATACAATATTTAGCTTTTCTCTACATGACCACTGTGAGCAAAAGTGAATAGAGAAAGACAAAGTGATTTGCCTCACTGACAGGAGGCAAATCCTTTTTAAAGGAAATAAAACTAAAAATACTTCTCTTTGACAGAAGATGCTTCCTTTATTTATTGAACAAATGTATTCAGCATCTGCTTTATTCTGGCATTATTCTAGGTTCTGCATATTCAGTATTGAACAAAACAGATATGGTCTCTATTCTTTTTTTTTTTTTCTTTTCTTTATTTAGCTTAGAGGCAACCTGATTAACAAAGAAATCACATTAAAAATTAATGAAAAGAACTTTAATTGTGGTCAACAAACGAGAAAAGGGAAATATTATTTGGTTCCCCAAAACATTATTTAACAAAACTGACTTAAACAGCCAACTTAAATATTGACATGAAAACAAGCGTGTTATTTAAAGTCATCATAACGAGAAGAAATCCATTTCCCTGTAATTATTTTATATTCATTTACTACAATATTCTTCTTCCAGTTAAAAGAGAGGAAATAACAGAGACCTCAAAATTCTCTGGGGAACATTATCTGCTAAAATAATGTTTTAGCAGATATGGTTTTTTTGTCTTGCTCTGAACCTTGGTTGCCATACAGTGTGTCATTTTCCTTTATAGTGTTTTGAATGGCTATCTTCTCTGAATACATCATGTCGGGTCAGGTCCCCCCTTATCTCTCACCAGAACTATTTTAATAGATTTGAACTCCATATTATTTATTAAGATCGTTTTCCAACTAGTATTTCTCTTGGTCTTTCCCACCTAGCAGGTTAATATTTGTATGTTATGTATACACACATTTATACACACACACACATACATCATCATGTCAATCCCTTGTTTTTACACTTTCAGTGGCTCTCCATTATCTGCCAAATGAAGTGTAAGTTAGGTATGCCCTCAAAGCTAATAATCAGCTCCCTTTTTCATCAGTACCTGGCTTCCCAATTTTACTTCCCTTTCTTCCCTAGTCTGCTCTCTCTCCATGCTTTATATGGACTTTTCTCCATCTTCTTTCGACCTAACCTATATTGCCCCTTTCAGGGGAACTCAGCCACCAGAGGGAAACATAACCCAGTTCTGCCCACACATCTAGCATGTGACCCAAGTTTTGCCAATCAGTATATTCCCTGGGAATTTTGAGTTACATGATTTTCCTTGGGATTCAGTGTTTAAAGGCAATATAAGCCTTAAGCTTACAAAAAATAATCTTGCAACAAGGTGTAGAGAGATTACATGAGACTATAGGTAAGCAATAAGTTGCTGAGAGATGGGAAAAAAGAGATCAAGAGAGAAAGCCATGATAATATCCTTTATTCCTCCCCTTGGACTCCCAAGGAAAGTAATCCAATAAATTATAAACTAGTTTGAATTGAACTCATCATGATGAATCAGAATTAAAATATTCCTCACAAAATAGTGGGTACTCCAAATATTCTTAAAATAATTCAAGTCCCCATGATCTTCACATGAAGAATGTAATGGCAAATCATTATTGCTCACAGTTTACACAGGAGTAATTTAAGATAAAATAGTTGAATAAAATTGTGCAAGGTTATGTAACAAAACTTAGACCTAACAAAAGAAGCATTTGATGTTTTCAGTACTTACTTCCTAAGGCTAAATTCTAGATTACAAACCCCTCTAATTTCCTCTGTTTACCTCAATAATGCCAGTCATCATAGGTTTTAACACCTCCTGGATCTATAATAGATAGTGCAAATTATAACAGAGAAGATATGTGTTTTCAAGGGGCTGCCAGGAAAAAAAAATAGCAAAAAGACATAACAGGAATAAAGTACAGATTATTATGTAACAGAAAGGATAGTGAGCTCTTTCTAACTGCAGTTACTAGAGAAGCTAATAAATGTAAAAGCATTATGGGATGTTGTATTATCTCTAATTTGTCTTGGGCTGACTCACTGTGTTTATTAATAGTTTGGAGAGAGAAACATGTTGTTAATTTTATACTCCAGCTATAAAATGACATCTTTTCAAATTGAAAATCAAAAAGAAAGGCAGGTTTAAACTCAGAATAAAATTAAAAGAATCATTTGGGTTTGTTTTCTATTTTATTTATAAAATAAAACAAATGAGAGTCACCCCTACTTTTAAAAAGAAACAATTTTAATTACATTAACATGATGTTTTCTGGCAAGCAAGTGCTGAATAGACAAATATAGTTTCCTTTCTAAGTCTGGTTAAGTATATACGTATTGTTTTCCACTCTCTAAAGCAGACTACCATAAACAAGCACCTAAGAAATATCAGAGAAAAATTATTTTCCTCTTATAAGAATTCATGCAGCAACCTGAGATCCATCAAACACAAAATCCTTGACACAATTTATCTACCTGCTTGATTTGATAGCTTTTATAATGCTATACCTATTCTAAATCTGTATGGAAATTTCATTTGGTAATGAAAATATAGGTTGGAAATAACAGAATCCCAGCATAAACTAACTCGGACAAACAGAGGAATTAACTAAATGATATAACCTAATGGCAGGAGGTCAGGGGATGGTAGTTTCCAGGGACACGTGGATCATAGGGTTGAAATACCATTAAAATTCTACCTTCATCCTTTGCTTCTATGTGTCAGCATTATTGTCAAGATTGGCTGTCACAACAAGGGTGTAAACATAACCAATGACACTTCCTGGACTCACATTACCTAATCTGACCACCTTAAAAGAAGAGACCATCTTTCTTTTGTCCTTTGTAAAATGTCCATGGACAAGACTCTGGTTCAGCTTGGATCATGCATCCACACTCACGGGTAGAGTGGCAGGTACATCAGTGATGATGATTTGAACCCTCATTTGAGCTATGTGATCTAAATTAAAGAGGAGAATCATTCACCAAATGAGCGGGGTGAGAAGAAAAGGTTTATAATCGTGGCTTTTTTCATCTGCATTATATTTTTACAGGCTCTCTACAAGTAAGGAAGAATAACTCATACATTAATTGGCTTTCTGTCTGTGATTGTATTAAAACCACTTGCTAGCTAAAAGACATCACATGTTGAGTGTAGCTGTCTTTTTGATAAAAACTTGAGTGAAGCTAAAATTCAATTGAAACCACAAATTAAAATTTGCACGTACTTGTAAAACCCAAATGCTGAAACTACTGGAAATGAAAGAAATTTATTCAAGAAACAAATGATTAGAAATGGCAAGAACATGTGGTTAGAACCTCAAGTTAATGACCTTGCTGCACAAAAGGGCTGCCCTGGAATTATCAGCAGCCATCAGTTCATGAAGCCTTTTACAGCATTGTGGAGACTTTAGATTTTACTCTGAGTGAGATGGAAGCCTCAATAAAGGTTGAAGCAGAGGGAGGTATGATCTCCATTGGCTTGGGTGCCTCAACAGCTATAATGAGTTCAGCCCCCTTTTACCATGTAGTATGAACAAGAAATAACTTTGTCAAAGTTGCTGAAATTTTTAGGTTTTCTGTTGTTGTTGTTATTGTTGTTGTTGTTACAGTATGACCTTGCCTACAGAAATAAGAGATGATGGTAACTGAATGAGCGTAGTTCTTAAAGATAGTGAGAAAGGGCCCTCTATGTCAAAGGTGAAGGTGACAGGATTTAATAATAGGTTGAGGAAGAGAAATAAAGGAGTCACTAGTGATTAGAGACATTTGTGCCTAAGCAGAAAAAAGAATGATATGATAATTTATTGATAAGAGGAAGAGAGCTGAGTGTAGGGAACACATTCTAGGGTATGTGTATATGAAAATTTGAGTTTGTTTTTTATAAACCGTATTAATTTGGGGATGTCTAATAGATATTTAAATGGAGATGTGGAATAGGAAAGTGGATCGATGAGTGTAGAGTTTAGGGAGAGATCAGAACTGGAGACATACATTGGAGACTCATTATCTTAAAGATGGTATCAAAACCATGGGACTGTACGAGGTTACATAGGAAGTGAATACAGAGAAAGAGACATAGGATTGAGCCCTGGATTGCTTCCATTTTCAGATGCCAGAAAGAAAGGGAGGAAACAAGCAAAAAAGACCAAGAAAGAGTGACCAGAATATTAAAAGGAGAAAGTATTGTCCAAGAGGCTGAGTAAAGAAAGAGGGATCAACTGTCAAATGCTCTTGAGTACTGAGAATTCACATTTGGATGTGGTATTGTGGAGGTCAGTAGCGCCCTTGACAAGAATTGTGTGGGTTCAAAAGCCTAAATACAGTGAGTACATGAAAGACTGGAAGAAGAGTGTAGAAAACCCATAAAGAGTTTAGCTCCAAAGGGGATTTGAGAAATGGGACAATAATCTGAGACGAACTGCCATCAACAACAGGACGTGTGTTTTAATGTATAAGAGATGTTATAGCACGTTGTAGGCTACTGGGAATGACCAGTAGAAGAAGTCAAAATGAATTTGCAGAGGAAAGAATTGCTGGAGAAACATTCCTGAGTTAGCAGATGGAAATAGCATATTGTGCACAAGTGAAAAAATTGTTTCTGTAAGTATGAACATTTTAATGTATTGTATTGTATTGTATTGTATTGTATTGTATTGTATTGTATTGTATTGTATTGTATTCAGCCAAGAAGGCAGAGGCCATAAGGAGATGAATGAAGAATGTCAGTGGATTCCATGGTCAGAGCTCATGAGATCTGTCTTCTAATTTTTATTTTCTAAGGGAACAAGGAAGCAAGGTATTCAGCTGATAGAGAAGAAGGGTGAAAAGGTGAAGAACAATTGTAAAAAGGGGAACAGGGAAATAGTAGCCTCAGAATGGAGACAGTGAACTCTTCGGTTTCTATTCCTAAAAAGTTATAGAATCACTTGGCAGCACCAGTTCAAAAGACTCTATTTACTTGAAAAATGTCCACCAAGGCACTGCATATGAGGAATAGTGGAGCAATAATAACAAGTAATATAAATTCCTAGTAATATAAATATAAATGTAAATTTAGTGAATATACTTATTTTTAGGGAGAAGAGGGCCCATTTCATCTATTCTTTGATAAACTTATTTCACATGTTCAATGCCATGTTTGTTTTTTTTGGTTTTTTTTTTATTTGTTCTTTGATTTGTATAACTTGAGTATCTACCCACCTCTACATCACCACAGTATCTTTCAGGACAATTATTTTTATCTGCCTCTGCTTCTGATGTATTTTAGCATTAGCTTTTTCATTCGTTCATCTTTTTGACTTTATGTTCTAAGATTAATACAGCTAACAGGATTATAATTGACTAAGATAATTGCTCCACTTTTTTCCTGAAACTGAAATCATCTCTGGAAAAAAAAAAAGCTTCTTTTGATTACAGAAGTATTATATATGCTCCTCCATGCCTCCTTCATAAGTAAAAGACAAACTTCCTAAAACATAATCACAATTCTTATTTTCCAGCCTGAAAACTTTTGCTGTCTGAAAGCTTTTTTCCCTGACTTTTGCATCATAAGTAATTGTTGTACTGTCTCTTCTACTTTAAGCTCATTGTCATTGGAGTTTTACTTCTGAGATGTTTCAAGATATTTCTTTACCCTGAGGGCAATTAATCATTTTTCAATATATGTTATATATTTTATTTCCTTTTCTCATAGTGTCCTGGGTTTATTCAGACATTAATAAAACATGCTCTGATTAGATTCAGAATAATGTTTTATGCTACAGTAGATACACAGTAGAAAGAGTGTGAATTTAGGTTATATACAATTAAAGACAGTGAACATTTACTCTGGAATCAACTCTTGACGAGTCTTTTTTTTTTTTTTTTAATAATCAGCTAGGAGTTTGACAAATGGCCAAATTAAAATCACAATAATAAAAAGACTTCATTTCAAAAGTTAATCCAGACATCAGTTTCATTTAGCCTGATATTTAATTTTGGAAAAATACAGTCTTATAAGTCTCCTTAAATTTAATATAATTATTCTTCTTACAGGATTAAATCTCAGAGAGATACCCACTCTTCTGCTTGAACACTTGGAATGGTAGACTTCACTGACTGAAAAGATTCCCTGTATAATCTTCACCATTCCACAGTGTCTTTTAATTTCAACTATTGAGTCCCAACCCTCAGGGATAATAAAGAGTAAGTACACCTAAATAAGAGGGCACATCAAAGTTATAAACATGTTGATACCCACCCTGGTTTCTCATTTCCATATTAAATATCTACATTTCCAAAGTACTCCCTTCTGAATATAATCTGGTTTATTTTAAAAAATCTTTGCTTAAATTAAAGACTCATCCAAGTGAGATTCTAAAACTACAAGGTATAGTGGAAAGATTTCACTCTTTACTCTAGACCATAATATTTTGATTAATGAAATCTTCAATTTCATTTGCTTTTGGGGGGGCCTATATTATATTACATTATCCTATGTTGAGTTGCTTTTCTAAAATACTTAAGTATTTTCACCATGGATGGTAGCTAAAAAAGTTGTCCCTTATACTATTCTGTAAATAAATTTTTAAAAAATGACTTCTTGAAAAGAACTCTTACGTTGTTGGATTTTTTTCCCATGTAGTAACAATTCCATTTTATTGTGGTTTCATTATACTAATTTAACTTTGAGGGAATCAACTTCACCCTTCCAATTTCAGTCCAAATATCTTGGACAAAGTTTATTTAATTGTTCTGCTTAAAAGATAGGACCTATGGCCTAAGCTAAGACAATCAGATTATTCCCTTACTCTCACCACAAACGTTAGCTCAGGAACCAGTCCACAAGGACCAATATGACTCAATTCAGGTTTTCTGTTTGAGCTCTCAGGAAGGCAATCTATTCTTTTTCTCATAGGACATGAATAAGAGAGGATGTAGGGCAGGCAGTATCTGATATGGCCAATTTGCAATCACATGGGCCAATATCAAGGAAACAGAGTCTAAAAGTGAGGAGAGATAAATCTCATCCTAATGATATCATTGGACCCCTGGGTCAAGATGAACTCGAAGACACTTTACTCTAGAACTGTATTTGGATAAACCAATAAATTCTTTATTTTAGATGGTCTGCCACTTGTGAAAGCAAGTATCTTCAGTGATAAAGCACTGTTAAAATTTTATGAGTTCCAGTTTCCAGCCTGTTTAAAACTATGTTAAATGCATCTAGGTCAAATACCTTATTACATAAGTCTGTAGCATCCCTGTTCTAAATCTCTAACGGATACCAATCTACCAAGAGAGACACAATTTCTATACTCATTCTGTGATCTTAGTGTGAGTCCTTGTACGTGCTCTATTGTGATAGTGGACATGGTATATTATAAATGTCTATTTGCCTCTTTTCTAAGGTCTTTGAGAGCAAGTGCCATGTCTTTTATACTGACCTATCTCCAATATTTAGCAGATTTACTTGCAAATGTTATGCACTTATTAAATATTTGTTGAGTGAAAGAAGGAAGGAAAGCATAATTTCTACAAGAAAAAAGAGAATCAGACTTATAGTATATCTTCTTTATTTCCTCCTTTCTTATCCCTGTCTGCAATATGATCTCAAAGGAATTAGGAAAAAAAGAAAAGACAAGAAAAGAAAAGAAAAGAAAAGAAAAAGACACTAAGGCAATCTACAATCGGCGTTTCCTAGAGTTGGAAAAAAAAGTTTGCAGGTTGCTAAAGACAGCGAGCTTTATTTGGTGAACTTCTTACTGTCTTTGCTCCAGCACTAACTGGTAAGCATGGCCAAGATACTTAACTGCTCCAATCCTGAGTTTCCCTTTCTATAAAATGGGCATTTAATACCTACCTCAAGGGTTGTTGTAAGTATTAAATGAGAATACAGTGAATAAATTTAACTGTTATTACTATTACTTTAAAATATCTTGATAAAAAGAATTCATATTGGCACAATTTGCTAAATCATTTTTAAAATATTCTTTTGGAATCCCAGGAGAGGCTGGAATTGAAGGAGATATTATTTGGAAATTTTTTAAGCTTTACTTTTACTGAAAGAAAAATCTTGTAGGCTTTTAGGATACATACTACCAAAAAATTACTGGATATTTTGCTTCTATATGCTTAAATGTATATCTCAGGCCACAAGGGAAACTCAGGCTATGTAATTCCCCAATAAATTGGTCAAAATCCTCCCATATATTAAAATTAAAAAAAAAGAAAAACTTATTTCTAATATCTCACTTCCTGTACCACTCTGTGTAATCTTCTCATTAAAATTTAATTTATGGTGTTTGCAAGAGACCAGTTTGTTTTAATGTTAAATTATTTTGTTTCTTATTTTTTTCAGAAAATACTTCATTCTGAATATAAACTGCAATTAAAATAATTTATCTAATATGGGTACAGGAAATACTTAAATATCATTATGGATGCATACAGGGAAGAAATAGTCATAGTCTATTTACTCATTCTTCCTCGTATGTATTTCAATCCTCCTTGTTGAAACTATTTCACAAATCATAATACAACTACCTCATACTCAAGTATGAGGGCTGATTTTGTTTCTGTCTTCAGTGAGAGGGGGGTCTGGATTCTCCATAATAAGCATTAAAAAGCCTATTAAAGGGCTTCCCTGGTGGCGCAGTGGTTGAGAATCTGCCTGCTAATGCAGGAGACACGGGTTCGAGCCCTGGTCTGGGAAGATCCCACATGCGACGGAGCAGCTGGGCCCGTGAGCCACAGCTGGTGAGCCTGCGCGTCTGGAGCCTGTGCCCCGCAACGGGAGGGGCCGCGATAGTGAAAGGCCCGCGCACCGCGATGAAGAGTGGCCCCCACTTGCCGCAAATAGAGAAAGCCCTCGCACGAACCGAAGACCCAGCACAGCCAAAAATAAATAAATAAATAAATAAATAAATAAATAAAATTAAAAAAAAAAAAAAAAAGCCTATTAAAATAGTCACTTTGTATACTGGTTTACTTTTTCCAGGCCTGAATAATTTTTAATATGAACATTTTCCCTTTCTGAATTTTAAAATTCTTTTTTAAACCAAAATGTCTTTATGTCCTTTCTGCATTGAGCCAAAACACACTTTTGCATTGTTCAAACCCAAAGCTAGAACATGGGGGATTATCTCAGAGATCCCACAGCACATTATGACATTAAATCCCTCTTACTATCTCTGAAGCATTTTAGCTTCTATCTGGCTAATCCAGATGTGATATAAGAGGTAATCAAGGATCACAGTAAGTAACAAGTCAGCCGACTTTCCTGTATTGTTTCATTACAAAATCTCTTACCCTCAAAAGAATAAGCAACTATTGTCTTACATGATTTCTATGATTACAAAACACTTGAAAATGGATTCTCTTGCCTTCAAAGAAATTCAAGCACTGTAAATGTTTTTAATATAGTCAAGCTGCCATCATCTGAACTCAGACTTGCAATCTAGTCTGTCTGGGAACTAAAAGCTAACTTGAAAGTAATCTACCGTTGCCCTGTAATTTTGGAGCACCCCGAAATCAAGGCTTGGAATTACTAATTAGATCAGGTCCTATTTATGCCAAATTCCCGATTATTTACCTGTTGAACAATTTTTAAAATAATTTCATCTAGAATATGCATTAATATAATTGCCCAATATCACTAAAAAGTGATACATTGCCCCAAGACTCCTTTATTAACAAACATCCTGAACATAATCTGACTAAGGAAGCAAAGAAAGTACAATACCTTTTTTCTTTACGTCCATGGCAGTTTCCTTCTCAGTTTTCGTTTTGACATCTTCTTTTTCTGGTAGTAAAATGAGAAAATTATAAACATCTGTTTAATTATCATATATTTCAGGGCACATTTTACTGTCATTAACATCCAATTCATCTTGTATAGAGTGATTCTACATACAGAGTCATAGTCATGTCAAATATGAGTGAACTAGCACCTCTGTAACAGAACAGTGGTTTTGGTGTGCTATACCTTCAGGGAAGGAGGAAATTTTTGCTAAGGTCAAAAAAAAAAAAAAATTTTTTTTTCATGACAGTATGAACATTAGATGGCATTGTTAATTATGATATAATTCAATAGTTTTTCTAAAGGATATTAAAAGGAATATATTGAATGTTCGCTGGGCTATCAGGCCACTGCAAGCATGTCAGAAGCTGAGAAATCTCTTGGGCTCATTTGGGACTTCAGATGCGCTATTTGAAAATAACCATTCAAAAAAGAACAAAACATAGCAAACCAATTAACTACTTTCTTTCCCATACATTCAATAATTTTCTCTTTTGATAGACAATTTTATTAAACTAAATTAATTGGATAGTAATCTTCATATTCATATATGTAATCAAGTAAAGTAGTGAAGTAGAATTGAGCACCACTCCTAAGAAAGAAAAAAAATAATCAGTAACAAATTTTAAAAGTGTTTAGGCTTGAATTTTCTTTTAAAAATTTATCAATCTCTACCTTTTTTGGAATATTTATATTTGTTTGTTAGTAACAATGACAATAAAATTGTCAAGGGGATTTCTTTCCTAGAAAACAGTAGCTTTACCAGTAATATTACAAATGGATACTAATTAATTTATGTGTTAGCTTTTAAATTCCTTACCTTTCTTTTTTGTTTCGGAAGTCACTTTATTCTCAGCTTTCTTCTTTTCTTCTTCTTTTTCTAGAGAAGAAATTTAAAATATTTCCTTTAGGAAAATTTAGTACAAAAGGAAAATGAAGTTTTGAATGAAGGATTACCATTAAAGTCAATTCTGCCTCCAGATAGTTTTGTGACTTTGAGCAAGTGATTTAATCTCACTAAGCCTTATTATCTTCATTTGTAAAGTAACAGTACTTCCTTCAAAGTTACATAATGTTTTCAAAGCATTCTGCAGAGTGCCTGGCTCACAGTAAGTGCATAAAATTGTGGGTTGCTAATACTGTTTACAAAAAATGAACAAGATAGTTCGAGCTTTCTGAACCAAACAATTGTTTGTCTAGTGCCTAAAGTAAGATATTAATATTGAAAATTAAAATATAATTTCTGAGAAAAAATGCTGCAGGTAAGCTAAAAGAATTATTTTTTGTTTTCTTTTCATATGTTCAGTTTCATTAGAAATAATACATTAGGCCATTAACAATATCTATTTTGATTTAACTGTTTTTCAGATCTGCCTCTTGTCAACAGACATTTGGATTCTGGTGACATTTACCTGGCACCATATTGGGGACATAACTTCCACTGCCCTTTCTGAGTGGCCGTATCAACCAGCGTGCTCAGACTATATTTGCACCCAGAGGTTGCTGTTAAGTCTGGATGACACATAGAACAGTTTGACAGTTTGTGGTACCTCTAGACTTCTTTATGGAAGATTGCTGTTTCAGAGATCTAAGAAACCCTTGGTCTGAGAGGCAGAGGGAACCTCAAATGCTGCCCAGCAATAGCCATGTAACAACTAGACAGCCCCGGACATTTTTCTGGTAAGTGTTCTCATTTTAAATAACAAAGTCACGTAGAAGTACACAGTTGTTGAAATGGAATATTCAGTACTGTTAGGTTTGAGGCAGCTATAAGCACAGTTAATGTTGGAAATTGACTGATTTTTATCTTCCGTTAGTAATGCGATTTACCTTATATTTGAAATACTTTTCTCTTTGTCATTTGTCTCTCCAACTCAAGTATAAATGCCAGGCATTCAAAGATGTTCATTACCCAGAACTATTATGAAATTGTCACTATGCTGAAGAAATTCAATGTGTATTTCTAGTATCAATGCTTAAGTTGCCTACTAACAACAGCATCTTATTAAATATAGGAATTAATTCATTCCCTTAGGTATAGAGATTTTTTTACCTACGAGATCAAAGCCAACACTTTCTTTCAGTGTCAGAAGTATAATTTACAAAGAACCTCTTTTCATGACTCCTAGAGATAAGTTAGTGTTGTAGGGAGAAATATATTCACAGTCTGTCCAAATGTGTCTACAGCGTACCTTTACAGCTCATCCAGTCAGAAGTAGAAAGTCAATAAGTCAGATTTTGATAGTTCTAGAGTTAGAAATAGACCAATGGAATTCTACTTTGCCTTTTCCTAAAGGTTTATACATATTAAATACGCAAAACATCTTTAAAATTCTGAATAAAGGTACTTTTGATTTAAGTATCATTACTTTCAGCTTCTCTGAGAGAAATTTTATGTAGCAAGGACTTTTCATTCTTATCTAAATAAATGCATATGCCAGACAGTTGAATTGGCATTTGCTAAACATCACCATCTGATGTCATGTGCTAGGAAAGGAGTTAATTAAAATACAGATTAATTGTAAATATTTCTTAGCCTGTATTAAAAATCAATGCCATAGTCACGATAAGATCACAACTTAGTATTCGAGTCTCTAAGTTTCATAATGTAGATGAATAAATATTTCATTTAAAAGTTCGTGCCAATTAGTTAATCTTGTATTAAACTTCAAAAGGAAAGTAGGTATTTGAGGCCAGAAGATGGAAGACATTCTTTTCATTTTTTTAAAAGAGAATTGTCTTGTGTAATAAATTCTACCCTTTATATTAATATAGCTGGGACTTTATTGTGGTGATACAGTATTCTTGCCTTAGTTCAGATTGATTAATGCTTCCATTATACACTCTGTCTGTGATTATGGCCATACACTGAAAGAGTCATGAATAAGAACAGAAATCCACAAAAAGCAGGTATAAATAATGTACTTTAATAACACTTTTATGAATTAGACTTTTAAGCTGTCGTTATGGGACTTACTTTATTCGTGGTTAATTCATTTTAAAACATCAACTTCTGAAGATTCATGCATTTCTTCAAGCACGACTGTCTGTTCTTTAGGTGATTTGGCAGCAGTGAAATTAAGCTTTTCATTTATAAAAGGCACAACAATTTAATTATATCCTACTGGGATATAAAAGTAACCCATGTTTCTTATATGAAAACTCTCCTTCCCTTGACTTTTTTCTCCTTCAACAGTCAACAATACTCCTCCCTTTCCACTTGACTGTGCACCCACATATCCAATTTCCTCCTCAGACTCTCCTCCAATTTGTTTGCTGTTTTGTTAGTAACGGCTAGAGAAGAGTTAGGACATTTTATATCATTGACTTTCAGAGAGTTCGCAATTAAGTGTGTCTATAGAGTGTGAACTTTTCAGCATACTGCCTTTCTCTGAGAAAAGTGTCATAAGCCCGGAAGTGACGGCTCTATCTGGCAGGGATCACAGGAAAGACTGGCTGAGAGAGAAATCCTCTCCACAATGAGCAGCTCTGAGCCACAAACATGTTATTAGCTTCTGCATAAATTAACATCGGATGAAAGAAAAATTAAATGACTTACTTTTTACTTTCTAAGCCTTACAATGGGCTTTTCTCTTGCTTTTAAATGTTTTTATGCCATCTCAAAGCCAGAGAATCCACAATAGTTAATTATAATTGTAAAGCTTTTGAAGATGCCTGTTCCTAGCAAACCGAGCAAACAAATGCAAATGCTTCATTTTCATCTTATGTTTGTTCCTCCCCTTTTTGCCTTTCTAGTGTAGAGATTATCCAAAATTTACATGCTTTTCTTCTAACTCTCTCTGGCCAGGGTTGATGTATTCTTGGTCCCAGTCAGGTTTCCTTCATAACAACGCATTCTAGCACACCTCGTCACTGTCACCTTGTTTGTAAAGAGTGGCAGAGGCTGGCCTGGAACCCCAGTCACAGTATGATCATGGAAAATTTCACATAAACAGATAAGTTCAATTACACAAATGATTATCAGAGTTCTCCATTGTTATCTACAGAGGGGAATGGAGCAAGAGAGAAAGCACTGGTGCTAGCATGGGTGACCTTGGTCTGAATTCTGTCTCTGACCCCTTCTGGTTGTGACATTGGCAATGTGCTGTGACACACTGAATTTCACTTACCTCTTTTTAAATGGACTAGTAAAATCTACCTTGCTGGCTTATTGTGAAGAAACTGAGCAATAGTGCCTGGACCAAAGTGGATGTTCAAAAAAAATAATGATAGCAATAACTAGCTATTACTATATTTTAGAAACAATCAAAATCTGCCTACATATACTCTTCAGTAATTTTTCTAAGTGTGACATTTATTGATCTGAGTAAATGCACATTAAGTCTTATTTTTCTGTGTTGAGGGAGGCTATATCAGGAATATTTTATATTGTGAAACTTTAAGAAAAAAATACTCAAGTAGGAATTAACATGCTTATGAAGGGGCACTGTGCTGGAATGAAGTGGATTCCAGTTTCAGTTTTGCTATAATTAGTAGTTTTTGCCTAATGCAACTAACTGTAAGGGAATCTTCTGCCTTCAACCACAAACGTCAGGGGAATGAGTAGAATGTAGTTAAGTCCCTCTTCACCTGTCTATTCCTTTATTCCCCAAATGAAGTATTTATTTCCTAATTTTTCTGAGAACAGTTAACGTAAAAAGCTTTAAATCTGTAAATAGCTGTGGTACATTCTCTGGCTTTGCTATGGCTTAAAAAATTTTAAAGCTAGAGAAAAGTCCATTTTTAAGCCTTAAAAATGAATATGTTTATATGCATATGTATGCATGAATATATGAATACGTATATATGTGTATATAATGTCAGGTGATAATAAGGGTCAGAAAAAAATAAAGCTTGGTTTAGAGGATTAGAGCACGCGGGAGCGGATCAGAAGTGGCCTTTTCTTTTAAGGTGGAATGGGGTAAGCCTTTCTGAATGAGCACCATCTGAAAAGATTCTTGAAAAAAAGTAGAAGAGTTTTGGCTATTGAGGAGAAGACTTCTCCTGCAGAGGAAAAATATCTGCCAAGACCTTGAAAGAGAAGCGTTCGAGCTATATTCAAAGAAGAGCACGGAGACCAGAGTGGCTGGAGCAGAGGATGGAGAAGAGGGGTGGCCAGTGATGTAGCAGGGCCCGATCACACAAAATCTTGTTCATGATATGAATCTTCCATTTTATTGTGCATAAGGTAGGAGGCTGCTGAGAGGTTTCAAGCAGAGTAATTATATCGTGATAAATTATGTTTTAAGAGGAACTTTGGCTGTTGCGGACTGGTTGGAGCCAAGTACCCCACTGGATTTTGTGATCACACTGCGATGAAGAAGACTAAGAAAGTAAAAGGATTCAATACAAATATCCTTCTTCATGTTTTCCTCTTTTTTCCAAAAATGTCCTCTAAATTTTATTTGGGACTCTTGAAAGAATGTAACATTATAGAAACATGGTGGGAGTACCTCACTTTACATTGTGCTTAGGTTGCTATAACAGCAAAGCTCTTCAAGGACTTCACTTGAGTTATCTGGCATAACTAAACTGGTTTTTCAGAACCTGAATCCAGTCTTTGCCTTGACTTTTCCTTTAGTGAATGCTGAATTATTCTTCGAAGTCAGCTCTTCTCATTATCAGCTACTAACAACAAAAAATTCACAACCAGAACTTGTATAGCATCTTCTACTGACTACCCAGAGACTTTGACATAAACAATTTATTCACTTAATCAACACATGTTTATTTAACCTTATGTCAAACCCTTTGCCAGGGTCTAGAGTTTTAAACTATTCCTTCCAGGAATTTTAGGTATGAGACTAAGAAGGGATAAAGTTTACAATTACAATATGGACTTAGGGACAATAAAGTCGGAATCTAAGGGAGACAGCAGAGGCCCAAACCCAAGAGCAAAAAGTGTGAAAGCTGCTCCAGGGAAAAATGGTATATGAATTCTGAACTGAGTATGGCAAGTGTTACTATCAATGCCGGCTGGAGGGACTGAGGTGCCTGCAGAGTGCCCAGTCCTGTCCTGCAGATAAAGGCTGACAACTCTTAGTGATACAATACCATTCATGAAGTAAACGTCCCAAAGAACTCCAGAGCTAATCAGTGTAAATTCAAACTTTTTCAAGATACCAGACTACATACAGTTCTTTAAGTTTCAAAAAAGATTGTGGAGAAGTGATCTCAATAGTTATTTTATGTGATCAGAGCAAGGCAAAAAAAAAATGTATTAGTTTTGGTTTAATCACACTGATTTTAAGGTGATAGGAAATTATACTGTAATAGAATGCTATAACAGAATACAGCACATGACCTTACATGCATTAGCATATACTTAGTTCTCAGATAAAAGTCAACACATCCTTCAACCCATGAGAAAATGGGCTCAGGAAAGATGAGTAACTTGCCCAACTTCACAAATCACATAAGTGACAGAACAAGGATTTAAAACTAAGGATCACTGCAAACTCTGATCTTTCCCCTACAACATGGAATAAGAAGTTTGAGGTAGACTTATTCTAACAAAAAATTGCAAACAAACTGAGGCACAGACAGAAAAGTGCCAATTTCTACCCTCTCTTTGTGACACTTATCTTTCAGCTCTCTCACAGCCAAAGTTCTCTGATATAACGACAATTTTTTTCTGTTTCTGAATTTAGTATGCAAAAGGGAATGCAAAGAGAAAGATTATTTGATACATTTCAAATTGCAAAAAAAGTTTATGTTAATTAAACTTCATATTTAAAGTGGATAAGGTAGATTTCTCCCAAACCGTTCAAAAATGATAAAAGCTTTTTAGATAAGTGATTGCATTACTTTCGAATGGATTAAGTTTACATAAATGAAGGTGGCCACAGCTCTTCTTTTTCTTTCTGGTATTTATTTTTCCTCTCAGTGTTTTTACATTTCAGAAAGCAAATGCCCAATTAAAGTTTATTGACCTTTATGCTCAAGTGAGAAGCTCTCCATCCACACAACTCATCTCTGGATAGCTCCAAAGAGAGCATTTTGCATTTTCTTTTTTGTTTTTCTTGGATTTTTTCTTTTTTGGGTGCTGCAGCCATTTGGAGATTTTCTAAAAACTCTTCTAACCCTATTAAAATTTACTTTTTATGTAGAATCATTGTTTGCTCAAGATCTTTTATTGTAAACTTTTCTAATGCATCTTTCTACAAGGGTAAGGAAAATATAAATATAAGATTCATTTCTAATAGCTGTTCATTTTCAAAATCATATTATTTACATATAATTACTTTCTTCATATTTTTATCTATATGCTTTTTCTAAGTTTCTCTGTAGTTGGAAATGAATTGCAAAAGTACTTTGTTGCATTTAAAATGTCAAGAATGACTATAAACATCAGAAAATTGAGCCTTTCCTTTTTGTGACTAAATTATTGATATTTAGGGAAAAAGTTGGTTATCATTCAAAATCAAAATATACATTACTCTAAACTATCATTTCAAAGATATGGCTATTTTTATAACAGGTCTTTGAGAATTTAGGGCTTGAGTTACTAAACAAATTAGAAAGACTCAATTACCAAAAGTTACTGGTATATTGGGCACATTTATAAGTCTGATTCTTAATTGAAGCCTTTTATCTTAAAAATATGCCTAATAGATATCAATATTCATAAAGGAAATAAATGACCATTCAAAGAATACAACTTTTCTAGTTGTAATTGTTTTAATATATTGAATTCAGGTTTATTTCAAATGATGGACTACATAAATTTCCTCATCTTTCATAAATTATACCAAACCATTAACACAATTTTTGTCTTCTTCCTAGTATAAGGTCTATTCTAGTAGATTAAAAATTTTTACACAAAATTCTCACATAATTGAAACAAGTATCTGTCACTGTTTATTATGTGAACAAATGCCAAGACCCCTTACTCCATTTGGATAAAACAGATCTGGCTTTAAAGATGTAGCCACTTTTCTCATCAGTTCTAGAGAGGATCAATAATTTCACTGGGAATTCTAGTAAACTTATATAATAGAAAGAAACATTTAGGTCAAGCTGACACAAATAGCAAATAAATGTTTTATAAAGAAAAACTGGTACTTGTAAACTAGAGCTTTGGAGGGACCTGGTTCTTTCTTATAAAATACTTCATGAGAAAAGTTTGCTGGCACAAGAGGGTTCCAACTAGAATTTCATAACAAGAAAGCTATTAAAAATCACATTCATTCTTATTCACAAAACTTCTCATCCCTAACTTTCTCTTTTGTCAAAATATAGGGAAAAAAACCCCTAATCTTTAATACCAGCATGAAAGTTATGAAAGATCTCTTAAGAAGGAAGCTGGCTCTGATCAACAGAAAGCTCCTTACTTACCCTTCCCTGATTCTTGGATGTCATCCCTTGATCTCCAGAATAAAAAATTATTGCTACTAGACAGTCAAATCAGACAGACATCCCTCGCCATACTGTCAGATGTATAGGGGAAGAAAAACAAAACTTCTTTCTCTTATTATGGGAAAAAGCTAATGATTTCCCCAAAAACCATTTTTAATCAATAATGGGAGATCGAGACTATTATAACGAGAGAAAAGTTCTAAGTTTGGAGATGCAAGTTTCTAATGAAATATATTTAATGTCTACTAAAATGTATTTATATTTCATAATCTGTGGAATATATTTCTTTACATTTTCCTTTTTCTTGACACTTTTCCACCTATTTGTCTTTGTGTTTCTTTTCCCCCCCCCTAATTTCTCAACAGTCAGTTGTTAAGACTTACCTACTTTTCCATGATACTAAGCTGAATTACCCTTGTTCTAACATATTAACCCCAACAGAGCTGTGTTACCTCATGCCTAGCTCTGCACAGTGCTGCAATCAAAAGAAATGAGAGTCTAAAATTCCAGTGAGGTTTGAAGATAAGTTTAAGTCTTTTTTGAAGTCTCTCAAATAGCTAATGTTGTATGACCCAAAGCAAAATGTTCTAAAGGTTCTCTCCTTACTGGAGCTTCCCAATCCATCACAGCATTTCCTCCCAAAAGCTTCTCTCTCCCAAGGGCACGCTAAAAACTTACTTCAGCCCATGCTGACTCTCCTATTCCCTTCTCTTGACCTTTTTTCTCACTGTCTAAATCTTATATTTTCTTCTGGGTAATAACCCTTCCTATTCAAACATGAATTAATTAAATTATTTGAGCCCCTTCCAATTTTTTTGCTCACCCAGCATATCCTGAGTCCTGAGCAGAACATAAACACTCAGGAGCTGACCAGGCATACCTAGAATATTCCTTAGGCAATAAAGTGGAGGAGAAAAGCTGTGAATACTTACGTTAATATTTGTGTCCCCATCACACATGTAAGAAATAATTAAAAAAACACTTTTACAAATCACTGAAAGGTGAAAGTTAAATACAGTTTGTAGTTTAGTTACTAGTGTACCAAAGTTAATCTCTTAGTCTTGGTAGGTGAATCATGGTTGTATAAAATCCTAACATTAGAGGAAGCTTGCTGAAGAGTGTATTAGAACTCTGTATATTATCTTTACAACTCTTCTGTAAATCTAAAATTATTTGAAAATAAAAAAGTTCAAAAACAACAAAATATTGGAAACATTTCAAGACTCTAAAATAGAGGATTCATTTTTCCCCTAGAAGTAGTGATTAGCCCCTGTGTAACACAAAGGAAATGAAATAAATGTGTAGAGGGGAAAAATGAGTGAAATAAAAGCCTCAAGCATGATAAAATTGTGGAGATGGAACAAACTTTTGAGATCATTTATTTCAAAAAATATAACTTTACAGTTGAAGAAGCTGAGTCTCAGAGAGGTTAAGAAACTAATATGAACAACTGGATCTTTAGTTCAGAACTCCTGATTGCTACACCCTCATTTGTATGTGGCAGAGAGAAAATTTAGGGGCAGAAGTAGGTCACCATGATCTTCTAATTGACAAGCCTAAAGGTTTCTGGCCAGTTTTGTCTTATCCTTCTCCCTGGGGCTCCTGGCCCTGTTGTTCCCTTTCCTCCCTCATTATCTTTTCTTCCTTGGCTTTCTAGTCTGTCTTCTGATGATGTTTGTGATGGTTAATTTGACTAGGCCATAGTGACAGTCACTTGGTCAAAGACCTGTCTAGATGTTGCTATAAGGTATTTTTTAGATGTGATTAACATTTAAATCAGTAGACTCTGACTAAAGTAGATTACCAATCAGTTGAAGGCATTAAGAAAAAAGACTGAGGTCCTCTAAGGAAGAAGGAATTCTGCCTCTAGCCTGTCTCTGGACTTGAGAATAAAGTATCAACTCTTCCCTGAGTCTCCAGCCTCTGGCACGCCCTATAGACTTCAGACTTGCCAGCCCTCAAAATCGTATGATCATGTGAACCAATTCCTTAAAATAACTCTCTCTCTCTCTCTGCCCCCTCCTCCCCTCCCCACAGTATGTGTGTGCATGTGCGTGCGTGTATGTGTGTGTGTACATACATCATATTGGTTCTGTTCCTCTGGAGAACCCTGACTAAAACAATGTTGTTCCCCACATTTTCCTTCTTGGATGCACTAAACCTCACTCACACTTATGACTGACCTGCCATTCAGTTATATCCAAAACTAAGATTTGTATGATACAGGGTATTTTTAAGATCAATTGCTCCTTGGGAGCTCAATAAATATTACTGGGAAAAGAAATGTTTCTGTGACCACTGAGTTTAAAAAGAATTAAACAGTTTTCTGACAAGAATTTCATGGCTCTTTTAATTTAACATACTTGTGTACATTGTGACTGTCCAAAAAGAAAATATTATGTGGACCCAAAGTATTGTGTTATAAATTTTTTTCACTAAGAATATCATAGAACTAGAATTCCTCATAACATATTTCAGGAAATGCTATGCTCGGAATAAGCTTATGACTTCAGCCTCTGCATCTCTCTCATTTGTGAACTCCAGACTTCTATCTTCAGTTGTCTGCTGGAGATGACCACTTGTGTGAATCCCACTCAACACGCTGCCTGACATGTGGCAGAGTCTTCATTTTCTCTCCAGGTCCAATATCCACCCTGACCTTTATGGATTGTGTTAACCAAGGATTAACACAACCTCTGGATTCAGGTTAGTTTGGCCAATGGGAGCAACATCAAAAGATAATAGAGCAGGAAAAAAAGAGAAAGCTGGGCATTTATTCTCCAATTACCCACCCTGGCTCACTGAGAATATTATATATATCATTTTACAGATTGTTCATGATGTGTTCTTCTACTAAAGGACATAGTTTTGATTGGGCATCTCTCTCCTAGAGTTACAAGGTTTGGGGGTTTATAAACCACTCTATTCCCCTGCCTCCTCAGGCCTAGGGCTGGTAAAGGCTTCCTGCGTTGGCTAGCCTTGGGGTGCTTCACCATAACTCTGCTCAAACCTTTATAAATACTACATTCATTAAATACTCTTAATCACCCATTTTGAATGTTCCAGGGACCCTGATGCACCTAGCAAGTCTGAACTCATTATCATCTCCCCAAACCTGTTCTTATTCTTAAGTGCCATTCATTTATCCAGGTCAGATAAGACTTTAGCAATTATGCTCAGCCCTAACCTTTATTGCTAGTCTACGATAATGGAATAGACTGAGCCTGGGAGTGAGACACCTGGATTCCAATTTCAATTATACCACTGTTAGGACTGTGTTACCTTGGGCAATTTACTTGATTCCTCTGATCTTCTTTGTAAAATGATATAAATCATATTCACTGCTTGGAATTGTTTTGAGGGTTAAATATGATTGTTTAAAAGTCGCATAATTTTCCCCCATGAGCAGTAGCCTCCTAAGTTTTTCTTGTCTCCAAACCCCCAAGCCCCACCCCTCACCATCCACACTTTCTAGAGCTGACACAATGATCTAAAATGCAAATCTAATCATACTACCCCTCTGTTTAGTTGTTTTAGCAGGCTCATGCAGTCTGTGAGGAGGTGTAAATGATTCAGTTGTGTGTACAAAATTCTTTAGGATATGACTGGGGTCCTATATTAAGAAATATAGAGTTTCACGTTTACTGACTAATGTCATTAATGAGATTACCGTATTATCTTTACAGATACCAATAAAGAACTGACATAAAAATTAATGATTTACTATGTATACAAGAGAAATTTCCTGATTTAAAAAATGATAATGATAATAATAGTAGCTAATGGCTGAGTACCTAATTGTGCTAAGTTGCTATATACCTTGTTTCATTCACTCCTCATAGCAACTTTCTAAGTAAAATAGGTACTAAAAGTAGTATGGTTTACCTATATTATCAAAATTTATAACTAAAGGTCAATCCCATTAAAAATTGCCCAAGGATATGAGTTTATTTCACCTCAAAACAAAGAAAAATATTGCACTTCCCTAAAGTTCAAGATTAACTGTGTCATAGAGTTAATAGAATAAGAACCTGGGCCAAATTTCAACTTTATTATTTTATGCTTTTTGCTTCTCAAGATATGTCTCAATGAAGAGCTAAGACAATAAAGTTCTCAGTTTAATAGAATTGTAAATAAAACGTTACTAGCTCCTGTAGAACATCATCCTCGAATGCACCCTATGGTAAGAAATTATCTTATAATACGTTTCCTATATTGCTCCTTTCTCCTCTACACAAATCCTACCAACTTACTCTGTATGGCCCAATGCAAATCTTGTGATTTCACCTCATAGCCTTGCTTCACTCCTATCTCATCTCCCTCCTAACTTTTATAGCCCTTATTATCTGTACCATGCACTTTTGAACTTCAGAAAATAATGCTTCATAGTATTATCCATTTTATAGGGACAGGCTTGGTTGGCCCAAGTGTGACATCTCTATCTAAGCCATGGCCATACCTTCCTTATACATCTATGGTAGCTATTTAAACACTGTGCCAAGCCATGGAGTCTTCACTCTGCTCTTAATGCAGCTTACTACTAGTGCACCAGCCTGAAAAAAATAAGCTTGAAGTATCTGGGTGTGAAAGTAGAAAAGACCATTTAAGTTCAGTCCCCACAGTTGACAGGTGAAGAAGTGGAGGCCCTAAAAAGTCAATCGATTTGTCAAAGATAATACAACTGATTAGTGTCAAAGTTGCAATTGGAAGCTGGGATTTTAGTCTTCTCTCTGGAGTTCTCTTGCCCACTGTTGAGTGATGGCATTTATATTATTCACGACTGCAATACTAAGTTAGTACCAGTTACATGTTTATTCAAGAAGATGATAGGGTATACAGTATTCATTCACCTTAATTTTTTGGCTCCATTAATGCAAACTATATGTTTGTAATGGAATATCAAAAGGAATTTAAGTATAAGATATATACCCAATATGAGATCACATAACTTCTTCTTTCCACATCTTTGCCACAATAGATGAGCTGTGACCATTTTACATTAAATGTCCAGTAATCACATGTGGATGGAAGTCTTTAATTCTTCAGGGATCAACAACAACATAAAATGTGGTGTTTGGTAGTGGGGGAGGGGGTTGTGTTGACTAGGAGGAAAGAAAAAACAATTTTCCAGCGTTGTTGATTACAGAACAACAGAATGATATCCAGTAATCGTACTTGTACAAAGATTTAATGAAGCAGCTTTTTTGATGATTGGGGAGGGGATGGAAAATGTTGCCTGAAGCTGTCTTCTTTAATCACTGAGGACTCTCTCCCAGAGCAGTCAGGAACTAATCTCTCCTAAGAAATACAGTTCTGACAAACATTTGCTGATAAACGGGCTCTCACGCTAAGGGTTGAAACCACCTCTGATGTGAATATAATAAGGCACCATTTGATGAAGGGGGCGAGGTACTCACATAGTCTGTCTCATTTGTGGAATATATGGGTAACTATAGTGGCCTTTTGAACTTGCAAGCCTTTCAACACCAGTGAGAGCTCACAATAGACAGAAGAATTAATTTGTCACAAAATTTAACACTGTTGTGAAAGATCATAAGAATTACTATTATATTGAAGGTGGCTCTCTATTTAAGTTAGTTCCAGTTAAGTTATGTCCATAATCAAATGCAAATTGACAACAATGACCAAAATGATTGCCTGAGGTGGTCATTATACAAGATCTTTTCAATGTTATTGTAGCCAATTTCCCTGGCCAAACGCCAAACATATTCTAAAACATACAGTAGTAGGAGTCAAAAGAAAACAACTGATTTAATATACAATTAGTCTTTATATCCAAAGATTCAAAGCAATAGAATTTCATTATGGTGTACAAAGTGTCTGGTATGGGGAGAGGAGTGAAATTCTAGGAAGGCCAGACACAACTTCCAGGCATTAGATAAGTGACCCAAGATAAGAAGTGCACAGATACTTAACAGAATGAAGCCAGTGTTGTGAGAAACTTATTGTTTTAAGTGCTATGAAAGCACAAAGGAAGCTTTTAAGGGCTTCAGAGATGTGTAGAATGCTTTCACCCATAACAAGGGCCATGATTTTTTTTAGATTTCTGCTGATAAAATCCTAAATTGTTTCCAATCTCCTGTGAGCAAACTTAATAATCTAGTCTATATATAAGCCCTCCTTTTCTTTAAAACATTAAAATGCAAAATACGTTTAAGTTCCTACATTTTGACCTGTTATAACTGTATTCCTCAAATCAAAGAGCATAAGTTAGTGCCACATGTAAGTTCCTTTTTACATAATGCCATTTTCTTGCAACTTGGTCCTAAGGAAGTCCCAGACTAAAATAGTGCATCAAGGACTGTGCATAATCAGCCTCACTAAACACAGCTTGATTAATACTAAATATGTCCTAGTTCCTAATCAATTATGTTAATGAAGGCACAGGCAGCACATCTGCAAGCCCTGACAAAGCCCATGATCTCAGCATCGCCTGATAACGTGGACTCCTTGGGAAGCTGCTTAGTACCAGCAAACTCAGGGCAGACTGTGACTTTCTGCAGATAAAAAGTGCATACTACTAACAAAAGCCTTGTAATCCTGCAACATTGTTAGGTTATTTACTTAAACTGTAGTATTGGGCTCCAGGATGAAATGTCAAATAAAATTGCTCTTTAAATATAACAATAGAACCTAAGGGTCCCACTTAACAAATGACACATTCTTTTCCAAGTGACAGACTGATAGGCAAAACATTTGCTACAGGGTGGTTTATGAACCTCTTCCAGGAGGTAAACTAGAGTCAAACATTTGAATAATCTATCAAAATCTGCCTCAAATTGGGGAATTGGAGCTCCCTGATTTATGTCTGTCTCACAACAACAACGGAATTAAAATCTGATGAAACTTAAAGGTGACACTATTATTTATAGGCTATCTCTTGTTCTGTGAACATGTGGGCAGTGAGATGGTCACTTGTCAGTTTTTTGTCTAATTATCTCAAGTCACATAAGCTATTATAGTCCAAATGCCAAAAGAAATATAACTCTGATCTCTCCCTCTCTCTCTCGGACTATAAATTTTTTCCAAGTCATTTACTTACTAGCTAGATAAATGATACACGTCGGTAGTCAATAATGAGACTACTTAGAGTTTTTGTTGTTTTATTACCTTCAGTATAAGCTCAGTTATATGTGAGTTCAGTTAAGAAAAAATTTTTAAATATTTAACTCTTATCAATTATAAGCATGTACAGAAGATGATGCAAGTTGGGAATTTATGGTGTTGGAAAATCAGGTATCACAGAAATGAAAAAGGCAAAATCATTGATTACTGAAAAAGAAATATTTAAACAGCTTATTAAACTAAACAACTTAAATTATATGAGGCAAACATTTAAGCTGCTTTACTTATACAGTAACTAAGCTTAGAGGTTACCAAGTGCTATGGACTGAACTGTGTCCTTCCAAAATTCATATGTTGAAGCCCTAACCCCCATGTAACTGGATTAGAAGATGATTAAACTTAAATGAGATCATAAGGGTGGAGCCCCGATCCAACAGAACTGGTGTTCTGCTAAGAAGAGGAAGAGACACCAGAGTGCTCTCTCTGCTATGCGAGGACACAGCAAGAACGTGGCCATATACAAGCCAGGAAATGATCTCACTAGAACCTAATCATGTTGGCACCCTGAGCGGAGACTCCCAGCCTCCAGAACTGTAAGAAAATCAACTTCTGTTGTTTAAGCCATCCAGTCTGTAGTATTTTACTATGGCAGCCCTTGCAGACTAAGACACCAAGGTTGACCAGGAATTAAAGAAATTATTATGTTAAGAAGAAACTCTCTTTACATAATTGTCACACACATGAAGGAAGTCTGGACCCAAGTGAGTGAATGGGAGAAGGAGGGGTGAAAGTCAATGGAGACAGTGGGAAGCTCACCCTATCCAAGATGATCACATTCAAAAATCAATAAATAAAAGACCCGTGTGGGGCAAATAAATGTGTCTTTAGTTGAGCTGGATGGGAGACAAAAGTTTCAAACCTTGGACTATATCTGGACTGTTCTCTAAATATTCAAGAAGCATTGTTGATTTGGACTCTTGGAGTGAGACGTTACGTGAACTTTTCATTAAATCATGGTCTCTAATAACCAAACAAATTCTGTTCTTCAGATTGGTATTGACACAGTACTAACTTGCAGATTGTATGGGATTTTTATTTGAAATTTGCAACTACTAATTCATTCAATTTGTAGCTGACCAAATCAAAATATTTTACATACTATATAATAGGTTATTACAATTTACAAGTATAATGTAACCTTTCCCCCAATTCCCAGTGACATTTCTCTTGCTCTCTTTTGAGCCTTTCTACAATGCTTAGGTATGTGGCTTGAAACCTTTTGCTTTTTCCCAGACAACTAGCAGTCGGAATTTCTCCATGTGTGCCATTCCAGTCATTCTGAAGGACATTTGGCCAACAATAGGTCATTTAGGTAACTAATACTAACTTGAAAGCATTTTTAGGATTATTCAATTGCTCTCCACCTTCCTCCTAAATCACCTAGGGATTTACTATACAGATGAGGTCCTGGACCTACTGGTAGCAGCAGCAACACTTGGGAGCTTGGTAAAAATGAAGAACCTGGGCTTCCCTGGTGGCGCAGTGGTTGAGAATCTGCCTGCCAATGCAGGGGACACGGGTTCGAGCCCTGGTCTGGGAGGATCCCACATGCCGCGGAGCAACTAGGCCCGTGAGCCACAACTACTGAGCCTGCGCGTCTGGAGCCTGTGCTCCGCAACAAGAGAGGCCGCGGCAGTGAGAGGCCCTCGCACCGCGATGAAGAGTGGCCCCTGCTCGCCGCAACTAGAGAAAGCCCTCGCACAGAAACGAAGACCCAACACAGCCATAAATAAATAAATAAATAAATAAAATAAAGGTTAAAAAAAAAGCAGAATCTCAGGCCCAGTCCCAAACCAACTGATTCAGATTCTGCTTTAAAAAAAAAAAAAAAAAAAAGAAGAACCTAAGGCCCCACCCTTGACCGACCAAATCAGAATCTGCATTGTCAAAGATCCCCAGGTGATTTGTGTGCACATTAGATTTTGATAAACATTGCTAGGGTACTCTTGACTGACATCAGAACATGACACTTCATCACAGAACTGCATGGAATCTAAAGCACAAAATGTCATGTCTTCATTTTACCAAAGTTGCTGATGTCTCAGAAGACATGAAGTTAGAATCCTCCAACTCTAAAGTCTGCAGAGTAATACGATAGAAGGATCTCTGTGTATAGAACTAGAAATCCAGGGCTAGAGTCCCAGCCCTGCTGTTCACTAATTCAGCAAAAATAAACTGCAAGCTTAGGTTTGTTAATCATTAATAATGTCTACTTTAAAGCGTTTTGAAATGTCAAATGTGA
This sequence comes from Balaenoptera acutorostrata, assembly GCF_949987535.1. Lineage (NCBI taxonomy): Eukaryota > Metazoa > Chordata > Mammalia > Artiodactyla > Balaenopteridae > Balaenoptera > Balaenoptera acutorostrata. The sequence goes on along the minus strand of NC_080077.1, from coordinate 39,329,645 downwards.
AATGCATATAAGTAAAGACAACATAATAATATTCTAAATAAATGTGAGTTGAAGAGAGCATAGCCACAGGCATAATTTGGTCAGGATCTGGCCAGAAAAGTAGACAGAACATGCTGGTATTATAATATAAACTTAGAAAAACTTCATCTGCTCAGCTACTAAAATCCTTCCCTGGCTGCTGACTGTAATATAAATAAATGTATTGCCCGAAATATAAATGTATAGCCAATCAATTGTTGGGTCTGTGGTCAATGGGACAATGCATCTCTTACCAAGGCATTCAGATTTAATTTATAAATAAATAAATAAATAAATAAATAAATAAATAAATAAACTATTTGAAGCAGGCTACCAAATTCAGATGTTTGGTGTAAAACAGTTGGATTTGTAATAATTTTTACACATAAACATAAATCAAAGTTTCTTAACATTTAATGTGTACAAGGCTCAACTAAAGAGTTTGGTAAAAATATAGATTTCCCTCTCTGAATTGCCAGATCTGATTCACTAGATCTAAGATGTGGCAGGAATATGCATTTTTTAAACAAGCTTTACAATTGATTTTAATGCTGGTGATCTACAAACTATTCTTTGGGGACAGTTGTGTTAAGCCAATAAAATACAGTTGAAGAAATTCCTCAAAGTTCATCAATATCAAATATAATAATAAAAATTGCAATTGTTATAGTTTTATTCTACATTTACAGCACCTCTCTGTGGTAGTATTATGAGTATCAGTATTCTACTAATAAAGAGCCTGAAAGTTTAGGTATCACATTAAGGTCATCGAGGTAGAAAAGGGCAGAACTAGAATTTGGACCCAGATCTGTTTGATTGTAGAACACAGGCTGTTAATCACTATATTATTTCCAAGGCACAGAGTTACCACCATCTTTCTAAGAAACAAGAAATAATCAACAGGGTTTGGGTCATCTTTATAGGAGGGGTTTGGAGGATACATGAGATGAACTGAAAATCTCAGCCGTTTTCTCGTAGTTATTGGAGATTCATTTGGGAGTGGGTTTAGGGGAGAGAAGATAAATAAGGTATAGAGGAGAGAATACATTACATGAGTGTATAATTCCTGATAATGACCATATAATATTTTCTTGAGTTCTATGTACAGGAATTGCAAGGCATATCCTTGTCCATTTGTCCCTATACTTTCTGGCTTGATTTCCAGGGTATGAAGCTGGTCATCCTTCTGGAAGCTGATGGTCACCAATATAAAATCTTAGGAGGAAATTTTTGGTGTTCTAAAAAGGAGCAAATTGTAATTCCTTGGAAGAGTAAACTGTAGCTTAGACATACTAAAACTATTTGAGAAAATATGGATTTTGTTGTTGCTGCTATTACTATTTTGCTTTGTTTCTCTATATTCTATTTTATCCACAATAGAGATGATCTTTCGAAAAATAAAATAAAATACTTGCCTTCAAGAGTTGGTGATGCCAAAGTGGGTCCAGAAGCTTGTTCTGTTGGTAATGGAGGTGGTATGGCTGGGCTTTGTCCTGTGCACACAATGCAGGAGTAGATATTGAACAAAAAAGTATTAATAAATTTAATATACACAACTAAAATAGCTAGATCTGTCCCCAACATGCATAATTCATAATCCAAAGTATAAATTCCTATTATTATACGATAAGAAAATTGTTATTAGGTGAGATCTTTAAGTGGATACATACAAAATTCAGTTATCTTCAGAGCCATTTCTGAAAATATTTCTTTTCTTAGATGTATACACAATGTTAAATCTATCTACTGGACTTCATTAATGGAAAACCTACATGCAATCAAATAAAGCAATTTATTTTCAATATGCACTTCAAATTATGGAAACTAAAATCACAGAAGCTAAGAGGAATCCTAATATATAGAAAAATCACCATTGTTTTCATTTAGCTAAAAATTCTCAAATGATATAATATATAAAGCAATAAAAGAAGGTTAAAATTCATAGGCCTTTTGATATTGAACAGGTACATTTTCTCCTGCCAAAATAAATGACCTGCAGTTAAGTAAATAATGGGCCAAAGGGAAAATATATTCAGTTTTATAGAAACTTGAAAGCCTCCCTCAAGTCTCTGGGCTTATTATGAACCATAAAAACCCACAATCGTTTCTGAGTACTTCCTTATCCCAAGTGATTTCTTGAATTAACCAAAACCATCCCGGCCATGAACTGTAAACATTAACTAACATATGATCTCATATGAAATGCTTGCAAAATGTTTTATCATTCATTTTCATTCCATAAACTCCTGCTGTGTGTTTCTTTTAAGTCCAAGAATCAACGCGGGCATATGCACCTTCTAAAATCTCACTGACAACTAGATATTATCAAATGTCAGCAGACCTGCCTGCTTACTGGAAGTCTTCCTTTTTTAGAATTTGTCAAAATTAGTTTGCTTTGGTGAATTGTGGGTTAGCAACCTGAGTTACACACACACCACCTTCTGTGGTGGCGAGAAGGGAGGGATCCCAGGCCGTCAAGCTGAGTAGAAGAGGTTAGCCTCCACTCATCATAGGACTTTCTTCTAGCTGTTAGACCCATCCAGGTTGATTCTTGAACATGTTCAAGTATGCACAAAAGCAAAGCATATTGTTCCATGACATGCAGGCCATATACCTAGAAAAGTATCCATCCATATTAGTATTAATTATTTTCCTCATGAAAGCAAAGATTTGATGGAAACATAATGCAACATGGAATTTCCTTTTTCAGTAAGCAAAGAAAAGGTAAGGATGGGCACACTAAAAAAGGAGTTTGATCCACATTGTTTTTCCCTGGCTAACATTTATATAGTGCTTACTATGTGCCTAGAACGATCCCAAACAGTTTTGATGTATTAAGTTATTTAATCTTTACAAGATGCTTAGGATGTAGGTATAATTTTCATTTTGCAGTTTTAAACTGAAGTGAATAGGGATTCAGGTGCTCAGCTCCTAAGAAGTGGATTTGAGGTGCCGAAAGCTCCTCTCAGACTGCCTAAGGCAGGCAAAGGGTCATCACATGTAAGGGGTCATCGCATATAAGGGGTTCTGCAGCAGGAGAGAGACAGAGGCGTGGAGCTTCCACCCCAGTTTCCACCGTCTTTGTAAGTCAAATGGATGTATACTTGGGGAAATTCACTCCCAAATCTTTCTTGAGAGCTGTTCTTGAAAAACTGTTTCTAAAATAGGATGGTATTTTGTAGTTTGCAAAACCTAGGGAGGATCTATCAAAAGATTGAGGAAGGAGTCAATTAAATAACTAAAGCTTAAAATACAAGTGACCATGAATATACATCAATCGTTTCTAAATACTAAGGCTTTCAAAAATATCTGCATGGAATCCTGCCTGTTCAAACTAAACTGCTTTCTCTCTTGTCAAATACTTTCTTGAACAGTAGTGATGTATAATCATAGTCTTGATAAGCAATTTAGGAATTTATTTTTAAATGTATTCAATTCTTTCCCCAGGGAATAATTCATAATTTAGACTACAAAATATTCTTATATTTTCCTGGAGGAACTATGAGGTCATTATTTTATATTTTTTTAAAATTTAGTGAGCACTTATTATATCCCAGCACTGAAGAACCATTAAACCCCAACTCTGCCTATAAGAAGTTCCCAATATAATGGCTAAAACAGACTTACAGACAGATCATTATAATACAGTGTGAAGATGGGAAATAATATACACAGAGGGGATGTCACAGAAAGATTCTTGCATTTAAAGGCCTAAAAGGAGATTCCCAGGTAAAGAATGGAGGAATAGAGGAAGGGATTCCGGACAGAGAGTATCTGGTGAAATAAAGGCCTGGATGCCAAAATTCATAGAACTATTAAAACGATCAAACTGGTGCTTCTGCAGCATAAAGTAAAATATCCAGTTTATATCAGAAATTCTTTATGACTGTAATCAGCGATATTACACTCCCTAAAATCGCTAACTGCATGATGGTGACACAGTGGATACAGTCGGGAATTAGCACCACAAGAAAAAGAAAAAGCCAGATGTCCATTTGCCTCCATAGTGACAGTGCTAGGTAGCCCTGGCAGGGGAATTACTAGCTCAGGAAAAGTTTTTGTTTTGCTAGGGGTCACCAAAACAAATCAGGCATGTCATACTTGAGAATGACACATGACTCTTTAGTACTGACTTATAGAAAAGCCTTCTTTTATGTTCAAATAATGTCAGAGAATGCTATTGAAATCAGAGACCATTTTGCTATATGAATGTATACAATATTATATAAAATTATATGAATATAATAATTTATGAATTTATATGAATATAATGTTATATTAATAATAGAATTTTATAATGAAAGCAAGGTTGTTTAGTATAAAGACTACATGGTTGCAGTCAAATAGATAAATATGAAAGTTTCAGCTCCATCACTTATAGTCTGTGTGAATTTGAAAATTTCATGAAGTACCCAAGCCTCATGGCCTTTATAAAATGAGGAGAGTTTTCAGAGCTGTTGTGAGGATTAAGTGATGAAGCATCTAACACATAGTAAATACTCAAAATATTCTTTTTCCTACAATGTATTTACAATTTATGTTCCATCTAATTACACAAGAGGACTTGAAACAGACTTTTGAAGTAAGAAAACAAAGACGTAACATCAGATAAAATTAAACATGACAGAAATAGCAGAACTCATTTATAGGAAAGAGGCTTATCATTTTATTAGGAATATATTTCTTTGGAATTCCTGAAGATTGTTACTCTCTGAAGAGAGAATTCAGGTTGTTGAAATTTACATTGGAACTCTAAAGGTGCCCTTCATTTTACAAGCGATTACCCGAAAATCCCTCTGACATTCAAACATAGTGAATTGGCTTTTTGTTCCTTGAGTGATTTTGGCTGGCTTATTTCCATAATACCTGAATTGCGTGTTTGTAAGCTGCCAATATTTTACTGTTCTGAGTTTTTTGTCACCCAAGTTGTTATGATTGTTTAGTCAAATTCCACTGGGGATAGTATACAGTGTGCATTCCTTCTAATATTCTAAGTTACAGATGTTTTCTTTACTTTGCTAGAAATGATGAATGGAATTACTCAGAATTCAAGTCAAGAAGGAGGCAGTGAGCAGAATTCAGGTAATGTGAAGGAAAAAGCAATTCACTATATTAAAGTTTAATTTACCCAGTTTTTTTTTTTTTTTTTTTAAGATTTTTATTGATTGATTGATTGATTGATTGCTATGTTGGGTCTTCGTTTCTGTGCTAGGGCTTTCTGTAGTTGCGGCAAGCGGGGGCCACTCTTCATCGCGGTGCGCGGGCCTCTCACTACGTGGCCTCTCTTGTTGCGGAGCACAGGCTCCAGACGCGCAGGCTCAGTAGTTGTGGCTCACGGGCCCAGTTGCTCCGCGGCATGTGGGATCCTCCCAGACCAGGGCTCGAACCCGTGTCCCCTGCATTAGCAGGCAGATTCTCAACCACTGCGCCACCAGGGAAGCCCCTACCTAGTTTTTTATCAAAGGAGATTTCCTGGTTCTAAACCATTTCTAGGCCACTAAAGTCTAGCAACTAAATCTTGAAACAAATGTTGAGATTTTTTATGCGAATGCATGAAAGTTACTTTTTCCTTGGGCCTCCACTGCATTTTCCTGGAGGTACTGAGTACACCCAGAAGACTACAAACTCTTTGAAAGGCCTCCTGTGCTGCAAACAATGAATGGCCATAGATCTCGTGACAGAGAAGGTGTCACCCTAGGAAATGACTGCTGACTTAAAATTCATTTACATCTTGAAAAATTAAAAAGTATGAATAATTACAAATTCCTATCCCAATTCATTCTGTCAGCATCATTATAAGCATTTGTGGGGGCTTCCCTGGTGGCGCAGTGGTTGAGAATCTGCCTGCCAATGCAGGGGACACGGGTTCGAGCCCTGGTCTGGGAGGATCCCACATGCCGCGGAGCAACTAGGCCCGTGAGCCACAACTACTGAGCCTGCGCCTCTGGAGCCTGTACTCCGCAACAAGAGAGGCCGCGACAGTGAGAGGCCCGCGCACCGCGATGAAGAGTGGCCCCTGCTCGCCGCAACTGGAGAAAGCCCTCGCACAGAAACGAAGACCCAACACAGCCAAAAATAAATAAATAAATAAATAAATAAATAAATAAATAAATAAATAAAACTCAGTCAGTGACTTCATGTCACTTTGTCACTGAGTTTAAAAAAAAAAAAAAGCATTTGTGAATCTGTGACTGAACATAAAATGGGAAGATCTGAATTGAGTAAGAAAATTATTGCCAAGTGTGTTAAAGCAATAGTATTACTTTTATTTGTTGGCACAAGGTTCCTAGACTGACATTTTTTGTAACATGTAGAATAATATTTTCAAAGTTTAGAATTGAACAAATACTAAAATAAAATGAAAATACGGTTTACACTTTAGGCTGATACATGTAATTATGCTAGCGTCCTTATTAAAATAGGGACACGTTGATCTTCAAGTTTCCTTACTGAGTGTCTCTTTCTCTGCCTTGGATTTTTGGACCACTTACAACATGGAGAGAAGGGACCGGAGGAATTTAGAGCGCCAACCACTCCTCCCTTTCCCACCCTATTTAAAACAAAATTAAGACACCACTCATATAATAATCCCAGACTTGCGAATTTGACTATGAAATGAGGAATTAGGAATCTGAAGTTCAGGAGTTTGTATGGGGTGGATGGATCAAGGTTTTTACTCCAGTCACAGGCATCTTTATACCTCCCACTTATGTAGTGATAAATTCTAAACATGTACTTTGCATCCCTTGCACTCAATCTTGTGAAGGGTATACATAAACAGGCAATCATCACTTAACTGAAGTCTCAGTTGTTTCAAGGTAAAACGAGAACAGTAATGTCTCTTCCAGCTGGGTTGTTGTGAGTGTTCCTGGGCATAATGGTACAAACGAAATCAGTGAGGGACCATAGGGAAGACAAAGAAGGACCCTGTTGTTATGGAGCTTACATTAAAGATGAAGGGAGACAGGCAATAAACAAGCAAGACAGATAATTTCAGACCTCAGAAAGGTAGGGACATCAAAACAGAGTGGTGAGGCAGACAATGACTGTGGGAAAGAGATGACACTAAGTTGGTTAGAAAAGGAAGAATGGGGTCAGTACTGAGCAGGACTCCACTAACCTATGAAGATTTGTGCAAATTAGAAAAAGTCTCCTTTCTGGGTATGTGCTGTCCAAGGTGGCAAAGCCTGAACAGAAGGGCTTGCTTGTGCAAAATTAAGAGGCAGCTCTTCCCCTGGTCAGTTGCAGCTCCAGTCCGAGTCTTGAGGAGGAGAGAAGAGCAGGGCGCCTTTGTGTAAGTATACAAACTGCAGGACAAGTGCATAATGTATGAAGTGGCTCTGTCTCCAAGGGGGAGACACTTGAGTTCTGACTTGAATACAAAGAAGCAAACCTCAGAAGAGGTCCAATAAAAAGATTCCTGGCAGGGAAAGGCAAGTCAAAATGCCCAAGTTAGGAGCCAAGTTAAAGGTCATTGGTGCTGGAAAGCAGAGGCAAGCTCATATCAGAGCATTCTCGGCTGTTCCAGTGAGTTTGGATTTGTTCTAAGGGCAACAGAAAGCTTTTGAAGTGTTTTTAGCATGACATGTAGGTTTTTAAAAGATCACCGGCTGCTGTGTGAAGAGAAACAATGTTTGCAGAGGAAAGGTTGTGAGAGGCAGCAGAAGATCAATAGGAGACTATTGAAATAACCCAGGTGAGAGATGACATGAGCTTGGTCTAGGTGGTTGCAGTGGAGATTCAGTTGTTTGCACAAAAAATGTACATGAGTACCTACTCAGTACTAGGCACTTTCCTAGGATATGGAGTTATAGCAGTGACCAATATAGACAAAATCACCTATTTTGTGGAGCTGAGATTCTACTGGGCAGAGAGAAAAAATATCAACTAAATAAGTAAAATGGAAATAAGTATCCTATTAAAAATGTATCAAGGAAGGGTAATAAGGAATGCTATTTAGAGTAACGGGTGGCAGTTTTAAAGATATGGTCAATGAAAAACATATAAATTATAGATAAGTGGATGGACTCAGAGTACATTTTGACACAAACCCAATAGGATTTTTAAATGAATTTGATATGGTAAGTGAGGGAAAGAAATCAAGGATGACTGACAATTTGGCTTGAGCAACTGGGAATGAATGAGAAATGTTATACTCAGATAAGGGCAGGAAATTTCCTCTTTACTCAGCTAGATGCTGTTTATGGACTAATTACTTAGTCATTGTTGTCACTTGAATTATGTAGTTTTCAATTTTGCCAGAGGACTTATATAGAAGACACTGAAGTAGAAGCCATAGTTACTTTGTTGGATTATTGCAAAAATATATCATATTGGTAATTAATTTTCAAGATCTTTTTCATGATTTTAGAAAAATTTTAAGCAAATGGATTATTTAGTATAAATTGGCTATGCAACCCTACTCCAGGGTGTTTAAAACACCATAAGCTTCAAGCTCTTAGATCAAAGAGCATCCTCCAGGCCAAAATGTTTCTACTGGAAAGGTTTCTTTGCATCCTGATAAAAAGCTTCCCTAATATTTCCATGTGTTATTATATATTTGCATATTTGCTTTGATGAAAAGCAAGGAATAGTAGCCAAATACATATTTCATACATTCTTTTGATTAAAAATGATAAAGGTAATATTAGTATGTTTTCTTCTTCATCTCCAATTTATAAGGTAGAAATAATTCTTCCATGGAAAAGCCAGCTAAAGAAAGGAAATAAGATTGATTCAAGATCATATCATTGTTCCATTTATCCTTGTACCCTGATTATGACAGAATACCTGATGTCTGGGACTTAACAAAAATAAATGCACAGGATCATAACCATAGAGTTTTGGGGTGTGGAAGAGATCTTTGAAATCAGCTATTCCAACACCCTAATGTTTCAGGTGGAAAAAAATGGTCTCTAGAAGGAAAAGTGGCCTAACCAAGGTCATGCTTCAAGAGCATTTAATATAAAGGTTTTTCACTCCATTTCATTTTTCTATTTATTGAATATTTATTTGGAAGGTGAAGATAAATGCTAATTATTTTATCTATTGTCATAAATGACTCATAACTCTTAGAAGATCTTTAAATATTCACTTCCTAAGATGAAAAGTCTCATAGTTTTCTTCAGTGGTCACGTTCTATTTAATTAGATACTAAATTGACCTCAAGTAGCACATTTAGTTACCTGACCTCATTTTGACAATTCTAGATAGACTGTCAAGTGGAAGGTTTCCAAGATTTTCAGAATTACTATTTCTTCACTTTTCCTAAATAGTCCCTTCTAGCTATCCAAATTATATCTCTGTCAACCCCAGAGCAACTCATATTTATACATAAGGTGAGGCAATAGGCAGACAGTAAAGATGGAAGAAACAGACTAATAGGTAATATGAATTGTATGTTTTTCTTTTAGTACAAAGGCCAAAGCTGATAGGAAAAGAGATTAATGAGGCGTATTAGATGGACTGCAGTCTCAATTTATAAAAATAAAAACTATCTCATGTACTTAGGATGCAAATATCCTACTTGCCATGGAGTCATCCAATGAAATGTCTTTTATCTCTTCTTTGATTCCCTTCTACCCACTCCCTTCACAACCTTTATGCTCCCAGAGTACCCAGTGCACACTTTATTGTCTGATTCTCAATACATTTGTTTATTTACAAGTCTGTGCTGGGATTTTTTCTTATTGTTGCTGTTTTTGTTTTTTTTTATCCTCATTCGACTATGAGCAACTTGAGAACAGAATCTGGAATGCCAATACATATTTGGTAAAGGAAAATGAATAAAGGAGAAAATGAATGATTATATGAATGAATGAATAAATGAATGTTGCTAAATGCTACTCTATTATATTGTTTCTAGAGTGTTTGAATATGAACAGAGCAAATCACAGTATTTTTAGTTCTTGGTAGAGTACAAAATAGTTTCAACAAAATATTAAAAATAATAAAATTTTACTTATTTATTTTTTGGCTTTCTGTTTTTCAATTATTTATAGTTCCAGACCAAAGTATTCATTTTCTTTCTGTGAGACTCTTTACCAAGTTGTTTATGAGTACCAATCTTTCAATGAAAGTGAAACATTAACACTTTTATCCACGATTAGTGGGAAAAACTGAGCTGAAAGTTCAAAGATGAAGAAAGGTAGCTTCATTAGTTAAACAGCTCAATCAAAATATAACACTTGCAATATATTCTGCATCTACAGTTACCCTTAAGTGGAAAGACTATGAAATTACCCATTGTGGTATATTTCAAGCTTAAAGAATTATGTCTGTCCCTACATATGTAACTTGAATAGGATTTTAGGGCCAGAAGAAACAAGAATTTACTGAGAACACTGAAACCCAAAGAAAATGAACAACTTCCTAAATTCACCTAAATGACACATAAGTAGGATCCATGAGTGCGGATTTCCAATGTAGTGCTCTGCACAGCAGCATGTTGTCTTTCTGTTTGCATTTATTTTAGAGATAGCAAAGAAGGACAAGCAATGAACAAAATATATGATGAAATCTAGAATAATGTTAAACAATTTCAATTCAGTACAAATGTTATGTTGTTATATTATGCTTTAGAATTCTATAGTCAATGACATTCATAATAATTAAAAGAAAATAGATCTTAAGTGCAGTATCCTATATTATGGCATAATGATATTTTTAACGGATGTTTTAATCCTTGTTTCATTTGAAGATGATTTGAAATACAAATAACACATGTTTTCGACCATCAGTTATGTCAATTCAATTTTCGAAGTTACAATTAATTCAAATTAGGTCTCTGAGATGCTGTTCTCCAATGTCAAACATGTTTAACATTCTTTATCAAAATGGAGATGTCTATTCTCTAAGTGAGTTGAGTGATAGAAGCAAAACAATGGCTTATCTTATTAGAAATCAATTTTTTCCAAGACCTAAATTCAAAATATTATATTTATGTTTAAAATTTTAAGGATACAATTGAATAGAATTAAAAACGGATAATTTTTAAGAAAAATTACAAAATTTCAATAAAATTTTGAGTTAAAAATCTCAAGTTTTATTTATATCCCTAAGCATGCCCCTACCCCCATCACATGCTAACTTTCGGACTAATGAATAATGAGCTATTATTCACTTAATTTAATTGATCATTGTTACTAAAACAAAAGTACCAGTTCTAATAAGGTTGTTGTTTACCAACCAGGTCATTATAACATGTCATATCCCTAAATATGAGTACATTCAATATATCATAGCTCTCAAGTCAAAATTTAATACTTCAGGTTTTATATTCGGTTTTACTTTTTAGAGATCCAACACAATTTATTGATTTATTCAAAGACTGAAAATCAAGTCACAACAAATTATTGATCATTGGGACTGTGAGTAGTAAACAGAAAGTTGAGAAAATAAGAGAAAAGATGGCTCCCAAGACAAAATCATTACATTTACAAAATGCATTAAAATAACTTTCAAGTGGAGTAACAAATTCACTTCTTAAGAGGTAGGAGGCTTGACATTTTTGTAAACTATCTAAACATGGAAAATAAATAATGTCTCCTTCCGTCTCGTATCTTTTCTGGTTGTTTGACTTGAGGATTCTACCAAAGATGTTATTGACAGAGAATAGCTGGCACAGTCAATTGCTAAATCAATTCCTAAACTACTAGAATCTGTTGTTTTCATTCTCAATAACATCAGGACCTACCAACAACCTTAGAGATAAATCTACTCTATGTTCTCTTCCATCTCAATTTGCTGTCACTCTAACCACTAAGGATAAAATTCACCTAAAAATCTAATGATGGAATTGGATATTTTATCAGGCCTTAAGGCCTTATGGCCAGCTTAACAGACACCCAGGAAATTTAAAAGTAAACCATAATCCAAGATTCCTCCAGCAATTTTGGTGAGAAGCCATCTGATCTCCTGAGTATGGAATAACCGTCCACTCTGCTTACACTCTCTATACCAGATTCCCTTCACTGACAAACCAACAAAGGCAGCTAAAAGTTAGCGGCAGATTGCCTGCTTCCTTTGGCGGTTGTATTGGCAAGATTTAGGAGTACATGTCAAATTTACACTATAATGGAAATAGAAATTGTGTGTTTGTTTTAAATTACATCACTCAAAACAGAATAAAGAAAAGGAAGGGAAAAAGAAAACCTAAGAGGCAGTGACCCCCTTTGCAAAAAATATTTATAATTCTCCCTATAGTGCTGGAGACAATATCCATCTATCTGAGCAAATTCTGCAACTTCCTCTAGGTTCAATTTCCTAATCTATGAGGTGGAGAACTTAAACCCACCTCCTAGGTTTTGGTGAGAATTCAGTGAATTCCATGTGCAGCACTTAGCACAGTGCCTGGTACACTGTTAACTCTCAGTAAGTGGTACATCTTTTCCATCGTCAAAGTTGTCATCACCATCTCTAATAGTCCTCAAAACTCTTTTAAGGGTAGACACAGAATAATGTCTGGATGACTTCCTGAGTTTTTCTTCAGCTCTAGGCAAGCCATGTTTTTCAAGGTTCATTGTGTATTTCCTTATCTTCAAATACAGGGAGGTACTTTTTAAAGCTATTGTATGGCATTTGAAAAACAGTGTTGCTTCTCTTTTATACAGAGATCTCATACGTACAAAATAGAATCAGTCTGATACCTTTCAACCACCCCCTATAGCTATTTCCACACCACACACAACTTGGCAAAGGGAAGGGATGCTGCCATTGTCCTATCCTTTATATACACCTGTAGGAAAATTTCTTTCCTTTTTTTCCCCCATATTGTCCCTAACACATGAAAGTATTCCATGCTAACAAGCATTTCAAAGAGATATGAAAAGCCTAAGGAAGAACCTAGAGTCAATTAATAAAGAATCTTCTGGTTTTGGAATTTACCTCAGGAAGAGAAAAAAGGGGTTGACATTTTGTTTTAGTGGAGAATTTTCTACTGGGTGCTTTAATAAAGATGATAAAACTCCATATCTTTTCAACTACAGGCAGATAACATAAATTTAAATATTTCAATGCTTGTGCTTAATAGATAAAGGATAAAATGGGGACATGTTAATAATTATTATGTAATAGGCTTAACACCACAATTAAATTCACAAATATATTCTCACCTGAATGACACATCTGGAAATCATCCAACTTCTCTTCCTGTTTTAAATTGTGTATAATTGATATTGTCATTTAAAAAAATACACACTGCTTATCCAGTGTCTGCCAGGAGGCTATTTATAATTTACACAAAAAATAATCCTCTGGGGAAAAATCATTATTAATGTAATCATTGTCCTGAATAGAAAATGGAAAAGGTTTACATCTTATGTAAACTCCATATAAGAGAAGATTAAATCATCAGTTTGTTTTTCACCGGATGTTTCAATATGAGAGTATTGGTGCTTTTTCTATGTCTATTTCTAAGAGATTACAGTTGTTACAAACCTTGTCTACCAAACACGTGCTCGTTACCTAAACAATGTGAGTGGTTGCAAAAAAAATGGTTTATAGGTGACAGTTTTTTCTTCAGGAGAGCACCATGTCAACCACAAAGCAGAAATATTGAATAAAAGAGAGCAGTGCGGATTCGAGAAATGTAATATAAATAATTAAGTGTGCATGACAAAGGACAGACACTAAAGTATCACGGGGTCTAATCCGGAAGGACACAGTGCGGTATAGATAACAACTACATGATGAGACGTTACTTTGTTCAGTTTTTCTCCTGTATTTATTTCTCACTAGGTATTGTAAATAAAAAAGTACACCTAATTATATCACTACCTTTTCCCTCTTGGGTTGAAAAAACTGACCACCTAAATAAGGATAAATACTAAACTCATCGTAAGCAACTAATAATAACAATCAGAATAAAGCTGAAGATAAACATTGATGAAATACTAGGACCTCACCTTTATCAAGCCTGTTCCAGCCTCTGTGGCTCTTTCTTCTCTAGGTGTTTATAGTGAGTATAATCTGCATCATATAGTTTAGTCTTTAATTAGTACCTTCTTCCACTTTTCTCCCCAAGCTTCTTTATACTGTTCATTGTTTTATGTGTAATAACTTCTGACTAGATCGTTACCTCCTTCTACTTTGAAACTCATGTTATGACCACCAGCATTGAGTACATACTAGGGGTTCAGTAACTGCTGGGAGACTGACTGATAGGATGACTTTCAGCATATCAACTTGGATGTTGATGAGGAGATAAATAGGCAAAACATATTATCTTCAAATGTGGAATAATTATTACTACTATGTGGGAATAACAGTATTAGTGCCTCAACATAGAATATTTTAGAAAACCAAAACATAAAATACATTAGGCTAGAATAGCAGTCATAGAACTGATCAAAAAATCCTGAGTGACTGGTTGAACAGTCTTCAGCTTATAACGTTAATGTTAATATTGCAAAATTCATTATTTTCTTCATCTTGCACAAACATCCTATACGGGAATAAAAGCTATGGACAAGGAATATTTGTTTACCAAATTAGGTCTCTCTGAAAGTAGCGATATCAAACTACTTAGTTTATAATTAGTTATATCAAAATAGGCATGGGGCATACTTATTTCTATGTTTAAAACAGGGCTGCTTTTAGAAATAAAAAATAAAATAAAATAAGACTTGCTTAAGAAAAGGGTTAAGAACTATGCATTTAGTTGAATGGTTAGAAAGCCCTAAATTCCCTATTCTTTATCTTCTGGGCCACCCAAATGAACCTTAGAATAGCACTAGGGGAAAATATTTACATAATCACTAGAATGCTTTTTAAATCTGTGCTCTTGCATATAAACGACAGATAAGATTATTAAAAGACATGACACATTAATAAATAACACCTAATTAGTTTGATAATTCTTTGATTAAGCTCTAATTTTCCTTGCTTCTCATTCAGCAATTCAAATTACTCTGTATTATTTGTTCCTTTTCAGACTATTTTAGAACAAGCTTTGAATAGTCCCGGTAGGCTACCTGAGAAGGAATTTATTCTTATCTGACAGCAGGTCCATGCCATTAATAGTGACAAGGCCAGACCAAAACGACACTGTAATGAAAGTTCCCTCACAGCAAAGACATTCTTCTAGAATCTGACACCTCTTTCAAAAGGGCTGGAGATAAAATTCTGAGAAAGCAAGAAAAATGAAATGTTAGGTCTTCAGTTTGTTCTCCTTACATGTACAAAGAGAAAGTAAAGTGATATGAACATTATACTGTGGGGAGAGAATTCTTATTTACTGGCCTTCTCCCCAAACCTAATGCCCTTTATCACAATGAAGCTGACTGAGAGAGTAGGAGCAGCATCAGAGGAATCACGGCCACTCAGAAGTGCTTGGATCTATTTCTGCACATTCTAGCTATTTATAATGACTAGAATGTTTAATGGATTGATTGAGACAACTATGAAAACTGGATACATTTATCTTAAGTAGATTCCCCATACTTCAAATAATCAGAAGGCAACTTTCATGGGGCCAAGTCCAGGAACTACGCACGCCCGTAATGAAGTGTAGGCTTTCTCTCTTTTTTTCTCACTTCTGTGTAATTCTATATGCTGCCTGCAGTTTACTGACACACACAGCAAACCCAGCTTTGTTAATTCTGAGACTCCGTCTCTAGAGATACTACCAATAACTCCTTTAAGAATCTTTACACAAGGCCTATTTGCAATGCTTAGAAACCTGTCATCTTTCTAAATAACAAGATTATTTCTAGGAATGAATAAAGAGGGCTGCTCTGGGATGATCATCAATAATTTTTTTCAGTGACATAAATATTATACATCGTGAATTCAATTCAATAAACATAGCATGTATCTGGCAAGGTATGAGGCAACAGGGATTTAAAGGAAAATGTTTCTTGAAGGTGTATATAGGGCAGTAAAGGAAGACTTGCTAGGGAGAGGATGATAATAATATATGATAATTAAATCGGAAAGATAATAAGAAGTGGTGGGTAGAAAACCATAATTTTGCTATATTTGAGCACCACTGCTACCACTATACATCTAAATAGTACATATTATAGTCAGGTAGTGTTCTAAGTATATGTGTCTATGCATGAATTATTCCATTATTACCCTATAAAGTGGTATCTATGATCTTATTTTAAAGGAGAAGTAGGCATCACACATACTTGTTCACTGCTATATCTACAGAGTCTAACATGGTTCATAGAACTCATCTAGATGACACTTAAACCAAACTCATTAATGCATATAATGCAGGATTTTTTCATATGAACCTCAGTATAACACTATAAATTATGTATTATTACCCACATTATATAGATAGTAGAACCAAGGATAGAAGACATCAGATGACTAGAATGGGCAAAATTGGTCTAGTATGCTGTTGATGTGGTTCTAAAAAACTAAGTGCTTGGAAAGCTTTGGCCTTTCAGTGCACTTTGACCATTTGCTCATGTATTCTGCAACAATCCCACTATCCGCCTCATTTGACAGGGGAGGAAATGGAGACTTAAAGAGATTGATTAACTGGACTAAAGTTATAATTTCAAGCAAGTGTTAGGGCCTAGATTTGAAACCATGCAGTCTGGCTCTGGAGTCTGTATGCCTAACCACCTGTTCTCACTGCCTGTAATGTTCATGCATTAAACGGCCACTTCTGAAGAATCAAAATAAAACAATGCAAGACAACAGAAATCAGCCAAAGAAGAAAAGGAAGCAATTACTGTCTGTTACGTTATAAACAGGTCTGGTTCTAGCACTTTCCTTCATACACTGTGGTTTTGACCAACAGTCACACATATTTCACTTTTCTTATTCATATCTAGACCTCATTTAAGTTTCTACCTCTTGTGTGAACTTAAATTGTCAAGATAGTTTGCAGCATTTTGAGTTGCAATATTAATTTCTTAAGTCACTTATACACAGTTCCCGTCTCCACCCCCATGAAAAAATCGCCTGTGAAATATGCCCCAGCTTCCTTCCAAACCATGTTTTAGACTCAACAGCTTTAGCACTATTCCACAAATTTTCCTGTTTTCAATACCTTAAGCAGAGGGCTGCCTGATCACACTCTCTGAAATACTGGTTTTGTGTCACTGTCCTACTTTAAATCTTTCAAAGATTCTCTTCCATGCCAGATATCAGCCTGCCTGATTGACCAAGTGTCTGTAATCTGTCACCACAAACATCACTTCTTATGCCCCAATGTTTTCTAATCTTAATTTATCCCCTATCCAGTCTGATATCATCATTGTCATATAAACATATCAATTTCATATGTCCTGCTATGTCCTCATTCATTTTCTCTTTCATTCATACACAAAGCAAGCCCTATGTATTCTTCAGCAGTTAGTCAAATACTATCCATTTTTCAAGTTCTAGATGCACATTATCTCCCCTGACACCAGAAATCACAGATGTCTCTCCTCTGAAACTTGTAACATTTAGTGCCTGTGTTATGCACTCTCTCAAGTTTAAACTTTTTTCTACTAATTAGTTCCTTTCTTCTCTTTCAAATAATCATCCACACCACTTGTTAAAAGAGAGATCATCTTTTAGTATTCTATGTCCTTTATTGTACTCAGTTTGGGACTGCTGAGCATGCAGAAGATACTCAGTGCTTGTACTTTGACTTATTTCACTCTGTCTCCTGGCAACCTCATCTCCACCACTGACCTCTCCCCGAAGTTCCACACTTGATTCTCTAACTGCCTAGTTCAGAGCTTTCTGTGAGAATTAAATGAATAAAGTATGTGAAAGTATACAGAATGAACCTCAGTATTTAGCAGATGCTTATCAAATGACATCTGGATTGGAATTTTCACTTATTCCCCTTTTGCAACTGAATACCATATGGGGCTTTAAGAATAAGTGAATTCAGTCTCCTACTTCTCCAGCTCTGCCCACTCTGGTGGGCACTCTCTTCCTTTACTTCCTATTTAGGGCATCTTTTTGGGTTTTCAGGCCAACAATCTCTGAATAAGCTTTTCCTTTCCTTTCCTATGGTATCAATATTAATAAATCCCACAAGTCTACTTTTGTGATATTTCTAAAATCAACTTAGTTACCTTCATACCACCTCCCAAGGTCAAGCTTTACTTCCTCTCCTCGGACTTACCCTAATTGGTCCTTCGTATTTCATTCTCTCTGAACCATCTTGCACAACGTTTCCAATCTTGTTTCTCTTTCTAAGTCCCTGAGTGCCAATCAGAGTGAACCACTGACAGTTCCCTAAGTCTGGGAAGCTGAGAGATTTCATCTTAATCCTGAGGGCCTTAGAATTAGGCAGACCTGGGTTTAAGTTCTCTGTCCACACAGTGTATGACCTGGACAAAACACTTGAACTCTCTGCCTCAGTTCTCTCATCTATAAAACTAGGATGATGACACACCACTCTCAAAGTTTTGTAAGGATTAAATAAGATTTAGAAAAAGTAAATACTCAAGAATTGACAGTCACAAAAGAACATTTCAATATATTGTGATTCTGTGCCTTAATTATTATCGCTTCAGCCTTAAACGTCTTTATCCTTAACTTGATATAGGCATATCCTACCAATTTCTCAAGGTCCATTTCAATTTTTACCTCTTCCATAAGATTTTCTCTGAACTTTCACACTAGGAGCACTATCTTTTTGTAGTAAATTTCCATAGTAAAAGAGAAAGCAAAAAAATTTGGGGAATGACATGTGCATATATTATCATTTTAAGAATCTTAAGAAATGAATTTTATAAAGAAATTCTCCAGACTAAAGACCCAAAAAAAAAAACTCACAGCAAAGTATTTAAATCCTGGCTTGTGTGGCCCCCCACCTTTACATTCTCTCTATTGGCTCCCAGTGTACTATCTGGGTCCACTGAAGCCAATCTTAGTTTTTTTGTTTCTTTTTTGAGCTATTCTCACTATTTGTAGAGACTAATATTCCTTGTCTTATTTTTTCTTATAGATCTTCCAAAGAAGATCTATAATTAATTATTTTTAAACAATAATTAAAATTAATTATTTTTAAACAATAAAACTCATTCTATCTTGTAATTATCATGTAGCACCATTGGACAGTTTTAAAAATCACACATTATGGGATATTCATGATCTTATTTTTCTCATATCTTGAACATTTTCTATTTCATCAACTTAGGAATTATTTCATCATTACTCGTCAATTATTCCCAACAATGCTAAGGAGAAAAAAATTTAAGAAAATAGAATAATGATGGAATTGTCCAGAAGGATGATGTAGTTGTAAGATAAATCATCATTATCTCATCATTCAGTTTTTTCATTGTGTTGACTAAAGCTCTGCATCATCATTTAAGACGGTATAAAGCCTGGAGACATTTTTACGGTCTACTTTTAGTTTCATTTAATACAGTTTAGAATTTCGAGTTTTATTTGCCATCCATTACTGCAAAGAGAAGAATACTGACACACAAAGCTTTTTCAGTTATTGGGTGAATCAGAAGATGAATGCAAAAAGACAGACAGCAGTACACTAAACCTTAATGATTAGGGTGAAATTGAAATTGACTGTTCAAGTAAAATTTTAGACTATGAATCTTCACATGACAATGAATTTTCTCAAACCCAACAATCAATGAGTGAACAATATATTTCAAAGGACAAAAAGAGAATATGGTATTCTCATCCGGTTAGTTCTTCAACTGGGACTTTATCATGCAATATTTTGTGGCAAGAACGTGAAACATCTCATTTCGTTAAAAGGTTATGTTAGAGTACTCTTTCGTCTTTTATAAAATCTGAGTGCCAAAATTTATGTTCTTTAAGTGTACAAATGCTAAGGAAGTCAGAAGGATTAATAATGTATAAATTTTTAAATTACTGGATTTATCACTCTTATTAATGTTTATAAATCTAAAAATAAAAATGTTTTACAATTATGGAATCAAGATGACATCGTCTTTTTTTTTTTTTTTATAGGATTAGTGTCTTTTTTTTTTTTTTTAATTTTATAGCTACTTTATTTATTTATTTCTTTATTTTTGGCTGTGTTGGGTCTTCGGTTCGTGCGAGGGCTTTCTCTAGTTACGGCAAGTGGGGGCCACTCTTCATCGCGGTGCAGGGACCGCTCTTCATCGCGGTGCGCGGGCCTCTCACCATCGCGGCCCCTCCCGTTGCGGGGCACAGGCTCCAGACGCGCAGGCTCAGTAGTTGTGGCTCACGGGCGTAGTTGCTCCGCGGCATGTGGGATCCTCCCAGACCAGGGCTCGAACCCGTGTCCCCTGCATTAGCAGGCAGATTCTCAACCACTGCGCCACCAGGGAAGCCCTGACATCGTCTTTTCAACAAAATTATGAGCCATCAAACATTTCAGAAATTCAACTGTTGCATTTTGATGATGCAAGTTCTGAAAGAATTTGAAGTAATAACATCCTAGAGTCTATTAAAGATGTGTTTGAAATCCGGAACTGGTATCTACAAGGTGGATACATTGTAGGTTTATGCATGATAGTTGAGGAGGGGTTTTAGTTCCTTTTGGAAGATGTTTCCAATTTGGAGTGTACGTACACACCTTCAAAACCAGGGATTTGATGAAATAAACATTTAACTTTGCTCTGTTTAAGTTTTTATCACAATTTTCACCATTCCTTTAATCTTACTTCTGTGAACAAATTTTAAATGATTTAAACTATTAAAAACATTAAGAGGTCCAAATGATAAGTGGAGATAACTATTTGTTGTAGTATCCTGAGATTAGCTTGTACATTTTCTGAACCTCTACTGCATACCTATCAAGTTTTCCTTAGTTATAAAATTATTTGTACTATGTCTTATCTCTTTTCTGGATTATCAGCTTATAGAGAGGATTCAACAAATGCTTACTGAGTAAACATCAAAACTCCCAAAGCTTTTGTTCTGTGAAAATAATTAGATGTTTGGAACTAAAGTGAGTATGTTTTTTAGGAGCAGGATTTTTTGAAGAAGAGTAGAGCAAGGCTAAATTTTACCTAGTCTTCTCCAATACAGCCAATTGAGCTCTGAAATACATTAGATTAAACCATTGAATAACAGTGACTATAATGCAATTACATTTGACCTCGTCTCAGCAGGATCAAACCAAAAATGCAGTTAAGCACCACTGAAGTTCAAGAAAAGGATCTTAATAAAATGAGAGTACTAACTTATTCCTTGAGGCTCTTTCTAGCGATGGACTTAAAACCCATAGAATTGGAATGTGGGCTGCCAAAGAATACCTTATTATTAGTCAGAAAAGATTTTGATAGGTGAATACCTTCAATTTTAAGAGAATAAATGACACAGAAAGTAGAATAAATTACCTTGACATAAATTCTTGGCTCAAGTAAAAGTCAGACAGTAGCTGGAATTTCAATAGTGGGATAACTTCTAAGGGATAAACTTTAGCTTGTATTGAACTTTAATCATAATGGCTACAGAGATGAAAAGCTGAAAAAAAGTGTTAAAATTACTAAGCGAAAGCACACTAGCCCTGGTCCTTGTACTGGACATTTAAATTGATTTCTTTATCTATAGTAAGTATAAAGGGGTCTGTGAGCCATGTGATTTCTTACTCATAGAAATGTCTCTTGTTTAATTTGGTTGACTCTGTCCAGTAATGCATGCAATTTATTTGGCCCAAGTGGAAGCTGATGAAGAGGGAGTATGAAAATGCCTAGCAAAATCATGATGTCTCTTTTAAAGAGTCTACCTAAATGAATGAAACTATCAGTAAGCTGTCGCTTAAGAAAAATGTGCTTAGCCACAAAGTATGGAAAAGGAGATTGGAGTTACTGGAAAGTTAATAAAGATTAATAAATCTAAAGGCTTCTATCTTGACCATCTGTACTATAAATTTCTAAAAACAAACAAAAAACAAATAGACAAAAGACACTGTAAATTGAGTCTCAGAGTTGCCACCAAAGTCTGCTTTGACCAGTTTTAATAGTTCTCTTATAAGACTATTAATTTGTGAAGATGTATGCACCCCTATGTTCACTGCAGCACTATTTACAATAGCCAAGATATGAAAGCAACCTAAGTATCCATCAATAGGTGAATGGATAAAGAAGATGTGGTATATATATATATATATATATATATATATATATATATTCAATGGAATATTACCCAGACATAAAAAAAAAGTATGAAAGCTTTCCATGTGAGGCAACATGGATGGACCTGGAGGCTATCATACTAAGTGAAATAAATCAGAATGAGAAAAACAAATGCCACATGATTTCACTTATATGTGGAATATAAAAAACAAAACAAATGAACAAACAAAATAAAACAGAAACAAACTCATAGATACAGAGAACAAACTGGTGGTTGCCAGAGAGGAGGGGGTTGGGGGATGGACAAAATAGGTGAAGGGGATTAAGAGGTACAAATCTCCAACTATAAAATAAGCAAGTCATGGGGATGTAAGGTACACATAGGGAATATAGTCAAAAGTGTTGCAAAAACTTTGTATGGTGATGGATGGTAACTGGACTTATTGTGGTTATCATTTCATAATGTATAAAAATATCAATCTCTAAGGTGTACACCTGAAACTAATATAATAATATTGTGGGTTAATCATAACTCAATAGAAATTGAAAAATAAAAAATAAATTTAAAAAAAGAAAATGACAACTAGACACTTTAGCCCTAGAGGAAAAGTGGGGGTCATCAGCTTCAGGACAGCCCCCATGTGAAGATGGGATCTCTTTCTCCTTCTCTCTCAGTCTCTCCCTCTCTTCCTCTTCCCCTCCCTCCTCCCTAAAGTAGGTCAGGGGCTATTCAAAATGCATCCTATTACATTGAACATCTACACATCCAGGAGATCTAATGGTGGGGTTGTTAGTTATTGAAGGGCAGCAGAGAAAGTATTTCTTGAAAAAAGGAGCTCTTCAATGTCCATAATATCCCTAAAATTACACATTGTAGACATATGTCTACTCCAGTTGCTCATAGTTTTGGCCTTAGTAGCATACACTAATTTTCCAGGTTTAAACAGAATTTTCTTAATTTTTCAACTTAATATAGAGTGCGTCAGTATAAGAGAACTTCAACTGGATACAACAAAATGATCTGATCCCTATAGTTCATTCTGCCTAATTAAGATGGTCCCTGTAATTGAGGTGGGGATTGTTTCTGGCCATAGGATACTGCATATTCACTGTAGAGAAAGAGCAATTCAGTTCATCTTCAGATAGCTAAAACATTTTAAGACAATATTAGTCATAAGTATTTTATTTGATGAGATAAAAAAGCAACATGTGGGGCTTCCCTGGTGGCGCAGTGGTTGAGAATATGCCTGCTAATGCAGGGGACACAGGTTCGAGCCCTGGTCTGGGAAGATCCCACATGCTGTGGAGCAACTAGGCCCGTGAGCCACAACTACTGAGCCTGCGCGTCTGGAGCCTGTGCTCCGCAAGAAGAGAGGCCGCGATAGTGAGAGGCCCGCGCACCACGATGAAGAGTGGCCCCCGCCTGCCGCAACTAGAGAAAGCCCTAGCACAGAAATGAAGACCCAACATAGCAATCAATCAATCAATAAATAAATCTTAAAAAAAAAAAAAAAAGCAACATATGAGACATCATGGCATTAGCACATTTAACAAGGTTTTTCAAATTTGAACTGTAATTTGGGCTACTTTTGAGGGTGGGACAGTATTATCCAAAAAAAAAGGAAACTTCATCCCAGAGGGAAAAATCAAGTTGTAGTTTTAAAAACTCATTATCAATAATTAATAATGAACTCTAACTAAATAATAACAGGTGTTCCACTAATCCCAAACAGAAGCAGATGGAAGCACAAATGTTTTATAAATACTGGATACATGCAGAGCAATAAACTTGGCAGGAATTGTTTTATTCTGTAATTGTCAGTCAAAGTCTATCACTTGCATTTTCTCTAAATTAATATGCCCAGATTAAACCTTGTTTCTCATTCCTTATTTTTCAAAATGCAAGCCATATTTAGTGCTTTCTCACTTCATCTTATGTATTGTCTCACCAACAAAAATAATATTATTAATTTTCCTTCTGTACACTTATGAAGCTTTATATAATTTTTTATATGAAACAATGGGCATACCATACAGGCTTCCATTCTCTAACTTCTTCCATTCCACTCCCCCAGATAAGATATACCAATCTACATATTTTTTTTCTTTTTTTTTTTTTGCATCTTCATGATTACATATTCTTTAATTTCTTATACATTATGGCAACAAACCTTCAAAATCATGAATGTAGGTAGATGAAATAAATTATGAAGGCAACTAGAAAGTCAATAAATGGTATCAAGAAATCTAAAACCATGGCACTTGGGAATTATTTTCAAGAGTTTGAATATTACATAGTGCTAGAGATTTGAACTCATGACTGTTTAGAGAATGTTTACATATGACTTTAGAAGGGACCTTTCTGTACGGCTAGTAGTGTGGAGGCTCAGAACAGACCTCCCCAAGATGTGCCCCTTCAGCATGTGGATTATTTTGAGCTCGGGCAACAAAGCTCCTACAGGCTTAAGAGAAAACTACTGCCCCTCCCTTAACAACCTATAGGGAGGTTGTTAAGGAGCCATTGAAAAGGAGCCATTTTCATCTCAACCTTTTTTGCTTTGTTAGTGCAGGCACTACATCATCCTTACTGCCTGTGCAACAAAGATCTTTGCTTTCTTAGATTCTTTTTGGGAGTGAACTTTTTGGATCTTATGAGGGCTGCATCTCTTTGCACTCTCCTCTGGGGACACCTCTTGCATCTTTGGTTAAACCATAGAAAGACTTACTGGTTGGAATCACTATTAAGATCCTACTTGCCAATTATGGGTCCTCTGAATTGGAAAAACTTCTAAATTGGTAAATTTTTACAGAGCTGTCATCATAAACAGATGTTTTATTGGTACCTATGGAAAGACCAAATTAAAAAGTGAATCAGGGCTTCCCTGGTGGCGCAGTGGTTGAGAATCTGCCTGCCAATGCAGGAGACACGGGTTCGAGCCCTGGTCTGGGAAGATCCCACATGCCGTGGAGCAACTAGGCCCATGAGCCACAATTACTGAGCCTGCGCGTCTGGAGCCTGTGCTCCGCAACAAGAGAGGCCGCGATAGTGAGAGGCCCGCGCACCGCGATGAAGAGCGGCCCCCACTTGCCGCAGCTAGAGAAAGCCCTCGCACAGAAACGAAGACCCAACACAGCCATAAAATAAATAAATAAATAAATAAAATTAAAAAAAAAAAAAAAGTGAATCAAAGAAATATAATGGCTAGCCTTAAGAACTTCCCTAATTAAAAAAACAAAAACAAAAACACTTTCAAGAAGCAGTCTCAGCTTTCCCTCATGGATCTTACAGATGCTAATAAAAATATTATGTTAATTAACAAGATAATGAAAAGAGGTTGAGGGGATAGTCAAGGGACTCTTCCCAACAAGGTGAAATTTTTTAAAGAGTTATTAAGAACTAAAGTCAATAAAGCAAGTATTGAAAGAGATGGAACAAAGAGAAATCAGAAAGAGAAGAGTCACAGGACTCATGGAAACTGCATGGACTGCAGCGTGGAAATCTTTAGATGGCTATTAAAAATGGGATTGAGGCAGGAAAGATAGGACTGGGCCCAAGGACAGCCTCATGTTAGAGAAGGCAGATAGCTACATGTGAACAGAGAAAGGGGAACATGGGCCAAATGGCAGGAAACCATACATCTTGTAAATAATAAACAGTGGGGGTCCTTGAGCAGACAAAGAAAAACAGGAACCTCCAGACTGACAGGAAACCACACATTATGGGGTGATAAGTGTCCTGGAGGCACACAAAGAAATGTGGGAAAAGGCGGGACTGTTCTCATTACAATAAAATTAGCCCTGCAGATAAGAAGTTCCCATCATGCACCAATGCCATGACACTCCCCACCGAGATTAAATATGGAAAAAAATCCCTCCTCCCCTCAGGAATGAAAATCAGGGAATAAGACCCCAAAACCCTCCCTCCCCAATGAATATTCTGCCCCTTCATTTCTACACCGCACATAACCGGCTTGCCAAAGAAACAGAGACGCTACTCATCTGACACTGCCTGCTCTCCCTTTGAGAGCATCCTAAGAATCCTATCACTTAAATAAAGCCTCGCTTTGTTTTCTTGACCTCCCTGTCACCTGTGAATTCTTTCTGTGACGAGACAAAACCCACCCTCCAGTAACATCTCTGGCGAGGAACAGCCAGGAGAATTCGGTAAGCCTCAGCCTCTTGCCTCCCTTGCGCTTGAGAGGCTCTGCCTGACTTCCCGCCATTTCTCTCTCTCACTGTCGCATTTTCAGACCAATTGCCGCCATGATGTGCGCGTGGGTCCAGCTGTAAAAGCCACTAGGACACTCACCACGAGAACTCTCCCGCAAGAGGATGAGTCAGAGTGGAACGGACTGAAGAGAGGGTAGGCCTGTCCGCCCACCTCGAGGCAATGGCCACGCAAGGCTTTTCGGCCCACAGGTAAAAGCGTAACACCGCCCCCTCCCGGCGGCTCCCCTTACAGGATTACTGTCGGTCCACTTCCGCCTACCGTCTCTGCCTCCCTCTCTCACTCCTTCCATTCTTCCTTCTGCACCTTACTCGGCCGGAAATGGGGGGAAAGAAATCTGCCAGGCACTTTCCAACCTCACCGCGAGGTCTTGCACTTCTCACTGTGCAGGGCAAGTCAGGAGAAGTTTCCAGCCCGTCTCACAGGCAGCTAGCGACCCGAACCACAGGAGCTTTGCCTTATCCACCATTTAACTAACGGTTCTCGGGTTCAGCTGTGTGGCGATATAAAATGCAGCCTCACTCAGACTGTAGGAGGGTTCGCACAGAGGCGGTGCCGCGGTCCCCTCGGGAGCTCCCTCGGCCGCAGGCGGTCTGGGTGTCGCAGGTGGGGCTCACGGTGCTGGGGCCGCGTCCAGGCCGCCAGCATTCGCCGCCGCCTCCGTGCGCGCTCCCGGGGCTCCGCCCCCTCCCGTAAACTGGGCCTGTCCCTGCCCCCGCTTCCCGCCTCGCCCTAGGAGGCAGGGGCCTCGCCCGGGGGTGGGTAGCGCACATGGCCACGCCCAGGGGGTATGAGCCCCGGCGGTGACCGGTGTCCCCACTGCGCTTGCCTCCTCTGGGTTGAGGGATTGGGAGTGTCCTCACAGGGCCGCCGGGCCCTCTGTCCCCTCAAGGGCAGATGTAGTGCCTCTGCCTGGTGCTGCCGTATCCCGCCCTGCACCACTCCGCCATAGCCCACTGGATGGAGGGGGCGACGGGACTGAGACCCAGCGGCGCTGCCCACAAAAGCGAAGGGAAAAGAGACGCTTTTTCACAACCACCTCCCTGAAGGCCCAGGGCCTATTTTCATAAACTTAAAACCCTTTTAGAGAAAGGATTGTTCCCTGACTAAATAGGTCCTAGGACAATGAGGCTGTCCGTTCCAGGGGAACATACCCTGGAACACAGCGATTAATCATTGGACTTAAAATCTATAGAGAAGCCTTCGAGGAAGGTCACTCATCCTGGGTACCAAGGATGCCAGGATAGGACATAGGCCCCAGCAGGACCGCCATAAGGGGGGTAGCTAATCCCCATTTCGGCTAGAGCCGATGGGCTGTGGGGATTGGGAGGCCTGGAACCAGCCCTGTCTTAGAGACCCCCCATGGGCCCTCCTAAGGCTGGTGCTCCTCTCTGTTACAGGAGCGCCCTCTCCCCGAAGGAACGATGGGACACACCTCCTCCATCCCCAAGGACTCACCCCTCAGGTGCGTTCTGAGTCACTGGGGCAAGTTTTCTCTAATGCTTTAAAACGGAAAGAGCTCATTTTCTTTTGTAACACAGCTTTGCCCCATTGAGTACGATGAGGCCTGGCCAGAGAATGGAAGCCTCAACGATAATACCATCTTACAGTTAGACATTGTTGCCAAAGGCAGGGAAAATGGGTAGCAGTTCCTTAGGTTCAGGCTTTTATGGCCCTAAGAGAGAACCTGGAGCTATGCAAGTCCTATGTTAGGGAACCTTGCCAGCTGGGAGCCTTTCAGGCTGTACAAATGCCCTCTCTAGTGGCACCCCTGTAGGAACACAAGCCCCAGACAGACGACCCAAGCCCCAACACTCTTTTACCATCTTCAGCCCCTCACCTGCCTTATAAGCCTCTTGACCCTTCCGTACCAGACGTGCAGCCAGAGCTGCTTTGCCCCCTTCAGGAAGTAGTAGGCGGGCCTCAGGGAATTACCCGAGTCCACACCCCTTTTTCTTTGACCTCAACCAGTGCCGCACTCGCTTGGGCAGGTTCTGGGAGGACCCCAGCCGGTTCACCAAAGAATACCAGGGACTGACTCTCTCCTTTGATCTTACCTGGAAGGACCTAAATATTGTCCTTTCCCACTGCTGCCACACCGAGGAAAAGACCCCGTATTTGGGCACACGGTCAAACATGCTGATGGATTATACGTTGCCCAACCTCATCAGCACCCTGTGGGCATGACAGCAGTACCTCTAATGGGTCCCAGCTGGGATCCGAATTGGGACTATCAGCCGGGTCAGCCTGGTATCACTAGAAGGGACCACATAATCCTTTGCCTTACTGAAGAGATGAATTGATGCATAATTAAACCTGTTAACTATTGTAAGGTTAAGGAGATAACCCAAGGCCAAGATAAAAATCCAGCCCTATTTCAGACCTGATTGGTAGACGCCCTCAGAGAGTATATGAATGTAGACCCAAACACTTTCGAGGGACACATTGTATTTACAACCCACTTCACCAGCCAATCAGCCCCTGACATCCATCAGAAGCTTCAAAAGCTTGCCATGGGGCCCCAAACCCTCTCAACCTTCTTATTGATATGGCCTTCAGTGTCTTTAACAATAGAGACCAGGCTGAGGAAGAAAGGAAGGAACAGCGTGACTTAAGAAAGGAAGGACGGCAAGCCAGGCTTTTGGCAGCTCTCATGACAAGACCTAACCACCTCCTGGTCACCCCAAAAGTACTCCCAGAAGACCCCCGCCAGGAAAGGGAACCTGTTTTAGCTATGGGAGCCTCAAACACTGGAGCAAGGAATACCCGGGAAACAGTTCCCAGCCTCCACCCAAGATGCCATGCCCACTCTGTAAGAAGATGGGCCACTGGAAGAGGGAATGTCCCCAGCTCCGAAGGGAGCAGGAAATTCCCCCATGCCAGTCATGGCAGTGGTTGATTGACGGGACCTGGGACCTCCCAAGGCTCCCGAGAAGACAGTGATCATCACACGGGAGGAACCACGGGTGACCACTGACGTGGCAGGTCAGTTTGTCCAGTTTCTAGTGGACACGGGAGCCACTTACTCTGTCCTGACTTCTCACACTGGGCCCCTTGCCCCCAAAACCTGCTTTGTTGTTGGGGTACAAGGAAGGCCAAGGCTAAAACACTTCACCACCCCTCTCACTTGCACCTGGGGAAAGACCCTTGTAACTCACAAGTTTCTTGTCATGCCTAAATGCCCCAGCTCATTTATTGGGAAGAGATTTTCTCTCAGTCTTATTCGCCCTAAAAATTAAAACCAAGGCCTATTTAAGGCTGGATTATGCCTTATGGACAGTCCAGCCCAAAATATTTCCCCCAAATTAAAAAAACAAAAAACAACTTATAGATCCACAGATCTGGGATCAGGGAACCCCAGGGAAAACAAAGTTTGTCAGTCCTGTAAAAATCACCTTAAAAGAGGCTAATAACTTCCCTTCCAGGTGTCAATACCCTCCCTGTCCAGTAAACTCTCTTTTTCTCTGCTCTTTTGCTTCTCAGGAAGTCATGTCTCCATCCTAACGGTCCTCTTTGTTATTCACATCGTCACAGCTCCAGCTTACAAACATCCACTATCTGACACCATGAATGTCACTACTAAAGGAACTAACTCATCTGACTGCTGGATCTGCCCCACGACCACACCTCCCCAGAGGACCTACGTACATCTTTTTTAGGACTTCCCACCTCTTGAGGGACCTGATGGGGCTGACAGCAAAATATGCTGGGTTCTCATTTACCACCCAGTGTGGTAAGGAAGGAAGGACTGGGGCAGGAACCAACTGGAAGCCAAACTCTCTGGAACAGATACCCTCCTCCAAATCGGAGGGAAGGATATTTCAGCTTTTAGGCAAAGCTAGCCTCTGTTTTACTGGTATTAGCATCCAGGGACAAGAATTACGATGGCTGAATGAAACATACTACAATCAAACTCTAGTTTTCAGTAATCACAGTTGGGTAACAGACACCAACCAGACTGCCAATATCCAATATGTAGGGAATGTCACTGTCTGGTGGGAGAACCTAGTGACTGGAATAAAGAAAACTAAAACTCACAATAAAAGCATAGTATCAGTAACAGTTAACAATACACAAGAGAAAGCCAGCATAGGGATTAGACAATATTCCAGACTAATGTTTAATATAACTAATAACTACATTCAGATATACTCCAATTTCTCCCTGTTACAGCTGCTGTATCGAAACCTGAGGTGCCAAGGGAAAAAAACCCATGGCTTCAGAAAACTCCAACTTCAAATGACGATGCAACAAGGATTTCAACCCATCCCACCTGAAGATGAGGACTATGAACATCCACTGGACAAGGTTGCTGCCTCCTTCTACTCCCCACTCTATCTCCACCACTGTAAAAACCCCAAGACCCCTATCTCTGACCGACAGCAAGGAGATCTGCACCCACAGGCAGCAGGGACAATGCCCATGCTCAGGTCGATGCAGTTACAGAAGTTGGACCAACCCTTTACCCCTTAAAAGATTTTAAGGGTCCAGACTCCTTGAAGGGGTAATGTTAGAGAAGGCAGATAGCTAGATATAAACAGAGAAAGGGGACATGGGCCAAATGACAGGAAGCCATACATCTTGTAAACAGCACAGCTACTCAACTGATACCGTCTGCTCTTCCTTTGAGAGCATCCTATCGCTTAAATAAATCCTAGCTTTGCTTTCTTGACTTTCCTGTCTCCTCTCTGAATACTTTCTGCGATGAGACAAGAACCTACTCTCCGGTAACACTCATGTATAGGCATTAGGCAAAAAGGCAAAGCCACCTCATTGTCTTGCACTTAATGAGATCATGAAACATGGAAGAATGGCATCAGCCACAAGAACATAAATTAGATTTTGATTAAGCTTTGTGACATCTGAATAGGGAACCCTGATCACAAAGCCCGCGGAGCAAGACCGAGCATGTGCAGTAAAAATGTCCAGGCTTCAAATGACCACTATACAACGTTCCAGGGTGGTGCTCAACTGGTAAGGGAAAACTTAAGGGGAAATAGCTCTCAGGATGCACGTGTGGTGGCTTCAGGAGCCCAGTGCACAAGAATGGATGGATGAGATAATCGCCCCGCCTCAACTTTCTCATCAATGAATATTCTGCACCTAATAGAAAAAGCTCATGCCTATTCAAAGGTTAAGATGGAATAAAAAGGGAAATCAGAAAACCCGCAGGGCGCTCCTCACTTGCGAGGACACCCACATTCTTCCCGGAGTGCATACTTTCGCTTCTTAATAAACTGCTTCTTTGTTTCTCTTTATGCTTCAGTCTCTGTGTGTTTTCCATTGCATTCCTTGTCCAAAATTCTTTTTGGACAGGTAGAACAAGACTCTGAACCTTTAATAAAACCATCCAGCATCAGGATGAATAAAACAGACATTGATGGGGTTACCATAAAGGTACTAATATAGCGCTACCAAAGGCTGGGTGGCCAAAGTGGCCCCCTGTTCATCCACCAACATTAAAGAAATCCAAATAAGTTCATCTGTTTATACCAGTTTGGAGAAATCTGAAAAGCTGAAAGGTGTCGATTACTATGAGAATTGTGATCAGTAATCACTAAGGGCAACAGGCCAGTTAATCAAGTTAAAGATTGACAAAGGAGCCAGGATTCCTTGGCTTAACCCCTCATTGGGGGTCCAAAGCCTTTTGCAGAAGAGTGACTAAAATGGTCTGGGGATAGAAAATAGAAGTTTCCAGGAACCCCTTGACATGGTAACCCTATGAACTGGTACCAATACCCACTGATGAAGTTCTGACTCAGGCTACATTTAGATTGAAAGAATATAGAAATGTTAAGAGTTGATAGGATTATAAAAATTTGAATCTTTAAAAAAGCTTTATGTAAAGAAATTATGCCAACTTTACCTGAATGTTTTATAGGAATAGTATTATGCCTGGCTGGGAAAATTTCCCCCACCCAGTATTGTAAAACCAAAACTTACTCATGAAATCTTAATGGAGGCTATAATTAGTAATGTAAGAGTTAATGGAATTAAGATAAAATTTTATAGGAGAATTGATATATTTGAACAGACCTTACACAAAACAATTGCATCTCTTTTACCTGATTGTATTATGGGGATGGCCATTGTATCTTATTGGGGAATGTTTCCCCTACCTAGTTTTGTAAAACAATCTACCCTTCAAGCAATATTAATTGGACATGCCAACAAAATTGCCTGAGCAGAACATAAAAATTTTTTGAGTTAAATCATAGTCAGAAGTCTCCCTGATATAAAGAAGCAAATTGAGGATGATGTAGTTGGATGGTTGATCAGCCTACGATCTTACAAATCTTTGCAAAACTGGAAATTCAGTTCTAGAGGAAGTTCACATTCCACCCATTCCTTTCCATAGATCCCCAAAACCTCCCCTATAAAAGGCTAGTAATCTCTCTAGGAACTCTTATCTAGACCATCTCCAATTCTTTTTTTTTTTTTTAAAAACACTGATTATTATTATTATTTTTTATTATTATTATTTTTGGCTGTGTTGGGTCTTCGTTTCTGTGCGAGGGCTTTCTCTAGTTGCGGCGAGCAGGGGCCACTCTTCATCGCGGTGCGCGGGCCTCTCATTGTCGCGGAGCACAGGCTCCAGACGCGCAGGCTCAGTAGTTGTGGCTCACGGGCCTAGTTGCTCCACGGCATGTGGGATCTTCCCAGACCAGGGCTCGAACCCGTGTCCCCTGCATTGGCAGGCAGATTCTCAACCACTGCGCCACCAGGGAAGCCCCCATCTCCAATTCTTAATACTGAATTTTAAAAAAATGGAAAGGGGGCTTTTAAAATACAAATTGCTGTATAAGCACCCTTGCCCAAAATTCTGGTTCAAAAAACACTTTTAATGAAAACTATAAGGTATCTCTTTTATGTCTATCTATATGTTTATGTATGTATATTATAGACACGGTATTTTTCTGCCTCTGAGTGGTATTACCAAAATTAATTATAAAAGAGCTCAATTTAACTGGCTTAAAAACACACAAGCGCTATTTAAGTATACTCCCAAAGATATAGTAGAAACTAACCCAAATGTTTTTCAGGTTCACGAGAGCTACGATAATTTTTGGTAAATAAAAGCTAGTTTAAGTTTGTTCATTTAATTAATACAGACATGCCTTCAGAGTTATCAGCATTAAGCACAGTATTATATGTTTGTTCTACTGGGGTTTACTAAAAGTCAAATAAGGTCATATTATCTCTGTACTAAATTTGCCAGACAAACAACATCAACAGAAACAACTTAAGTTGATGGCTAATTGCTTTAATGTTTCCTAAAATTTTCATGAGTAATCTAAGTATGATTGTTAAGAACAAATGTATTGAATTATAGGATATAAATGAATAAGAATTTTTAGATAACTTTTAAACAATGATTGTTTTACGATATGCCTACTTAAAATAGTTTCCCAAATCTCTCTGGTAACTTGAAACCTTAGAGTTTTGCTAAATTAAGTTAAATAATGGAAATTCACTGAATACCTAGATCATTTCCAAATAAGATAAAATATTGAGCATTAATTACTCAACATAGTTTTATCTACTTTTGTCTTTTTATAATGGAGAAACTAAAGATGTTTGGGTTTCTCAGTAAACATGTCTTCTGCTTTATCTAAGGATTGTACTATAAAGTAGCATACGTCTTTAGAAATTATGAAATATATTCATAAATTTGCCAATCCACAGAATGTTAATGTAAAAAAAAGACCTCTTTTTGCCAGAATTTTGCCATTCCAATGTCCTTGTACATGCTAATAGTTGCTCCTGAATCAGAGAAGTAAAAATGGGTAAACAATAGCTGTAAATTATATAAACATTTAGGGCTACGGGAAACTCAGAATGGCCACTTGGTTCTTTGTGGCTCTGTGGCAAACCCCATTTCTTGGTTTCTGTATTCCTTCACCCACCATAGTGCATTTAATATTACTCAAATTGTAAATACACATGGCTTGGGAGACTGCTATGAAATTGTGAAAACAGTCTACCAGCAATGTCTGACCTGTCAGAGGCCTCAGACCTCCTCCTACTGAACCCTTTAAACATCTGCAGCTGAACTTCATTCAATTGCAATTTAGTATGGGTTATCAGTGTATTATTGTTATTGTATAATGTTTTCAGGATGGGTTGAAGCCTTCCCTTGGTACAAGGCTGATGCCTTCACAGTGGCAAAGAAACCGTTAGAAAATGTGTTTCTCACTTGGGGTATACCTTTCACAGTCTCTGGTGATCAAGTGATTTGTCCACTTCACTGGGCAAATCATTTGAGCCTTAGTGAAAACCTTGTAAACTTCTTGGAATTATCACCATCCCTATCACCCTCAATCATCAAGCAAGGTTGACAGAGCTAATGGAACAACTAGACTCAATCAGAGCATGAATAAATTACATAGGACTGAATGAGCTGACGAATATGATTATAATTTTTATGATTTTTTGTCTAAAATGTTACTGTTTTTTAATAATTTGTCTTACAGATACAAAGAATTTTTAAATTTCACTACCTATGACTTACAGCAATTTGGTAAATCATAAACAGAATTAAAACATTTATCTTTTTCTCCCTACCTCATCCCTCCAGAACTTGGGAACTCTTAGCATTTTAAGGATTTTTTTTTAATGGCAGTATAGTTATTTGCATAACTTCAATAAGAATCTTTTCTCTTTCTAACAGGACAAAATTGAAAACATTGGTTATATTACCAGGGCTTTGATTGGAGTGTCATATTTGAGAGATACATACATAGACTCAGATATGACCAGCCCACTTTAAGGAGCTAAGATTTGCTTTAGGGAACCAGTAAAGCTCCTGGGAAACAGCCTGGTGCTTTACTTACAGGGTTGTCAACAGCCTCACCGGGTGAGTGAGGAAGGTCACTTCCTGGCAAGTGCAGGAATCTCAGGATATTTTGAGGACCTTGAGAAGAGAGGAGTTCACCCAAATCTATATTTGGTTTCAGGCGAAGGCTGATGACAATCTCCTGGTTGACTATCCTGGCTTCAAGAGGCCTTTAAAAGTTCAATCTAGAGATTTCTCATGAAAAGTTCCAACAAAGCAGTTTAAAAGAGTCTATATGACCACTCACTATTCTTACTGTACTTATGTAAATAATCAGACCAAGTTTATTGAAACTAGACTTATTCTGCAAACAGATTAGTCTTAATTTGTCTATATTTGATAGATATGAGGGTGATTTTTAGAGAGGAAAATTATGTTTCAGTGACACACTTTTACGGTTATTAGATTCTACTGCTGTCCATTGTCTTTTAAAGTTTTGTTTTCTACCTGTAAACTTGACTGCTCCTGAATTCTTCTAGTTTTCCCCAATATTTGGCTACAGTTCTCCAAACTAAGGTTTCCAATTTTTCTCCCACCCTTTTGATTCGGAATCACTGAGAACTAAAACTGCCCTTTTTCCAAAGCCATGCAAAAAGTTGGACAACTTGATATGAACTTCAGAGAAATCACCATAACAGCTCATGCACTGACAATCTTCATGCCTGTTGCTATGGCCAATCAGAAAGATCACTAGACATATTCAAACTGCAAACCTGAAAAAATCTATCAGATTGTCCACTGCCTGCCCCCACTCCATCTGAAGGTGCTTCAAGCTGGATGCCTAGAAACTTTCTCAACTGCTTGCATTCAGAAACTGGGCTGATAGTCTACTCCAATCACTATTACTTTTCTTTTGTTTCTATATACTTGTCTCTTATTAAATATCTGATTGCTTTCACAATAGGCCTAACTTTAGAAGCCTCATGATATGAGACACAACTGTTTAACTGAGATGACCTATTCTCAGGACCAAGAGACTGGTTCAATGAGATAGAGCAATCTACCAACTCAAATTCTGAACTGTGAACCTTCCTGGGGAAGTTCCAAAGGAGGGAACCCTGGGGGTTCAAAACAGACCTCTCCAAGATGTGTCACTTTGGCACATGGATTATTTTGAGCTCGGGCAACAGAGATCCTACAGGTTCAAGAGAAACTACTTCCCCTCCCTTAACTACCTACAAGGACTTAAATTGGGGATTTTTCCCAGAAAAAAAAAGTTATTACCAGAACTTTATGTAAGTGGCCCCATCTGTATGGCAGGACAAACATCTAATTGACCGACATCTGCTCCTTTTAAAATTGTCCTGTGAATTACGCTCCTGCCTTTGAGAGCCTCGGGCCCCTATCTCATTTCTTAGTTCAGGATAGCAATGTATACCTCATTGTACCTTTCTGTCTCTGACCCTCTCGTGTAGGGTTCCTATGCTTAGGAAATAATTTGATTTTCTCCTGTTAGGCTCTCTCATGTCAATTCAATGCTTATAGCAGCTAGAAGAACCTAGGAGGGTAAAGGAAAGTTTCCTTCCTCCCCAACAACAGCAAAATTCTCCTTAACTCATGCAGAGGTGGTTTTTCTGGTCCTTCTGACCTTAATCCATTGTTGACTTTTCAGAAAGAAACGAATTGGCATTGTGACTCCAAAACTGTGAACATCCCTCACTGCCTGTGATAATGCACGGTTAATGCACTGTGCCCTGTGATTCTCTTAGAAATTGTATTGTATAATCAATTAGTAGCTACTATGAATAATTTACGTGGAACAAAGACCACATTATTTTCTTCAGATGATGGAATTTAAAAACTCATGCTCATCAAGAACATAGATTCATCTTGTGTGTAAGTAAATAGTTAATTGATATCTTCAAGATTTGGTCTCTTAAAAAAGCAAAATATGTTTAGAGTATGAATTTCTTAAACCATCACAGCTGAACAAAATGGGCAACAACTTGCTACCTAAAACTGAGTTAATGGTATATAGAGATAGGGACTTGTCAACGTTGATACGTTCACTTTATGTGGGATGCTCGCCCAGACGGGCTGAGGTGAAATAAATGAATTAGAGAATAAAGCTATAATAGCACTTTGTTGTGCATCTATTAGATGCTTTATCAACAACTTTGTAAGTTCATTACTGTAACCCCAATGTATGAACGCTGAAGATCAGATGGAGTTCAATGATTTGCTGAAGGCCCAGTGCTAGAAAGGGATGGGGTCAAGAATTATATCTGTATTTGTGTCCAAAGCCCTCTCTTTTCACTATAGTAAACTACCTTCCTCAATGCTTCCATCTAATTTTATTATGATACTATACACATACGTTAACATTAATCATTTCTACCAAATGAGTAATTTTATTTTTCAGTGTTTTTCTCCTCATTTCAGTTTCTAACCCAATAAGAAGGTTAAAAAAGAAGGATAAGAAAATAAAAAAAGAAGTGGAGGAGGAGGAGGAGGAAATTAACTTGAATAAGTTACTAAAATTAAGTTTTCCTGAGAGCCAAAGTTCTCACGATCTTCTAATTTTCCAGGACCTAGATGTGTCATATATATATTTTAGATATAACATGCCCGTACATTTTAGAACGATTTCCATAAAAATAGTTAAGAAAACAAAATATAGTTTGCTTTAAACAATCAGCTTCAATTATTCTAATGTAAATTAGTTCCTTCCTTAACAATACCATCTTCCTAGAAATGTTTCCCCAGACATGAACATAGACTATCAGTTTTTAAATCTGAAAAAGGCAGAGTACAAGCAATCAAATTAATTCTTAATTAAGATGTTAGTAAAGAATCCCCTGTTAAACTCTGGGCACCATTTAAAGACAGGAGAGATGATAAATTCCTTTAAGTAAAAATACTTCCCCACTGTGTTGACTATTAACTCCAAGGTTGACTATCTCCATCAATAGCAGTTCTCTGGAGTGGTTAACCCAAGATCATATGCAAGTGAGAAAATCAAAAGAGATTAAATATCTGAAATATGATGGATTTTAATAGGAATTGTGTTCACTACAAAAAAAAGAAGAATGCTTTCATTGTCACATGTCTTTTAGTCTAAGTTTACCAAGAATAAAATAAGATGATTCACCTCTTCACTCTAAGATATTATTAAAGATATTAGCATTTTTTGTATATAAAGATATTAGCACTTTTTTGCTTTCAACCGACTTCATTTGCAACAGGCCATGCAGTCGTGGCAAGTAATATTAAAGGCCCTAATGCCAGTTATTACTTCTGGTTTTCATTGGTTTTATTCTAGATCTGCACATGCATTATGAAATGTTTTTTAAAAATGAGCATAACAGTTTAGTACACAAAAAACAGACAACCTTAGAAACAGACTATTAAAACAGACAAATACAAGGATTGTTTGAATACCTGGTTTTAAATCCCCATGGACAAATATGTCAATCATATATCGACAGAATGCATACTGATCTGACAAAAGTAGAAAGAAAAAAAAGCATTGAAAAAAATGTCATTGACACCTTTCTTTTTTTTTTTTTTTTTTGACACCTTTCTTTTTTCCTAGGGAAAGATGGCTTAACAAAACAAACAAAGTAGCATAATTCTATTTTAATTACTACAATATTTTCTGTGAAGGAATAATTTGCACATATATGAACATGCGGGAAAAATAATAAACTTAAGTTTCCATTTATTCCATACAAAAAGAATAACCTTAAAAATTGAAACAGACTAGTTCAGAGTAATATTGTAGTGGTTGTTTTTAAAAATCAAAACCGTTTTCATCAAATTTATTATTAGTCATCATATTTAAGCAATTTTTCTCATTGTCTGTATATATACTTCCAGCAATGAAACAGAAGTTTCACAAGAGGAAATTGTTTCCAACTTGGAATGTTTTACCAAATATTCACTCCCAACCCTTCACCTCATTGTCTAAATGAAGCCACAGAATGTTTCTTGAAAAGGCAAGCAGGAGGGCTAACCCCTTTGCAACCTGTCAGGGGTCTTCTACGTGGAGATTCTCTTCAATTAGAAGAGGAAATCCAGAAGAACAGACTTAACAGCACTAAGTAACATCATTCTTAAGGTAATTGATTGGGTAATCTTTATTAGAAGATCATCTTATGATCTTGATTAGTATATGGTCCATGGAAAAAGTAAAAAAAAAAAAGTGAAACAGCATAGGATTTGAGCTTTTGAGGCAGACTTTGTCAAAAATGATTTTGGGAGTTCGTTTTTTCATTTCCTTCTAAATTAAAGACATTGCACTGAACTTTAAATTTTCATATAACTTTAGATTCTGCTGAGGTCATTCCAATCCAAATTTCAGTTGAATCATTCTATAAGCTTTACCGTATCTTCTTTAAAGCTTGCATCTTATTATTATTATTTTTTTATATAAAGCCTGCATCTTATTAATTCAATAAATCCAAAGGCAGCTTTAGGATCAAGGGAGTTTATTGAATTTATACAACATGACATATCCTTAAGTGCTTTAAATTATGTATATCAAACCTATGAAATAACGAAACCTGTTACTATATAAATACACACACAAGGATTTTTGTAAACCTCATTGTTTTTAGAG
Source organism: Balaenoptera acutorostrata (assembly GCF_949987535.1). NCBI lineage: Eukaryota > Metazoa > Chordata > Mammalia > Artiodactyla > Balaenopteridae > Balaenoptera > Balaenoptera acutorostrata. Next base: position 39,290,001 of record NC_080077.1, on the reverse strand, counting down.
TATTTACAGTACTTTTAGAGTAATCCATTTTATTATGAGACTCCACCTTTGAAAAAAATGTACTTATTGCAGAAGATGTAAAAATATAATTCTTTTCATTAGTACCTAAATGAGTAGGCCAAATCTCATAAAGTTTCATAAAGTTGCATGGATTTTGATTGTTGAATTGGGTCACACTTTCCCACGTGTGAGGTGGGGAGTGGGAGGGAGTTAGCTCTCAGGTCAGTCCAAGAATTTATTTGCTCCTCAATGTACTGGCAGTAATAACAGGGGTTTCTGATCCCAGGACCTGGGAATCCTATGATACAGGAGAGAAGATTAAGGTAGAGAGTATTTTCTCTTTTCTGGGCATAACCCTTTTCCTTAGCAAAATTGTAGAATGAGCCATTTGACTCTAAGATGAAAAACTGCATTTCCCTTAAATGGCAAACTTGAGGTTGGGCACGGAGGACTTCCTAAAATCGGCAGGCTTTCCCCTTTGTTTCAGTAGTTAATGTGACTGATCATTTTAGATGTGCCCTTCCTACAACTCTAGAAGTAGTTCTCAAAGGGCAATTTAAATATCAAAAAGATGAGGAATTTGTTAAAATGCAGATTTTTTTGGCCTAGTCATGCAAAAAAAACCCTTACAATTCGATGGGTCTGGACCCTAGGAATATGCATTTTTGACTAACTCCCCAGAGGAATCAGATTAGACCACACTTTCAGAATCACTGATCTAAAATTGCTCAAAGTTTCTTTTCTCACAACGTTTCTAGTGGTACCATAGCCTTCAGCAACAGCAATGGAGAAAGTATGTACCTTAGAAGTTTAGAATGCAGGGACTTCTTGAAATTTGAAGGGTTTGGACTATCCCCCAAAATGAAATATTGTGCTCTGCCCCAAGTTGTGACAGAATGTTTATATACATAACACGTGGAATAGTTTATTGAATTAATTAAAATCTTCATGCTTCAGAGATTCTTCTTTAACTGAATGCTAAGAGTGTAATGACGCTATTACCAAATTATTACCAAAGTAAAATGCTTATATTTCTTATACCAATATTTTCTGGATCCAAAGTCATTTGTTTAATTAATGCACCAGTAGTCCTACAAGTTTCCCATTTAAAAAAGAAAATCTCTGATGAACTCAAAGAAGGTTAATATTTTTAATCTAGAAAATTGAGTTACACCACGTAGGAGGTTTCTTTTATATTTAAATAATGTTGTGAAGTTGCATTCTAATGGCACCAACATATCAATAGGAAGAAAGAGAGTATTTCTACAATATTTAAAGTTAAGAATTTTCTTTTTTTTTTTTTTCTTTTTTTGGGTTGCACCACAGGCATGCAGGATCTTAATTCCCCCACCAGGGATAGTACCCGTGCCTCTTGCAGTAGAAGCATGGAGTCCTAACCACTGGACCACCAGGGAATTCCCAAAGTTAAGAATTTTTAAATATTTTAAACTAGGATGCCCATTTCCACCTGTCTTGTGTGTTGACCTTAACAATGTGTAAGAACTCTAGGCAGGTATGTGTTGGGCAGTCCCCAGTGTGTCTGCTACACCTGTCTAAGGATAAAGCAAAACCAAGTCTTCCTGATTTTGGAAAATTCATTTTAAAGAAATGCTTCTTTAAATCCAACTCAAATATTCAAACAGGACATTTTTTTCCTAAAGAAAATCTGAACTGTTCTATCATTCTTTCATTGTTATGTGACAATAATTCACATAAGGTAATTTCATATCTCGTCACCACTTCTTAGTACTTCTTTCCCGAATGAACATCTTTCTAGGAATGCCACATGCTGTCCATGTCTCCCCTTCCTGATCCTCGGGGAGCAGTGATGGATGTCACTCAGCTGCTGCCTTATTGGTATTCCCTGTGGAGTAGCAGCTGAGAGAAAATGCATTCAGGGTGTAGAATGTTAACAGAAAATAAATTTTAAAAAACCTCTAATGAGAATGGGGCATATGTGGTCTGGTGCTCTATGGCAGATTCACATTAGCTACAATTTCTCTGCTTGCCACAAATAGTTGTTTAAAAAAATAAGAAGGAAGAAAAGAAAGAATGAGCATAGCAGTGGGGAGGTTTGATTTTTTCCTTCCCCACAAATTTGCCATAGACCACCAGAAAATCAGAGAGCAATGCTTGATCGTGCTGACCCTTCTTACCCTGCTTTAAACAGATTAAGAATGGTCCATAAAAACCAGATTATGTAATATATAAGAGTGTGTTTAAGTTTACAGTAGGCACGTACATATATATGAATCTTATTCCTGATGCTTTAGTAGAAATAGTGTTTATATATACAATGTTAAAAATAACCATATATGAATGTATATGCATGTATACTATATAATAAAATAATTGCCAATAAGTGTATTGCTGCATGTAAAAATCTGTGTCCAGTGAATAAAAGACCTATAGAAGCTATTTATTCAAGAAGAACTATTAGGAATCTATAGGAATCTATAGGAAAAGAATGTCAAATTCATTAGGTCTAACTTATTAGGTCTATCTTAACAAATTCATTAGGTCTAAGCAAATAAATAATCCCTTGCCTAAAGGAGAACCAACTCAACAATTTTACTAAATCATCAATACAAGAGTCTCAAAATCAAAGTCACCTCACAAGTAGATTATTTAGAAAGCACTATGTCTTTATCATGTTTGAGTTAAAACTATAATGCAATTAGGTTTTTTATAAACAAATGCTGTTAAATCATAGCTTAAATTTTTTTAAATGCCATATTTATGTGTCTGATCAGCTATTTGAGGTAACATTTTCATTATTTACCTAATAATACATTTATCTAATTGATGGTAGCTCTTCTCAATAGAGAGCCTTAATTTAGCAAATGCATTTGTTTAGCTGATAAAATCACATTTGTGCTTTTATTTAACTCTAAGTGATATCTGAATGTCTTTTAACAGATAAATAGCTCTTGATATGAAAATGAAAACAGTAGATTGAAAATAGAAAGGTAATATAACACTATCTTCAATACTGATTACTGATAGGAATAAAATATAGTATATGTGACCCAGAAAATACATATTATTTGGAAATATTTTAGTGACGTGTCTTCATCAATAAAATATGGCCCCCAAATAACTAAGATACTAAAAATGAACATCCAAAAGTGTATTCATAGTCCTAGTTGCTAGATAAGTATTTTGGTACTCCCATATATAACTGGAATGAATTTTTACATACTGTATTTATGGACAAAAAATAAAAATATGCTTGGTACGTTTAATCTGGTTTCATGTGATTATTTTCTTTTTTTGTGTGATTATTTTCTTTTTTAAAAGGCAATCTAAAATGCGAAGTATTTTAGGATCTTGATAATAATTTTAAATAAGCATATCAGTGAATCAGAAGATTAATTTTCCTGTCTTCTATCACAATAAAATAGTCCATTCAAAATATTTTCTCTTTATTTACTATATTTTTCCTACCCAAATTATTGCATAAATAACATACAGCTTTGTTAGAGATGATAATTAATATTTTTAATTGATTCAAGGCAATATAATCATCTTTAAAACTGAAGAAAGGTTTTTGGGCTCCAAAGATTTAATTCCACTCATATGCTTTAAATATCAGTATTACTTTGAAATAAAAGAAAATTACTTAAATTAAAAATTTTGTGGACTACTTAAAAAAAAAAACTCTTCCTTTCTTCTTTCCATCCTTCTTTTCCTTTTTAAAATACATTTTCAAAAAATACACCTTTTCCCTCATATAAATAAATGTTTCCAAATATTACTTGTGAATTCAGGGGAAAAAGTGATTCAAAGATAATATACAAGAGTGGATTGCAAAGACAAATACCATATAATTTCACCTGTATGTAGAATCTTAAACAAAAAGAGTATAGATTGCAAATTTCATATTTTGTTTGTACCTTATAGTGGGGAAAATTATCAGTTTCACTGTCCAAATAGCTTACTCAGTAACAATATTTTTAACTTCTTTAATGCAAATCTTATGGAAACAATTCCTTAATTTTAGCCCTCAAATAAAATTATTAAAACTCTCAGAATAAGGACAAATTTTATTTTGCAACACCCCTAAAAAACATTTATAGGAATAGTCTATACAGAGCAGATCCCACATTCTGTGTGGGGAAGCTCAGGACCGTGTAGCAACTTGGAGCCAGGAGTGGATTTAGGGAAGGAAAGATTCAACAAGGGCCGGAGGTGTGTGACAATACAGCCCTCAGCTGACCTCTTAAAACTCCACCCTTTTATGCTTACAAGCACCTTTCTTTAAAGAATATCAGGTTTACATTCCACCTCCACGTAAATGCTCTATTTCTGTGAAGTACGGATGTTAAGTTTGACATCACTCTTATCGAAAAGCAGCACAATATGTAAGATACAGAGCTTTCTAAGGTGATAAATTTAGTCATCGGACAAACTGGATTTAATAATTCAATGTATATTCTAAATTATATGCTCTTGCAGAGCTACAGGAATGTATGGATACTTTTTATGATACTTATTCTATATGATTTGAACATACACCCCTTAATAAACTCCTTGAGAATTGTCAGTTTCCTGGATTGCTGTTCTTCAAAGAGTACACAAAGGACAAAGAGTGTGTGTCCTTTAAATAACTTCAGATACTAACTCAAATCCTCTTTTAAAAATGCTTCAAAATGCATCTTTAGATATGTGAACACAGTTTAGTATTTCTATAAATAAATTTTAATTCCCAAATTATTGTATTTCCTTTCAGGTATATTCACTTATACAAGTCTTTTACTCCCATTTAAAGTCTGATCTTGGTCTTTTTTCAGTTTTTAATTTCACTGCATCTGCTTCTTGCCCAGTACTCTCCTAGAACCTCTGGCCACCTCCTCTGAATGTTTACCTTTCTGTTCATGCTTGGACACCACTGCAGCGTCTTTCTTGTCCTTCTCTTTGGGTTTAGGTGATGTTTTCTGTGCTTCTTTTACTTTTGCAGCTGTTTGCTTCACCTTCTCCTGTTTTGCACCTTTCACTTCCTTTTTAATCTTTTCTTCAGTCTTTTCTTTAGTCTTAGGTTTCTTCTCTTCTGCATGGAGTTAAAGAAAAGTTGAATTATATATATATATATTTAACCAATGCAGCATTTCATCTTTCATTGGTTGCTAAGAACACTTTTAAAAGAAAGAACAGAAAAACAAAAAAATTGTGTCACTGACATAAATACTTGTGACTATCATTTGATTTTTATATAGTTTATGAAGTGGCATGTTAGAGTACTAAAAAAATGTAACTAACTTAAAGTTGGACTCTTTCTTAATTTGTACATGAAAACATTAGCTTTTAGGTAGTCAGGAACTAAGTATATCAACAAGGAAGCATTTAGATTCTGGAGGGAAGTATATATATAGACATGTTCAGTGAAAAGCCATGTCCATACCAAACAGCCCAATAAGAGACCTTTTAAAACGATATGATCATTTTTGTCCACAACTGAAATATCTTAAAAGTCATTCAAGAAACTGAATTGTCAACACAATATTTTTTAAAGGTAACTATTATGAAGGCAAATGTAAAATTATTTGCACTGGTAATGACTAATAGAAACAAAACAATAAAATCCATTAAGGGATAACTCAGACATTCAGTCTCTAATGATTTGACTTTAAAGAGATGGAAAGAGAGCAAAATTAAGATGTTGGCTCCTGCTTATCTTAATTCAAAAATAATAATTCAGGTGACTTTTAAAGCCCTTAAATATATCCTAGAAAACAGAAAGTGCTATAAATTAGCATATATGTGAATATATATGAATTGATACATATACATATATTCTATACATTCATATTCTTATTCTGATATTATTACATGTATTGGGGGGAAGGAAACTGGGAATGTGAACTAATCAGTCTGCGAATCTTTCAATTATTTTAAAAAAGCAATAATAATATAGTACACATTCGTGGAAAGTGTTTATAATAGAGGTTGCATATTGGACATTATTCTATGGGATCACACATAATCACTAGACTTCATAGTAAGTCTACTATAGTGTTGGACCCTCTAACGTCATTTGCCCATATAATGGGTAGCCGTTATTGTCACTCATGTTGAAGAATTTGAAGAAAATATTATAATCAAGTCTCTTGACTTTAGTACACTAAGCTAGGATTTGAGACTAAGACAAGATAATATTATGAAGTCCTGCAAAGAGAAGAATGAAAATGCTAATGCTTGATGCTTCTGAAACCACAATATCACCTGTGGTACTGCATTTAACTGAATGGACTAACACCTCCCAAAGCACTGTTGAACTTTGCAGGGAAATCTTGATGCTGTGTTAGGGGTAGGGGATATTTCTATCAAAATAAATTGGGAAACACTTAAGCTAAACTGGTTTCTTTACTATGGAATTTCTCAAAGCTAAAGTGCATTAAGAATCTTCAAGGAAGGAGATTATGCTACCCACTGTTTCCCAAAGTTACTGACCATAAAACTCTCATAGAAGAATCACCCAATTACTCCACAAACTTCCAACATCTTTGCGGCTTCTGTGACTACAATCAACTGGGGATTTTCTTCTACTCCCTTTAAACCTTTTCTAAGTTTCCTTTACTGCTTTCTGCTCCTTCCTACAGCAGACACATACATTTCTATGACTGAAACCATCAGCTTTGTGCAAATGACTTTAAATCAACATCATTCCAGGACCCCACACCAAAATATTTATTCATTTCTGCTTGGAGAGAAAGTTCCTCTGAGATGGCCAATAGCACCTCAGAGTCATACGATCCACATATGTTCACCTAACAAACCCCTCCAGAGAGCCTAGCATGACCTAGGCTCAGAGCCTGCTGCCAGTGCTCTGAAGACTGGCGGGACCGTATTCCTATCTGAGGAGAGTTGACTAAAGCCTGTGATACCCAATTTTAAAAAAATGAAAACAAAACAAAACCACAAAACCCTGTGATATCTGGCTTCATCATTTCTCCTCTCATAGCATCTTTCCAAAAGTTTCTTCCTCCAATAGACTACTTTCTTTTTTAAAAAATATCTCATGTATTTTCCACATGTCAAATATTACCAAGCTATATTGTCTATGTTTTTCATATTTTACACACATATTAAATCCCTTTGTGCTCAATTCATATGCAGCAAATGACTCTGCCATTGGAATTAATCATTTCTTCACCCGAGATTAAATTTGTCTCAACTTTTTTTTAGGTACACGTTATTCCCTACTATTTATCTTATATTACAGATGGCTGTTCACATATCTGTCTTCCCTACCAGACTGAGAGCAACTTGAGGATAGGAACTATATTATTCATTTTTGTAGCAACATAATGTCTAGCACAGACATTATGTTTTTCAGAGACATTTGAAAAAGACATTTCTTTTTTCAGAGAAAACAAAGAATAAATGTTTATGAATGAACAATTTTGATCAAGAAGAGAAAACAGTAAATGTTTCACTATATCCAGATCATGTGTACAACATACTGACATATAGATTACATATGTAAATATGTGTTTAGAAATGGGCTTGAAACAACCTGGAAAATTTGCCAACTGTTTTTTTGCTTATACTATTTATGTGTCAAATTATTATTTTGGGGGCTTCCCTGGTGGCGCAGTGGTTGAGAGTCTGCCTGCCAATGCAGGGGACACGGGTTCGAGCCCTGGTCTGGGAAGATCCCACATGCCGCGGAGCAGCTGGGCCCGTGAGCCACAACTACTGAGCCTGCGCGTCTGGAGCCTGTGCTCCGCAATGGGAGAGGCCGCGACAGTGAGAGGCCCGCGCACCGCGATGAAGAGTGGCCCCCGCTCGCCGCAACTAGAGAAAGCCCTCGCACAGAAACGAAGACCCAACACAGCCATAAACAAACAAATAAATAAATTTTTAAAAAAAATTATTATTTTGGTTACCCTAAATGGCACCTACCCACTTCCTGTAGGTAGCAGTTGATTTAACCTTAGCTTTGTACTATGAAATTAAAGATATGTGAAATTAAGATCTACTTTTAGTGCCATTATAATTTATAAGTGAGAAAAGGTAATTTTCTTAAACACAAGACTACATCTAAAACAAATTCATTTTTATCAGTGGTTTTAAGTATAAAAATCACAAAATTTTCTCTATCTATTTTAGACATTTTTAGTGATCTTCATCGTTGAAACAGATAATGTTGCCTCACATTAAAAACAAAAATGGGTGAGAACTCAACAATGATGTGGATATAATGGGGAAAATACCATAAAATTAAAGCAACACTCAACTTATATTTATTTTTATCAAACGGGGTAGGTGTTCTTAAATTTTGTGCCAAATACTTTTCCTGATTTTTCTCAAAAAGAATTTAAGTGACATTTGCACTTAGGAGTTCATTTAGGAACAAAAAAGCAAAAAAGAATTGTCATGTTCAAATCACCCAGCTCAGTTTAGGAAGACACTTAATTTATGACTTTTATCAAATGGAAAACAAATGGTCTAACCAAAAGAATGACATCAGCATATTTGATCCAATTTTGGAATTCGTAATACCTGTTAGCATCTGAACCAGAATCAAAATGTCTTAAAGTAGGGAAACCGCATTACCCAATAAACATACTAACATACTATACATTTTTGGGGTTAGGAAATAACCCATTTCAACTCTCATTCATTAAGGAACTACCAATTGCTTAACTTTCTCTCTCTCTCTCTCTCTCTCTCTCTCTTTCTCTCTCTCTCTCTCTCTCCCCCTCTCTCACTTATATTCTTATTAAAGTATTTGTGATTTTCGGCAGGCCGGAGTGACTCATGATGGCCCTTAACGATTCCCACCTTCTGGTATTCATACCCTTGTATAATCCTCTCCCCTTGAATATGGGCTGGCTTATGAATTTGCTGCTAACCCACAGTATGTGGCTTCCATGATTACTTTACATAAGATTGTTATTTCTGGCTTGCTAGCTAATTTGCTCTCTTGCTAGCTGATTCGCTCTTGCTGGGTTTGATGAAGCCAGCAGTATTGGTGAGACTCACGTGGCAAGAAATGAGGATGGCCTCCTGCCAAAAGCCAGGAAGAACTGAGACTCTCATGTAACAGGCCTTGAGGAACTGAATCTTGCCAACAGTCATTTAAATGAACTTGGAAATAGTTCTTCCCCAGCTGAGACTTCAGATGGGACTGCAGCCCTGTCTAACACATCGATCTCAGTTTTGTGAGACATTGTAAAGCAGAAGACTGAGCTGAGCCATGTCCAGATTCTTGGCCCACAGAAACTGTGAGATAATATATGTGTGTTGATTTCAGCCACTAAATTTGTGGTAATGTTTTACACATCAAGAAATAACTAATACAGTATTAAATAAATATTTGTTGAAGGAATAATGGATGCTTGAAGGACTTTATTTAATTATCTTTGGAAAGAATACTTGATTTATACTCACTTGGGGTTTTGTCTTAGTTCAATTACATACTAGCTTTATAATCTGGACAAATTGTTTTCTCTCCCCAGAAGTAAATTTCTTCATCTGTTAAGTTAGGTAATTAATTGGGATAATCTCTAACATCCCTACTAGCTTTAAGTTTCAATTCATCCATCTTAACTTCAATAAAATGATGTTTGGTTACCTCAAGGAAAAATTTAGTAAAAAATATATCTGCCTCAAATATCTAATTATTTTACATTGTGTAGATAAACACATTAAATTTTGAAAATACATTCCAATTTTTAACTACATGCTTAGTACCTTGAAAATATACTAGATTTCTAAAATACACTGATCACATAAAACCTATATTTTAAAATACGAGGAGGGAGCAGGAGATAAAATGGCCAAGTAGGAGGACACAGAGCTCACCTGCCCCCATGAACACATCAAAAATACATCTACATGTGGAGCAATTCTCACTGAAAACAAACTGGAGACTGGCAGAAAGACTTTTTTACAACCAAGCCTCTAAGAAAGATACACACAAAATCAGGTAGGAAGAGAAGCAATTAGGTTGTGACCTGTACTTCTAGGAGGGGACACAGAAGAGGAGCAGGATTAACTAGGCTTGCAGATTCCCCCCTGGGGAGTGAGCAGTTCGAAACACATATCAGTCACTGCAGTCCTCGGGTCTGACACCAGGAGTACCAGTCCCCTTAGCTGGTTTGAAAACCAGTGGGACTGACAGCAGGGCTGTAAGAAACCTAGACTCTGCTCTGGAAGAGCACACACATGCTCACTTACTCCTGAAACAAAGCAGAGGAAGCAAACTGAACTGTCTGGGATTCTAGCCGGTTTCCAGTGACTACCCCAGCTCATGCCCCAGCCTAAGCTGAGCACCCACTCTAGCCAAACTTGCTCTGTGGTGCAGTTCTACCCTAGGGCAAAGGCTGCCACAGCTGAGGAGAGTGCATGGCTATAAAGGATAGAGCTGGCTCATCTTAATTGGGTGACAGCAGTCATTCCTGGCACTTATGGAGGCAGCAGATGGGGAGTGGACCAGAATTCTGACTGGTGCTGGGACTACCCCAGCCTGCACCCTGAATAATGCTGAGTATACACTCCAGCCCCTCTTGCTGCAGCACTGCTCCGCTCTGTGCTGAAGGTGCCAATGCCCAGAGCAGGGAGAGCACACACTTAGAGGGAACAGAGCCAGCTTGGTCCCAAACATCAGGGCTTCTCCTCCAGCAACTTGAGACCTGATCCAGTCCCCAATAGGGCGGTGCTAGCCTCTGAACAGAGGAGAAGCCCAGGCTCACACCTGGCTCTGGCCCTAGACCCTCCATCTCCAGCTCCACATCCTACCATGGTGAGAGCTGCCAGCACACCATGGGGGAGGATGAGACTCATGCTCACGTCAGATCCAGCCCTCCCACCAAAGCCACTTGGCACATGCAGACTATAGGGGCACTCCCACATAAGGACACCCCTTCAAGACTGGGATAGGTTACTGTTTCACCTAATTTCATAGAGATAGTTGAGAAAACTGAGAAGAGAGAGGAATTTGTTTTAAATGAAGGAACAAGAAAAAAACTCTGAAAAAACAACAAATGAATCAGAGATAAATATTACCAGATAAAGAGTTCAAAGCATTAGTAATATGAATGCTAACTGAATTAGTGAAAAGAATAGATGAACACCATGATAATTTTAGCAAGGAACTAGAAAATATAAAAAAGAACCGGGCTTCCCTGGTGGCGCAGTGGTTGAGAATCTGCCTGCTAATGCAGGGGACATGGGTTCGAGCCCTGGTCTGGGAAGATCCCACATGCCGCAGAGCAACTAGGCCTGTGAGCCATAACTACTGAGCCTGCGCGTCTGGAGCCTGTGCTCCGCAACAAGAGAGGCCACAACAGTGAGAGGCCCGCACACCGCAATGAAGAGTGGCCCCTGCTTGCCACAACTAGAGGAAGTCCTCGCACAGAAATGAAGACCCAACACAGCCAAAAAAATAAATAAATAAATAAATAATAATTAAAAGGTGCTAATAATTAAAAAAAAAAAAAGAACCAATCAGAACTGAAGAATATAATAACTGAAATGAAAAACACACTAGAAGGAATTAACAGCTGAGTAGGTGATACAGAAGAATGCATAAGAGATCTGTAAAATAAAATAATGTAAATCACCCAATCAGAACAGCAAAAAGAAAAACAATTTAAAAAAATGAGAACAGTTTATGGGACCTCTGAGACAACATTGAACAACCCAGTGTTCACGTCATAGGGGTCCCAGGAGAAGAGAGAAAGGGGTCGAAAATGTATTTGAGGACATATGGCTGAAAACTTCCTGAACCTGAAGAAGGAAACAGATATCCAGGTACAGGAAGCACAGAGGGTCCCAAAGAAGATGAACACCCAAACATATCATAATTAAAATGGAAAATATTAAAGATAGAGAATTCTAAAAGAGCAAGAAAAAAACAAAGAGTCGTACAAGGGAATCCCTATAAGGCTACCAGATGATTTTTCTGCAGAAACTTTGCAGGCCAGAAGAGAATGGCCTGATATATTTAAAGTGCTGAAAGTGAAAAACCTACAACCTAGGACATTCTATTCAGCAAGATTATCCTCTAGAATTGAAGGAAGATAAAGAACTTCTCAGAAGAGCAAAAACTAAAATAGTTCATCAAGACTAAACAGGCCCTAAAAGAAACGTTAAAGGGTCTTCTCTAAGTGGAAAAGAAAAAGGTACAAGAAACAATTATCTATAGGAAAAGAAAAATCTCACTAGTAAAGGCAAATGTATAGTAAAGGCTGTGGATCAACCACTTAAATAAGCTAGTACAAACATTAAAAGACAAAAAAAATCGTAAACTCATCTATAACTGCAATAAATGGTTAAGGTATAAGCATGAAGATGTAAAACATGACATTAAAAACACAAAACGTGGGGCACTCACAGATATAGAGAACAAACTAGTGGTTACCAGTTAGAAGAGTGAAGGGGGAAGGGGCAAGATAGGAGTAGGGGAGTAAGAGGTATAAACCATTACATGTAAAGTAAATAAGGTACATGGATACAATATAGGAATATAGCCAATATTTTATAATAATTTTAAATGGAATATAATCTATGAAAATTTTGAATCATTATGTTGTATACCTGAAACTAATATAATATTGTAAATCAACTATACTTCTATAAAAAAAATTAAATTTTTAAATTAAAATTAAAACAAAACTATTACAAAGACAAATATTGTATGACATCATTTATATATGGAATCTAAAAAATAATACAAATGAACTTATTTATAAAACAGAAAACAGACTCAGTCATAGAAAACAAACTTATAGTTACCAAAGGGAAAGTTGGGGAGGGATAAATTAGGAGTATGGATTTAATAGATATACTTCTCTATATAAAAACTAGATAAACAAGGATTTACAGTATAGCACAGGGAACTATAGTCAATATCTTATAATAACCTATAGTGGAAAAGAATCAGAAAAAAAATTTATATATTTATAACTGAATTGCTTTGCTGTATATCTGAAACTAATACAATATTATAAATCAACTATACTTCAATAAAATATATATGTATAAATAAAATATGAAGAAGCAATTTGAATTTAGTAGATAAGACTGAACTATCAGAACCTGTATTTTTCTAACATCAAACGATTTGTAGACAAACTTAGAATAAAAACTAGTTGATGTAATCTTCCAAAGTTTATAACATTACGTTGATATTCTAACTGATTTTTTCTTTGGTGTATTATCAAGACAGTTAAGGCCCTCAATGCTTAAAATATTGATCAAGTTGATGCATTATCGTTCTTGGAAAAAGAAATCCTTAATTTTAGTGTTCTAAAATTAAATTCAAGGTGTAATACTGATCCAAACTGTAAACCAGATATGTTGTACTGGTTTCCTCTTGTTATAGTAACTACCACAAATTTAGCTGCTTAACCAAGCAACCATTTAATATCTCCTGGTTTCCATGGTTCAAAAGTCTTGCCATAATGTGGCTCAAATAGGTTTTCTGCTTAGGGTCTACAGTGTTAAAATCAAATTGTCAGCAGGGCTGCATTTCTTACTGGATACTCTGGGGAGGAGTTGGCTTCCACACTTACTCAACATGTTGCCAGAATTCATTCCCTTCTCACACTTTCCACGTACCTCCCTCAATTTTCAAGCCAGTAGTGGGGGCCCAAGTCCTTCTGACACTTCAAATCTTTCTCTTCTGCCACATCTCTATGTTTTTAAAGGTTCACGAGATTACATTGAGCCCTGGATGATTCAGGATAATCTCCGTATTTTAGATCCACCTTAACTACTTCTGCAAACTCCTTTTACCATGTAATGTAACCTAGCTAAGGGGATGCCACCAAGGGATGAAGGTAATGGGGGCCAAAATTCTGCCCCCCACATATGGGAAAGCTCTTCATTTTCTTCTCACATTTGGAGCTGCTCTATTATTTTAAGTATTCAGTTTTATTATTCTTTTAGATATTAAATTTTAAATGTAAGGCTAAATTAAATGTTATGTAAAGGAAATGCTGAATGCTTACAATCATCCAGCTACCTGTTACTCAAAATGTAATCTTTTAAAGTAAAAAGTATAATTTACCTTTTGCCACTGTCTTTGTTTCTGGTTTTTCTTTTTTCTCAATTTTTTCCTTGTGAGTTGCTTAAACAGAAAATTTTATATTAGTACACACTCTTAATAAATTTCAAGCTTTTTCTTTACCTCAGTATTATAGCCACTGAAATCATAAGCTAGTTTGAAGATTGATGACATTAATGAGCCCAATTCAGGAATAAAATATTACTAATTTAATAAAAACTGTATAAAACTTAATTTAAAAGACTAGGCATTAAGACTTAGAAAGCATTTTGAAAGCTAGTCTCACCCTCCTGTTTAAAGTTATCATTCTAAGTAGAATTTTAGAATAATAGCTTTCAGGAAAGACAAACAGAGAGAGTAATTTTATAAGAATTTGTTGAAAGATACATCATTTTATCAGGAGGAAGCGCTGTTTTTACAATTAAAAAAAATAATTATCAGGACTACAGCTTTGATTAAGAACATTGTGTCTCAACAGGGACACAACTGACTTTTAGGAAGGAACAATTTCTCAGTATGAGGGATTGTCTTGTGCACTGAAAAAATGCTTAGCTTCCCTGGTCCCCACTTACCAAATGCCCTCCACTCCAATGACATTTTAACAACCAAAATTTTTCCAAATACTTCCTAAGGGAAGCAGCTACGGTTGAGAACCACTAATGGGTTATAAGGTAACCATCAAAGATTACTGATTGAGTGGCAGCTTCTTAATTGAACGGTACTTGACATGATACCTGAAACATTATACCTTCTAGTTGTTTATGTAATAGATTAATAACAATAATCAATAATTGTTTATAAAACAATATAAATTTATTTTATCAACTTCTATTTTACTTACATAGACTAGTAAAATCTTGTGTCTCTTAATGGTTTAAGTAAAGGAGTTCTGAGAAGTACAACAGCATGAGCAGGTTATCCTCATATTTCAAATGTATTAAACTGTGCGGTTTAGTAGTTTCCCAAATCACCATACATATTTCAACATTTACATACTACTTATTAGAGAATAATGAGAGTTAAAGAAATTATGGAAAATTAAATGATAAGAGATTTTAATTAAAATAGCTGGGTTAAGGAAAGAGCCAAATTATTAGAGTAAAAAATTGGAGCCCTAATTATTTTCATTTCTCTAACTATATAATACAAATATTAATGTCAATCAGTTTTACTTGTATTATAAAAGGAAAATGATGTGCTTAAAATATGTATTTAAATAATTATTCTTTTAAAATACAGTCTATGAATGGTTTCCCCAGAATTATGGAGAGATGATGCAAGCCTCATAGAAAGCTTAGGGCACTATGTCCAGTTGAAGTCCATGAGATCATGGCAGCTGCAGAGTTACCAAGAGAGCAGTTTCCTTCCCCTCCAGAGTTTCAGCCTTTCCATCTCTCAGCCTGACCCATAGTCATCTCCACTACCATTTGGGGTTATGAGTAACAGCTCGGACAATATTCGCTGAAGGAGGGCACAATTCACTCAAGGTCATTGGGCTACAGTATAACTTATCTCATAAAAAGCAAACTCCTTTAATTGGTATACAGTAAATAAAAGGACACAAGTGTTTTGTTTCTGCTTTTGAATTTGGACAAATTTCCTTCAAATGTGTAATTTAGGGGCAACAAATTCTCAATTATTTTTCAATGAAAAGTATTTAGCCATTGTAAAGATGGAAAGAAATAACAAGAAATATCAGATTATTTCATTTAGTCAGAGTACACAGAACCTGATGCCAATAATTCTATATAAGTCAATAGCAGGTAGGAAATGGACACCTGTTTCTAGAACAAAGAAGATGGCTGTATTGAAATTCATGGATATTATCACAAAGTAAACATTAATAAAAGAACAACTATTTAATTCAAATTTTCAAATGTGAGTTTAGAATAAGGAAGAATGAAGCATGTTTCAACTCATCTGATTCCTAAGCATTGTAAAACATTCTAGCTAAGTGGAATGTTTCACAAAATAAAATTTCTCAGTAGGCTATGTGTATTGTGGATACATAAATCAGCTGAAATTTAGCCTCAATATCCTAGATGTGATCCATTCTAAAACAAGAGCAAAAAAATTAAGTTAGAATTTTATTTTACATCATATGTTAAAATAGATTTTTGATGAATTAAAGTTAAATGTGAAATATGAACCTAATTTTTTAAACTTGAGGAATATTAGTAATTACTGAATTAATCCTTGGATGAAGACTCAAGAGCAGAAATACCAAAAGAAAATATTAACATATCTAGCCCCATAAAAATTCAAGAACTTAAACACATACATATATCACACACATGCACTCACACATGTTTATTCACACAGACAGAAACCCTTACATTAACTACAAAACTAACCATATAAGAAATATATTTGTAAACGTAACAGATCAGTGATGTATACCCAAATGACACATACACGTATCATCAGGAGAAATGGGCAGTGAGTGTGAAGAGTTATACAAGAAATATGTATCACTAAAAATCGCATTCAGATCCTTCAACCTACAAACAACAAGCAATTAAAAGATACAGTGGAGGAAAATATCTCTATCTAAATACTATGCAGCTTTTTAAAAAGAATGAGGGAAATATCTATTTACTGATATGGAAAGATCTCTAGGGTATATTGTTATAAAGACAGAACATAGGACTAAATTTTGTGTAAAAATAGGGAGAGACAATAATGTATATTGTCTTCTAAATGCATAATGAATTTCTGAAAAGATGCACACAGAGTTCATAAAAGCGGTTTACTGTGTGTATGTGTGGGTAGAAGAGGAATGGGATCAGAGGGTGTGGGCAAGGCAGGAGAAAGCTTTTTGCAAGGTACCTTTATGTGTTAAACAATGAGTGTGCATTGCTTATTCTAAACAAATAAAAACTAAAAAAGTTTTAAGTCCAGTCTAATATATAATCACAGAATGCAAGTTAAAGTAATGAAGTACACTTCCTTACCTATCAAATTGGCAATTATTTTCTGAAATAATATCCTCATTGTTGGCTAAAGCAATCTCAGAATTGCCATGGGAAAAATTGATACATTTCCAGAAAGTAAATTGGTAACAGTTTGAGAGTCTTAAGTATTTTATTTCCTTCAACCAAGAAATTGTTCTTTTCACATTCAATTCTAAGGAAAATTATCATAATATAATTTTAAAAAATTAATTCATGGTCATCTAAATTCGGACATAAAGAAGAAACGGTCAAACGGTGACAGACCAATGAGTAAAAACCGCAATAAGAATAACTCCATACCTTTCTTTTCAGGTTTTCCTTTTTCTTTGTCTTTTTCTTTCTCTTTGTGTGTAACTGGAAAGGAACAGACAATATTTTTTATTTAAATAAAAAGAATAAAAGATGAGATGATTGCATGGCAGTCTTTGATGTCAAAAACTTATCTACTGCCTTTGGGAATCTTTCTTTAAGTAGCATGAGGTTTTACACAGGTTTAAATGTTAAAATAATTATAGATATTTTAAATTTCTATTTTTATTTTGTAACCAAGGACAGCTCATACCAAAACCAGGTCTGATTGCAAAGACTACCCCTCAACTTTTCCAAATTTTTAACTTCAATTTAATGAATTGGAAAATTTTAAAAATGTATTATGCTATCTGCCAAAGAAGCCCAGCTCAATACTGGAGGAACACCAAAACTGTGAAGACAAAAATACAGAGATAATCTTCTGAACCTGAGGCAAAGAACACTCAATCTAGATAGTATATGTTAATCTTCTACAGGAAATTTCCATGCAAATAGGTTTTGAAAATATACCGGAATGAGACTAGGATGACACCAAACCCTTTCAAAGAAAACAAAATTTAATTCAATATGAGCTATGATTCAATTAATTAATATAGTAGGGCTCAAATTTAAGTTATAATCTTCCCCCATAATTCAGTCGTAACTCTTATTAATGGCACCTCCAATTTTCCAAACTAGAAACTTGGGACTCATCCAGGATTCACCTTTTATTTTTCATTTTTGTCCACTTGCCAAGCTTTTGCGATCCTACCTATTAAATATTCCTTTTACCCGTCTTCTTCTATCCAATGTTACATTCCCTACTTATCATTTATTTACATGAAAATATAGAAGGAGCACCAGCTATGTGCTAAAGACTTGGCTAGGCAAGACAGACTTCATCCCTATCATTATGGTGTCAACAAGCTAATGGATGATGGATACTAAACAAATAATCCCAAAGGTCGTTAATTGCAGTTAGAGTAATTGCTGTGAAGAAAATATTCAGGGTAGCATATCAATGAATAAAATGAGACCTAATCTAGTCTGTGTGCTTGCGGAAGGTCCGTTGGTAGAAATGATATTTAAGAATGTGAAAGATGAGAAGAAATTAACCTAGTAGGAAGTAGGAAGGAGAAAGGGGAAAGAGACCATTTCAAAAGTGGGACTATGATGTCCTTCTTGGGCATATTATTATTATAAATATTATTACACTAGTATCCTGAATAGTGTCTTGAACACTTAGATTTTGATTTTTCTGAGTCTCAGAGTAGCCTTTCTAACATGAAGATCTGATCATACCATTGATCTGATACAAGTGTTAGTATCTCCCTCATTGCTTACCATGGTAATCTGTCACATGGTAGCTGCTATATCAAATATAAAAATATTTCATTGTTTTACTGATCTGACATTTGCTTATCAATCCAATCTTACCTACCAGGAATTTCCCCTTGAACTTTACATTCCAGTTATAACAAAATGTTTGGAGTTCCATAAACATGCCACATGCCCTCCTAATGCCTTTGCATCTCTGTCTGCTTGTGCCTTCACTTAGATTTCCCACACCCACATTTCCTCTGTTCCATGTACCCTTTCAGTCCTGGCTCAAATGCCTCTTCCTCTGCAGAGGGTTGGTTGATCTCTACTTATTCCATATGCCAACTGCACCATGTGCATAATTCTATCTTATCAATTAAGTAATAATACAGCCATTGTTCATAGATCTGACTCCCAAGAAGGTGAACTCTCTTTAGGGGCTCTGCCGTATTATTTTATTTTTGTATCCTGGCTCATCACATGGTGTCTGACTCCCAGTGGACTCTTAACAGATATTCTTGAACAAGGGAAATTCTAAAATATTATAAGAAGAGCTATTTTCATCTTCTAGTACAATTCTATTTACTGATGATTTGTATGGATATAATACGCACTGCTTGCTTCCAATCATTTAAATATTTTACAATTTGCTAAGATTTCTTAAATAATTAAAACCCAGTGAAAAGCAGAAGAGAAAAAACAATCATAGATCATCTAGACATTATTTTTCCTTTCCACATTCAATGGTTCTTCTGGGTTTTCTAAGTTTCTAAGTTCAATATAAAAATCTCACAAAATAAGAGTAGGACATCAGCACTCACACATGACCACAGATAGCTTATTTTGGTTCCTTTGGATCACTACTAATTAAGCTGAAAAGCAAAAGAAAATCTTGGCAAAAACAAAGCCTCTTTTAAAGTTTCTCTAGGGGAAAGGAAGTTTGCATGAGATAAGCTGTGCTTTCGAAACCCTGATTGGCAAGACCCCCAGGAGAAAACCTAATCTGTGCCTCTGCCTCTGTGAAGGACCAGACCTCAGCCACCTCCGACAGCTGGTTGTCCATTCCACTAAAGGGTTTTCCGATTGACGTGTGCATGGGTATAAATGGGAGAATTAATACAAAATCCAAAGAGCAAGGGGTCCGAATTCAGGCTCAAATTAGCATATTAATGCCTTATTCCTGTTACCCTGGGGAAAAATCCGGTTCCTCGCAGTCTAAGTTTTGATTCACAGACACAGTGCTGTATGCTGGAATTTCATTATCCTCCTCAGAAATGGTACCATAATACTGCTTAGTGAAGCAGCTGGGACCACATGCTCTAGGGAGCTGTTCAACATGGCAGGGAGCCACTGAAGCTTCTTGGATGGAAACTTCAAACTTTGGCAAGACTGAGCTCAAACACTAAGCTTTGAAATTGCTTTTATCAGAATAGTGCCACCATCAATAACTGCCTTAATAATCCCTCTAAAACAAAAATAATTTGCTGCAACAATTACATTTGCTCATGCATCTCTTTGCTTAGAACTCACAGAAGTTTTCATATGAAAGAAGAAAAAAGTACCTTCCTCGTCACCAGCTCTGTTTGGTAAGTTACATCTTAGCTAGGATAGTCTTAGCTCAGGACAAAATAAGCTTGTGGCACCTGCTAGAGCTTCATTTGTTTGTCATCCTTATTTACAAAAAACAAAATTCCCTTCGGCATGCGGATAATTAAAAACAAATGGAATACACAAGTTGGAACGTCCCTGATGTTTGGCATCTGAGATGGCGTGGCCCTGCTGCTCCCGCACTTGCCCAGACTCTGACCTCCCCCTGGCCAGAACACTAAGCTCAGCTCAACTCCGAAGCGCGTCTCTCGCCCTCCCCATATGTTCTCTCTCCAGTACTCCGCCAGCTGCGCTCTGTGCTTTCACAGCTCTTGGCCCTGGCAACCCCCCAGGCGGGCTCTGTGTCCTTTTCTGAAGTGTATCAGAGCTCAGAGTGCGCCTGACCCTGGGTTCTTAACGGGCAAAACACGCGCAAGGGGCCAAGCAGCAGGCATTAGGGGCCAGGTTGTCAGAATTCTTTACAGATCTCTCTGCTCTGAGTTCAAAACTCAAAAGTTTTGGCATCAAAAGTTTTAAAGTACTGATTTGGATAGGCTACTCTATTCTTCAACTGATGGTTAGCAAGAAAATTTAATTAAGTGAAACTCTGGAACCTCATACTTGACTTCAGAGCTATTGGACTGGACTAAGCTTGAGTGTCTGAAGCAAAAGGAATTGGATAGATAAGCATGTAACAACTACACCTTTGCATTAGAAAAGACTTTGGGGAGCACAGCTACCTGTAATAGATTTTGCTGATTTTTCTTTTAATTAATTTCTCTATTTCTCAGATTTCTGGCACTGCTGTTGAGAGAGGTATTAGCCCTGAAGTGGTCTATAAATTTTAAACAGGTCAACATTTTAAACAGTTTCATAAAATTCATATACACCCATGTTTCAATTCATCATTTTTTATGAAAGAGCAAGATACATATTCATTTTAAACCATTAAAAAAAATTCTCCTTCAGCCACCACTAAAGAAGAATGCCAGATGTACTCTTGGTTAGTGTATATCTCTGTGTGTCTTTTTTCTTTTTTTGTAATTTCAATTTGTCGAATTTCCATTCTGTGCTAAGACAAAATGATCTACACACTTTATATGATAATGATGAACTCAGTAGAAAAGCATTCTTGAGTAGAGAAACTTCTCAAAGATTGTATTATTCATTCTTCTTAAAGGAAGAACTTATCATTTTTACTTTAATATAAGTACACAATTTTAGAGCTGATAGGAACCTAAGAGATCAATTAGCCTGAAGTTCTTTGTCCATTGATAAGAAAATACAGCCGCATAAGTGTCCATGGCAGAGTAGAAGAATACAGTTATTATGTTGCTGAACTAGTACTCTCCCCACAAGATTATGCTGCCTTTGTCCATCCCACATCCTGTGCAGACTTGTTCTTATGAGCCGAAGTGTACTGACTAGATTCTCCAAGCATGTTATCTACGATCTATCCTACAATAATGCACACACTTCTTTTTCATAATAAAAATACATTTATTTATGTATTAAAGTGAAGATTAGGCAAATTACCTAAAGTTACAAAGCTCATCTGATACCTATGCTTTCAATCACAAAATAGATTTTTTTAATTCTAAAGGATTAGTTTTACTTTCAATTCTGATTTAATTGTATGGGTAATTTCCCCTTCACCTGGGGCTACATGGCCATAGTCAGAACCATAATGATTTCCTCATAAGTGACCAATCGCTATGCAGGAGGAGATACATAGCTTTGTATAGGGCCTTCTGTTCTCATTTTCCAGGTTTATCATTCACAGCAGCCAAAGAAGAGAATAAAATACATTTTGTACTTTAAGGAGACAATTAAGTACAGCTGAGAGAAGGCAAAAGTAAATTTATACAACACAGGCTGACTAAATTAACCTGTGGGCTTTGAGAGCATTTTCACAGAGGCTCCAGGATATTTAGATACATTTTAACATCCTGCCCTCTTTGGCTTCAGTCTCATCTTCAGCCCTATGCCTTGCCAGCCTATGATTCTGGTCCTATAATTGTTTCTCAGAAAGGATCCTAAACCAGTCAATCAGGATGATTGTTCTCTATTAACCCTTTTTAAAAATGTTCCGCTGACTTTGTGCATGTGATACTGTTATGGGTTTAATTACGTTAGCGAGAAAAGATATGCCGACGTCCTAACCTCCTGTATCTCAGAATGTGATCTTATTTGGAAATAGGGTCTTTACAAGAGGTAATCAAGTTACAATCAGGTCAGTAGGGTGGCTCCTAATCCAATATGACTGGTGTCCTTATGAAAAGGGGAAATTTGGACACAGAGACAACTATGCACAGCAAGAAGGGACAGAGATGCAGGGAGAACACCATTTGAAGGTAAAGGCAGAGACTGGAGTGATTCATCTACAAGCCAGTGAATGCCAGCAAACACCCCTGAAGCTGGGAAAAGCCTGCAGATTCTTCCTCACAGCCCTCTGAAGGAACCAACCCTGCTAAAACCTTGACTCTGGACTTCTAGCCTCTCTAACTGTGAGACAATACATTTCTGTTATTTTAAGCCTCCCAGCTTTTGGTACTTTGTTACAAGAGCCCTAGGAAACGAACACTAACAGTAGTCACCGGGCTTCTCTTGTGCTCCTTTAACCAAGTTCCCACCTGGTTCCTTGAGGACTGACCCCTGACCTAGCTATCATATCTTCCATTTTAAGTTCCAGAGTGCACACCTAAATCCCAAACTAAGGCCCTTCCAGAAAACTGAGGTCAGACCTACTCAGCGACTAGGGCAGCCAGATGTCTCCTCAAACAGCATCTCTCGTCCAGGACATCTCTTTGTGGAGTATCCACCACGTGATGACGTGACTGTGTACTTGGTTTTTAGATCTCTCATTGGACTGGGTCTTACTCTTCTTTGCATTCTTAGTTCCCAGTATGGTGTTTGGCACAAAGTAAGTGCAATAAATAAAGTAACGTGTATTATTGCCTAACAGCTATAGCAAGTTTTTCTATTTACACCATCTGTCTGCCAGGACACTCCCCCATTCCCACCAACTGGCCCGCTCAGATGTTAACTACATGCCATTCATCAGCACACGCTCTGCCGTGTAAACTTTCTCACTATGCCTGAGGTCAGTTCTTCAGCGAAACACCTGATAACCCAGGTGGATGTAGCAGACACCTATTGCTCTGAATGCCTAAAAGGCCCTCCTTTTGTCTAGGAGTTGTCCTAGAGAGACAAAATTCTCTCATCTAGTTATATGTTTATCACCAGGTTCTAGTCTTTTCTGGTTTACTCTGTTCTATGAGTATACTGACATGTTTAATTGTTAAATAGAAGCCTAAACGGTGTCCGAAACCAACAATAAAATTTGCAATTGAAAAAGAAACAAGACAATATGCAATAAAAGAGTAACCACATGGTGGGAAAAAGCAGAGGAAAGTAAAAAAATAAATTACTATTTTTCTCTGGAGAACTGAGTTTTGCTTGTATCTTTCTTTTTTTGCACTGTCCAAATTGTCCAAATTAATCTGTATTACTTTAACCTCTACTATTATACATTTATTGTGGGTGTTTCTGATTACATGTTACAGATAGTTTTTGTTTTAATATGGAGCTCACTGTCAAATTCTTCAATTGCCTCTGACCAAATGAATTTGACATTACAATGGCCCAATTAAAGCCGCATAATTATATACACTTGAAAATAAACACAGATTGTCAAGGAAAAGTTCTCCATAGAAATCAAGTAAATATTAACAAAATAGAGAAAACGAATGCTTTATTAAATAATTCATTAATTATTTCAACATGCATTGAGTGTGTTTCATCTGTTTGGCACTTTGCTATATATTAGAATGATTTTTAATTTAATATAAGGACACAAATTCAGAGCTGATAGGAAGCTGAGAGACCACTGAGCCTGAATCTCTTTGTTCACGAATAAGGAAACACACAATCGTAAATGTCAACACCAACCTAGAACATATAAAAAGACAAACACATTTCCTGCCCTCAGTGAGCTAGATCAGTATACTCGCAATTAAAATTTGGTGTCGAAATGCTTTAAAGGCTGAAAGCAAGGATGTAACTGTAGCATGGAGGAAGTACCTGAATGCCCACAGAGTGAGGGACAGCAAAGGAGGCCTACTGAAGGAACTGATATTCCATCTGAGAATCAAAGAAATGAGCAGAAGCCTCCCAAGTGGCCGATAGTCAGAGAGAACAGGTATATAAAAGCACAGAGTTATGAGACAGCAGCAGTGCTGGCTTAGGAACTGCCCAAAAGTTCAGCCTGCCTGTGGCATGGGAGGTGTTGGTGGGATGTGGAGTGAGGTGGTGAGGGGAGCAGTGGGGGAGTTGGGAATGGAGGGGGTTGATGAGGAGGTTGCAGAGTAGGGAAGGTAAGTGGTAAAGTGGACAAAGCTGATCACTGGCTATCTATCAGTGATCATATGATGAGGGCCTTTTATGTCATGACAGTGTGGCTTTTATCTCTAAGGCACTGTGACGACAACAAATGGATTTAAGCCCTGAGCATGATTAGCATGGCTTTCAGGGGTTAATGCAGGGAAATCAGTTAAGAAGTAACTGTCGTAACCTAATTGGGAGATGACTGTAGAGGGGATAGTAATGGGAGAGGAGAGGTGAGAATAGACTAAATTATAATTAAGAGAGAGGATGACAAAGGGCCATGCAGGATTGGACTTTGGTATTGAAAGAGACCAACAAGTCTGTGGCAGGGATTGTAACTCAAATGCCTTCAGAGATAAAGCAGATAAATCAAGGTCTACTCCAGTAGTGATGAGAGTGGAGGAGATTGGTGCAGATCCCACCTAAAGACATCCAGGTATAAGTTATGTTAACATACTGGTTGGTCAAAGAGAACCTCTGTGGGATATACTTGAACTCTAGGCTAGGTGTTAAATTGAGAATATTAATGAGATGGCTACTCATCTGAAGAGGTTGACTTGAATTCTAGCCTCACCTCCCAAACATTAATGGAACCAGGATGGAGTCTGCACATGAATATATTTTTTTAAACCTATCCAGATGATTCTAAAGTCCAGTCAGGATTGAGTACCACTACTGGCCAAAATGACTCCTAGCTTTTTAGCTTGAATAACTTGGGTGAATCGTGATGTTAATTTTCAGGACAAAGAATACGAAAGGATGAAGACATTTTGTGCAATAGAAGTTAATACATCAGCTTCTGCATAATAGATCTCTTTATACTCTGATATTTGCTGGCTTGTCTATAATCATTTCGGGCTACTATTACCTTGGATATAGTGTATCTTTTCTTATAAGAGTTCAAAATGCTTTGATAACAATTTAAATTCCTAACTATCCATCATATATAACCATAACTGACAGAATGTGGCATAGAGAAAACATGTATTTATCTAGACATAGGAACAGCTATAAAACCACATTTATTTTCACTGAACTACTTGGGAATAGAAAGCAGGCATTATTCTATTCTACTTGGATGAGGAAACTAAGCAGTAAAATGAAATCTTTTGTTCATATTCACACAAAAAATTGTGGAAAAAAGTATCTCTGAAGCCCATTTCACTGTTGAACAGCTGAAGCTCCATTTTCTTTTTCTTGAGAAACATTCACTTTCCCAAACTGTATTTGATCTATTCAGGAAATATATTCAGGTACTAATCTCTAGCCCAGCCTTTGAGGAATTTATTTTAAACTTCAGCCAAATTCACTGTTTTAATTATGCAAGACTCACTAGTTTAATAAATCCACTCTACAGCCCACTGCTCAGTCTTTAACAGCAGGATTCTAATAGAGCCAAGTCCAAAACGCAAATGGTACCATCTGCATCACAACATCCACTCCAGCAGCATTGCTATTAAATTAGTAGTACAGTCTGCAAGATAAAACAGCAGACTCCCCAATCATGTGCAACCAGTTGAATTTCTGTTTAACCTCCAGCAGATAGAAACACATAACCAGTTCAGTGATGGCTAGCTTAGTCAATCCGTACCCAAGAGCTGTGTCCAATTTCCCTGACCAAAGGAATTAAGAACGAAAAAAGGGAAAGGGAACAGAAATAAGACATTAGTTCCCTAAGTACAAATATAAATAGGTTTCAGTTGAGTAAACTTCATTGTCCCTGGTTGTATAAGGATTGGCTGACCAATCTGGAACTAATTCAAACATTAGGATTGAAGACATAATATTTGCAGAATGATTTGAGCTCTTCACAAAGAGGAAGTTCATGAAGTATATTAAAAAAGAAAACATGGTATTTTAATGTAGATTCACATATTGGCATAATTTCAGGTTAATTAGAACTTCTATTATTTGAAACTATTACTTGCAACTTTGATGTCTGTGCAGGTAATTTTGTACTAGTCAGTTTTTGACATAATAAATATTAGACAACATTCAATTTTTATCCTAGGCAAATTCTTTCATTTTCAGCTGTATCACACAAATACAGGAATAAGGAGATTTTTATTTTTGCCTTAACTCACCCAGTATCACGTGAGACTGACCATTGGGGAAACTTGGGCATATTTAGAAACATGTCCTATTGAATGTTTGTGCTTCCTGTGAGTTTTCTTTTTAAGTTTTATGACTACATGGGTCACTCCTAGAAAAGTGACGCTTGTAAGATGAGCAAGACACTGCTGGCCATTAGTAATATCCCTCTAATGCAAGATTTCAGTTACTAGATTTAGTTGAGTTGAAAAGGATATTAATCATCATATTGTCATTGCCCATCTACCCCTTGAGGCTGTGTAAGCAAGCTCTGGGGCCATAGCAGTCTTCAGTGAGATAGTATAATCACTGCATTTCTATGACAAAGATTTTAAAGGTATAGCACGGCATAAAAAAATTCAAGTTAAAAAAAATTGAACTCTGATCTATTATATTAACTGATTAAAAAAGGAAAAATGTTTGTTAATAAGTCAAAAAATACGTTTGTGGTACTATCTCAGTAAGCAAAAGCCAACTGCATCAATAAATAACTGAAAGATTGTAACACATTTTGAAGTTATTTTGATTCCAGTAATTAAATATTATATATTTATACCTGGGGTTTACTTAGAAGTAAACTTACTTAAACACTATCAACAATTAAAGCAAAAGAGCACTAAAGATGAAAACTTTCCGTTTTCTCATGTAAATATACAAAATATATATCCTGAACAAAAATAAGAATAAACACAAAATTTAACACTTACCTTTAGTTTGTATTTTCCTTTCAGTTTTCTCCTGCTTTTCAGTCTTTTCTTTGTGTATTTCTAGGAAAAAATAGGATATACTTTTAAAAACTCTTTTTGAAAATGTGCAAAATATAAATCATAGCTATGACCGAAACATTATAATTCCAGCATGAAGTCTAAATTATTTTAGCCAACAAACTTAAAGGTATCTAAAAGGAAAGAGTCATTGCAACCTATTGCCACATAAATCCCTCATTTATTGAAATAAGGAAAAAATTGGAATTACCTAAATTTTAGTTATTAAAAGAGCTTAACAACTTAAATCAATAAATGTTGCCACTGTTTTCAGTGCTAAATCTGATCACAAATTATAATTATGTTTTATTTCAATTACTCTCAATGCATATTAAGACTCCTTAGTAAAAAATGTCATTTAGATTTAGGAAGATTTAGTTTTTACATATTAAATTAAGAATTTGTGAAATGAACTGTAACAACTATCTAATAGGAAATATATCTCAGAAGTATTGACTCTAAGCTATGTTTATAATCAGAATTTGGCATTGCATTTAACCAATAATTACTGCATGTAGATATGACACATTTCATAGAATGTTAGTTGTTACATTTTTTCTAAATATCAGGTTTTA
The DNA here is from genome assembly GCF_949987535.1 of Balaenoptera acutorostrata. NCBI lineage: Eukaryota > Metazoa > Chordata > Mammalia > Artiodactyla > Balaenopteridae > Balaenoptera > Balaenoptera acutorostrata. The sequence goes on along the minus strand of NC_080077.1, from coordinate 39,262,019 downwards.
ACAAATATATTCAGTTTGCTGCTAGTTTCAGTAAACATACATTGCCAAGGCTTAGAAAATAAAGTTAATTCTGAATTTGCAGTTAATTTGGATAGAACTAAATTTGAGATTAGAGTTTACAAATATGATTACTACCTCTGAAAAGTGACTTAATCTTAAACACCATGGTTTTTCTTAGAAAAATGCTAATGAGTTTTACTTATTTATTTATCACAACTTTATTCCACAGATGGTCTGAGATGGTGCTAATTACTGTACATATTCTAAATTCTCCATTTGTAGATTTGAATTTGCATTTTTATAATTTTTCTAGAAGTCTAAATTCAAGACCAACTATAGGAAAATCCTAAATATCTTCAGAAAAGACAGTTACTGACTTTCATTCACCAGTTAAAGAGATAATCACCACTGTGAAGATTTCCTCCCCTCATTTTCCCCATTAATCAGTCATACTATTTATAAGGCCACTCCTCTACCCTTATCTCATCCTTGACCTTGAAAATGGCAATGGAGATACAAAAGAGTTAAGATATTCAATTACATTTGTGAAAAAAAGGCTTCAAGGTACAAGGAAAGATATCCCAAGGGCTTAGGAAACATCCATCTTCCTGCTTCTCTCCTCCTCCTCCTCATTATTATTATTAATCTCCTCCCTATGTCTCCGAATCCTACTCCAAAGCATGGTTCTTCATCTTAGCATTATTGACTTTTTAGATCGGGGAAATTGTTACTTGGAGGTGGAGTGGGGCTGCTCTGTGCCCTGTATTTAGCAGCATCCCTACTTACTAGATGCTTCTAGCCCCCATCCCCACTCCCAGTCATGACTATAAAAAATGTCTTTAGATATTGTGAAATGACTCCTGTTGGGAACTTGTATCTTTAGAGTGCCAGTCCAATCACTCTTTGTCACTGTCTAGACCTACACTGTCCAATGCAGTGTCCACTAGACATGTGTACATATTAAAGACATGATATGTGGTTAGTCCAAATTGAGATGTGCTATAAGTGTAAGTACATAATGAATTATGATGACTTGATATTAAAAAGAAGGTAAAATATCTCTAATAATTTTTATATTAATTACATATCAGAATGATATTATTTTGGACATATTGAGTGTGATGGTTTTATTTATGTGTCAACTTGCCTAGGCTACTATCCCAAATCATTCAAATGAACACTAATCTAGAAGTTGCTGTGAAGGTATTTTGCATATGTAATTAAAATGCCTAGTTTATTAGCTTTAAATAAGGTGGTTCTGGATCATCTGCGTGGGCTTGTCTGATTCCACTGGAAGGTCTCAAAAACAAGTTTGAGGTTTCCTGGGAGAGGGAAGAAATTCTTTGGGTGGATGACAGCATTGGTCCATGCCTGTGGGCTCCAGCTTGCCCATGATCTTCACTTCTTGACTGCCTGTCCTATGGGTTCTCATTTGCTCAGCCAGTCCCCACAATCACACAGGCCAATTCCTTGCAATAAATGTCTTAATATATAAATATGTCTGCATAATTTTATACTTTTGCTTCTTTGGTTGAGCCCTGACTGATATTTGGGGTTAAATAAGACATGTTATTAAAATTAATTTCATATTTTTCTTTTTACATTTTTTTAATGTGGCTACTCAAAAAATTTTAAATACATATGTGGCTCACATTATACTAGTTTTAGACAGTACTTGTCTGGTCCTAGGGGTGGGCAAATGACCTTTTCAGGTCATCTACAGGGTTAAATCTTCTACAAGTTAATTAAAAAAAAACCCTCAAAATTCTCCCCTGCCAATACCATTCTGCTTCCTCCCTCCTATTTAAACAAACAGAAGCTATGGAGAAGATTGGGGCCTTGTATAATTCAGCCTGATAAAGTAAGTAAAATGCCAAAGATTTAGAGTAGTCTTTGCATGTGCTAAGGGAATCATCCTTAAGAAATAATTTCTTACTCCTGATAGGGATTAATTTGAATGTAGAAATGGGATGAAATTTTCTAAATTAAAAATTTATATGAAATGTTACATCTATTGTGATTGAAAAAGGCCTTAAATCTGTCATTGAGAATAATATTTTTCCTTTAGAGGTGTGTGTGTGTGTGTGTGTGTGTGTGTGTGTGTGTGTGTGTATGTGTGTCTGTGTTTATATTCCACAGATATCCACTGGCTACTCAGAGGAATAAAAGAGAGATTCTAGAACTCATACAGGAGGATCAGACAGGAGTTAGAATCTTCTGCAGGATTAGGTTCAAAAGGCCATTCTGCCTGGGTAATCCTGTCAGAGCCTCCTAGCCTAACTTAACTGGGGAAATACACTGTTTAGACAAGGTGGTGGTTTATGGAATTAGACAATCCATGTTGGTTCATGATGGGGTTTCCTGCAAGGTAGGTAGGTGAAAGCTTGCACATCACAGAACTGAAAAAATAACAGTAGTAGAAGAAACCTTGGTTCCCCTTAGCCTTAGCTCTTGTGCACCCAGCAGCAGCTGACCAAAAGGGAATGAGCTCTAGATTATAACCAGAATTGTAATGAGCAGGGATCCGTCCTGGAGGGGAAAAAAATAAAGTGAAAGAAGACAAATCTCAAAAAGACTGGGATGCAGATCACCACTCAGGAAAAGGCAGGAGGGAAACATATTCCCTCCACTTTTCCCCAAATACAAGAAAGGGAGGTAACCTTAAAGTGGGAGGTAAGTCCAGGAATGTTGGTTATACTTCATAATAAGTTTCACTTAAGCAAAAATAAAAATAGATGAAAGTAAAGGAGAATTAGATTTTAAAAAATGATGATAATTTTTATGTTCATTGGTGACATTGGCCTGTAATTTTCTTTTTTGTGGTATCTTTGTCTGGTTTTGATATCAGGGTGATGGTGACCTCATAGAATGAGTTTGAAAGTATTCCTTCCTCTATAATTTTTTGGAATAGTTTCAGAAGGGAAGGTGTTAACTCTTCTCTAAATGTTTGATAGAATTCGCCTGTGAAGCCATCTGCTCCTGGGCTTTTTTTTGTTGGGAGTTTTTAAATCACAGATTCAATTTCAGTACTTGGTCTGTTCATATTTTCTATTTCTTCCTGGTTCAGTCTTGGGAGATTGCACCATTCTAAGAATTTGTCCATTTCTTCTAGGTTGTCCATTTTATTGGCATATAGTTGTTTATAGTAGTGTCTTATGGTCCGCTGTATTTCTGTGGTGTCGGTTGTAACTTCTCCTTTCTCATTTCTGATTTTACTGATTTGGTCCCTATCCCTTTTTTTCTTGATGAGTTTGGCTAAAGGTTTATCAATTTTGTTTGTCTTTTCAAAGAACCAGCTTTTAGTTTAATTGATCTTTTCTATTGTTGTCTTCATCTCTAATTTATTTCTGCTCTGATATTTATGATTTCTTTCCTACTACTAACTTTAGGTTTTGTTTGTTCTTCTTTCTCTAGTTGTTTCAGGTGTAAGTTTAGGTTGTTTATTAGAGATTTTTCTTGTGGGATTAACAATATACACACTACTATACATAAAATAGATAACCAACAAGGACCTACTACTGTATAGCATAGGGAACTATACTCAATAGTTCATAAAACCTGTAAGGAAAAAGAATCTGAAAAGGAACATGTATATATATATATATATATATAAAACTGAATCACTGCTGTATACCTGAAACTAACACAACATTGTAAATCAATTATACTTCAATAAAAATAAATTAAAAATGATGACTATATTTCAGAGTGTTTATTTTTTTTGTTGTAACAAAATTCTTTAATAAAATTTATAAAAATGAATATTTAAGAATAATTTTTTCACCTTGAATTGTTTTCCTTTTCCACTCCCAATGAAAATACAAAATTATCAGCACCCACACACTTATACACCCAAAACTACAGTGACATTCTCTACACAGAACTACATTAGAGTTTAAATTGCTGAAAAATCAAGACAGTTTTAAGAAGTGGTTGCAGGGATGGGTTTTTCTTCCAAAAACAGTTGATAGATAGGAAAGCAATTTACATAAAGTTCTGGTCTACGGTTGTCAAAAGTTTCTTAAAGGTTGCATTTCAACTAAAAGAGGATCCAAATTAAGGTTCTCCCTACCCTCACCTCCCTTCGCTAACACCCTTTCAAGGAGTGTTTTCTTCCTGCTCCTAAGAGAAAAAAAATTTGGATTTTTAAAATATTCTGAAGTTTTCGTGCACAGTTGGAATTTGGGGCAAATGTGTCCAGACCAGCCAGCATTTTCTATAGACATCAACAAAAGCAGGCACTGGGGATTCTGTGCTTTGGGTACAAACTACGGTACAAGGATCCTGGCAGGAAACACGTGTTGAGATTCCTCTACTCTTTCAGAATTTTCGGGGCTGGGGCTTTTGTACCTCGAAAGTTCCCCCAGGGTCCTGCTCAATTTCACAGTCTCAAGAATAAAGTCCCAACTTTTTATTTTCCTGATTCTGCACTTCAGCTTTATATAAACTAAGACAGCCCCACTGCTCTGGGCAGATCCACTCAGATCTCTTATAAGTGGGAGTTGTGGATTAAATCACACACATACACACAGGCGCGCGCGCATGCGCACACACAGACAAATCTCTACAGCTCACAATGAAATATAATGACTTACATAGATGTCATTTTGCAGGAACAGCATCAACTATTTTTTAACTGATGATCACTTGAAGACTGTTAGTATCTCTGTACAGGTAAGTGCAGACAAGCACAGCTAACCTTGTAAAGGCATACACACATACATTTCTTTGCTTGTAGAAGACAAAAGAAATTTATTTCTGATGATTCTGAAGGGGAGCAGATTTCACTACCTCAAAATATGTCTCTTTGGCATAAGGATTATTTTTCAGCTAAATGCAATCAAAGCCCAGCAGGAAAAGCTCTTTACCTTCCCCTCAACTGCCTAAATTTACATTGGAAAGGGGGCCTGTACCAAGGAGAGAGCTATTACCAGAGATACCAAGAAACTTATCTGCCTAACAGGACACTCTTTGTTTTCCAAACGTCTACTCTCCCTTCCTGTGAAGAGGCTTCCTTCCTTTTGTATACTCAGACCCCTCCTCTTTTCCTTAGCTCAGGCTGTTATATATAAGTCTCAATTACCTGGCTGCCCTTTGAGTCTCATATTTTTATGGGGCTCCCGTATGTATGAACAATGTTTATTTTTCTCCTGTTAATCTGTCTTATATCAATTTAATTATTAGACCAGCCAAAGAACCTAGACAGGAAGAAGGAAAATTTTTCTGCCCCTACAATTCAAACTTAAGGATAAATTAAATGTCTCTGCATGTTTTATTGCAACATTACATTTTCTTTGGGGATTGTACTACATCACTATTGTCACTGTCTCTGGCTATCAGATGTCCAAAGAATCCAATGTAGCCTCTACACAGTGTGCTAGTTCTGTCTCCTTACACTTTAGCCAGGAAATGATGACCACTCAGGCTCCTGCCCAACTGAGTAACAGCATGATACCAATTTAGACTTCAGAAGGATATTTTTCTCATAAGCAGATGATGCCTAATTTTTTACTCTCAATTACTCTTGCCAGCAGAGAACTATTTGTGTAAGAATGGAAAATTAAATGTAAAAGAGTCAAGTCAGTAAATAGAAATTTATTGCCCTATGGTTTATGGCAAGCTTCAAAGAAAAATAACATTTCTTATATTAATACTATCTTCTAGTTATTCAATAATTTTATAGACAGGTAAATGCCTCTACCTTATGCAATATAACAGTAATGTACAGTAGCAAAAAATTTCATTTAACCTTTTGCACTCTTTAAGAACAGTTCACTTAAACTGAACCAATTCTGGATACAAGGGACAAAGAAGGTCAAAGTAGTCATTATTTACCTCCAAATGTATGTGCTTTGCCAATAGGTTAGAGAGTCCAACCTGAGAACATGATAAGTCTCAGCAACAGATTCTAGTTGGAATGATAAGCCATTTTGGTAACAGTAAACCTCAAAGATTGTTTTGTGGCTTAGAAAGCACAGAGGTCAAAGTATCTCAATCCAAGTGTGAGACTGTCCAAGGTCCTTAAAGGTACAATTGTCAATTTGAATTTTGATAACTGGAGAAGGGAAAAATAAATGGAGAAAGAGTGACAGTTAGCTCAATGTGTCAGGAAGCAATGAAAAGGATCCCTTTGTTTTCCTGAGTTATTGGTAACCTTACCTAATGTATCAGTTCTCCACTAGTGTTTACTCTGTCCATTATGATATGAGGGGCACTCAAGAGAAGGGGCAAGTTACTTCCATAGAAGATGGGAAGTGTATTCTGACTTCTTTCACTAGTCCTGATTTTCCCCTATCCCCTTTCTCACTATCTGTAGGGAAGTATGTGTGAATATGAGAAGTGGAGAAAAGAGTAGAAGTCTCCTTTTAGATTTTTATTGTTATTCATCTCCCATTCTAACACCAATACTTCATCATGCTAGGCTTTATTTTATTTTATTATTTTTTTAAACATCTTTATTGGAGTATAATTGCTTTACATTGTTGTGTTAGTTTCTGCTGTATAACAAAGTGAATCAGCTATACGTATACTTATATCCCCATATCCTCTCCCTCTTGCGTCTCCCTCCCACACTCCCTACCCCACCCCTCTAGGTGGTCACAAAGCACAGAGCTGATCTCCCTGTGCTATGCGCTGCTTCCCACTAGCTATCTATTTTACATTTGGTAGTGTATACATGTCAGTGCCACTCTCTCACTTCGTCCCAGCTTCCCCTTCCCCCTCCCCGTGTCCTCAAGTCCATTCTCTACATCTGCGTCTTTATTCCTGTCCTGCCCCTAGGTCCCTCAGAACCATTTTTTATTTTTTATTTTATTTTTTTAGATTCCATATATATATATGTGTTAGCATACGGTATTTATTTTTCTCTTTCTGACTTACTTCATTCTGTATGACAGACTCTAGGTCCATCCACCTCACTACAAATAACTCAATTTAATGCATTTTTTAAATTAAAGGAACTCAAAGAATTTAAACTCTGGTTTTCATCCTTTATAACTCAACGGTGATAACCAAAAAATATACCCTCCTAAATCAGGCAGTTTTCCTAAAGTCCAATGCCAAATAAGCAATTGGGCTAGAGTCCAATGTCTCTGAGAGGTATTAGTCTCAGCACCAGACTTGTGAAGTGCTGGGAAACAAGAGAAGCAGATATAATAATGTATTATTTTGCTGAGAAAAAATTAAAAATTAGTATTATTTAGAGTATTCATCATTTCTGGATTGCAATGGTCATTAAATGATTATTTGAATAATTGTCGTACAAAAGATGGCATAGATCAATAGTATTCTAGTGTAATTAAAAATGCATTTCGTAAAAAAAAAATGCATTTCGTTAGGAAAATCTAGACATACATAAGCTATTCAAAGATCTATACAAAAATACTGTCATCGCTGGCATGTATTAAAATGCAGCTTAGTGTTTACGATAACTAATGCTTGAGTCAATCTGCTTCAATCAAATCTAATTCTCATACCTACTAGTTGTGTGAACTTCACTTCCTCATTTGTAAAATGAGGTTAATAATAATACCTACCACATAGATTTACATGAGGATTAAAATAAGTTAAAATGTAAAGGATTTAGAGCAGCACCTGATATCTAATAAGCATCATGTAAAATATTGGCTATTATTATTATTACTTGTCTCCCTCACTAAATTCTAAATTTGATGAGGGCAAAAACTATGTCTATTTTGTTCCACAGTAAATTTTCAATAATAATTGGCATATACTAACCACTCGATAAATATATACTGAGTTAAAAAATAAATGTTTAAGCAAGATTATAAGCTATCAACTCTTGCACAATATAGAAAGTTGTGGTGGATAGTATCTCACCTGTTCTTTAAGACACGACGTACAAATGATTTAAACACTAAAATGAGTGTGGTTGAAAATTTGGGACAGTAAAATGTTGCATTTCTCAACCTTTTTACTTTCTATTAGAAATGCTGGAGAAAGTTGCAGAATTTTACTATTTGTGGAAATTTAAAAATGTATGTGAAAAAAATGTATGTGAAAGGTATTGTAAACTGCAATACTTGTACAAAAGGTAGTAGGGTTTTTTTGTTTGTTTGTTTGTTTAAAGGAACTTTATTCATAACTGCTAAAACTTGGAAGTAACCGAGGTGTCCTTCAGTAGGTGAATGAAGAAATACACTGTGGTACTTCCAGACAATGGAATATTACTCAGCACTAAAAAGAAATACACTATCAAGCAATGAAAAGACATGGAGGGAACTTAAAAGCATGTTACCAATGCATTTTTAAAGCATTTCTTTCCACAGTGATCAATATGGGTGCCAATAAGTTAGGGTTTTTAAATATTGTTTGTCTGGAACACTGCAAAGTTAAATAATAATAAAATTTAAAACACTGCACATTTTTAATACTTTGCCTTAACTTATCCACAGATGTTTATATAAAATATGTCAACTATAAATTGACATATATAATTGACAATTATGCTTATAATAAAATATTGACAGTCAAATATCATGTTCATTTCAACAGAAAAATATTGGGACAGGATTTAAAAGTGGGATATGCTATTCCACCTAACTTGAAAGGGTTCAAAATTTCTATTTCTTTTGTTCTACATGTTAGGTAGTAAAAAAAAAAAAAAAGAAAAGAAAAACAGAAAAATTACCAGTGATTCTCAACTCCGTGCATCAGATTCAAATGATGTCTTAACTGGACTTACTTTTTTCTACAAGAGACCAAAATCTCGTGATTTTGAAAAACGGAACGTACAGAGTTGAAAAGAATCTGGAATACATATAAACCTAACAGCTTCTCATTCACAGGCTTCTCAATTACACACCCAATCTTATTTCCAGATAGGAATGCAGCAACCTTGAGATTATTCTTGCTCCAACAGGAGCTACTTAAAATGGTTGGGTCTGAGTCGAGCTGTCTCAGCCTTTTTTTTTTTTTTTTAATTTATTTTATTTTTGGCTGCGCTGGGTCTTTGTTGCTGCACACGTGGGCTTTCTCTAGTTGCGGAGAGCGGGGGGCTACTCTTTGTTGTGGTGCGCATGCTTCTCATCGCGGCGGCTTCTCTTATTGCGGAGCACGGGCTCTAGGCATGCCGGGCTTCAGTAGTTGTGGCACGCGGGCTCAATAGTTGTGGCACACAGGCTTAGTTGCTCCACGGCATGTGGGATCTTCCTGGACGAGGGCTCCAACCCACGTCCCCTACGTTAGCAGGCGGATTCTTAACCACTGTGCCACCAGGGAAGTCTTGTCTCAGCCTTTTTATTCTCCATGATGTTGGCACCAAAATTTAATCCCTTGCTTTCATCGGCTTGCTCCTCCAGGCTCCAGTGTTACCAGTATTATTTCCATCACTCTGGTTCCAGTTTGCTTGCCTTGATAGAAATGAGCTCTTTTGGACCCAGGGTTCACTACAGCTGCAACTCCTTAGAGAAGTAAGTCTCTGGATCATTCATCAGATCTCTCCTCAGCCTTTTTCATTCTGATCCCATCACCAAGCCCCACTGTCTGCTCTCTCTGCGTTTTGCCCCTTGTCCTCACAGGTCTGATTAATATTGGGAAAGACAACCAGAAGATAAAGCAGTGAGTTCCTTGAGCAGCCTGAGGGCAATATGCAGCAGTGCAGTTATGGAGCTGAGTTTTAATCTAGACTTATTTAGAGGAGTAGTCCAAAGATTAATGTATCTACTTAACAGTGTTACTAGGGCCAACCTGGTAACCAGTATTCTGAGGCTACAAATTTTAACAAGTTTAGTCACCTTTCCATTCTCCCTCTTTTTTTCACTCACAGTATTTTTCAGACACTTAAAGTTCTGCCTGGGGTAAGGCACCGAAGCTGCCAGCAAAGATGGATGTAATGAAATCTCTGGCACAGAAACATGTCCATCTATCTTACTCCCAGTGACGTGATACAACCTTCTGAATGGCCTAATCCTAAAGTCTTGAATATTTATGATGCTCAGATTCCCTGGTTCTTCCTTACTCACCCTGACTGCAAAGAGCTAAGGTGGATTTCAATAAAGTGAGAAAAATACACAATGAAAGAACTGAGTTTAAATTTACTGGGCTCTTTTCAACCCCAGGAGCTTTAGGGAAATCTTAAAATGCGATTATAAGGAGAATGTAATTTGTTTTGCTCTAAGTAAAGAAGAGCTTCTTCCTCTGCCATTGGCATGCATCAGGAACAATTTCACAGACTATCAGCCTTCATATTTGGGTCCTGTTCAAATTTCAAGATGGTTCCTTAGTTCAAAGAGCAAGTAGTTGGAAAGCAAGTAAATTCAACATAATGTACAGGGGATTTTGGCTCTTTCCACAAAGGCAAGTATATTAAGTATATATCTCATAAGGCCACCATATATATATTAAGTATATATCTCATAAGGCCACCATGTCCCTAAAATTGAAGATCAATTTTTCCTTCCCCAAAAAATGTGTATGTATGGGTCCGAAGGACTAAAAGTATTCTTTCTTAACTTTAAAGCTAGATGTCAGAAAGTGACATTATAAAATGTAATTTCTTGTTAAGAGACTATTATTGTCTCCTAAAATTACATATTTCAAAGAACATAAATGCTGTAATGATTATTCTTATATACAGACTTACTATAGACTAAGGTTTAAGTAAGAATAAACTGTAAAAAGAGATAAGTATATCCATTACGCTGCACTTAGAAATGTTAGTACAAAAAATTAAAAAACTCTATCCCCAGTAAAAATTATACTTTTATGAATGTTTACATAATCTGAAAAGTCCTCATCACATGAATGTTAATATAGAAATATGAAAGAAAAATCATATTAGGTTTGTAAGAAACCAGTATCTTTTTTTTGAAAAAGAAATAGAAAAATGCTAAGCTGCCTATGCTGAATAGACATATATTTTTAACTTCGTTTTAAAATATACTGTTTATTTAGCTCTTCTGCCCAGTTTTTAATTTGGTTGCTTGTTTTTTGTTGTTTCTGCTTTGTTTTGTTTGTTTATTTTATTTTTTATATTCCAATAGATACAGAGAACAAACTGGTGATTGCTGGGGGGTGGGGGGTGGGGGGAGAGGGCCAGATGAAATAGATGAAAGGGATTAAGAAGTATAAACTTCCAGACATAAAACAAAAAAATCACAGGAATGTAATGTACACATAGGGAATATAGTCCATAATTTTGTAGCAACTTTGTATAGTGATGGATAGTAATTGGTTTTACTGCAGTGAACATTTCATAATGCATAAAAATACTGAATCACTATTTTGTACACCTGAAACTAATATAATATTGTATGTTAATTATAACTCAATAAAAATTGTAGAATGTAATAATTTAGGATAAAATGATACTGCTTTATGTTTCAATTGTAGTTCTTGCTTTAGGTATATTTCATCTAAACTTTGGTGCTGCCACTCACTTAATTTATGGAAAATGTTTGCCATGTTAACTAATGGGCAAAGCCAGCCTTTGTTTTCAAATTTCTTACGTAAATCAAACTTACCTTTTTTCAAAAAAATATAATTTTGCTTTTCAGTTCAAAAAAAATTTTAGTGTGTATTTTGAGGAAATTATTATGAAAGTAATAAATTTTGCAACATATTTGGAATATATGTTATTAAAAGTAGATAAAAATATTTAAATTATTTGGATTTAATGTAATACATTTATTTTACAATAAGTTAGAAAACAAGACAAACCAATATTCCACTGCACATTATTTTACTTGAACTAATGTCAGGTACCATGTAAGTAAAATTTTTAGTTGTTTATGGAGCTAGGAGTATTTTTAAAAGTTTGATATTCCTGAAATATGCATGTTAGGGGGATACCAAATTTTGATGTTTTACTTTTGGGAATAATTTTTAAAGTTGCAAATATAAAAGAAATAACTCCAATAATTTTGTTAGATATCATGATAAAATTTTATAATTTATAGGCAAAGTAGAATATATATTAAATCTATACATTTACATATATATACTTATTGAGCAGCCAGCTAGCATATAGTGGGTTTTTTTTTGTTAGTAAGAGGTTCTTTTTGAACAATACAGAATTAGTCTGAAATGAATCACAGAAATGTGACATCCATGGGTTTATTCAATGCATCTTTAACAGTCTGGTTGCCTTAGAAATATCCCAGTTATATTTAAAAGAATTAGTGTCACTAACCTACACTGCTTTGATTGTTTCAAAGTAGTTTCAAAACAGTGACACTTCCTAGGAACAAATATTGAGAATAACTGAAAAGAACTGCTTACATTTAAATTTTTAAAAACCATTTTTAGCTTTCAGTATTTCCTATGGATGTTCTTTCTGTTTTGCTCTCAAGGGAGTGTCCCTCAAGAGCAATGCACTCTTTCACATTATTCAGCTAAATAAAAGGCAAAATCATTAAATGAAACTTGCCATTGTTCCCATCTCCCCACTCTACCTTATCTCTGACTTCAGAACATCACATCATGACACAGAACACCTGAGTATCAGCACCATGCCTCTCCTTTAGCAGATATATGCAAGATAGGACAGGAAGGCCTATTGGTCTCTTTGGTTGGCATTCTAGCAATTTGAAGATGTGTGAAAGACACTTCTTTATCTCGTAACATAGAAGAATTACTATGATAACCTTGGATATGTTCTCAGGCAGATCAATTGTAGGAAAGCATACAAATGTAATTTGATTCCTTTGATGCTATCCTCACTCGTTTATCCCTTGGAAAATGTGGTGTTAACATGTCCATGATATGTACCCTGGTGTGAAGAATGCTACTCAACAGGCTGATTCTAGGTAAACAAAGCACACCCACCCTACATAGCACAGAATTGTTCCAGAATATATAATTTACAATGGTATTGGTTTTCATAGTTATGTTTTAAATAATTATACAATAAAAATGTAATATTTTACAATGATTCAGTGCCTTCAGCCTGCATCCTGGAGTATTTGAAATAGAATTTAATATTTAAAAATTTTGACAAGTTGAAAAGTAAATATGCATGAAGAATGTAAGACACTAGGTACTACACTTAATACCCTAAAGCTATATTTATATAGAACAACATAAGCCACAGAAGAACAGATTCAAAAATTTCATCCATATTAATAATCTGTTTAATAATCAACCCGGCAGCCCTGAGATTATTTGACTGTACTGTTATTCCATATCAAATTAGAACTGCAAACTCCACCCACAAATAACAAGGTAGCTAAATTTTTATTTTGGTAAAAATAGCAATAACTGAACAAATGAAACCAACATTTTAAGCACATTTAAATAAAATGCTTCATATAGACACAGGACAGTCGAATAAACAGTGTCACAGCCTGATAATTAGGTAATATAAAATGGCTAAATATTATTGAATGTGTCTGAATGGGAAAGAATACTAATGAAGAGACTAATAAAGACTCATTTAGACAGGTGAAAATCAAATATTTTAAGAGGATATAATTCTAGATTATCAGAAAAACCTAAAAAACTTCTTAAACCACTATTTTAAAATATAGAATTTATAAAATAATTCATCGTAAGATAGAGATAAGCTCATAGAATCTCTTCCCTAATAATAACATTAAAAATATACTTTTAAAAGCAGAATATGTATTAGAAATGCTTTGTAAAATATCACATACTGATTTAAAACTCATTGTTTCTATGACTCTACAAAAGAAAAGGTTTTAAATAAAAAATAATTGTAATTAAATATATTTCTTTTATAACTAATGTTTATTACAGCCTCTGTACCCAAGGTAGGATCTATAAGATGTTACTTTAAATGTCCATTTTCTCATGTAACTCTGTAAATGATAATATTAAGAAAATATATTCAGGTGACTTTAGTCAGTTCTCCTTTTAGACATTAGTGTACATGGTTTTAAATATCCCTTCGACTGCTTTAACTAATGATCATTACTGACATTTTAAAAAAGTATCTTAAACAACTATTTAATAGTTTTTCTGTTGATTTGATAAAGCAATACAATAATTTTAAAACAATAATTAAACAGTTTTGTGTGCACTTGCAACTTATGCTAATCATTTCATAAAACTTAATTTTAAAATAATCCCACCAGGAAATTCAAATAAAGAGCAATGAACAGATTCTATATTAAATGCTAGATATTGATTTATGGAGAATATGATCTTATATGATATTCTTGTAGAATTTAATTTATAAATAAGAAAATATTTGTTTTTCACTCTTCTATATTCAAATGGAATAAATATATATACAAGCTGTAAATTCCAGACCACGACTGGTAACTCATTAGCTTAAACTTTGACTATGTTCTGGGCAGTATCCATTGGAGATCAGCTATAAAAAGACTCTGCTTTTTACCTCAAGAAATTTATAAACTAATCTAGATTCTCTATACCTGGATTTGATGACTTAAGAATGTCTTGAGTTCTTGGGTTCTCATCATGGATTTGTGAGTAGGGCAACCCATCATTTCTGCTCTCAATAGTTTCATAAACACTTTCATTTCTGAATGGCAGTTCCACACTTGAGTTTCACTACTTCACCTTTTACTGGGCAAGTTACAGATTCAAATTTTCCAAATTGACACACACACTAAGTAGATTTTATCCCAAGAAGTGAGGTTATCATCATCTGTCAGGCAAGGCCGAAGCTCCAAATTTGGATCCTACTGTTTGCATTCACAGTAGGTCTAGGGAGATAGCAACAGAGGCCAGCAAGTTCTCCTCTGTAATAAATATTCCCAAGAGCTAATGCCCAACATGTGCAGCAATAACTAACTGTATTAAGTCTGGCTTTTATGTTTCTATCTCATACCAAATATACCTCAGGATGGTATCCTTGGCTCCCTATTATTCCTTCTAGACATAATTCCTACCCCTTCCTGTAAAAATCTCTGAGGCTTTTGCCCCACAGTTATAACCCCTTTTTCCCAGTCGTATTGCTCCCATCTTTTGGATTTGTGATCATTCCGTTCAGTGACTGACGACGTTGCTTATTCCTTCAAGGAATCCCTGTAAACCATAGCCAAGCTCACCCAGATGACTCTGCTGCTTTGGGATGACACATAATACATACTGACTGCATATGCCTGTGCCTTCAAGATTATTATCCTCCACACTATCTCAGCTACCCTGTCCAGTAGATATCACCTAAAATTGAAAAATAATACTGACAATAACATAAGAAAAAGAATAAAAATTTAAAATCAATATATCTGGCCACAGTGAGGATAATAAAGATCACGGGCATCCTCATCTTCTGGGCCATTTAGAAAACTATAGAATTCACCTCTCATTCCTGCAATTCAAATTCACATTGATCAGTGTGTAGATTGATTTGCACATCTACTGACGAAGGCATTAATTAAATAATCAACTTAAAAATGATGGGATTAGCTTCATTGGAAAGAATCGAGTATTTCTTCTCCTAACTATAAATCTTAATCTAACCATTAAACAAAAACTCTACATTAAAAATAAATTGTCTATAACAAAGTAAAATCTATTTAAGTTATGGTGAAAATCAATATTACCATAAAAGAAAAATACTTTTTTTCAAAGGTCAACACAACTAACCTTTTTTTTTCAAGGGAGGCTCCTCTACTTCTCCTAAACCAAGGCAAAAACAGTAAATTAGAAAAACTTTCAGCAGAGCATAATATTGCCTCTCTGTTTTCCCATTTTCTTTCATTCATTTTTAAAAAACCATCTATTAGTTTTGATAATAGTAGTCCATATCTTACTTTGCCTTCCAAATTCCAATTTTTAAGTATACACTTTGCCTATGTACATTTATTTGAGATAGTTTCACTTTTATGAGTTCAATAAAATTGTGGCAGTGATCCAAATTATACATTATAGTTCGTATTTCATGTTCATTTCAGTCCTTTATTGTTCATCTCGACCTCTCACAGGAGCCAAAAAATACAAATTCAGACAAAGTCATAGAAAGGACTAAAATAATAAGAGCTTTCCTGGTAGTCAAGGCTGAATATGTAATTTCTGATGAGTAAGGCTGATCTTAAAAATGCCATCTAAAAAAGCAGAATCACAATGCTTTGTTCTTTTCACATCCACTCAATAGCAGTTTACATGTGGTTTAAGTTTGTTATTTCCTTTTGATCATCAATACATTCTAGAGAGTAAATAGGTTAGTTGCATAATGGTTGTGGCATTTAGAATGTGCCCCTGCGTTCTACACCTCCATTTGATTCAATTAATTAACTTTCATTGTGATTTTAGTAGGATTGCTTTCTCTATTTGACTGTAAATATGAATTATATGTATAACATATTTATACGTATATTTAGTTTTCCAACTTGGGAAATAGCAGCCATTTTTTGTTCCCAAAGAAGCATATAAATGTGAGTTTCTATTGTGGTTCTGTAGGATTGTATAATAAGTCCCTCTCTACTATATTGCTACTCTAATGTAGCATTTAATTTTGACATCTTTGCCATAATGGCAGATAAGCTATAAGATGAAAGCCATATAGAGACCAACTTACTGAGTTTGGCAGCCTGTTGATAGGCTATTTGCACTCTTTGGTTTAGCCAAGTGCTCATTTGTGCTTAAACTTAAGCAAACTATTGTAATGCATATCAATCATCGGTCCTAGCAGTTAGATATATCTCTATGCTCTTTGTACCTTTATCAGTGTCCTTGTCTCCATCATCATTATCTTCTTCATCACCCTCAGACGAGATGATGTCAGACAACAAAGAAAAGAAGCCATAGACCCAGTCCGTGGTTTCCTCCACAGCGTCATGTACAAGTTTTAGAGGATCTGAGCCCATCTTGGAAATAGAGCTTGCTAAAAGTAATTAAAAACAAAGAGAAGTTTTGTAATTATTCCCAAAGAAACTAAGAAAAGCTGCTTTTCCTGATTTCTTCTTTTAACACATTTGAGTTACTTCTAGTAACTTCAATGGATAGAATTAGGAAAAACTGAAGTCTGTAAATCTTCCTTTGCTTATATCCTAGGAGATATAAACTGTTTGTGAAATAAAAGATTAAATAATAAAAATGCAAGCAAGAAAAAAGACATATTAGGGATTTCCAACATGTTGTTATTCTCATTCAAGTTACATGAAAGTTGCTCTGAAGGGTTAAGGGTAGCCTTTAAGATCTGATTGAAGAGGTGATATATCTAGAAATATGGTCTAAGTTGCACCTGATTTTTCACCAATCTGTAATTAAATTTTTAGATTTATGTTTTCCTTAATTTTAAAAACTAAGCTTTTCAGGGATTCTTCTCCCTTTGACATCTTAAGGGACTAGAATTATATCAACATATTATACTTTCTAAGGGTTAAGTATGCCAAAATTAGGTTTTTACTCTGATTGAGATAGGAAGTCATTGGAAGTTCTGAGCAGAGGAAAAAGTGATTTGATTTATGTAACTTCATTCGCCATGTTGAGGATTGAAAGAATGCCTGGTTGGAAACAGGGAGATCAGTAAGGAGCCAAATGAAATAATCCATAATCCAAGGGAAAGAAGATGGTGATTTCTATATGGGTGGTACCAGTTTGTGTGGTGAGGTGTGATCAGATTCTGAGTGTATCTAAAAGATAGAATTAATGTATAGACTGACAGTGTGGCTGTTGGATGTGAGAGAAACAGAGGGGTATGGAATAACTTCAAGGTTTTTGGTTTGAGAAACTGGAAGGATGAAAATACCATTTACTGAAATGGGGAGGACTGGAGAGAAACAGGGTTTGTTGCACAGAATATTTAAGTAGCTGAGTTTTAAACTTGTTAAACTTGAGTTGTCTATTAGACCTCTTTGTGGAGATGTAGACATCTGTATAGCTCAATATGTTCTACAAAAATGAAGTTCTAGCTGAAGACGGAAACTTGGAAATTCAATAAAGAATAGGAAGCATTCACTGAATGTGATCACTAAGGGAGTGGACCTAGGAACACTCCAACATTTACAAAACAGTGAGATAAGTCAGAGAGATGAGGAAGAACCAGCAATGGATTCTGAGGAGAGAAGAGAGACAGACAGAGACAAAGAGACACAGAGGGAGATTAATTGAGAGGCAGAAAAAAAAGAGTATAATGTACTAGATATCAAGTCAAGAAATTGTTTCTGTGAGGATAAAGTGAGCAGTTGGCAAATGTTGCTGATAGGTCAAGAAAGATGAAGACTGAGGATAGAGCTTTAGACTTAATGATGAGGATGTCACTGGTGACCTTCAAAGGGCAATTTCAGCGAAATACATTCAAGACTAAATGGGAAGAATTTAGAGGTAGTAAGTATATTTTACTGTAAAGTAAATGACAGAGATTGGGCAATAGTTGAAGGACTAGAATCATAGTGGGGTTTCCATTGCTTATGTTGTTCAAGTGGGGAGAACGTTCCATTTTTATACTGATGGGTAAGATGCCATAGACAGGGACAAATAATATTAGAGATAAGATTTCTGGGGAAATTTTTAATTTTGGAGGATTCACAACCCATCACAAGGGTGCCAAGTTACAACTGGTCTCAGGGAAACCTACCTCCATGATTCAGTCACAACATAACTTTACTCTTTGGACCTTATTTCACTGCATTCTGGTGAGTGTCATGTGAGCAAGATACGGTAGTCTGAAAGGTGAGATTAAACCTTAGAGAAAGGAAATGAAGTGGAATTTTATAATTGCATTTGAGAATTTTAAAAGAATTATATGTAAGGAACTGGACTGTACTGGTACCATTAAAGGCATTTTTAGCACTAGTATATTTTATATCTAATGGAAGAACATTGCAAATGGGATTTTTATGATCTGAATAGATTGAGACCATTTCCCCATTCCTCTTCTTTCTAAGTGTTCACTGAGGAACTTAACAATAAAATCCAACAAAATAGATATCAGTTTAATTATCCTTATGCTTAAATGCACTATATATACACTTTGCAGACATGTATATTGCCTGGTTCTAAAATAGTCAAACCAGGTTATTTTCATGAAAAAAATATTTTGCTATCTTGAGACCAGCTTCTGATTTTCAGTCACATGGAAAACAACTTTAAAAACATATATAGATATGGATATAGATATATCTTTAAAAAGATAGTAGTCCTCAAGTTAATTCTTATTCCTTCTCTCAGACATCACATCCAAATTATAACAGTGGGGATAATATTATACAATGCAACTAAACCTTTTATAGATGTTTTCTTTTTTAATTGTACTTTTCTACCTTTCACGTTTCCATGAGTTAAATTACATACATTAAAATGAGGATCATCATAAAAATTGTAGTAGCTAACACTTTTAGGGTGTATATTACCTGCCAGGTACCATTCTAAGAACTTTATGTATACTAACTCACTTTTTCCTTTCAAAAACCCAATGAGGTAGACATCTCTATTTTAAATATAAGAAAACTGAGACAGAGGGAATTTAAATAAAATACCTAAGGCTGCATAGCTAGTAAGTAATGGAGCCAGATTTTTCATCATCCAGAGTATGACTCAACTACTATGCAACACTGCAATCAAAAAACAAACAAACAAAACCATGAATTCACAATTGGTTCTGTAGTAAGATGTTGGATGAGAGATTCTGGGAGGGCTTTTCTTTCTGTTCAAAGGGGGAACAAGGACTTTGCTGCATGAGAATATAAAGCCTGGAACTGCTATAGCGTCTTATAACCATGAGGACTGACTCACTGAGGAAGGCAAAGGCTAAAAATGAAAGAACTTGAGTCAAGTGCAGCTCTCCTACCTAGTGCTGAACCACGCCATATTGAAGCCAGAGACAAAAGGAAAAATCAGTAACAATGCTTCTGTCTTTATTTAAAATTTTGATATTTTGTTCATCCCAGATTTTTGCATTAGTTTTTAAATGTTAGGGATTGTATTAAAATATTATGTATCTTAACTACTGAGTTTTTTGGAGCCTCTTAAATTTGGCACTCAGGGTGAGTGCTTTATTCACCTCACTGAGTCTTAGTGCTTACCCCACCTAAATGCTGTGTGATGTTGAGAAGATTAACTTTCGCCATGTCTGTAAATTTCTTTGACATCCCTGCTTTTCCAAAGTCACTATTCTAAACTAAGACTTCAACCCCTTATGCCTGTTACCTCTATATTCAGCCTTCTCAGACCTCAATTTATAATATGCCCAGTTCTGGCAAACAGTATTATACAGTGTGATACAAAACCAAAGTACTCTGTGCTTCAGTTTGCTGGACTGTACAACAACAATAAGAGTAACAATACTTACAAGGTTGTCATCAGTATTAATGAGATAATACATTCAAGTCACATAGTACAGTGTCTGGTGATTAATAAACGTCAATGTGGAGAAATATGTAAGATTGGCTTTGAATCCTGAATGACCCAGAGGCTCTTTCCCGTTTGCTAGCTGGGGCCGGAGGCTACCCCACCCCTCAGCAGAAGGCTGTGTATGATCTCACCTTTTCTCAAGGTCTCCAAATGCTGCACAACTGTCATTTCCAGTATCCCCTTGGGTGTTTGGGACCTTAGTTCTTACTGTATGGTATCCATTCCCAAAGGAGTTACCTACCAACTATAAGGCTGCCCTCTTGCATTCCTTAACAAAGGAAAGAGCAACTCAGAGGTGAAACTCTAGATTGGCCCATACGTATCTATCTGAGCCACTCCACAGGATAGCCAGAGAATAGGGGTCCCAGGCATCTTCTGACCCTTCTGCCCACGAGTCTCTGCCAAATGGTACTTATTGAGCTTCACTCAACCTCATTGTACATAAATTTCTTGGTGTAAAGCACCTAAAGCAGAGTAAAGGATATGGTAAATGTTAGGTAATTATTAATTCAGTCTTCAGAATCATTTAATTCAAACTTATGGTAGTGCTCTATCAATGTAGGCTGCGATAAATATTACCCTTAGTCACTGCGTCCTCACAGGCAACATTGGCAGGGTCTGTGAAATCCAAACACTGCTTTCATCAGGCCTCATGAAACAACTAGTGCTTGCCCCTTACCTCGCAGAAAATATTCACATCTAAATATTTGGATCTAAACTGAGCTAAGGATTTTTTTTTAAGTGTCATAAATGCTACCTAAGTTAGAAAAAATTCGACTTGTATATATGTTGATGTGTGTATCTTACACGGTGGTACTCAATATGGAGTTGACTAAAAATATAAAACTCTTCTTTCAAGACAATTATTTTGCATCTATTGTATGCAATATCCTATTTAAGTGTAATATAATTAACATAATGCTGCCATTTTTGGGCTTGCTATCTAGATGTTTCTAATTTTGATATGTGAGGGATGCTGTTTCAGAATGTATAGTAGTGATTTTCCAGACCTAAATTACTATTTTAAGTGACTAGCTTCTCCTTCCTGTTGCACGTAAGTGTTTGAATACTTTGGTTTCTGTTGGTGAAATTTTGATCAAGTTAAGAAAAATATTAGCAAATTATGCATCATTTAATATGCTCTGAGTTACATGACAATTCTTGCTTGAAGTACTGTGATATTACTTAGTCTTTGTTCAGGGTAAACAGAACTCCTTAGAACTTTACCAGTGCTAAACAGAGCTACAGATATGTTTTCCCATCCCCATGCCATCCACCATGAGGGGAGGAAGGGATATGCAGGTAAGAAAAATGAGACAAAAGACAAAAAAAATCAAATGATTTGAAAACAATGGTTGTCTCCACTATGTTTGTCTCCATTATGTTAATAAGTTTCTTGTATGCAGCAATGTAGCTGAGAGAATACAAATTCTTATTAAACAGTTTAGACTTGAGATTTGGCATCATTCATAACAGTCAACTATTTCCTAAGGATATAAGGTTGAAATACTGATTTAATTTAGTTTATTTTTAACAAGGACACATTTAAAACAAAAAGCACTCACAGTGAATTTAATAGCCCTCTGAATCTTTGTGCCCTGGAGTCTCAAGCATTGATAATGCTAGGCACAGATATTTAAGAAATAACAAACAAAAATATGTACTTTTACATCTACTATAAAGGTCAATGTCTTCATCAAAGTGACGTTTACTCAAGACATTGTACTGTAAAGTGTTTTAGGTCCAGTCTGAAGTCACTTCCAATTTCTCATAGGTTAGACCAATTGCCTTGAACATACTTGTCTGAACTCAGTGATGTCAGAACTGTCATCTTTAATTGTTATCATCCCAGTGGAGAGCCTTTCAATCTCTTAGAGTCTCTTCTATGCCTTTTTTCTCCCACAAGAGAAAGCTTTATTGTTTTCATACTCTCTATTTCATTTCAAATTGAAGGTAATGCCAGTACAAGAGAAATAGGAAGTAACACATCCAAGGAAGTCAAGAATTCAAGAAATGTTTGATGCAGAAACATTATTCCTCCATATTTGACCTCTAAGCTGTATTTACATCCTTCCAATTGAAGTTCGTAAAAGGCACACTAATTGGAATTACAAAATCTTCCCATTATTTTCTCTTGAAAAATTCAGAAGATAGCTGTATGTTTGTAAGATTGCTTCAGTTCCAGAGACAACAACTGCTATTTTGGTATCTGATAAACCACTTTCGTTGTAACCAGAACAGTGAAAAATTGTGGCCCTAAAACAGCTTTTCTAAAAAACTTTTCCACCCGAGAAATATTTTGAGAGGCTCATTTTTTAATAGCCTCTCTTTAAAACCACTTACAGTAGCCCTTTAAAATAATTTACAGTAAAGAGTTAATAGGAGTGGACCTGGCTAACTGATAGAGATTTGGGAGAAGCAAAGGTAAAAATAATAATGAAATGGACTGGAGGCCAATGAAAATTAAATTCAACTGCTGTAGTACATGCTTTCCATTAAATAACTTTATATGCAGTGTGTAATGTTATTTCAAGGATTCTCGCATGGACAAAAATATGAAATTTAATCTATGTTGCAAAATTTCTTTGAAATCGAATATATAGGTTAAAATGATTTTTATATTTATTTAATTTACATTGTGTGATTTAGCAAGAAATATAAATATTAGGTCAGTTCATTTCAGACCAGATAATTCAGTCATGAGTAATTTGTGAGATACTTCTATAAGGCATCTTTCAGATGCTTCTGTAGAGAAAACAGTATGATGAAATCTCATTTTGCTATGTTTAAATGCCTTCTTTTACAAATGAGTGAGTACCAGGATATTGCCATACTCAATAACAGATGTTATATTTTAAAAGTATAAAAACTTTAAAAAAGTTGTATGTAATCACCTGCCCTGAATTACATAAATGATTTAACTTCAAAATCAAGTGTCTCTGCATAGATTTTCCTTCCACTAGATTTTTAACATAGACCATATACAGAGGTTGAAATTCCCTGTAACCTTTTATCCTTACCCTCAGTGAACACTCCTCAGACTATGGCAAAATAAAAAGCTGGATTCATAAAATTCCCATGGTACCTCTAATATTCATCACACTATGAAAGATTTTTACTTATGTCTGTGGTGTTGGGGCCTGAAGACAAAAGAAGAGGCACTCAGGAAGAAAACATGGGCAAAAAGTAGAGGAAGCAGTGGAATCTCGAGCCTGTGAGGGCTGAGAGAACACACTGGAAACTGCATCAGTCCTACGACCTCCAAACTTCCCTCTTCAAAGAGGAGAATCTGTCACCCTTCTCATGGAGCTAAATATGTACCTAGGCCAGGAGTGAAGAAGCCAAAGGAAGCTCTGGCAGGTGCTGGGGTCGCTGCAGGAGCAGCTGCTGTCCCATGTCAACAAGGTGAGTCAAGGGATCAGTGACACCAGGCGTGTGCAACTGCACCTGGTCCCCTGCAATGACCTCCCTGGTCCTGCTTGCCTCTGCCTCTCAAATCTCGCACACAATGATCCTTCTGGCTCACACAAACCCACAACTATGCAGGGGAGGGAATTCTAGAAAACATGGTTTTATCCTAGCCAAAATGACACAATATAAATCCACCACACCTAGCTTCAATAGTTATCATTTTACCAGTTTTATTTATATTTCTTCTCTCCCACATTTATCTTTTCTTTTTTCTAGTTTAGTTAATATTTTAAAGCAAATCCTAGATACTTAAATTCTTAATCCCAGATCCATAAATACTTCAACATGCATGTCTGTTCCATAATTTGATAGTTTCTTGTTTGAGGCACAAAAAAATGTCCAAAGTAAGTTTTGTATCTTTTGCCAAGTATGGAATCAGCCACTTCTTGATGGAATCACAGTTCCTTTTATTGGGAAATGGTATTTTGAGACTAAAATTTGGTCATCAGGTGTGCTCATTGAGTTGGATTTGGCCAAGAAATATGAAATGTCAAAGTCATGTGTTTACACTGATATTTCCAAATAAAATCTGGAATTTTCACACACCATTTTTGCTATTAAACTCACATTTCTTCTCTTCTGTTGAAAATCTGATTTCTTAATGATATCAACTTAATTAATTACTTCATTTTTTTCTACAGTATACCAATAACAATTTTGAATAAAATGACAGCAATACTACTAATAACAATAAAAGCAGTGAATGCAGTTTTAGCTCTCTTTTCATGCCTTTTCCTCCTTGAACTATATCATACTAAGGACAGAGACTCAGAATTGTATGTTTTAAAGTTATTTAAAGTAATTATTTTCTCTGGTTATGCAAATAACGTGATATAGATTTAGCTTCATTTGCTTCAGTGCGTTTTCAAATTTTAGTGATTATTTAAAATTTTTAAAATTATAAAATGACATTTACAAGTTCCCTAAGTCAAAACCATTTAAGAGCACATATTAAGAAAAGTTTTGGGTTTCCCTGGTGGCGCTGTGGTTAAGAATCCGCCTGCCAATGCAGGAGACACGGGTTCGAGCCCTAGTCCAGGAAGATCCCACATGCTGCGGAGCAGCTAAGCCCGTGCGCCACAACTACTGAGCCTGCACTCCAGAGCCGGCGAGCCACAACTCCTGAAGCCCACACACCTAGAGCCTGTGCTCTGCAACAAGAGAAGCCACTGCAACGAGAAGCTCGCGCACGGCAATGAAGAGTAGCCCCCGCTCGCCGCAACTAGAGAAAGCCCACGTGCAGCAACGAAGTCCCAACGCAGCCAAAAATAAATAAATAAAATAAATATATGAAAAAAAAGGGCAATATAAAATTTAAAAAAAGAAAGAAAAGTTTTGTTGCCATCCTAATCCCTTGCTATACTGTCCTCTTCTTTTGACAGCTACCTAATTTTGTTAATTTTGGCTTATACTTTCATTATTTCATATATTTATTTCATATACATATTTATATTTAAAGGAAGACATCTAAAATTTTAAATAGGGGAATAATAAAATGAGATTTGCCATTTACAGTAATCTGGCCACAGAATGAGAAAGGAGGCAGAGGCAAGATTAGAGGCAAAGAGAAAATATATGGCTAGTGTTAACAATTTTGGGGAAACCAAGGCAAGAGTTCTAGAGACAAGGTACAGAGTATAGAACAGAATCAACAGATGTTTGGAAAGTAGAATGAGTTCTTTTTGATCACTGAACGTTCATGGGTAGTGGGGAAAGAGGAAAGTATGTGAGGAGTCCTACTTTTCTGACTTAAGAAACTGGAAATTGGATTGGTAATCTAGGAGGCCGACCTGGAAAGAAATATTGGGTTGGCCAAAAAGTTCGTTTGGGTTTTCATACAAGTGGAAAAACTCGAACGAACTTTTTGGCCAACCCAATATAACCAGCTCAGTTAGGAATTTTGAGTTTGATGTTCCAACTGAATGTCTTAACGCAGTTAGGAAAATGGAGAGACATTAGGGTTAAAGATGTGGACTGGGAAGTCATTATGTGTGAAAGTCAGTTATAAGCAAACTTCTAGGCGAGTAGGTCAATTAAGGGGAAAATAAAAATGCTGATGAGCTGATTTTTTTTCAAAATAAAATAGCTTACTGACTCCCATGGTGGGAAAAATGCATTTTCCTAAAACTTACCTTGCATGCTTTAACTGTTTCGAACTGTGTCACTGTTTTTAGCCTCTAAATCTAACTATCTGGCCATTTTAGAGAAGGGTTGATCCTGTTATTAGATTGAGGGGCATATATTAAAGATAAGCAGGCTAAATATGATGGCAGCTTACTCATCACTTGTATGGGCAACACAAAGTCATCGCAGCTAAAGCAATGGAACAAGGTGATATTGTCTAACAGGGGCAAGAAGCTCATGGTGTCAAAGAAGAGTTATAAAAGTCATAAGAGGACAGGATTTTAATAAGCAAGTGCCAGTCAACAGTTCTAGTGCTGAAAAGTTTAACCAAGACGAAGATGTTAAGTATGCAATTTGTTCTTTTGTTCATTTGTTCAAGTTTTTTCATTAAGAAGTCAAGTGTGTATTTGAGACACTTCAGCAGAGTGATAGAATAGTGTCAGATTGTCTCTTAGAGGGGCTTGGCTAGAGGGATAGAAACAAAAAGGTTTGTAGCTAAATAGAGATATAGGGAGGTGAGGGAAATTTGCTGGTTTTTCCAAGTTAGAAAACACATAAACATGTAGAAAGGAAGGAGGGAATAGAGGGGAGATTGTGAAGATACAGGAAGGAGTCACATTGAAAGCATACCTTCACGAGGCCCTTTCCTCTCATACACATCCAGACACACATATTTCTTTAACAGTGATAAGCCCTTTTATAAAACAAGATCTTCCTGAAGCAATAACTTGTACTTCTCTGTTAAATTAACTAAACAAGGAGGCCATTAGACTGAGGTGACTCTAATACCTTAGCAGCCTTTGACAGCAAACAAAACCTAAGCCTTGGGCTTCCCTCGTGGCGCAGTGGTTGAGAATCTGCCTGCTAATGCAGGGGACACGGGTTCGAGCCCTGGTCTGGGAAGATCCCACATGCCACAGAGCAACTAGGCCCGTGAGCCACAACTACTGAGCCTGCGCGCCTGGAGCCTGTGCTCCGCAACGAGAGAGGCCACGACGGTGAGAGGCCCGCGCACCGCGATGAAGAGTGGCCTCCACTTGCCACAATTAGAGAAAGCCCTCGCACAGAAACGAAGACCCAACACAGCCAAAAATAAAATAAATAAATTAATTAATTAAAAAAACAAAACAAAACACCTAAGCCTTTAAGCTCCTCAAGGTTAAGAAATCAAACCTATGGACAACAAGTCACAAAGAGCCAGCTAGCCTTTCCCAAATAAGGCAAACACTTAAGCTGTAGCCAATCACATGATTTCCTTGCTTTGCTTCCGCCTCTCCTCTGTAAAAGTTTTTCCTGAACTCCTGTCAGCAGAGTGCTCCTAACCATTTTAGGTTTGGTGCTGCCCGATACAAATCAATTTTTGCTTATATTCTTAAACTTTTGAATATGCCTCCGTTTATCTTTTAACATCCCAGATAAACATAGATGCCCAAAACATTGTCATTTTCTCTTTCTCTCCCTTTCTCTCTCCATCTCTCTTATCATCTTCTTCCCCTCTCTCTCCTACCTCTGATCTCTGGATACTGCCCATATTAGATTGCAATGATCATGCTTCTCCATCCATTAGTGAGAATCATGCAAAAAATAAAATAAAATGAAGGGTGAACACAAAGCTCTTGAAATGCATCAGATTCTAAAAGATAAAACCCATTTGAATTACAATTTTGAAAAAAATAAAATACTTGCAGATGTTAGATATTTAGATGAATTTAAAGCAAAAGAAAACTAGGATCCTGATTTAAAAGCAGTTTTGGTGAGCTAATTGTTTTATTGACTGCACAAGGAAATGACTGTCACTTTTCTAATCTACATTTGAATAGTCATAGTGTAGCTCCAATCCTTGCCATTCAACATCTGAGGCATGAGCATTTTCCTTCTGACTTTTAACATTTTCTCAATTGAAATTTTCCCATACTCATCTTTACTATTAACTAACTTCAGTATTTTAGAAATGTGCACTTGTGTGGAACCCTAATGAAATTAAACACAAGCATCTTTAGTTTTAATTGTGTGATTATTTCAATATTTAACAGTTTCAAAATATGTTTCTAAGTTGTCCTTTGCTGTTCCTCAACTGCTAGTTTTTGAGGCAATAAGAAGCATTAATGCAAATAAATGTACATTTCACCTCTCTTTCTCAACACGACCCCAATCAACCAATTTTTTGCTGGCAAAATTGTGTTGCAGGTGTTTAAGCCTTGAATATTTCCAGCTAGCTGGAGCTAGACCCATGTCAAATAAAGGGCATTTTACATTCTGAAACAAAAATCACAAACAACTTTTGGCTTCTTTTATTCATGTCAAGCATCTATATAAAAATTGAAGAGTCTTACTATAATTTTATTAATAATCATGGTATGGATGTTATTATATTAATTGAACAATTAACTTTCCTTCCTCCTCTTAAAGATGTATATCTTAAGTATAAATACAATCCTAATGTTACATGTATTAACAAGGAATGAGAAAGCAAGTTTTCTGTAGATTTATAGATTCCTATAGATTTGTTTCCAAGCTAATAGAATTAATTTCCTGGTAGCACAAGAACAGTCAAAACATCATAGTACTCCAGTTAGATGACTTACTTGGATCATTATGTTATAAATTTAGCAGACCAGTGAAAAAGAAAGATATTAGATTTGGGATTTATACAGCAGTTAGCATATCCTGACTACATATTGAATAAACATGTATTTCATCAAGCCAAGGTTTGGTTTTGGAAACTCTTGACTATATTATATATTCTCTTTAGCTATTCTATTGCTCAGTGTTAGCCAAAAAAATAAATTAAAAAAAATAAATTTATTTATTTTTGGCTGTGTTGGGTGGGTCTTCGTTGCTGCGCGCGCGCTTTCTCTAGTTGCGGAGAGCAGGGGCTAATCTTCATTATGGTGCGAGGGCTTCTCATTGCAGTGGTTTCTCTTGTTGCACAGCATGGGCTCCAGGTGCAGGCTTCAGTAGTTGTGGCACGCGGGCTCAGCAGTTGTGGCGCACAGGCTTAGTTGCTCCGCGGCATGGGGGATCTTCCTGGACCAGGGATCGAACCCTTGTGCCCTGCATTGGCAGGCGGAATCTTAACCACTGTGCCACCAGGGAAGTCCCCAAAGAAATAATTTTAAAGTTTTTTTAACCACATTAAAGTGGAGCATGTAGAGCCATGAATTATGTTCTTACTATATCATATAAAAATAATAAACCATTTCAGAATGGCTAGAACATTCCCTCAATGTGAAAATAAAATTGAATACTTTAATCATTGGATTACTATTGTGTAATTGGTAGAATCTATGTATATTCAAATGATATTTAAAACTGGAAATCATGTAGTCAATTCATCTTTTTGAAATATGCCTATTCATCTTTCTGAAACATTGAATAAGCTTAAAGTCATGAAGAATAAATTAAAATAATACTAACTACAATTTATCTAACAATTACTATGTGCCATTCAAAATTCCAAATGTTTTGTATATATTAACTCATTCAATGCTCACAGAAGCATATGAAGCAGATACTATTATTGCCTACAGAGAATGAAACTGAGGCACAGGGAAGTCATGTTCCCAAGGTTACACAGCTACTAATTGGAGTCAGGACTTCAACCCAGTGCTTTAGCCCCCAGAGCCTGCATTCAACTACTTCACTTGGGTCTTGAAGTCCATGTGTTCTTTTATTATTACTGTTGTGTAGTTTTGCTTGTTTGCTTGCTATATATGCTTAGCAAATAACTCCTGTTAAGCTCATACAAATTTTACTAAACAATGTGTGCCAGGCAATAAGCAGGTTAACAGGAATATTAAGATAAATGAGACAATCCTTACCTTTGAGATGCTTAAGGTTCAATCAGAGAAATAGAGGTTTAAAAAGTGAATCTTGGGGCTTCCCTGGTGGCGCAGTGGTTGAGAATCTGCCTGCTAATATAGGGGACATGGGTTCGAGCCCTGGTCTGGGAAGATCCCACATGCCACGGAGCAGCTAGGCCCGTGAGCCACAACTACTGAGCCTGCGCGTCTGGAGCCTGTGCTCCACAACAAGAGAGGCCGCGATAGTGAGAGGCCCGCGCACCGCGATGAAGAGTGGCCCCCGCTTGCCGCAACTGGAGAAAGCCCTCGCACAGAAAACGAAGACCCAACACAGCCAAAAATAAATAATTAAAAAAAAAAAAAAGAATGGGAGAGTTCTTTCTTCAAAAAAAAAAAAAAAGGGAATCTTAACACTATCAAAATCATCATAAACTATAAAGAATGACTGCTTATTACTTAGCATTCAGAGTGTAAAAAACACTACCACCTTTTCCTTTATTTATTTACTTATTTATTCATTCTTTCATCTCAACATTCATTCAAATGTTTATTGAGCTCACAGTGCTAAACACTTCTAAGCACTAGAAAAATCAAGCAAATAAAATAGACAGTCATTTTCCTTGCAAACCTAACAGATCAGTAGAGAAGAAAGATATTAAATAAGTAACCACACACAATCAAATGTATGTAACTTGTAATAAGTGCTGTGAGTAAAGAGTAAATGATATAATGGGGAATTAGGATAGAGTGACTTGATTTATAGTGAAAGTTCAGGAAAGGTTTCTCTAAGGAAGTGAATCCAAGCACAGCACTAAAAGATGTTTAATAGCTGGACCATCAAAAAGTGGGGTATTGGGCTTCCCTGGTGGCGCAGTGGTTGAGAATCTGCCTGCCAATGCAGGGGACACGGGTTGGAGCCCTGGTCTGGGAAGATCCCACATGCCGCGGAGCAACTGGGCCCGTGAGCCACAACTACTGAGCCTGAGCGTCTGGAGCCTCTGCTCCGCAACAAGAGAGGCCGCGATAGTGACAGGCCCGCGCACCGCGATGAAGAGTGGCCCCCACTCGCCGCAACTGGAGAAAGCCCTCACACAGAAACGAAGACCCAACACAGCCAAAAATAAACATAATAAATAAATAATAAATAAAAATTTTTAAAAAAAAAGTGGGGTATTATGGTATGATTTATAATTGTATCCATCTAGATACATCTATAAATATAAAGTCTCATTTGCTAAGGTTCAAATGAGCGGTATAGAGCATTGGTATCAAACTTGGATTTCTTTTTTTTTTTTTTTTTTTTAAAGGGGTGACAACGTTTTTATAGCTACTTTATTTATTTATTTTTGGCTGTGTTGGGTCTTCGGTTCGTGCGAGGGCTTTCTCTAGTTACGGCAAGTGGGGGCCACTCTTCATCGCGGTGCAGGGACCGCTCTTCATCGCGGTGCGCGGGCCTTTCACTATCGCAGCCCCTCCCGTTGCGGGGCACAGGCTCCAGACGCGCAGGCTCAGTAGTTGTGGCTCACGGGCCCAGCTGCTCCGCGGCATGTGGGATCCTCCCAGACCAGGGCTCGAACCCGTGTCCCCTGCATTAGCAGGCAGATTCTCAACCACTGCGCCACCAGGGAAGCCCAAACTTGGATTTCTTGACCTTGAAATCTGCCACCAGCAAAAACCTGGAGCCCAACATCGAATTGCCAACTTTCTATTTTGTAAGAAAATGTCATTTAAAAACTGTAACAGGAACAATATCTGTCATTATCATCATTTCAAAAGAGAATTTTAAGACCAAAAACGTAGGAACAATAGAATTAAGGACACATCTTTAAAGTGGATATATTTTTCTTTATCTTTTTCTTCATTTCATGAAGAATCAACAAACTCTGATTAGGATCTGGGAACCATTGGACTATAAAAACTTCTGTTTCCTTGAGGTGTTTATAAGCAGATTGGAATTAGGTAATGAAATGCATCCTTATAGATGTAGTGACCAAGAAGACCAAACAGGCCTGGGTCATTGAACAGAAAATGTGGGATTTGAGATAAGACTTGAATCAGAATAAGAAGCACAAAAATGGCAGCTATTCTTGAAAACTCAGTACACATGAGAACTGATAAAGTCTAAAATGTTGCGTTTAGTGTCCCAGTTTTCCAAGTCTCTTAAAATGTAATAACATATTCGTACATATGCAGTCACACAGGCATTTCTATATATATACACACACACACAGACACACAGACACATATACATATATACATAACTGTTAAATGTTAAATTTAAACATTGTGATTGACTTTGGGTCTTCCCTGAATCATTTTGCTCCTCTAAACTCATAGCCTGACAAACAGCGCACCTGTTTTGCTGGGCTAAGTGCCAGGGGGGAAAAAATATCAGGGAAATTAATTTTTAAGAGCAGTAGAGAGATGGCACACCTCATTAGAAAGTCTATTGCAAAGGCACATCAGGAGACGTCTGCAAGACTTTCGTAAGAAATTGATGCTTCCTACCATCATATTCTTGCTGGCGCTCTTCTCAGATTACTGAGCTTACTTCCTGGTAATACGACGCAAATTCAAGTTGAAGTTAATGAGTGCCTCCTATGTGCCAGGCGGGTATGTTTTACATAGATTATCTTATCTAACTCTTTCAGAATTGTTTTGAAATAAGTATATTTTGGGGAATGCCTGCGAGAATTACTATACGTGCTTTGAGACCCCCTGGTACAGCCATATAATGATTTTCCCTGCTTATGGATGAAGATGCTATTAAATGATGACCCTTGTTTTTAGGTAAGAAAAGCCACGAATTACTACAATTTATTCCCGTACATTCTGACCTAGAGGAGAATCATTAACATGCACTAATAACTAAGTTTGTAGTCATTTCTTTAGAAACCCTACTGGTTCGCATTTATTGTCTAGAGAGAAAGTTGTCTCTTTGTAAATAAGGCAAAGAAGTCTGTAAGGAATGTCAACAAAAGACCACGAATTCTGACCCTGAAAGAATCATTAAATTATCATGGCACTCCACCGTTTTCTGGAAGGACTTCCTGGCTGAGTCTACAGAAGCTTGGGGGTGAGGCCTCTAGCTGCCTTTGTGACCCCCTAGGCTCAGTTATTAAGGAATGAACATTACTCTGCCCCTCCACCCCAACTTGGGGTTTCGGAAGACATAATATCCGGGTGATCAGACACCTTGGTTTGTGCCTATTGTCCTGAGGTAAATATTCATAGCTTTCCATTTCACTCTCACAAGTGTCCCGTTTTGGATGATAAATTATATAGTCATCCTATGGGGTGGTTTTGTGTGCTGTCAAGTCACTAAACTTGAACTACATTTCCCAGAATTCCCTTACATGAATGTTCCAGGTAACAGTTGGGTACAAGAGAAATCTGCACAAGCTTTGGAAGGCAAAATAGAAGTAATAGCCATTGTTTATTCTCTGAAGGTTGGTATAGGGCAGGCGCTGTCACCTCTCATGCCCATTATGGCAGGTATGCTGGCTGGTCTTGATGTGTGACAGCAGCAGTCTGCATCTCTTCCAGTTCCCACTGACTGGCCCTCCTCCTTCAGCATCTCCTTCAGCATCTCCTTCAGCAGGTGGAAGGCACCAGCTTATATTGCAGCTCACCCACATCATCGTAATTTGAGGTGGTGAGAGTCAAATGAGGGTTCCAGGTTGTCCTTTGTCTCCCCTATTCTATTTCCATCTGCCTTTTTCAGTGATGGGGTTCAGGACACGCTACCCCAAAATGTGGCACCTTAGCATACTGAATATTTTCAGCTGAAGGAATGGAAGAATAGCATGTGCAAGAAGAACTTTCTGACCTTCCCCTAAAGCAGGTCATAAAACCCTCTTGTGAGAGAGGCCCTCCCTACACCCAGAGGAAAGGAATGTCCTTATCCTCAAATGCACAGAGGAATCTGAATGAACAGGCCTTACTGCGTCCCCCAATCTGCTACACTTAGCTCAGACCCTTTTTTGTCGTGTCACATTTTTTCACCACTTTTCACTTATCACCAAACCTAGCATAAAAATGCTCAGGTTTAACTGCCTCTTAAGGGCTTCATTTCCTTATGAAGGAAGGCTCCTATGTCCCACAAAGCTTATATTAAATAAATCTGAGTGCTTTTCTCTCATTAATTTGTCTTTTGTTAGAGGGGGCCCAGCCAAGAATTTAGAAAGGGAGAGGACAAAGATATTTTTTTCTCCTCTATACTATCTTCCACTCTGCTGACTTCTGACCCTGTACCAGAGAAACTGCAACAGCCTCACCTAGACTGCTTAATCAGCTCCCATGAATGCATAAGCCATACAAAATAAATTCCCTATTTTACATCACTTACAGTGACTCTACTCTCATCAAATTCTGACAGATAGACCATAGCATTGTTCAAATAGTATTTTGACATTATGTTTAGTAAGAAATGAAGGGTAGGTGAAATTGCTTTTCTAGTATCTGATTTTTGTGTCCTAAAATTTGTCTTATTTGAAAAGATGAAGTAAAGTCACAAATTTTGCAGACCAGGAACCAAGGTGTCATTTTACAGACAAGAAAATATAATTTCTTAGTCATGTTAACTTGTAGGTTATAGAGATATGAGTGAACCCAAGTCTTCTGAAATAAGCATATGAGTGAACCCAAGTCTTTTGAAATAAGCCAATGCTATTAGTGCTTCACAAGTAGATTGTATACAGATCAACCAGATCAAATTAAGAAAATAGGGAATTGTGAAGATTGGCCAGAGGAGAAACATTCTTCTTAATCCACTATAGTACTTGCTTATGAAAATAGGTTTTCATTTCTCTGTAAACAGTTTTTAATATCTTGGAAGCATTCACCTACTTTTCTCAAGTGTCAGAGCCCAAGGACAGGTGCTCTCTCTGGCTTTCAGAGCGACTATTTCTAGTATGCTTTCTTATACCACCAACCTTGTTTTTTAAACATTAACAATATATATTTCGAAGACTATTATGTGGTACAAAAGGCTCATCATGGTAATAATATTAATCCCTGGTAAATGTTTGAAATGTATCAATTAAAAATAGCATTAGAAACACAAGAGGATCATTTACATTTTGAAACTCTTAAATGAAGCAAATGATTTTTTTTCTGTGAAAAAAAAATTAAAAAGGCACGTTAAAACTTAATAAATGGAGAAAAGAAATCAGAATTTTAATACAAGTGGATGTATCCCATCCAACCAGTGGTTAATACAGGTTTTATGCTCTAATTATACAATGTCCTTGAATTTATACTCTTTCGGTTCTAGAAGTTGATCATTCAAATTTTAATTAGCAAAAAGTATTTGAATTTCTTACTTGAAGAATTAATATATATGTCCAGGAGAGTTTTAGCTTTGAGACTTTTTAAAATTTCAAATCCATTGGAGAATATTTGTCTTCGGAAATATGGCTTCAGGTTGCCAGCCATCCCAACACACCATCTTTCTCTTTGCACCTGTTGTAATTACAATCTCTCTTTGTCAGCTACAGTACTGAATGGTACATCCTTAGATCTAAGTATTTATCTTAAGATACATAACTTGGCAATATAACTTTCTGAGAGTAAAATATGTGGTAACCAGCCACCACAGTGGCCCCCAATGATTCTTGCCTGTGGGCATTCCTACCATTGTATAGTCTCATCCAACACTGAATAGGGTTGACCTGTTATGACCTAAAGGATTTTGCAGAAATGGCAGTGTGGGATTTCTAAGTGTAGGTCATAAGGGGCATTGTGGCTTCTGCCTTGCTCTTTCTCGAATCACTCAGTCTAGGCAATGCCAGTTGCCATGTTGTGAGGACACACCAGCATTAACTTAAAAGCCGAATGAGTGAGACATCTTGCCAATTGATCCGCAACCCCAGAAAAAAATTTCAGATGTCTGCAGCCCCAGCCAAGGTCTTCAATGCAACATCAAGATATACCCTAAGCCAGAACCACCCACCTAAGCCATTCCCAAATTCCTAAGCCACAGAAACTGTGTGGAGTGATAGATGTTTATTATTTTTTTAAACCTCTTACTTTTCCGGTAATTTATTATGCAGCAATAGATGACCATTACAAAATATGACAAGTATCATTTCATAAACATATTTTATTTTTCATTCTAATTTTATTAAATGTACTTACTAGTTTTATTTTTTTTTAATTATTTGCTTTATTTATTTATTTATTTTAAAATTTTATTTATTTATTTATTTATGGCAGTGTTGGGTCTTCGTTTCTGTGCGAGGGCTTTCTCTAGTTGCGGCGAGCGGGGGCCACTCTTCATCGCGGTGCGCGGGCCTCTCACTATCACGGCCTCTCTTGTTGCGGAGCACAGGCTCCAGACGCGCAGGCTCAGTAGTTGTGGCTCGCGGGCCTAGTTGCTCCGTGGCATGTGGGATCTTCCCAGACCAGGGCTCGAACCCGTGCCCCCTGCATTGGCAGGCGGACTCTCAACCACTGCGCCACCAGGGAAGCCCTACGTATTAGTTTTTAAAGTGGGTCAAAACCTGTTTGACTGGATGAAATAAAAATTTTATGATAAATATTTCTTTCTTCCTAAGGTAAGGAATTGTTTCAAAATCAAACTATCAGCATTATTCATTCCTTTAAGCAATATATAGCAGAAAACTTGCTATGTGACAGACACTCATGTACAGAGATGAATAAGAGAATTTCTTCCTTGAATAAGGTTAAGTTTTTGAGTGAGCTGGACAAGTAAACAGATAGTAACAATACAATGTGTTAACTGCTGATAATACAGGTGCCTGTAAGGGACTAAGAAAATGAAAGCATGGTACAGTGAATTTTTCTTAGGAAATCTGGAATTCTTTCAGAAAAAAGGGATGAATTCATCCTTCAAGAAAACTGAGGAATGAATCTCTTACTAGTGATATTAAAATGTATACAGGGGAGACCTTCAAAATGGCGGAGGAGTAAGACGTGGAGATCATCTTCCTCCCCACAAATACATCAGAAATACATCTACATGTGGAACAACACCTACAGAACACCTACTGAACGCTGGCAGAAGACCTCAGACTTCCCAAAAGGCAAGAAACTACCCACGTACCTGGCTAGGGCAAAAGAAAAAAGAAAAAACAGACACAAAAGAATAGGGATGGGACCTGCAGCTCTGGGAGGGAGCTGTGAAGGAGGAAAAGTTCCCACACACTAGGAAGCCCCTTCACTGGCAGAGACGGGGGGCAGGTGGCAGGGGGGAAGCTTCAGACCCATGGAGGAGAGCGCAGCAACAGGGGTGCGGAGGGCAAAGCGGAGAGATTCCCACACAGAGGATCAGAGCCGACCAGCACTCACCAGCCCGAGAGGCTTGTCTGCTCACCCACCGGGGTGGGCGGGGGCTGGGAGCTGAGGCTTGGGCTTCAGTGAGATCCCAGGGAAAGGACTGGGGTTGGTTGTGTGAACACAGCCTGAAGGGGGCTAGTGCGCCACAGCTAGCCGGGAGGGAGTCCAGGAAAAAGTCTGGAGCTGCCGAAGAGGCAAGAAACCATTGTTTCGGGGTGCACGAGGAGAGGGGATTCAGAGCGCCGCCTAAAGGAGCTCCAGAGACGGACGTGAGCCGCAGCTATCAGCGCGGACCCCAGAGATGGGCATGAAACACTAAGGCTGCTGCTGCAGCCACCAAGAAGCCTGTGTGCAAACACAGGTCACTATCCACACCTCCCCTCCCTCGAGCCTGTGCAGCCCGCCACTGCCAGGGTCCCGTGATCCAGGGACAACTTCCCCGGGAGAAGACACGGCGCACCTCAGGCTGGTGCAACATCATGCCGGCCTCTGCCACCGCAGGCTCACCTCGCATTCCATACCCTTCCCTCCCCCCGGCCTGAGTGAGCAAGAGCCCCTGAATCAGCTGCTACTTTAACCCTGTCCTGTCTTGGAGGGAACAGATGTCCTCAGGCGACCTACACGCAGAGGCGGGGCCAAATCCAAAGCTGAACCCCAGGAGCTGTGCGAACAAAAAAGAGAAAGGGAAATCTCTCCCAGCAGCCTCAGGAGCAGCAGATTAAATCTCCACACTCAACTTGATGTACGCTGCATCTGTGGAATACTTGAAGAGACAACGAATCATCCCAAAATTAAGGCAGTGGACTTTGGGAGCAATTGTAGACTTGGGGTTTGCTTTCTGCATCTAATTTGTTTCTGGTTTTATGTTTATCTTAGTTTAATATTTAGAGTTTACTATCATTGGTAAATTTGTTTATTGATTTGGTTGCTCTCTTCCTTTTTCTTTTTATATATAGATATATATTTTTCTTTTCCTTTTTTTCTGAGTGTGTATGTGCATGCTTCTTTGTGTGATTTTGTCTGTATAGCTTTGCTTTTACCATTTGCCCTAGGGTTCTGTCTGTCTGTTTTTTTTTTTTTTCTTTCTTTTTTTTTTTAGTATAGTTCTTAGCACTTGTTATCATTGGTGGATTTGTCTTTTGGTTTGGCTGCTCTCTTCTTTCTTACTTTCTTTTCTTTTACTACTTTTGAATTTTTTAATTTTTAATATTTTTTTAATTTTTTATTTTAATAACTTAATTTTATATATTTTTTCTTTCTCTCCTTTTTTCTCCATTTTTTTCTGAGCTGTGTGGCTGACAGGGTCTTGGTGCTCCAGCCGGGTGTCAGGCCTGTGCTTCTGAGCTGGGACAGCAAAGTTCAGGACATTGGACCACCAGAGACCTCTCAGACACACATAATATCAAACAGCAAAAGCTCTCCCAGAGATCTCTGTCTCAATGCTAAGACCCAGCTCCACTCAATTACCAGCAAGCTACAGTGCGGGACACCCTATGCCAAACAACTAGCAAGACAGGAACACAGCCCCAACCATTAGCAGAGAGGCTGCCTAATATCATAATAAGGTCACAGACACCCCAAAACACACCATAGGACGCAGTCCTGCTCACCAGAAAGACAAGATCCAGCCTCATCCACCAGAACACAGGCACCAGTCCCCTCCACCAGGAAGCCTACACAACCCACTGAAGCAAACTTACCCACTGGGGGCAGACACCAAAAACAATGGGAACTATGGACCTGCAGCCTGCGAAAAGGAGAACCAAAACACAGTAAGTTAAGCAAAATGAGAAGACAGAGAAACACACAGTAGATGAAGGAGCAAGGTAAAAACCCACCAGACCAAACAAATGAAGAGGAAACAGGCAGTCTACCTGAAAAAGAATTCAGTGTAATGATAGTAAAGATGATGCAAAATCTTGGAAATAGAATGGAGACAATACAAGAAACTTTAACAAGGACCTAGAAGAACTAAAGAGCAAACAAACAATGATGAACAACACAATAAATGAAATTAAAAGTTCTCTAGAAGGAATCAACAGCAGAATAAATGAGACAGAGGAATGGATAAGTGACCTGGAACATAAAATAGTGAAAATAACTACCGCAGAGCAGAATAAAGAAAAAAGAATGAAAAGAAATGAGGACAGTCTTGGAGACTTCTGGGACAACATTAAACACACCAACATTCGAATTATAGGGGCCCTAGAAGACGAAGAGAAAAAGAAAGGGACTGAGAAAATATTTGAAGAGATTATAGTTGAAAACTTCCCTAACATGGGAAAGGAAAGAGTCAGTCAAGTTCAGGAAGTACAGAGAGTCCCATACAGGATAAATCCAAGGAGAAACACTCCAAGACACATATTAATCAAATATCAAAAATTAAATATAGGGCTTCCCTGGTGGCGCAGTGGTTGAGAATCTGCCTGCTAATGCAGGGGACACGGGTTCGAGCCCTGGTCTGGGAAGATCCCACATGCCACGGAGCAGCTGGGCCCGTGAGCCACAATTGCTGAGCCTGCGCGTCTGGAGCCTGTGCCCCGCGACGGGAGGGGCCGCGATAGAGAAAGGCCCGCGCACCGCGATGAAGAGCAGTCCCCGCACCGAGTGGCCCCCGCTTGCCGCAACTGGAGAAAGCCCTCGCACGAACCGAAGACCCAACACAGCCAAAAATAAAATAAATAAATAAATAAAATCAAGTAAAACTTTAAAAAAAAAAAAAAAAAAAATTAAATATAAAGAAAAAATATTAAAAGCAGCAAGGGAAAAACAACAAATAACATACAAGGGAATCCCCATAAGGTTAACAGCTGAATTTTCAGCAGAAACTCTGCAAGCCAGAAGGGAGTGGCAGGACATATTTAAAGTGATGAAAGGGAAAACCCTACAAACAAGATTACTCTAACCAGCAAGGATCTCATTCAGATTCAACGGAGAAACTGAAACCTTTACAGACAAGCAAGAGCCAAGAGAATTCAGCACTACCAAACCAGCTTTATAACAAATGCTAAAGGAACTTCTCTAGGCAGGAAACACAAGAGAAGGAAAAGGTCTACAATAACAAACCCAAAACAATTAAGAAAATGGTAATAGGAACATACATATCGATAACTACCTTAAATTTCAATGGATAAATGCTCCAACTGAAAGACATAGATCGGCTGAATGGATACAAAAACAAGACCCGTATATATGCTGTCTACAAGAGACCCACTTCAGACTTAGGGACACATACAGACTGAAAGTGAGGGGATGGAAAATATTATTCTATGAAAATGGAAATCAAAAGAAAGCTGGAGTAGTAATTCTCATATCAGACAAAATAGACTTTAAAAAAAGACTATTACAAGAGACAAAGAAGGACACTACATAATGATCAAGAGATCGATCCAAGAAGAAGATATAACAATTGTAAATATTTATGCACCCAACATAGCAGCAACTCAATAAATAAGGCAAATGCTAACAGCCATAAAAGGGGAAATCGACAGTAACACAATCATAGTAGGGGACTTTAACACCCCACTTTCACCAATGGACAGATCATCCAAAATGAAAATAAATAAGGAAACACAAGCTTTAAATGATACATTAAACACGATGGACTTAATTGATATTTATAACAACAACAAAACAGAATTCTGTATTCTGTTGTTCCAAAAACAACAGAATACACTTTCTTCTCAAGTGCTCATGGAACATTCTCCAGGATAGACCAGATCTTGGGTCACAAATCAAGCCTTGGTAAATTTAAGAAAATTGAAATTGTATCAAGTAACTTTTCTGACCACAATGCTATGAGACTACATACCAATTACAGGAAAAAATCTGTAAAAAATACAAACACATGGAAGTTAAAGAATACACTACTAAATAACCAAGAGATCACTGAAGAAATCAAAGAGGAAATCAAAAAATACATAGAAACAAATGGCAATGAAAACACGACGACCCAAAACATATGGGATGCAGCAAAAGCAGTTCTAAGAGGGAAGTTTATAGCAATACAATCCTACCTCAAGAAACAAGTAACATCTCAAAGAAACAACCTAAACTTACACCTAAAGCAATTAGACAAAGAAGAACAAAAAAACCCAAAGTTAGCAGAAGGAAAGAAATCATAAAGAGCAGATCAGAAATAAATGAAAAAGAAATGAAGGAAACAATAGCAAAGGTCCATAAAACTAAAAGCTGGTTCTTTGAGAAGATAAACAAAATTGATAAACCATTAGCCAGACTCATCATTAAAAAAAGGGAGAAGACTCATATCAATAGAATTAGAAAAAGGAGAAGTAACAACTGACACTGCAGAAATACAAAGGATCATGAGAGATTACTACAAGCAACTATACGCCAAGAAAATGGACAACCTAGAAGAAATGGACCAATTCTTACAAAAGCACAACCTTCCAAGACTGAACCAGGAAGAAACAGAAAATATAAACAGACCAATCACAAGCACTGAAATTGAGACTGTGATTAAAAATCTTCCAACAAACAAAAGCCCACCACCAGATGGCTTCACACGCGAATACTATCAAACACTGAGAGAAGAGCTAACACCTATCCTTCTCAAACTCTTCCAAAATATAGCAGAGGGAGGAACACTCCCCAACTCTTTCTACGAGGCCACCATCACCCTGATACCAAAACCAGACAAAGATGTCACAAGGAAAGAAAACTAAAGGCCAATATCACTGATGAACATAAATGCAAAAATCCTCAACAAAATACTAGCAAACAGAATCCAACAGCACATTAAAAGGATCATACACCATGATCAAGTGGGGTGTATCCCAGGAATGCAAGGATTCTTCAGTATACACAAATCAATCAATGTGATAAACCATATTAACAAACTGAAGGATAAAAACCACATGATCATCTCAATAGATGCAGAAAAAGCTTTTTACAAAATTCAACACCCATTTATGATAAAAACCCTCCAAAAAGTAGGCAGGGAGGGAACTTACCTCAACATAATAAAGGCCATATATGACAAACCCACAGCCAACATCATTCTCAATGGTGAAAAACTGAAACCATTTCCACTAAGATCAGGAACAAGACGAGGTTGCCCACTCTCACCACTATTATTCAACATAGTTTTGGAAGCTTTAGCCACAGCAATCAGAGAAGAAAAAGAAATAAAAGGAATCCAAATCGGAAAAGAAGTAAAGATGGTACTGTTTGCAGATGACATGATACTTATACATAGTGAATCCTAAAGAATACTACTAGAGCTAATCAATGAATTTGGTAAAGTAGCAGGATACAAAATTAATGCACAGAAATCTCTTGCATTCTTATACGCTAATGATGGAAAATCTGAAAGAGAAATTAAGGAAACACTCCCATTTACCATTGCAACAAAAAGAATAAAATACCTAGGAATAAACCTACCTAAGGAGACAAAAGACCTGTATGCAGAAAACTATAAGACAGTGATGAAAGAAATTAAAGATGATACCAACAGATGGAGAGATATACCATGTTCTTGGATTGGAAGAATCAACATTGTGAAAATGACTCTACTACCCAAAGCAATCTACAGATTCAATGCAATCGCTATCAAACTACCAATGGCATTTTTCACAGAACTAGAACAAAAAAATTCACAATTTGTATGGAAACACAAAAGACTCCAAATAGCCAAAGCAATCTTGACAAAGAAAAACGGAGCTGGAGGAACCAGGCTCCCAGATTTCAGACTATACTATAAAGCTACAGTAATCAAGACAGTATGGTACTGGCACCAAAACAGAAATATAGATCAACGGAACAGAATAGAAAGCCCAGAGATTAACCCACGCACATATGGTCACCTTATCTTTGATAAAGGAAGCAAGAATATACAATGGAGAAAAGACAGCCTCTTCAATAAGTGGTGCTGGGAAAACTGGACAGCTACATGTAAAAGAATGAAATTAGAACACTCTCTAACACCATACACAAAAATATACTCACAATGGATTAAAGACCTAAATGTAAGGCCAGACACTATAAAAGTCTTAGAGGAAAACATAGGTAAAACACTCTATGAAAAAAAAAAAAAAACACTCTATGACATAAATCACAGCAGATCCTTTTTGCCCCACCTCCTAGAGAAATGGAAATAAAAACCAAAATAAACAAATGGGACCTAATGAAACTTAAAAGCTTTTGCACAGCAAAACAAACAAACAATAAATGCTGGAGAGGGTGTGGAGAAAAAGGAACCCTCTTGCACTGTTGGTGGGAATGTAAATTGATACAGCCACTATGGAGAACAGTATGGAGGTTCCTTAAAAAACTAAAAATAGAACTACCATATGACCCAGCAATCCCACTACTGGGCATATACCCTGAGAAAACCATAATTCAAGAAGAGTCATGTATCACAATGTTCATTGCAACACTATTTACAATAGCCAGGACATGGAAGCAACCTAAGTGTCCATCAACAGGTGAATGGATAAAGAAGATGTGGCACATATATACAATGGAATACTACTCAGCCATAAAAAGAAACGAAATTGAGTTATTTGTAGTGAGGTGGATGGACCTAGAGTCTGTCATACAGAGTGAAGTAAGTCGGAAAGAGGAAAACAAATACCGTATGCTAACACATATATATGGTATTTAAAAAAAAAAAAAAGGTCCTGAAGAACCTAGG
Organism: Balaenoptera acutorostrata; assembly: GCF_949987535.1. Taxonomy (NCBI): domain Eukaryota; kingdom Metazoa; phylum Chordata; class Mammalia; order Artiodactyla; family Balaenopteridae; genus Balaenoptera; species Balaenoptera acutorostrata. The sequence continues at coordinate 39,218,423 of NC_080077.1, read as the reverse complement.
GGCAGGACAGGAATAAAGACGCAGACGTAGAGAATGGACTTGAAGACACGGGGAGGGGGAAGGGTAAGCTGGGATGAAGTGAGAGAGTGGCATTGACATATATACACTACCAAATGTAAAATAGCTAGTGGGAAGAAGCTGCATAGCATAGGGAGATCAGCTCGGTGCTTTATGACCACTTAGAAAGGTGGGATAGGGAGGGTGGGAGGGAGATGAAAGAGGGAGGAGATATGGGGATATATGTATATGTATGGCTGATTCACTTTGTTATAAAGCAGAAACTAATACTCCATTGTAAAGCAATTACAGTCCAATAAAGATGTTTAAAAAATTAACAAATAAATAAAATTTTAAAAATAAAAAAATAAAATGTATACAGTACTTGTGATAAACCAGGTTCTGTTCTAAACACTCCAAATATATTCATTTGTATAATTCTCTTAATCTTATTACATAGGTACTATGGTATAGATGATGAAACTGAAGCAAAGAGAGACTAAGTGACTTTTCTGATATCACAACGGCTAGAAAGTTGCAAGATCTCGATTTAATAGCAAGGAAATGCAGCACCAGAGGTCACATTCTTAACTACTTTCTTACACTTTCTGCTATACTGGATCAGGGAATGAGGGAAGGACGGCATGAGCAGAGGCAGGGAGGAGTGAGAGTGTATGTTTTCCTAGGGAAAGAAAACAGGTGAGAGCAATAGGAAGTATGGCTGGAAAACAGGGTGCATGAGCGGAATTACAAGATGAAAATAAAGGGCTAAGCCAAGGACTTGAATTTCATGCCAAGGAATTTGTACTTGGCAGAAATACTCAATGAAATTTACGTTTTATGAAGATACCTTGGGGGCAATGTTAAAGGGGAGAGACCTGGATGAGGCAGACAAGAAGAAACTGCATTAGCCCCCTCAAAAGAGAATCAAGGTGTGAAGTGTAGTAATGGAGACTGTGGTAATAAGAGGAGGGAGCAAATTTATGAGGCATAAGAGGGTTGGCTGGCATACAGTGTGGTAACTGACCAGGTGCCCAGCAGATTTAACAGATGACTTGCAGGTTTCTTTTTGCACGGAATGGATAGATGGTTAGGTCATTAACAAATACATAGAACTGGAGGAGGAGTCTTCACAAAGAAGATGTACTTAGCAAACATTTCTCGAAAGAAGAAATGAAGTAGTAATAATACAGAGGTTATTTTTCCCCTATCAGATGAAATGCCAGGAACATAGGCATTATCCATAGTACCTAATTACAATGGTCCAAGGAAGCTCTACTGTGGACTGTGTGCCTTACATTTAAGTAGTTTAATCTGAAAATTTAATTATAGGTAGCTGCTCATTTTATCAAATAATTAAGAACAAATTCAACAGTAATTTATTCAGTATACTTATTAAAGTATTAACTTTACAAATATTAGATTTACACACAATTCTTAAAATACATCTACTGTAAAAGTTGAAGAACTACATTATATGACCATATCTGGTTCTAAAATTTGAATGAATGAAATTCTAAAAAAGAACAGATGAAAAATATCAGTCAATATAGGCTCAAGGGAAATGAAATTTCCTAGAGTAATGTAACCAACTGTTTTTCACTTAAAATTCTAGGTCATATTTTATATTATAGGCATTTCAACCGTATATTCTTTTAAGAGTCTGCATTACACAGTATACCAAAACTATTGCCTACTTAAAGCAGAGGTTTATGGCTCTGGATAAATAGCCCTTTTGCTTTGGTTGACATCATGAGACTTAGCTCTACCTGTTAGATGATGCTCACTTTAACCCAGCTACCAACGGTACAGGGGGCAGAGTCATCTCAGTCACACCTCCATATCAATAAACCCAAACTATACAGTTTTTTGACTTTATGTTATTCATACTTGCATTTCTTTTAACATAGCCATTTCCTGGCATATGTAGTAGATACTTGATAATAATTGTTGAATAAGTAAAATACCATAATGAGAAGTAGAGGATCTCTCAGTATATAGAATGCAACTTACAGTATTTATAGTTTCTGGGTTCTACCGATTCCACTCTTACTGAAGAAAGAACAGGTAGGTTGGAGGGTGCACAGTGCAAATATGAACGAGCACATTAAGAGGCTAATAAAATGTTTTTGCTTATGATACAAAGGCATAAGCGTAAACTCATTCATCTATTCATTTATACTTATTGAGCACCTGACCGATTCCTTCCCTGAAGGAACTCACATGCTCAATAGAGCATGTCAGATGTGGAAATAGACAAATATAATTTTAAAAAAACAGAAAGACCTTGAACAAAGAGATGAACAATATACTCAGAGATTGGATAGGCCATAATGAAAATCTAAATTTCCTCACTTGTGATATTCCTATTTCACTCCAAATCTATAAGAACACATGGCTGGCCGTAGTATCGCATTACAAGTAATTCCTGGAAATTCCTTTTAACATTCTTTATTTTTAGGAAATCAAAATAGGACGTTTTAATGGGAGGAGCAAAGAGAATGTCTGGGAAGGAAACTTGGAGCCAGATAGTGGGGGACTTAAAAATACAGGATTTTCCATTTGTCCAGAAGTGTTTTATTTGGGTTTGGTTTGGTTTTATATAGCCGAGTGTAAAATCTACAAATTATCCTTTATTAATGATTGATAACGTCCCTCTTCCCAAACCAAATATCCACCAAGCTTTGGAATTGCTTTCCTCATGAAACTATAACATTGAGCTTTTGTTCAGCTCTTCAAATCAGGTTGCATTTGAAGTCTATGAGAACAACAGGCAAAGATTAGAAGGAAAGGTGAAGATGGGAACTAGCCCTTAGCGGCCCTCAAGCATGTTTGTGGGATGCTTTGCTTATGTGCAGGGTGAAGAGAAACAAAGCCAGAGCTGGAGAGAACTCTGTTTCTTTCCATTTAAAAGCCAAACTTCTGCGGTACAGCAGACACTAACACAACATTGCAAAGTAGTTACACTCCAATAAAAATTAATTAAAAAAAAGAAAAGCCAAACTTCATGGATCTTACCTGAAAAGTTTCTGTAATCCACTAAGTCAAACATAACAATGGCCACAGCTGACCACGTGATGATCAGAGCAATGACCAGAAGCCAGGCTGCTGGGGAACTGAATGTCGTCACTATATCTTCTGTGACTGTCCTCTTCACCACTTTCCCAGGGGATTTGGGCACAGATCCATTCTTGCTGTCTACCACAGTTGTGGTCGTAGATGTATTTCCTAATTGAACATTGGAAAAGGAGAATTACAATTTGCAATTTCACGTCAAATATTGATGACAAAAACTCCTTCCCCACAAAACACAGAATGTATAAGTAAATATAGCTCTTTTATAGCATCTTCTATGGCAGAATACGCCTCTTTAGTGGTAGAGCCAACCTCCCTGCCCGCTACCACATTTCACTTTCTCAGCATTTACCCTCCACCCTGATACCCATAGGCCCTCATAATCAGCATTCCTCGTCTCCCAAGTTCCATAAGTACTGCCATCCAGGCCACAAACTATGTCATAATCTTCAATCATTTTTGCATCTCCCTTACCGCCTCATATACCCAATACCATCAAGGGCAATGGCTTTTTTGGTCAGGTTGCTTTTTAACACCTTTTTCTTTTATTTAGCTTCATATGTCAGGTCTAAATGCAAGCAAAAATATCCCCTCTGGGAGAGAAACAAAATCAGTGATAAAATAGTTCAAATGGATGACATTTCTTTTGGATATTCTGGTTTAACAGCATAATTGACCCTCTATTAAAGCCATTAATTTTTATTTGTGAAAGGGGCATAGAAGATTTAAGAGATTAATGTTGGAAAATCTTATTATATCCAGAAACTTTTTATTCCTGCTTACAAAAGTCTACACTTTCAGTTCATGACTGAAAATTCAAAAAATATTAAAAAATTGCAAAATAAATAGATAATTATTTGGGTTTTTTATTAAACAATAGATTTACCATAGATAATTATTTGTATTCTCACCACGTAAAAACAACTGTTGACATATTGTTCTATTTATACCTACTTTTCTGTACATGCAAGTAAATACAGAAATATGTTTTATTTGTTTCTGACAAGTCATCAACACACTCTCTGTTAGTTTTTTTTACTAGGCAATATATAATAAACATGATTTCTTGCTGTACATATTCCATAAAATACCACTTAAGTGGCTGCATGGCATGTCATTCCGTGGCTATGCATAATTTAGTCGAACAGCTTTCTACCCAGGGACATGGCAGAAGTTTTCTCAGCACATATTAATGATTTTTGTATAAGGAGAATTTCCTAAATATAGAATTTCTGGGCAAATAATATAATCGCTTTTATATCTTTTGAGAATATATGTATATATTTGAAAATTAGTTTATTTTTGGAAATTGTGTATGCCAGCAGTCTCTGTTTCCTTATCCTTGACAACCCTGGGTATTACCGGTATTCAAAATATGTGCAATCACACAGGAGGAAAATTCTACTTCATTTGCAATTCTTTGATTGCTAGAGATAAGCTCTTTTATATGTTTATTTTTCATTTATATTTCTTACCCTGTGAAGTTTTTTGTTCATTTTTCTATAAACCTCCTTCTGGTGGTTTATAAAATTGTGTACAGATATACATAATGTATATGTATATATTTTGTATATGTATATTTGCATATACATATATGCATGTCTACGTGTAAATGTACTTACGTGTATGCATGTGTGTATACATGTATGTTTATAAATAAACACACACATATAGGATAGTACCACTTTATCTAACCTTATTTTGCACCTTTTTCCTTCAACTGTTTACTTTTTCTTTTTATATTTTTATGTATAGAGTAAACATTTAAAAATTTTGTAACTCATTTTTCTTCTGTAAAGTTGCTGTCTTTGCATGACTAGAAAGCACCCCCTCAATGGAGAGCAGGCATATATGACTATATTGACAAGCCTTGACTCACAGAAAGTTATCTCTAGAGGAAACTTAGAGATTATTTGGAACAAATATATCATGTTTCACTTAAGAACAATTGAAGACCAACCAGAAATTACACAGATGTGGAGTAAATAACTGAGTACTAAAGAGAAAAAATACCCCTAACAATCCAAATATTTTTGCCAAAATTACAGCTTAACAATATATTTCATATATTTTAAATATGAGCGACTTTGTCTATAACAATTAAAGAATTACATATCAGGGAAGAGAAAATTTTGATTAATCACATTCTAATATACGTAAGTAAATACTTTCAATTTTATCTCTAAATTACATTCCCAAATATTTTTTAAAAAGCAAATTTTCAAACTTCTTTGACATTAAAAATAAAAAAAAAATTTTTCCACTCCCAACCGGAAACGTCTTTGACATTTTTTACAAAATGAATTTCACCTAAATGGAGTTACTCTTAGAATAATCTTCGCCATTATCATCATCACTATCATCGTTACTTTGGCCACTACTTCTACAGGTAGGACTACAACCGCTACTATCATTATAAGAAAGGGCTAGAAGTGCAAGATTAACCTTAGAAACAAAGGCTAAGGGACTAACTCCTTGATAAATGCAGACATTTATTTCCACTTAATAAGCATATACATTAGGCTAAGACATTTTCAGGGAACCAAAAAAAGAATGCTATGACTTCCTCAATGTCTTTCCTAATCAATTTATTTCTTGTAATACAGGAAAACAGGGACCCATACTGTAATTTATTCATATTAATGGATCCTGTTTTGCCCCATTAACAAAATTAAGAGAGATGATTGATAACAAATAAACTTATTTTGTTATTATTCAAATGTTATCAGTGTAACTGAATTCTTTAAAGTACAAAAATAAAGTTTGAACCCTCAAACAGATGTGTGCACTGGGTACTTAAAGTATAAATTCAGTTCATAAGACAATTTTTAGTTGTTGACAGAAGAAATGAAAATACCACATGCAAAATTAAGTACTCTAGTTAATAAAGTTTTCCTCTTTTGTTTCTTTGCCCATAAAATGGTACTTTCCTCCCCTATATAGAAATAAAATAAATGACATAAAATTCTAGACTGACTAGGGAAAAGAAAATCAAATACATTCTAGTGTATATATTAGTAGGTATTAATAATAACCAAACATAACTAATACAACTATTTTTAGATGACAATGGTAAATCTAGGCATATATTTTTAAGAGTAAAAAGCTGATGAGAAACATCAGTGGTAAAATCATTTAATTAAAATTTTAAAACAACTTTAGGTATAAATTAATAATAGTAACAATGAATCTCCTTTCTTCTCTGAAAATCTATGTGAATACATATCCCAAGCTCAAGAATTCAATTTAGTTGAAATGATACCAAGATGGAAAAATAACTTTAAAAAACAGATTTCACAGTTTGTACCTGAGGTGGTGCTCAAAGAAGGAAAAATTAGAAAGAACTCATATCATATCCTCTCACTGAATTTGGTGCCAAATTCCCATCACTTCTAATGGCAGTTCTGAAAATGCATGAATGATAGAAATACTTTGAAATGCAATTTAAGACTCAAGTGGGGCTACAAGTGAATCAAATGATTCGCAGGAGAGTAAATGAATTATAAGTGTTTAGGAGAGGCCCACCTGAAAGCTGATATGTTGCTAAACTCCAGTTTTTTAACTTCTGGAAGGCTTCCTACTATCACCATATAGAGCACATGGGAAGAATTGCTTTTGCTCTTTAGATTTACTTCAGTGAACTGTGTGTAAGAGAGTACTTCTGCAGACAATAACATACACACCTGCTTGGTGTCTTGAAACTGAACAAATAAACTTACTGAGATTTGATACAAATTAGTTGAATCCTGGTCCCATTTTTAAAAGACAGAAAAATTTCTATGGGATAAGAATTTCTATATTTTTTCCCTTTTTTATCAGAAAAATGAGAGACTATATAAATTCAGGAAGTAATGCAAGTTCAGAGTTAAAATCTGACTTTTAATTTTTTAAAGAACTGATTTTAATATAAATTCCAAATTTTATTTCACCATACAGTCCTGCCAAAACAATTATGGTACAATATTTTAAACAAATAAAAATGACAAAGTTAACACTAAACAATTTTTTAATCTTTTCTATTGTTTTTTTCATCCTCACATCCTCACAAATTCCACTTAAGAATTAATCAAGATTCCAAGGTGATGAAAACATTCTGAGTATCCAACAGCAAAACCATAAGCAATTTGAAAGTAATCTGAAGGTTATCCTGCTTAAGGAAAATTATGTGTTGCCTTTGTTATGGAAATACACTAGGTTGTAACTTTCAATTTCCATTCAGATTTACTTATAGAAGCCACACAGTGCCAAGAAGAATAAAATTGAGGGGAAATAAATTGCCTTCTCTGACAGCTGGTCAAGATATATGCAAAGAACAGAGTGTGTAATCTGAGATTGTTTAATGTTTGAGAAGCACTTTGGAGATGAAAACAGCTAGTTATTGATATGTTGGAAAAAATGAGAGGTAAATATTACTGAGAAATTTGATATGGGTGATGTTTCTTGAAAGTTGGTGTCTCACAATAGGAGCAGAGCAGCGAGGATATGTGACAGCACTTTCCATGCCTACTTTTCCATTCCATTCGTTTTGATTTCATACAAATTATTTTGATTGCCAGGTAGCCAGAATCAGCTTCAAAAGAAGTGGGGATCTGCACTGCTATATTTAACATGGATAACCAACAAGGACCTACTGTATAGCACAGGGAACTCTGCTTAATGTTATGTGGCAGCCTGGATGAGAGGGGAGTTTGGGGGAGAATGGATACCTGCATATATATGGTTGAGTCGCTTTGCTGTGCAGCTGAAACTATCACAACATTGTTAATCAGCTATACTCCAATATAAAATAAAAAGTTAAAAACAAATAAAGAGACACAGTTCAAAACAAAACAAACAAAAACAAAAAAACAAACAAAAAAGAAGTGGGGATCTGGCTGAAGGGCCAAGAGACTCTGCTCCATAAAGTGAAATTAGGGCTTCTTATGTAGTAGCTCCAAAAACCACAGCCAGGTTATGCATTGGAGAATAAATCATAAGTCTCCTGAAAGAATTCACTTAACCTCATCATGCCTTATTAATCAGACGAGGAAAGTGCCATGCCCACTTGCCCATTATTATTCCTATGGGAATAATACAATACAGTCTCTTCTAGGATGTTCAAGGAAGACACTTATATTCTAGAATGGTATAAATAAAATATTGCATATTCATTTCATAAAAGCATTAATTTGAATTTCACATTTAACTGTGCGATGTGGTTTGTGGAATACTCTAACACTAAATTTTTTCTTCAAAAATTAGAGAGCAAAGGAGAGCAGGGCAGTATATGCTATCAATGAAAAAAAAAAGTTATTTCAAAATTATAATAAGAATGTAATTCCCAGTCACAAGAATGACCTTTGCTATATTTTTAAGTGTTCCAGAAAACATGCATATAAGTAAGAATTTTGGAGAAACTCTACTGAAAAGATCGATCTTTAAGCAAATAAAGTTGAAAAGTGAAGAATCCATCTTTTAACTTGCATATTTTATTAATCCTAGTGTTTGAAGAATGTCTGTGTATCGATAGCAAAAACAAACTTATAGTTACCAAAGGGGAAACGTGGCAGGGAGGGATAAATCAGAAGCTTGGGATGAACACACACACACTACTATATTTAAGATAGATAGTGAGAAGATAGCACAGCTGTTACAATAGCTGTTTGCTTAGATTACCTACACCATTTTTATCAGATAAATTATAGGTAGCAAGTTATAAGAGTATCAGTGAGGAATGAAATTTTCTTTATACAGTTTTTTAGCTCAGCCACTAAAATATTTTTATTTTGCAGGAAAGACATGAACCTATTGATATGATGCAATCCTTACTTGCAGTGAACTTAGCGGAATAAACAGATAATAGGATGCTTCTGCTACATTTTAGGATCACATACTCTTTTGCCATTGTTGTATTTCCCCTGACAGATGTGATGAATCCATGCTGGCAAAACAGTAGTTTACGGACTTAAAAAAATTAGCTTCATTTTGAGAATTTTTCAAGTGCTCTTTTCTTGTTGTACGAGAAAACCTAAACGACTAAACTATTGATTTTAGGAAGCCAACCTCTGTAAGAACAAATAAACTTTATGAAAATAAATGATAAAAAAAAAGAAAGATAACCAACAAGGATCTACTGTATAGCACAGGGAAATCTACTCAATATTATGTGATAACCTATATGAGACAAGAATCTAAAAAGATAATATATGTATATGTATAACTGAATCACTTTGCTGTACACCTGAAACTAACACAACATTGTAAATCAACTACACTACAATAAAAAAAAAAGAATGTCTATGTATCATATACATAGAAATCTGTGACAACTAAATTATGCTTTTCTAGTATAAACTGAATGAAAATAGATTTTGAGAGTCAAGTTAAATCATGACAATTCACAAAAACAATCTTTATCAAAATAATCCTAGACATTCTAATTGATATATATCTAATATTGGTAAACCATAAGAAGTAACCTAGAGAAATTTTTAGAAGAATCCAGATTCTAAGCACTTAAAAAAAAAGCTATTCACTCTCTTTCAAGGTAAAAATTGCTTTTGTCTTAAACCGGAAACGGACCCCCTGCCAATTTCAATGAAAGTCCTAAATTGCCATCTCTTTCCCCAGATTTGGGGTATGTGATTATTGTAATATTTCAGAGGATGATTTGGCCACCTAATCTACCTGCAAAGATGAAGAGATATACACCTATATTTTGCGTTATCTAGCACTCCTTGCTACCCACTCGCTCCCTCTACCCTTCCAGGAAGTGAATTTCTTTTTCCAGTAGTGGGATTAGAAAGTGAACACCCCCCTAACCCCCAGCCATAGGAATGGGTCTTTAAGACAAGCCTGACCATTTAGAACATTCCCTCTTGCCTAAGACTGTGAAGGGATGGGGCAATCAGAGTCCTCCTCATTTTTCATGGAACTATTGGAGTTATACTCTCTTTCTGCTGGGTTTACCAAGCTGGTGGGGTCTACCAGTAGCCCTCTAGCCCACCAGTTGAAGAATCTGCTGCAAGATAGAGAGAGGTAGAGTCCAGATACCACTGTGTGGGTTCAGGGAGCCAGCTGTGTTTAGAGTCAGATTTATCTCTGGACTTCCAGTTATATGAGAATATAAAAACTCCTTTAATTTGGTTGTGTTTGCATTACCAGCCATCAGAAGTTCTGACTGATGCTCTTGCTTCTGCTAGGAATGTAAATAATTATTTTCCTTCATCTCTGTCATGACGGGTGATCAGTCAGAAAGATCTAAATATGCAGATTCTTTTTTAAAAAAAAAATTATTTTCATTTTTGAAAGAAAATCTCAAATCTCACTCTTATTTTTTGAGTGGCTGTGTTGTCTTGGTCGTAAACGAAATGAGGTTTTTTGGGGTATTCAAGGTCAGATTCTAATATTGAAGTGCTCCTTATAGGAAGAGCTCGCTTATGTTCTGGTTGAGTGAGAGGCAGGATATCTCCCTCCCTGGGCAGTGGGCCCTCGCTGTGACCTGTTAGCCACTTCCCAGTACTCCTTACTGCCAAGTAATAGATGTCTCTTCTTGTATTAGTTCCGGTAAGCTTAGTTTTCCCCTACCTTTTGAACTTTTCATTTTCAACTTAGCAGTTACTCCCCATTCAGGATAATTGTTTTCCTACAAATAGTAAACTGCATTTAAAGGTGAAAAGCAATGATAAGTGCATAACTAGAATTCACTTTCTGAAACAAAATGTATTGAACTCTTAACACATTACAGGTAAAATACATTGGTTTTTACTAATCTAACTTGGGTAAGGATTTCTGATGAATTCCTTTTATTTCTTTTTAAAAAAAAATGGTCTTGGGGCTTTCCTGGTGGCGCAGTGGTTGACAATCTGCCTGCCAATGCAGGGGACACGGGTTCGAGCCCTGGTCTGGGAAGACCCCACATGCCGCAGAGCAACTAGGCCCGTGAGCCACAATTACTGAGCCTGCGCGTCTGGAGCCTGTGCTCCGCAACAAGAGAGGCCGCGATAGTGAGAGGCCTGAGCACCACGATGAAGAGTGGCCCCCGCCTGCCGCAACTAGAGAAAGCCCTCGCACAGAAACGAAGACCCAACACAGCCATAAATAAATAAATAAATAATAAAAAAATTAAAAAAAAAAATGGTCTTACTGAAACTCCACTTTTTTTTTTAACACCTTTATTGGAGTATAATTACTTTACAGTGGTGTGTTAGTTTCTGCTTTATAACAAAGTGAATCAGTTATACATATACGTATTTTCCCATATCTCTTCTCTCTTGCATCTCCCTCCCTCCCACCCTCCCTATCCCACCCCTCTAGGGGGTCACAAAGCACCGAGCTGATCTCCCTGTGCTATGCAGCTGCTTCCCACTATCTATTTTACGTTTGGTAGTATATATATGTCCATGCCACTCTCTCACTTTGTCACAGCGTACCCTTCCCCCTCCCTGTATCCTCAAGTCTATTCTCTAGTAGATCTGTGTCTTTATTCCCGTCTTGCCACTAGGTTCTTCATGACCTTTTTTTTCCCCCTTAGATTCCATATATATGTGTTAGCATACTGTGTTTGTTTTTCTCTTTCTGACTTACCTCACTCTGTATGACAGACTCTAACTCCATCCACCTCACTACAAATAACTACATTTCGTTTCTTTTTATGGCTGAGTAATATTCCATTGTATATATGTGCCACATCTTCTTTATCCTTTCATCTGATGATGGACACTTAGGTTGCTTCCATGTCCTGGCTATTGTAAATAAAGCTGCAATGAACATTTTGGTACATGACTCTTTTTGAATTATGGTTTTCTCAGGGTAAATGCCCAGTAGTGGGATTGCTGGGTCGTATGGTAGTTCTATTTTTAGTTTTTTAAGGAACCTCCATACTGTTCTCCATAGTGGCTGTATCAATTTACTTCCCACCAACAGTGCAAGAGGGTTCCCTTTTCTCCACACCCTCTCCAGCATTTATTGTTTCTAGATTTTTTCATGATGGCCATTCTGACCAGTGTGAGATGATATCTCATTGTAGTTTTGATTTGCATTTCTCTAATGATTAATGATGTTGAGCATTCTTTCATGTGTTTGTTGGCAATCTGTATATCTTCTTTGGAGAAATGTCTATTTAGGTCTTCTGCCCATTTTTGGATTGGGTTGTTTGTTTTTTTGTTATTGAGCTGCATGAGCTGCTTGTAAATTTTGGAGATTAATCCTTTGTCAGCTGCTTCATTTGCAAATATTTTCTCCCATTCTGAGGGTTGTCTTTTGGTCTTGTTTATGGTTTCCTTTGCTGTGCAAAAGCTTTTAAGTTTCATCAGGTCCCATTTGTTTATTTGTGTTTTTATTTCCATTTCTCTAGGAGCTGGGTCAAAAAGGATCTTGCTGTGATTTATGTCATAGAGTGTTCTGCCTATGTTTTCCTCTAAGAGTTTGATACTGTCTGGCCTTACATTTAGGTCTTTAATCCATTTTGAGTTTATTTTTGTGTATGCTGTTAGGGAGTGTTCTAATTTCATACTTTTACATGTACCTGTCCAGTTTTCCCAGCACCACTTATTGAAGAGGCTGTCTTTTCTCCATTGTATATTCTTGCCCCCTTTATCAAAGATAAGGTGACCACATGTGTGTGGGTTTATCTCTGTGTTTTCTGTCCTGTTCCATTGATCTATATTTCTGTTTTTGTGCCAGTGCCATACTGTCTTGATTACCGTAGCTTTGTAGTATAGTCTGAAGTCAGGGAGCCTGATTCCTCCAGCTCCATTTTTCGTTCTCAAGATTGCTTTGGCTATTTGGGGTCTTTTGTGTTTCCATACAAATTGTGAAATTTTTTGTTCTAGTTCTGTGAAAAATGCCAGTGGTAGTTTGATAGGGATTGCATTGAATCTGTAGATTGCTTTGGGTAGTAGAGTCATTTTCACAATGTTGATTCTTCCAATCCAAGAACATGGTATATCTCTCCATCTATTTGTATCATCTTTAATTTCTTTCATCAGTGTCTTATAATTTTCTGCATACAGGTCTTTTGTCTCCTTAGGTAGGTTTATTCCTAGGTATTTTATTCTTTTTGTTGCAATGGTAAATGGGAGTGTTTTCTTAATTTCACTTTCAGATTTTTCATCATTAGTATATAGGAATGCCAGAGATTTCTGTGCATTAATTTTGTATCCTGCTACTTTACCAAATTCATTGATTAGCTCTAGTAGTTTTCTGGTAGCATCTTTAGGATTCTCTATGTAGAGTATCATGTCATCTGCAAACAGTGACAGCTTTACTTCTTCTTTTCCGATTTGGATTCCTTTTATTTCTTTTTCTTCTCTGATTGCTGTGGCTAAAACTTCCAAAACTATGTTGAGTAATAGTGGTGAGAGTGGGCAACCTTGTCTTGTTCCTGATCTTAGTGGAAATGGTTTCAGTTTTTCACCATTGAGGACGATGTTGGCTGTGGGTTTGTCATATATGGCCTTTATTATGTTGAGGAAAGTTCCCTCTATGCCTACTTTCTGCAGGGCTTTTATCATAAATGGGTGTTGAATTTTGTCGAAAGCTTTCTCTGCATCTATTGAGATGATCATATGGTTTTTCTCCTTCAATTTGTTAATATGATGTATCACGTTGATTGATTTGCGTATATTGAAGAATCCTTGCATTCCTGGGATAAACCCCACTTGATCATGGTGTATGATCCTTTTAATGTGCTGTTGGATTCTGTTTGCTAGTATTTTGTTGAGGATTTTTGCATCTATATTCATCAGTGATACTGGCCTGTAGTTTTCTTTCCTTGTGACATCTTTGTCTGGTTTTGGTATCAGGGTGATGGTGGCCTCGTAGAATGAGTTGGGGAGTGTTCCTCCCTCTGCAATATTTTGGAAGAGTTTGAGAAGGATAGGTGTTAGCTCTTCTCTAAATGTTTGATAGAATTCGCCTGTGAAGCCATCTGGTCCTGGGCTTTTGTTTGTTGGAAGATTTTTAATCACAGTGAAACTCCACTTTTAAAAGCCAACTTTTCTTTCAAGAATTGCCTCAAATGCCTGACTTCTTTTGAAGTGAACACTACTGTTCTTACCTACGATTCTGTAACATTTTTTGATTAATACAATGATATGGGTGAAATTATCCCAACTCTTGTATAGTTTTTCTTTTGTTTTCAACAAAGCTCCAGGTTGGAAGCAAGTCATTTACCCTATCATAGAACTTAGCACAGCACTTTTATACACAGCGACACCCCAACAAACTCTTATTAAATGTGAAAAACTTCCTAAGTTTTGCTAAGGGAATCAGCTCAAGAAAGTGTCATGTTAAATAACATCTATTTCTACATATAGAAGGATGTGTGGTATGCAGTGATTTCTATCCAGAAAAATAAATACAAATGAAAATATATTTTTAAGACATGATAAAATGTTGAATTGAGATGTATGTTTACTGATAGAAGTAAAAGCATATCTGTTCAGAAATTTTGCCATTTGCAGCAACATGGATGGACTTGGAGGGCATTATGCTAAGTGAAATAAGTCAGACAGAGAAAGATAAATACTGTATGATATAACTTATATGTGGAATCTAAAAAATACAACAAACTAGTGAATATAGCATAAAAGAAGAAGACTTACAGATATAAAGAAGAAACTAGTGGTTATCAGTGGGAAGAAGGGGGAGAGGGGCAATGTAGGGATACGGGAGTGGAAGGCATAGACTATTGGGTGTAAGATAGGCTCAAGGTTGTTTTGTGCAACACAGGGAACATAGCCAATATTTTGTAATAACTATAAATGGAGTATAACCTTTAAAAATTGTATAAAAATTAAAAAATTAAAGTTAAAAAAACACATCTGTTCAGGTACATCTCATAAGAAGTGGGAAGTTTAGCTGGTCAACAAAATTAAGTCTTCCACAGAGGAAGAAAGACTAGTGGGGCACAGAAAAAGATGTGCAATCTCTTTGACTAAAAAAAGCATGTACTTACTAAATAATGTCAATAATTAAGCACAGATGTTCCTTTCTAATGAGGCAATTAAAACTAGCATCTCCAACATTATTAAGGTTGATAAATCTTCAAAAGGTGCAACATCTGGGAGAGGTTTCTACAACCAGATTAGGCAGAATAAATGTGCAGATGAATAAAAGTGCTGAGGATCAATTTACACATGTGATGGTGCATTTTCTTAGTCAGCTGGGGCTGCCGTCAAAAAATACCACAGACCACAGATGGAGTGTCTTAAACAACAGAAATTTATTTTCTCACAGTTTTGGAGGCTGGAAGTCTTAGATCAGGGTGCCAGCATGGTCAGATTCTAGTGAGGACTCTCTTCATGGCTTGCAGATGGCTGTCTTCTCACTGTGTCTTCCTACAGCACAGAGAGCACAGCAAGCTCTCTACTGTCTCATGGTATAAGGGAACTAATTCCGTAATGAGGGCTCTACCCCCATGACCTAACCTAAACCTAACTACCTCCCAAAGACCTCATCTCCAAATACCATCACACTGAGGAACAGGGCTTTGACATGTGAATTTGGGGGGGGGGGGGAGGGGACACAATTCACTCCATAGCGTGCATGTTTCTATTTAAAAATTACTCAAAAGAATATTAATATATTTAAGCGTAATAACCATAGTTATTTTAATAGAGCTATATCTTCCATACTAAATTAAAGGAAATCATGGTCATGGAGCCGTACTACCAGTACATGCCCAAGTAGCCCAAATCAAAATGTCAGTGTGTACTACACATAGTAGGATAGTTTAGGGATGGAAATTAATTAACAAGACCCATGATGTGCCCTTTTTATGACAATGATTTTGACATATTCAATCAGATTCATTTTAGGAAAATAATCCATCCTGACGTCATGAACCCAGAAAGTCTCATCCAAGAAGATAAATCATTTCAGGGCCTGATTTTCTGAGTTTGAAGTTTGGGGATGGAATTGACAGAAAATCTCCCAAATTCTGTGGATTCAGTTTTAGGCAAAGAAAAGTTAGACAATGGTTCCTAGCAAATACTATTTGAATAGGACAAACATAAGATCCATGAACTATATTCAGTTCTTTTGAGAAATTAACTTTCTAGTATTTTACATTTGGGTTGACACATTTTCTTCTTGCGCTAAATATACATAATTGAAATGCTTTACCTAGCCCCAGCAGTCTTCCTGCTAAATTGCCCCATTGTCATTGAATTACAAACCCAGTGAAATAGAAAAGGACTGAGTAATGACCTGCTATTTCAATTTGGAAAAAAATTCTAAATTCAGTGCTTCAAAATCATTAGCTTTCCATGATTTGTTGGCTCTAATGTGTTTTTTACTTTCTTTTCCTTACAGACATTTTCATGGAAATCAACTCTTCCTTGAAAGTTAATCATCTCCTGCTGCTTTTACCCCACAAGGAGTAGTAATCCTGTCATTGTGGTGTCACAGTAGCTTCTACTTTATTTCCATTAAGAGAGTGTGACAGTCCCCCCAACCCAAAAAGAGCACACTGCATATTCATACTCTTTTCATATAAATGTACTCGGTAATAATAATAAGGACTTCATGTATTGTTTCTGCTTAAAACTATAGTCATAAAAAATGATTGGTTTCTCATGTTGCATCAGCTACTTTCCAGAAATTTAAGGAAATGTAAGAACTAAGACCTAAATTTCTTTCAAGTTTACTTCTCTGGGTGAGTTTTTAGGCATTTGTTTCATGAATCAACCTGCTTTATTTTTCATATACTTAAATATAAATAAAATTAGACTTGTGTTTTCTAGTTATAAGGAAATTTGTATCCATTGGATGGAAAAGTAGTGATAATTCAATAATATTTTCATAATATTCAGTAATATTTTCATATGTACATGTATATGAACAAGGATATTTTAGAGTATATAACCATTAAGTAGGGATATAACTGATTTCATTGAGTACCCCAGCGGCTTTTAAAATAAATAAAACATAATGAAATACCTTTATTTTCATTAGTAGTATAAATTGACACTATCTATAGTCGCTCCAGAATTAATGCTATTGCCACAATTGGATTAAAAGCAGACACATAGATTTTTAAAAAAATTTTATTGCAGTATAGTTGATTTAAAATGTTAGTTTCTGCTGTACAGCAAAGTGAATCAGTTATATATATATATATATATCCACTCTTTTTTTAGATTCTTTTCCCATATAGGTCATTACAGAGTATTGAGAAGTGTTCCCTGTGCTATACAGTAGGTCCTTATTAGTTATCTATTTTATATATAGTAGTGTGTATATGTCAATCCCAATCTCCCAACTTATCCCTCCCCCCCTGCCCTTTCCCCCCTGGTAACCATAAGTCTGTTTTCTACATCTGTGACTCTATTTCTGTTTTGTAAATAAGTTCATTTGTACCATTTTTTAGATATAAGTGATATCATATGATATTTGTCTTTCTCTGTCTGACTTACTTCACTCAGTATGACAATCTCTAGGTCCATCCATGTTGCTGCAAATGACATTATTTTGTTCTTTTTTATAGCTGAGTAATATTCTATTATATATATGTGCCACATCTTCTTTATCCATTCCTCTGTCTAGAATTTTTAAATATCTAATAAAGTAAAATGTTTAAGAATTTTTGTGAGAAAAAATACATGTTTAGAATTGGACACCATTATAATAGGATATTACTATATTTTGTTTAACTTGAACCCAAATCTTCATTAAGCTATTTGAAAGGTTTAGACAGATCAGAATAATCTAGCCCAAACCCTCATCTTTCTGAACAGAGCCTGTATATCTCATGAAGAAAATACACATATTGCATGAAGAAAATGCAGCCTGAAAATTTAGAGAGAGAGAAGATTTGCTGTGTGGTTTTTTTTTTTTTTTTTTAATCATCTAATCTATAGGGGGAAAAAAGCAGCTTCCTGTGCTTTTCAAAAGACTTCCAAATGAGCTTGAAGCTCTTTCATGTATTTCTGAAAAGAACATTAAGGTATCCATGCCCATATTTCAAAAATGCAAGCAATTAGGTAAACACAAATAATACTTTATACAAATCTTTCTTCTAAGGAGCTCATAGGGTTTTTGAAACAGCTGATAAAGCTGCACACATGATATGAAAGGAAACTGAAACAGAGTAGTTAAAGAGAACCAGTTTTCTGAAGTCTACTCATTATTGGAGTTTTCAAAGTATTATGTATTGCTTAGTCTCTAACATTTTCATCCTCTGAATTGTTTGTCCAAATAGACCTAAAATTGATCTTAAATTGTATGTGAAGAAGATGCCACTCATTGGCAACTATGAAAGACTTTTTCTCTGGGAAATTAAAGTTCTGATACAAAACAATTTGAAAAAGAAAACAGATAAACAAAATGATGAATGGTTGCACTTTTTCCTTCTAGCCCCTTCACACCCATCAACATTTCAGTTTTTATTGAGCAGAAGAGCAGTCACTTTGTTGAGTATTCTGGAGATAAAATTATATCCTCAGCACCTCAAGGAGTAAGAAATAAATGGAAAATTAGGTCATTGTCCTCTAAGAACCTACTTGGTATTTACTGTCAGGTGGACTTGACTTTGGTTTTGGTGCTAACGACTCGGAGAGAGGAGCCACTTCCCTCAGAGTCAATCCAGGGTCAACTCTAGGTGTTGGAACTGTCAGTATTACATGAAACAGTGAAATTCCCTAACCTATCATTTGGAAAGCTTATCCGAATAGGATTTTACTATTGACAGACACATATTTCTGACCTTAGATCACCCAGGGCAGTTATTTCTGTGGAGTGAACATTTTTATAGGCTTTATTTGACTAAGCTTATTCAAGCATTACAGCTGCATTAGTATTACCAAGTCATAGAAAATTTGGTAAAATAAGCTTTATAAAATTGTGTTGCCCTATAGCATGTGTTTTTAGAAACTACTAAGCAGCTTTCTCTTGAGTAACATAGCTCTACAGTTATGCTCTACAAGATGCTTGCCATCCAATGTCTCCCTCCGTCGTAGAAGAGAAGAGAAGTGAGAAACAATTTAGGGATCATTTTTCTTGCATAAAAAAATCACTTTCCTCTTTAATTTTATAACAAAAAGGAAATGCATTAAATATTCAAATATGAATATTAAACCCTTTGACTCAGTATTAAAGGAGGTTCTTCAAAGATGGCATCAATTCTATTCTGCATCTTACTTCTGAGGAAATGTGCCTCCTAAAAAGACTCCACAGATTGTAAAAAGAATCAGATCATAAAAAAATTTGCTAAGGCAATTTTCAGGAGAAAATCATAATGGTTAATACCCTAGTCCTAAAACTGATCATTATTATGTTGCTTTAGGCATATATAGCATCTCTGCTCCAGGGAAATTAAAGATATTCTAGATCAAAATAAGTCTAGAATAATAAAGATAAAATTAAAGATACTCACACAAGCCAGATTTTCTGGATATATATATGTATGTGTGTGTATATATATATAAAATTTTATTTATATATAAGATTTCCTGTGGAAAACTCAGTCATTTCAGAAGCCACAGTGACTCATAAAGAGCACTTATGTTCCAAAGTTCCAAAGGTAACTGTGAAATTATTCAAGTGATGGCTTCTGGTAGTAATACTCTTGATTGTTTTTCTTCTGTTATAGAAATGTTAAATTAAAAAATATATGTATGTGTATGTATTTTGAAATTTGTATGCACAGCTAAACACACACACACACATACACACACACATACACACACAGACATGGTAGGTTAGGTAAGCATATGCCATCTACATATTTCAATGAAATGACAGACCATCAAAACCCAAAGTAATTGCAATTAGGTCAGATACTTAATTACTTGTCCAAATTATTCATTTTTCACTAACTTGAAATATTAGATCCTTTTAATCAGATATTTAACAGTTAAATAATTCTATCCTTTATGCCTTAATCCATAAACTATAATGTAAATAAAGACTACACATTTTATTTTTTGCCAAAAGAATCAACATGTATGAATGTTACGCTTTCAGAGAAAATTTTCTTATAGATTATAGGCTTTGTATGATTTAATTATAACATGTCATAAAAAACTTAATGATTGCTAAATTAAAATATTTACAGTAAAAATGTTTCTTCAAAGAATAACCCTTTCCTTCACCAATCCCAGAGAAAGAAAAAATTCGCTCCAATAATTAAAAAATGCTGGAAGCATAAATGCAATTAAGCAGAATAAAATCCTGGCTGTAATATTTGCTGATTGATCCTAAGAAAATTTACTCAACAAAATCTACCACCCTCAGTACTCACAATGTGGGGAATCCTTTCAGGTTAATAAACAGCTTAAAAGTCATACAGTGAAAGGTCAAAAAATAGATTTGAACTTTTTTTAGTATTATTTAGATAACATATCCTTAGTATTAAAAAAACAAGCTTTTCAATTTATCACTCAATCGTGAAGAATTCTCAGTTGCCAAATGATCAGATCACATTCTCTAACAAGAAGGCCTAAAAATTGCAAAACCCAAAACAAACAAACAAGTAAAAAAGTCTAGAATATGATCCCAGCCCAGAATATGCCTCTGTAATACAGAAAGTGTTAAGGTACACAGTCTGTGAGAACTATAATTCCTTATTCATAAAAATGACAATTTTTGAACCCATAGACTCCATAGTACTACCAAAATGTTTATAGCAAAATAGCAACATTTCCTGGTGTCCTACAAATTATTTCTCATGAAATTGAAAATAATCTATAAAGTTTGTCTTAATTATGTAAAGCAGAACATTTTAATGAAATCACTTATTAATTTATTCAATTGTTCATTTGTACTTCTCATAGACCTTATGAATAAAAGTCTTTTTTTAAACTCATTATTCTGGTGCCTCTTATGAAATAGTATTTTATTATTTTTCATATGGCCCTTTCTATAGTCACATAATCCTCAGATTCTATGACCTGTAAAGCAAGCCATTAGTGAATGGGACAAAATCAATTTGCCCTGCAATGGATCCTGATGAAAGACTGAATAGCTGCTAAGGAGACTTTCCATAAATAGATTTGCAAATCTAAATGAGAAATTAAAAAGCACTCAAGTATTCTTTTTGTCTATTTTTAAAGATGGCGTTTGTTCTTCTGAAAGGAGAGAGTAATCAGAAAAGGACTTGTCAGATTATTATCTTTTTAAAGACATAAAGAATATACCACAGGTCAATAGCAAAAGGTTGGGGATGGAGCATGAACTGGGTGCTGGAGCAGAGGTGACTGAGGGACCTCTTGAGTGTCACTTCACCTGCCTGCAAGGCAGTGGGTCTCTGCAAATGTAAATCAGGGACTGCCCTTCCCTTCCTACAATGAACAAGACCAGCTGAGAGTGAAAAAGTGATACTCTTCAAGGAAAACCGTAGTGCTCAGTAAGTGCCACGAAGGGAATGTGACCTATAGCGAAGTCCTAGGTGCAATAAAAGGGCTTTTATGCAGGTGACACAAAACCAACAGATCATATCACTGTCACCTCTACCTTTGAGGCTCTGTTATCTATCCTAACCCTAATAATGACAAAAAGCATGAGTACAAAGAATCGCACACACCAAGTCTCAGGCAACTCTGTCTCCCATCAGTCATCCCTTCCATTATATACTATGGCCAACCCAAAATTTCTGTGATTCCTGGGACACACTGTGTCTGTTCTTTCCTCTGTGAATGTGCATAGTCTGCAGCCTAAGACAGTAATGACTTTATCCAGTTGTCCACCTTTCCCCCTACTCCCTCTGCAGGACTCAATTTTATTGGAACACAACCACACCCATTTGTTTATGTGTTGTCTTTTGTCCATTCTATGATTTCCTGCTAAGGTAGCAGAGTGGAGTAGTTGTAACCTAGACCATTTGGCCCACCAAATCTAAAATATTTATTATCTGGCCCTTTATAGGAAAAGTTCGCCAATCCCTTCTCTTTGAGGAGAGTAACTGACAAAGTAAGAACTTAAAAATATATGTTAAGTGGTTTTAAGATCAGGAAGCAATTTAAGCTAGCATTTAAAAAATACTAATCAGGCATAGGGGAGGCATATGACATAGTGACATAAAAGTAGGGTGTAGATGGAACAGTACTGGCTCTGAATCCTGGCTTTGGTCTTTACTGGCAACTGTACTTTAGTGTTCACCTATAAAACCGAAATCATTAAAACTACCTCACAGGATTGTCATGAAGAATAGTTTTCAGCACAGTGTCAGGCACAATAGCTTACTCTTTTCCCTCTATAACTAACCTTCCTTACTTTAATGTATTGTTGATAATAGTGATAAATATGTTTCCATAAAAATATGGCTTCTTAAAATGTCTCTCGTAGGAGAAAAATTACTTCAGCTCCATCATTCTTTTAGCTCTGTACATGGCATTCTGAAGTACTGAGATTAAACCGCTTTTTCATGTATATGATAATTGGGGTTATATAACTGAGAATGTAAGCCCTGGAGGCTTACAGGTTCATTTCTTTGAAGAGACTTTGCATTGCAAAGTATACAACTGATGTTCAACTCATTCATAGCTACCATTATAATAAAGCCAAGAGATGTAAACAATTCAGAAAAGTATTTCTCCAATGAATGTTCAGAATGCATAATGGATAAAATCATGCATTTTCATTCATATGAAAAACCCATAATGTTTTTAATGCATTCACCACCAATTACAAAAAGCACAGTATTGCAGTTTTTGTTTATCTCTGCCATAATTTGGTGCTATTCTTTATTCTAAACAGGCATTAGGTCCCAGAGGATTTTTTCATAAGGTGGTTATTTGGAGCACAAATGTGTTTCCCCATTTTAATTAAAGAATATTATGAAGGTTGGTTATGGTCTCAGGATGCCAATCAAAACCTTTTTAATATTATGCAGCTGAATTGTTATACAAATAAAACCGTAGACATCCTCATGCTTTTTAATGTGTTTGTATATTATCTACATGAGGGATGGGAACAAGTCCTAGTCAGTTTAAGCCTCAGATCTTTCAGAAAGCCTTAGATATCAACTTCCAGGGTGACTTAAATGTCCCTCCTGGATGCTTTCAGACCACTCTCTTTGTACATTTATCGAAGACCTACCTATGTTATATTGCAGTTGCCTGTTAATGTTTCTGAGTCTCCAACTAGAATGTAAGCTCCTTGAAGCTTCTCATATTCATTTGTCTACTTCTAGTGCCCAGAGCAATGACCAGCCCTGGGTAAGTATTAGTGAACTGATGTGCCGACCTGAATATCAAATGCCTCACGGTGCCTTTTACGTAGGAGATGCTCCAAACTCGTGTGCTGTGTGCGAGAATGAACCCCTCTGTGCCCTTGTGTTCTCAGTCCCAGGCCGTTGTTCCAAGGGCACATTTTGCATCTGCTCCTTTATCACCAGATTATCACAGTGTCTGAAGCCTTGTTGCCACATCAAGAAACAATGCCTTCCCTTCCCCCTGAACCCACAGCGGGTCTGCAGGATGAACACAGATGAATCTCAGCCACTGCTTGCAGCTCTCCAGGAGGAGGGACCCCAGAACGGTGGAGTGTTTTACTGGAAAGGGCACCAGTGGCGGTGAGGAGTGGGGCAGGGAAGGGATTTAGGATCAGACAGAGGGCCAACAATGGGTCAACAATGGAGTGAATGGGTGGAGAGTCCTAGCAGTGGGGGCTAAGGAGAGGGCAAGGAGGCTTTGTTATGGGAAAATGAGGGAGGGGTGGAAACAAAGTTTGGGGGGACAGGAGGGTGGTAGCTGTTCTCAGCGCTTTTGCATCCTGAGTCTTGTTTACATATGGGGATGGGAAGAAAATTCAGAGTTTTGTGTAAAAAATATTAACAAGTCTCGTGGTGAAGAAGGTGGCTGAGGAAACAGAGCAACTACCATCATGTTCACAGATAAGTTCACAGATAAGTATTCACAGATAAGTATTGTTGGGAGGTGTTCATAAGTACAGAACTAACTCTAGTGCCCCTTTTTTGCTTTCTAAATATAAACTCTGGAGAGCAGAATTTTCAGTTCAGCACAATTGTGTCTACTGAATATTATTATATGCATTTATGGCTCTTTATAAATTTTTTAAAAGACTAAAATAATTTATTATTTGTACTGCACTTATCAGTTGAATAAACAAACACAACTGAAAAGTTCCAAATATGAAAATATTTTTTTAAAACCGTGCTACATCCACTTGATTCCTTACCCTTTCCTCACTCTCTTTGTTAACCATACTTGAAAAGTTTATTTGCATTAGTATACAAGGCTGGCTATGAAAGGCTATTTGAAGTATAGCATAATCAAATTTGAGATGATGAATATTAAATATTTGCATATAGAGTTTTAATAAAGATCTTAGTACTAAAATTATACATTTCCTGGATGTACAATGGAGACAGAATTTTCATTTTGTAAGTAACAAAATGCATTGCCATTGGTAATTCTGACTTCTAAGGGCCAAAACTGATCAGCTCTTTAAGAACAACATAATGCTTTGTTACACCATCGTTGACACTTCTGCTCACCCTTGCTGCATGCCTAGCCACAAGGATTTAAGAATAAAGTTGCAGCCCTTTCTGTACCTTCGAAAGCAGGTTTCATCATGACAGGGACTACGTTTCTTCAACATTAAATCAAGTGTAACAGAATCAAAGAATGGTGGTCTTGGCCAGGGCCCCAGCTACTCTAAATGACACATTTGTGCTAATCAATAGAAGTGTCCCTTCTAAGCATTCACAACTGCTACACCAGAGCTCAGGGCATACTGAATAGAGAACATGCTAGATTTATACTGTGAAAGGAAAATCAAAATGGAGTTGGTATTGGTAAGAGAGCACTTTAAAAAGGAGCCAGGAGGCCACTGAGGAAGTGTATGACTTATGCACTTCTCAGCCTGGATGGAATCTGAACTTTGTCCACTTATGGTCTTAAAGCAAGCATCCAGAACATCTGCCCAGTGTTCCAGATACTTATGGACACTTACCCTAAATCACTCATCACAATCTACCCCTTAAGGACAAATATGTCCTTTCTTGCATCAGAGTCAATCGTAATTCTTGTCAGACAACTTTCACAACCTTGTGGCTTTTGCCTTTATAAGCCCCTCACTCTTTCTTCCCCAGAACACTCTTGGTTTTACCTGATCTGTATTTCCCAAATTGCAATCCCTAAGACTATCAAATAACTCTTTTCTTATTTGCAGCCTTATGCGTTCCTTGGTTGATAACACCCTTTCTTGCTTCTTCGACCTGGTATTCTTCTGCAGGGCATAACTTGTGGCAGTCCCAGTCTTGGTCAATATGGACAGGGGAATTGTAGGTCAGAAGGTAATAAATAACCATTCAAAAAGTTTTTTTTTGTTTGTTAGGCTAACAATATCATATTTGTGCAACACTTCAGAATTTGTAATGCCAAATTCACATGTATTATTATCAACTGATCTTCCTGAGGGAGACTGGGAAGCTAATCCCATTCTCACTTGAGAGAAGAGAAAACTGTTGCTCAGAGAGATTATGTGGTAAGTACTGCAAAACAGTGGTGTCAAGACTAGAACCCAGATAGTTAGACTTAGTTCTATCAGCTTGAATTAGAGTATCAAGAATAATAGCAAATATCTACTGAGGTAACTATATGTCAGGCACTGGTTCTAAGGGCTGGGAATACAGTCCCTACTCTCATGCTGTCTATATTCTAGTGAAGTGAAAGTATATTTGAATATGTTTTCAAGGGCAGTATGAATAAAAAGAAGAGGTTCAAGTTTAACTAAACCTACTGCCCTTCCCCAACACAACTAACTCCAGGAGTTACCCTGTGTCAATCTATTGCCAAATGAAGGAAAAGGAATGAAGATGCTGTTGGCAACAAAGAGAAACTGAGCTCCATAAAGTCGTATTACTTCATAAACTTCCCCCACCCAGCACTTATGAAGGTAGACTTTGGAAAGGGCAGCTTTCAAAACAAGACTCTTGGGCTTCCCTGGTGGCGCAGTGGTTGACAATCTGCCTACCAATGCAGGGGACACGGGTTCGAGCCCTGGTCTGGGAATCTCCCACATGCCGCGGAGCAACCGGGCCCGTGAGCCACAACTACTGAGCCTGCACGTCTGGAGCCTGTGCTCCGCAACAAGAGAGGCCGCGATAGTGAGAAGCCTGCGCACTGCGATGAAGAGTGGCCCCCGCTCCACGCAACTAGAGAAAGCCCTCGCACAGAAACGAAGACCCAACACAGCCAAAAATAAATAAAATAAATAAAAAAACAAAACAAAACAACAACAACAAAAAAAAACAAGACTCTCGTGATTTCCATATGCCCTATGGACTGGCGACCACAGTCCAGGGTAAAAGTCTCAAAACAGTAACAAAGGCAAAACTTAGTCATTATATATTTCTCCCATAACAATGACTTCAGACTATTACTTTAGCCAAAGGACAGTGATTATATTTAAAATAAGCATGCAATTTAAATTTATAAAATTATACAGCAATACAAAATTAAAATTTGGCTTTAGGATGTATTATTCAATTTAGCATCACTTATTTAAATTTCAGATATCTAGAACTCAGATCTTTGTTATTCGAAAGGCTAATGTATAACAAAATGGATAGCTCATGGGGCTATTGTAATCCAGTCACAACCATAATCCTATGCATTTTGACTTTTTTTTTCTTGTATGGTGAATCAGCACAAAAGGAATTAGAAAGGTATTATAGAAAAGAAGCATGCTTGTGTTTCTGTCCAAATTTGATTTTTCATGAATTGTAAACATAATCTAAACTAAGATCACAGACACACAACTGGAACTAGGAATGAACAGCCTTATTTAGTCTTATCTGTGAGGCTGTTAGGAAAAATGTAACCACTTGATTTTGTCTTTCCGACCAAATTCAATCCACATCTTATCTTCTACTAAAATTTTAGTACAATAAACTATGTTTAAAGCTATTTCCCTTCCTTCCAAAATTTCTTTCTTTGTTTTTATACTTGTTTCTTTCTGTATTAAGGTCTGTCATGATTTGTCAAGCTGTCTTACTTTGATATTATATTTGGTTTATTTTACCTCATAGCTTAATATTATAATATGAGCTTAGTTCACTCATTCATTCAATTATTCCCCCAATATTCTGTGTTTATTCATTTGTACATTCATCCATCAAATGTCTGTTTAGCACTTAACTTTGTTCCAGGCATTGTTCTATGTTATGAGAATAAAAAAGATGGCTCTAGACTCTGCTCTCCCTGATTTGTAAAGATTTGACATTTTTTACACTTTTCTTACTGCCATTGTCCATCTTCCACAGATTCTGAACTCCTTGCTGAGATGGTAAATGGAAACTCCCTTGTATATCTACTTTGCAACTTTGTTTAAAAATTTGGATCTTTTCAGAAATATTTACCTTGAAGCACACATTTCTGAAAGTAACATTGGGAATGAACTGAAGTTATCAATTCAAATGTATCTGGTATTAATTTTCTTAAATTCATCAACTGCAATAATGTATCCACCCTACTGATATTCTTCTATATCTTATTAAAGAAAATGAGACTAGAGTTAATGGTTTTATCAAAAGAGTAAACACTGCATCTATCTGAAATAAATTGCTGAGTTCTCAGAACATTGCTAAACAAAGTTAACTGTTGAGTGGTTATCATAATTTCCTCCCCTTTCATTATTTTGATAAGTGTATATTGAGCATTAACCATGAGAATCAAGTGTTAGAGATAAAATCAGACAAGACACAGTCCTGTCCTCCAGTTGCTTAGAGAGTGTTGAGGAAAACAGACAAGGAACCACAATCACAGCTCTGCTTTCTAATTGTGGGAAGGTGTCGTACACAAGCCACTGTGAGAACTTAGTGTGAGAAGGACACCTAAGCCAGGCAAAGGGACAGCATGTGTAAAGCTTAGAGGATGAAAGGAGGCTATACTTAAGAAACTGCAGCTCTATTCGTGTAGCTGGAGGCAAAGGCACTCATAGCAAAATGAAGAGAGAAGAAAACAGAGATAGGAAGGCAAAAAATACATTTACAATGTCTGACTGCCCAAATAAGGAAGCTGTACTTTATAACAAATAACACTGTAGGTCAGAGCTGAACTTTACACAAAAGGCTCTTGATCATATTGGCATTTTGCAAAGTTTATGTTAGCAGGGCACAGGATTTGAGGCAAGCCCCAGAAACTGAATGAAAAATTTTGTAGAAATCCAGGTTTCTTTGAAAAGAGGCTGAACTCTGGGGACGGTATGAGGAATGCAGAGAAAGGGAAGGAATTCAGAAATATTCAGGAAATAGTATCTGCATGATTTGACTGCTTTGGTGGTTAGAGTCGTGGGGAGGGGAGGATTAGAGGGTAGGGAAGGCCAATGATTTGATTATTAGAGTTCTAGCTCTAGAAAGTAGGTAGATGGTGTCAGTCACCAAGACAGAATATTGAGGAAAAGAAGCAGGTTTGCTGGGGGGAAATGATGCATTAACAGTCACAAGAATAGCTTGATAACTATTTGGAGAAAATAATGGTCACATCTTAGCTTTTAGCGTTTTATAACTATTAATGAATATGCCAAACATTTACACACATACATTTATTTCAGAGCTCGTATAAGGGGATGCAATGTATATACCATTGTTGACTAGATTTATGAAGATTTGTTTACAACAGGGGTCTCCGATCCCCGGTCCACGGACTGCTACGAGTCTGCGGCGTGTTAGGAACCGGGCCGCACAGCAGGAGGTGAGCGGCGGGCGAGCGAGCGAAGCTTCATCTGCTGCTCCCCAGCGCTCCCCAGCGCTCCCCAGCGCTCGCGTTACCACCTGAACCCATCGCTCGCATTACTGCCTGAACCATCCCCCCCATCGCTCGCGTTACCGCCTGAACCAACCATCCCCCCCACCCCCCAACACCCCATCCGTGGAAAAACTGTCTTCCACGAAACCGGTGCCTGGCGCCAGAAAGGCTGGGGACTGCTAGTTTACAAAGTTTTAAATTTGAGCAGTAAGATGCCATCACTGTGACTCGTAACCAAGTAGCCAGATAGTATGCTGCTTTCTATTCCAGTTTCATTCTAAATGACCCTTTATCAAAATAAAGATTTTAATCACTATTTCTATTAAAGTCATGCAAAAAATATGTATGCATATATAAACTCTTTTCAAGCCTGTACAAAACTCCTTTGAACATACTGGAGAGGAATAAGCTGATATTTTAGAAAAGAGCATGAAATGATTGACGTAATACTTTAGGCTATTAATATGCTTCAAAACCATTTAATGATGACAGTAAAAATAAAACCTACTTAATAAAAAAAAGATTGCATTCTAAAGAAATAATTAATTATAAATTCTGACCTCAGTTTAAATAAACTTTTATGCCACAATATGTTCTAAGCCTCCTATTTTATTTTTGATGGTTAATGTCATTGAGTAAAACTTTCAATTTTAACTTTCGGTGACACAGGGAGAATGGGCTAATTATCACTGTGAAAGACAAGCCCAGTAAAAGCTCATTAACGGAAAATAGATCCTTTCAAAGGTCATGGTCATCGGTCAATGTGACCAAACTGAAGTTTATGTCCAAGTTTTCCATGAATAAGCAATTTGCTGAATGTATTTATAATGCAAGCAAGATAAAAAGGGGACATTTAAAAAAGAAATCATTTAGTGTAACAGAAAAAGAAATATTTTAATAATTTAAGCTTTATTATTTTAAACATAATCAAATACTACTTATTATATATCTGAAAAATATTTTAATTTAATTGTATAACCCATCCACACATAAACATGAGTTTTACACAAATGCATACACACATCTGACCAAATCTAGACTTTTATTAAATACAGTATGTTTTTCTCTTTGCTTTTGTTTTCCTTTTTACTTTGTTTGTGGTATTATTTATTGTCTCATAGATTTATATATATATGAATATGACTGTGTCCATCTTTTTAAAAAATAAATTTTAGATTTTCAGTCTTAGGAAGTTCCTCACCACTAGGCTTTACATATAGTTTTCTAGGTTTTCGATCAAGACTTTTTTGTTTTATTTTTTATATTTAAGTCTTTAGTTATTCTGAAATTTACTCTTGCATATAATATAAACAGGGGGTTCACTGATGTTCTGCTGGATATATAACCATCTCCATGTACTATGTATTAAATAATATATTTTTATCTTAATTGAAATATTATCTTTGTAAAATGTATAATCTATAATATTATTTACAAATATTTTTACACGTATAACCCAATTTTCAAAAAATATAGCTTCATCTAGCTAATCAAGTCTATAAAATATGAGTTAGATGTACTAGCCACATTGGTTCTAATAAGTATTGTAATAAATGTATGACTATTAAAATAGACATGTTAATCTTTATGTAATGTAAAATCATCTTGTGTACCATTAGTGGTACATGTGCCACTTACTGCGAAATACTAGACCAGACACTAAGATGCACTAGAACCCTGGGGTCTCTGGGAGTGCCCCAGGCAGCACTGGATAAGCTTGTGCTCTGCCTCTGCCTCCACTGAAAGGGTCTGGAGAATTCTCTTCTTATAAAATAATTTCAAACATCACAAAGTTTTTAGAAACAGTCACCAGTGGTTTCTTAAAAACAAACTATTTCAGTTATAGTACTATTGGATTATTATATTAATTAGAGATTACTTAACTGATTCATTTTCATGAATTATTTTTTAATGTATTTCTGCTTCTATTGTAAGGCATGTGGTTCCAAATCCTGCTAATTTGGAAATCAGAAAGTAAATATGGTTGACGGACTAACTCAGCTGAACTTATAAAAGGAGCATCCATGCTAGATGGATATAAACTCCCTATTGTTGGTAAAAGATAAATTAGATTGTCAACGTTGATATATGCCTGTGGAGAAACTCAGAAGGACCTCAAAAAAGACTCAAAACTGCTATCATATTCTTGCTCTCCACACACAAATTATGTTAATTTATAAAAATATTACTTCAACATATACGGAATGTAGTTTCAGGATAAGGCCACCTGCTATGTCAAGCAAGCATCAGTGGTCTCCCACAGAGCCTGCAATCTCTCTTTACATGAATTGTGTTTGAATTCACAAATATCCTATTATATTTGTCTTGTTTCAGCAAGATTCTCAAAAATATCACATGCTTCCCATATAGATAGATATGACATCTTATGAATGATGTTTATACACCAATATTGTAAGTTCTGATTTCCAACCTGAAAATATTTTTAATTTTTAAGAAAATATTGAATCCTATTTCTTGTTTACTGATAAGTTGCTCGACAACTTCACAGCCTATTATTGGGTTGGCCAAAATGTTAGCCCAGGTTTTTCTGTAAGATGTTACAGAAAAGCCCGGAGGAACTTTTTGGCCAACCCAATATATTCTAAACATCTAACTTCATTAGGGACATATTCAGGTCCATGCTTTCAAAATAGCTTTTACTATAAAGAGGTAAGTGCCAATAAGTTGCCAAAATATACCCCCAAATTTACTGACTGCAAGTGAAAATAATGATGTTGAACTTAGAAGCCTGAGATAAATGTAGTATTTAAGAGCACAAGCTTTTACCATTTAGGCAAGTCATTACACCTCTTCAATATTCATGCTTCTGGTGTGTAGATCATGACAATAATAGTAGCTATCTTATGGAGCTGTTACAAGGATTAAATGAGACAATATCTAGCAAGTTGTTAGCACAGCATCAGGTACATCATAAAGGCTCAAAATAGGATTATTATCATTATCATCATTATTTACTGAATCAGACATTTAACTAATCTGAGCTTCAGTTTTCTTGTCCGTAAAAAATGTCAACATAAAAATACCCATTCTATCTTACTAGTTCATCGCAAGTACTATCAAAAAGGGCCTTAAATGAAAATGTCAGGGAACGTCCTTAAGTGACATATAAATACTTTCACCATTAGGTTATTGTCACTAAATACCAGTGAATCCATGGGAGAGTATCGTCCAGTGGTGAGTCACTAGGTCAGGCCTTCAAGACTTCATTGCTTTCATGTTTCAAGCATTTAGTAAATGGTGATTTCCCTATACTTATATTTTTCCAATTCTAACTAGCGTAAACATTATCTATGGACTGGTGTTCAGAAATACATGAAGAGTTATTTCTTATATTCTGTCTTCCTTAACACAACTTATATTTAGTGTACTTGATTATCACAAAATAATGAAGAATCAAAGGATGTTTTTTAAAACATGCAAATTCAAGGGCTTCCCTGGTGGCGCAGTGGTTGGGAATCCGCCTGCCAATGCAGGGGACACAGGTTCGAGCTCTGGTCCAGGAAGATCCCACATGTCGCGGAGCAACTAAGCCTGTGTGCCACAACTACTGAGCCTGTCCTCTAGAGCCAGTGAGCCACAACTACTGAAGCCTGCATGCCTAGAGCCTGCACACTGCAGCAAGAGAAGCAACCACAATGAGAAGCCAGCGCACCCAAGGAAGAGTAGCCCCCACTCGCTGCAACTAAAGAAAGACCATGTGCAGCAAAGAAGACCCAACACAGCCAAAAATAAAATAAATAAAATAAACAAATTTATATTAAAAAAACCCCTTCAAAACATGCAAATTTGAAAAGCTTTAGAAAACTTCTCAGAAAAAGTTCCAGGGTAGAAAGCTTAGAGAAAAAATTATATTTTAAAAATTGTTCTTTTGGGCTTCCCTGGTGGCGCAGTGGTTGAGAATCTGCCTGCCAATGCAGGGGACACGGGTTCGAGCCCTGGTCTGGGAAGATGCCATGTGCCGCGGAGCAACTAAGCCCGTGAGCCACAACTACTGAGCCTGCGCGTCTGGAGCCTGTGCTCCGCAACGGGACAGGCCGCGACAGTGAGAGGCCGGTGCACCGCGATGAAGAGTGGCCCCCGCTCGCCGCAACTGGAGAAAGCCCTCGCACAGAAACGAAGACCCAACACAGCGAAAAATAAATAAATAAATCAATTTTTTTAAAAAATTGTTCTTTTAAAGACCTAAATATAAGACCTGAAACCATAAAATTCCCAGAAGAGAACATAGGCAGAACTCTTTGACATAAATTGTAGCAATATTTTCTTGGCTCTATCTCCTAAGACAAAAGAAATATAAGCAAAAATAAACAAATGGGGCATAATTAAACTTAAAATCTTTCATGGCAAAGAAAACCATTGACAAAACAAAAAGACAACTTATGGAATGGGAGAAAATATTTGCAAATGATATGACCAACAAGGAGTTAATATCCAAAATATATAAACAGCTCATATAACTCAATATCAAATAAACATACAACTCAATAAAAAAATTGGCAGAAGACCTGGATAGACATTTTTTCAAAGAAGACATACAGATGGCTAACAGGCACATGAAAAGATGGAAATCAAATCGAGTTATCACCTCACACTTGTCAGAATGGATATCATCAAAAAGTCTACAAATAACAAATGTTGGAGAGGGTGTGGAGAAAAGGGAACACTTGTACACTGTTGGTGGGAATGTAAATTGGTACAGCCACTATGGAAAACAATATGGTGGTCCCTCAAAAAACTAAAAATAAAGCTACCACATGATCTAGCAATTCCACTCCTAGGTCTATATCTGGAAAAAATGAAAACACTAATTGGAAAAGATACATGCACCCAAATGTTCACAGCAGCACTATTTACAATAGCCAAGACATGGAAGCAATCCAAGTGCCCATCAACAAATGAATGGATAAAGAAGATGTTGTACACACACACACACACACACACACACACACACACACTCACACACAATGGAATATTACTCAGCCATAAAAAATGAAATTCTGCCATGTGCAACAACAAGGATGGACCTAGAGTGCATTATGCTTAGTGAAATAAGTGAGACAGAGAAAGACAGATACTGTATGTTATCACTCATATGTGAAATCTAAAAAATAAAACAAACAAATGATTATAACAAAACAGAAATGGACTCACATATATAGAAAACAAGCTAGTGGTTACCAGAGGGGAGAGGGAAGGAGGTGCAACTTAGGGGTATGGGATTAAGAGATACAAACTACTATGTTTAAAATAGATAAGCAACAAGAATATATTTTATAGCACAGGGAATTATAGCCATAATCTGGCAATAACTTTTAATGGAGTATGAGCTGTAAAAATACTAAATCACTGTGCTGTATACCTAATAGAATATTGTAAATCAACTATACTTCAATTAAAAAACTGGAAAATATTAGAACTAATAAAATGGGATAAGAAATAAATCTATAATACAATAGTTTCCCTCAAAAAATTAAAATAAAATAAAGTTGGGTTAAGTGAGGAAAATGTGTCAATATACATCAAAAGCTTAAAATCACATACCTCTGAACCAGTAATTTAAATATTAACAAAGGGATTAATTACGAATTATGCTGAGCAAAGATATGACTATTTCCATATTGTTTATAATAATGAAAAAGTGTAAGCAATTTAAATACCCAACATAAAAGGATTCGCTAAATAAACAATGTAATGAAACACAATACAGCCAAGCAAATGCTGATGAAAATATTTACTGAAGGAAAAAGATGTTCGATACATTTTTATGAAAGAAATCAAATTACAAAACATTACTCAAAATATTACCTTTATTTCCTTACTTTTATACCTAAAAATATATTACTTGTATATTTAAAAAAGAAGAAATTTACCCTGCCAATTTCAAAGTATTATTTCAAAACAATTAAAGTGTTTGATTGACACTTTAATTATTAATTACATTAGAGGATTAAAAAATTGATAAGACACAGATGCGGCAAAATTGGGAAATCAATCACTTCCCCCTTTGTTCTTCTCCCAGCTGACTTGTAATTGGTTCTTTAAGATTTTCCTCAAGCATCTCCTCTAAATGGAATCCTTTCCTGGGAATGTTCCCACTTTGGTCTCTGGCTATACTATGGGCTGGTATCTCATTTATATGCTATCATGGTATTATATGCAGAAATCTTAATTATTCTTATATAAAGTTCATATTTCTCATTATACTACATTAAAATTCCTGTTTGTTCTCCCCATTAATCTCTATCACTATCACATTCTACAATATCTAGTTTTTTTTTAAAATAAATTTATTTATTTATTTATTTATTTTTGGGTGTGTTGGGTCTTTGTTTCTGTGCGAGGGCTTTCTCTAGTTGTGGCGAGCGGGGGCCACTCTTCATCGCGGTGCGCGGGCCTCTCACTATCACGGCCTCTCTTGTTGCGGAGCACAGGCTCCACACGCGCAGGCTCAGTAGTTGTGGCTCACGGGCCTAGTTGCTCCGCGGCATGTGGGATCTTCCCAGACCAGGGCTCGAACCCGTGTCCCCTGCATTGGCAGGCAGATTCTCAACCACTGCGCCACCAGGGAAGCCCCTACAATAGCTAGTTTTAAAAGAGGTGCTCAATACATGATTGTTCAAAGGATAGATGAAATACAAGAAACTTGGAAAAAAAAGAGCAAAATTCATACTAGAAATCATGAAAATAACTTCTTTCAATAAGTTAAAGTCGCAAAATCAGTCAATTAATTAATGTTGCAAACCAGAGACTAAAGTGTTAAGTGATAACTGTAAATGCTCTTACACACAGCTTTAATTTTTATTTGTCTAGTTGATTTTGTCTATTAACAGAATGATTCCTTACATGTAATAGTTATTAAAGGTATCCAAAAATATACTAAAGTTTAACAAGTGCCATTTCTAACAACACCTTGGTAAATGCCAAGGTGTTTAAAATGTTAAATAAGAAAGAGTTGAAAATGAGCACATCAAAGAGCCCCATAGCTAAGTCATAGCCAGGAGCCCATTGTCACTGTGAATTCTCTTTTTTCCTTAACACAGGTTTCAGCTTCAAATCAGGGCCCCTCTGTTGCTTCCTGCAGCTTGACAACATCACTCACGTGGCACAGGGAGAGCTTTCAGTCTGATAACTATCGTTCCAGATGCCCACATATGCATTCACTCTGCAATGATTTATTGAGTGGCTACTATGTGCCAAGCATTTTGCTAGGTACTTGGGATCAGAAAGTGAGCAAATTTCCTTACGGTCTCTGCCTTCATTGGGCCAAGACTAGTAAGTAACAGAGGCATCTATTAAATAACCATACAAATGGAAAATTGCAACTGTGATAAATGCTACAGAGGAGACATATGAATGCTGTAAGACCCTATAATGTAGACATAATCACAGACAGGGACAACTGAGATAAAATCTGAGGGATGAGTAGAACTTAATTCATAACAAGGACACAAAATCCTACTTTTTCTTTTTATCCAAGTATGGGGACTTTCTGGGAACAAGGTTAAAAGTCTAGTCCCTAAGGCTTTTCATAGTATATGACAAAAGGAAAACTCTGTTAAGCTCCCCTGACCATCCAGGTGGGACTCCTGGAGTCCAAATACACCTAGGAAATCAGATTTCAACTTGAAAATGTGTTGAAATAAAAATGTTGATGAAATGATCCATGAAACATTTGATGTGGTAACCAGAAAAAGTAGAGCAAGAAAAAAGTTTTTCCTAGTTAATTCAGCACTACGTAATTGTACAGAACTGGCCAATCCTCACAATTAGGTCACTGTAGAAACTGTACTTTAGTGGTACAAGTCCTAATCCGTGAGACTCTCACATTTTCAGAGTGAAACATCCATCGGAACTGTGAAAATTCCTTTGTCCTATTTCTAGCACTAAAGTTTCTTTTAATTAAATTTTCCATGTACCTAAATGTTGGAAGGGACTGAAATGAACTGAATCCAAATATGATGGTCCCTGGAAAAGCAAAACCATTTATAGTTAATTAAATAGAAGCATATTTCATGTCTTAACTCAGCCTCATAAGATTTAAGTCTTTCAACTAAGCCTGATTAATAAACAGGTTTCTGACTTGTTCAACTGAAGAGCAGATCTTGAACTGCAGAGGCTGTGGCAGACAGATTCTAAGATGGCCTCTGTAATATCCATCTCCAGATAGTCATGCCCTTGCATAATCTTCTCCTGTGGAGTGTAGACATGACCTGGGACTAACTTCTAACCAACAGGATGCAGCAAAGTGAAGGGATGTGTACATTACTACTTTACATAAGATTGTGACACCTGACTTGCCTAGGAGACTGTCTTTCTTGCTGGTGGTCATGTTGTGAGTCCTATGTGGCAAGGATTTAAAAACAGCACCGAGGAATTGACAGAAAATTCCAGACAACAGGTTCTTCCAGGAACCAGCAAGAAACTGAGGCCAGTCCTGCAGTCATAAGGAATGAATTCTGCCAATAACCTTGTGAGTTTAGAAATAGATCCTTCCCCCATTTAACCCTCAAATGAGACCTCAGCTATTGTTGACACTTTTACTGCATGTTTGAGAGACCTTGAAGTAGAAGATCCACCTGAATCATGCCCCGACTCCTAACACAGAAACTATAAGATAATAAACATATGATAATTTAAGCCACTTTGATTGTGGTAATATTGTTACACAGCAGCAGAAAAGTAAAACAAGGGCCTGCTAAGCTGAATTAAACCTAGAAAGATGCAATTTACCTTAGTTATTTGTACAAGTTCTTAGAGCTGGAAGAATTAAATTATTTTAGGAATTTCATAATTCTTGTGAAATATGAAAATGAGATTAGTATATGAAAAAAAAATGAAATGTCAAAACTTTATGTATAAGTATAGGTTTTACTGTAAATTTTAAGTGTGAAAAAAATGCCAATAATTTTAAAATTGTCAAGAAAACCAGACTGAGAAGAACAAAAGTTACACTATATTCACAAGATGTGAGAGGGGGAAGAAAAGAACAATGAAACAACTGTCCCTACTGTAATCTGTGTAAGTTAGAGGAATATTATAATCTTTATTATCTGAGTAAATAGAAACAAAATAATTTTTATATATTATTGATTGCATGTGTATGATTCATACATATACCAACACAGATGTATGACTCTTTGTAGCTCCCGTAAAGTTGTTTGATCGATACAAGAGAAAATAAATAAATTAATGTTTATATTGTCCTAGTATGTGTCAGGCAGTGTTGGGCACTTTCATATACAGGCATACCTCAGAGATATTGAAGGTTCAGTTCCAGACCACTGCAATAAAGCAAGTCATACGAAGTTTTTGGTTTCCCAGTGTATATAAAAGTTATGTTTACACTAAGTCTATTAAATGTGCAACAGCATTATGTCTGAAAAAACAACGTACATACCTTAATTTAAAAAGACTTTATTGCTAAAAAATATTAACCATCATCGGAGCCTTCAGCGAGTCATAATATTTTTGATGGTGGAAGGTCCTGGCTCAGTGTTGATGGCTGTTGATTGATCAGGGTGGTAGTTGCTGAAGATTGGAATGGCTGTGGCAATTTCTCAAAATACACAACAATGAAATTTGGCCAATCTATTAGTGCTATCTTTCACAAACAATTTCTCTGTAGCATGCAGTGCTATTTGATAAATTTACCCACAGAACTTCTTTCAAAATTGTAGTTAATTCTCTCAAACCCTGCCACTGCTCTATCAACTAAGTTTGTGTAACATTCTAAATACTGTGTTGTCATTTCAAGAATCTTCACAGCATCTTCACCAGGAGCAGATTCTATCTCAAAAGACCACTTTCTTTGCTCATCCATAAGAAGAAACTCCTTTCATTCAACTTTTATCATGAGATGGCAGCAACTCAGTCCCATCTTCAGGCTCCACTTCTAATTCCAGTTCTCTTACTATTTTCACCACATCTGTAGTTACTTTCTCCACTCAAGTCCTGACCCCCTCAAAGTCATCCATGAAGGTTGGAATCAATTCTTCCAAACTCCTGTTAATGTTAATATTTTGACCTCTTTCCATGAATCACAAATATTCTTAATGGCATTTAGAATGGTGCATCCTTTCCAGAAGGTTTTCAGTTTAGTCTACCCAGATCCATCAGAGGAATATCTGTGGTACCTATAGCCTTATGAAATGTATTTCTTAACTCATAAAATTTGAAAGTCAGAATGACTCCTTGATCCATGGGCTTCAGAATGGATGTTGTGTCAGCAGGCATGAAAACAACATTAATCTCCTTCTCCATCTCTCTGCACTTGGGTGAACAGGTGCATTGTCAATGAACAGTAATATTTTGAAAGGATTCTTTTTTTTTTTTTCTGAGCAGTAGTTCTCAACAGTGGGCTTAAAATATCCAGTAAACCATGTTGTAACAGATGTGCTGTCATACAGGCTTTGTTGTTCCATTTATAGAGCACAGGTAGAGTAGAGGTAGCATAATTATTAAGGGACCTAGGGTTTTCGAAATGGTAAATGACCATTGGGTTCAACTTAAAGTTACCAGCTGCATTAGCCCCTAATAAGAGAGTCAGCCAGTCCTTTGAAGATTTGAAGCCAGGCATTAACTTAATCCTCTCTAGCTATGAAAGTTCTAGATGGCATCTTTTTCCAATAGAAGGCTGTTTAGACTACACTGAGAATCTGTTGTTTAGTGTAGCCACCTTCATGAATTTATCTTAACTAGATCTTCTGGACAACAGCAGAAGCACTTCTACACTTGCTGCTTCACCTTGCACTTCTGTGTTATGGAGATGGCTTCTTCCCTTAAACCTCATGAATAACCTCTGCTAGTTTCAGACTTCTTCTGCAGCTTCCTTACCTCTCTCAACCTTCATAGAATTGAAGAAAGTTAGCGCCTTGGTCTGGACTCGGCTTTGGCTTAATGGAATGTTGTGGCTAGTTTGATTTTCTATCCAGACCACTAAAACTTTCTCCATATCAGCAATAAG
This sequence comes from Balaenoptera acutorostrata, assembly GCF_949987535.1. NCBI lineage: Eukaryota > Metazoa > Chordata > Mammalia > Artiodactyla > Balaenopteridae > Balaenoptera > Balaenoptera acutorostrata. The sequence continues at coordinate 39,178,673 of NC_080077.1, read as the reverse complement.
GCTGTTTTGCTTTCCAATCATTCATGTGTTCACTGGAGTAGCACTTTTAATTTCCTTCCAGAACTTTTCCTTTGCATTTACAACTTGGCTAACTGTTTGGTGCAAGAGGCCTAGATTTCCACCTGTCTTGGAATTTAATATGCCTTCCTCACTAAGCTTAATCATTTCTAGCTTTTGTTTTAATGTGAGAGACATGCAACTCTTCCTTTCACTTGAACACTTAGAGGCCGTTGTAGCATTATTAATTGGCATAATTTCAATATTGTTATGTCTCAGAGACTGGGGAACAGCTGATCAGTGGAGCAGTCAGAACACACATATTTATCAATTAAGTTTGCCATCTTCAACAGGTGCTGTATGTGGTGCCCCACAATAATTACAATAGTAACAACAAAGATTATTGATCACAGATCACCATAACAAATATAATAATAATGAAAAAATTTGAAATATTGTGAAAGTTACCCAAATGTGACACAGAGACAAGACATGAGAAAAGGCTGTTGGTAAAATGGTGCTGATAGACTTGCTTGATGCAGGGATGCCAGAAACCCTCAATTTGTAAAAAATGCAAATTTGTAAAGGGCAATAAAGTGAAGCTCAATAAAATGAGGTATGCTTGGATACACCTTATCAACTGTCATTATAATCTTTCTGTTATAGATAAGAAAACTGCACTTCAGAAAGATGAGTCACATTGTGAGTACAAGGGAGAGTAAGAGTTTAAATCTATGACTGTCTGATCTTATACAGTTTTTTCACCAAACATTCTCAATACACAGAGTTGGTAGTTAGTAAGCACAAACACAGCATCAAGGCTGACATTCCTTCTGACTGGCTTGGGGTGTTCATTTTTATGTCAGTGCCTTTGCTTTGTCTGTAAATAAGTGTTTGAAATATCACATCTACACCTTCTCAAAAAACAGTTTTATTTGAAATTTACAGGTTAGAAATTAATACGACTAAAAGGCTGAAAAAGAATGTACAGCATATGGAGAAACATCTTTTTCTCTTCTTGGCTCTTCCAACTTAAGTAAAAAGCCGAGAACAATGTAAAATTAGTGTTCTAAAAGACAAAGGGTCACTATAAAGAGAATGGTGACCTGCTATTTTCAAGTTCAAAAATAGAGGAGGAAATTGTGTTAAATCTTAATAGGAGAGATTTAGGTGAGGACATCTTGACACAAGTATTATTATAAAAATAGTTAAGGAAAATGTTGAGTACCCTTGCATGAAAATATTTAACTATAAGATAGATACTCATTTTCTTTGACATTTCTTATAGTATTATTTCTGCTTAGGGACGGGAGAAAGACTTGAAGTAGTTTCCAGGCTCATAATTTTATAACAAGAATAACTCTTGTATTTTAACATGAAATTGCTTGAAATGACCTTGAAAACTGTTTCAATTCTACTTTCTTACAATTCTATTTTATCATAATGATATTTCTTTCCCATCATAGAAATAAAATCAATAACTGAATCCAGGATAAGGGTAAAATTAGATGCACTGAATAACAAGGAAAAGTGGTACATTTGGTGAATAATGACCTAAAACAAGTATGAAAGGCAACCGCATCATCCTTCACTTACGGAGGTATTAGAAAATGTCAGACACTGAACAAATCTAAGGCTCATACGGTGCCAACACACATGTGCTAGAAAAAAAGACGCATGATTTGGGGATGGGCAAGTGATGCCAGAATTTACATGAAGAAAGTCCCAATCTACATTTATATCAGGAACATTTTTAGTTCCAATTGAAATAAACTTAGAGATTTCCTAGCATTCATTTAAATAAATGTATTTAAATATATATTTGCAAGTTTTATGTTTCCTAATTATTATAAGGAATTCAAAACCTATCATCTTAAGGAGAAAACATAATCTCTTTCAGCACTAATCAATTAATGTCATCAACATTATTAATCAACTATTTTATCTGCTTAATAACCTCATTTATTCAGTTTGATTGAAACTCTTTTAAAAAAGGTAATCATAGAGACAGCTTACAGTGCATTATAAATAGATACATGTCTAATCTTTTTAGAAGTGTGAAACCTAAAGCCAAACACCCAGGGATATTCAATAAATATAAATTGGTAATAATTATTAATTTTTAAGTGTTAAAAAGCAGCTAAATAAACGTTCATGCAATTTGTATCCCTTTGTAAAATCTAAGTCATCATAAACAACAAAGAAATATCATTAAAGGGTGAACGAATTCTTTTTAGGATTTGTCAGGTTTGAAACTATTTGGCACTATATACAGATAATAAATAGGAGTTGTGTGGCACACAAGTAACCCAGCATTATGAACCTTTCTTCTTATAAAGATTCATATGCACTCTTTAAAGAGTCAAATAAAAAATAAATTAAAAAAAATTCTTCCTCCTTCTGGTCTTCTCTCACAGGATATCCATTGGTTTATTCACTTCAGCTGAAACTTAGATGCTAAAACCAAAAGCATAGTTTTTCTCTAATCATCCCTTAAAATACTCTAGATCTTCTTATGCAAAGCGAGGTCCACGTACAAGCAGCGTCCTCATCATCTGGAGCATGTTAGAAATGCAGATTCTTAGGCCTCACCCCAGCCCTACTGAGTCAGAATTAGCCTTTTAATAAGATCCTCAAGTGACTCATACACACATAGAAGTTTGGGAGGCACTGGCTTAAGTGTGTATAAATCACTTCAAACTCTCCACCATTCAAAGAACATACGAACGTTACCATGGGACAATGCCTAGCTATTTTTTTAAATAACCTCAAGTTGACCCTTTTAATATTAATTCAAAGATAAATGAAAAATTTAGAAAAATGAGGTGTATTTACAAAATTATTCTAAAATAAAAATATTATTACTTGCTTCTGAACTTAAGCTATTATATTTAAAATAAATGTTTTAAATACATTGATCAAAGAATATCTCTCTACCCTGAAACTATAATTTTTTATGACACAGTTACCAAATACTTTCTCTTAGTGCTTCATGCACAGTGTCTCATGAGACACTAGGAACTCAATATTAATTAAAATTAAAACTTTAAATTCACATTTTATTCTCTGCATCATAAGATAAATACATGTACACTCTGTATTTACTCATATGAATTTATACTGTATAAATTCTGTATAAATATTATGTATTTATGGTTTCTCACAACTTACAATTTTGCTTTGCTGTTGCTTTCTTTCCTTTCTAAAATTCGTCCTTTAATATTTATCAACAAAGATACATCCACCAGCATTCTGCCCTTTAATGGACATTCAGTGTCTTCAGGTCAAACTAAGGAAAACTTTGTTTTCCTGCAAACCTAACTTCTGTTTACTTAGTTCCAAGTTTTAGTTTTCTAACTTTTACAACTTCAAGAATTAAAAAAAAATTTTTTTTTTAATTACATCATTTTTAATATCTGCTTGAATCCCACCATGTGATCACCTTTTTTTCTTCAATGGGTTTTATTTGGAAGATGTTTCAGCACAAAGATTGTGTCAGTAGTTTAAAATCTGCAGAAACTTTATACAAGGATACATTAGAAGTCTCAAACGAAAGAAGGAAAGTTTTAAAATCCGAATATAAAAGGAAGACCTGTTTATTTTAGTTTGGACAGCAAGTGGAGTAATCTCACATCTTTCACCTACCTCAAACAGATCATGTTTAGCTGACATGACTGTGGGTTCCATGAAATTAATCTCTGACCTGATTCTTTTTTTACTGCAGCAGTATCAGCTTTCTATCCAGCGGAAAAAGTAGCTTCCTAGTGTGTGCAAACCTGGAAAGGTGAAGGATACCCATTCCAAAAAGGGCAAAGTGTCCTGATTTAAGAACCAAGAGAACTTTTTTTTTTTTTTTACTTTTTATTTTTTTACCAAGAGAACTTTTTAAAGAAGTTTACTTTATAATTTTCAAGGCAGTGTGGACAATATGTATTACACATTGTGTGTAGGTAATTAAATATACATACATGCAAATGCTACTGATTATAGAAAAAGTCACTAGTTTGTGTTTCATAAATGGCATAGAATTGAATGGAAGCAGACTAATTGTAGAGATTTTAAGAAGAAATAAATATTGCACAAACTATAACCCTCTTTCCTAAGATTTTCAATTATCCATTTCTGAAAAATATGAACCAAAATGAAGTGCCTCTCTAAATTTGCTGATTATTAGAGGGAAAATATTACTTACTAGAAAACTCCATTTATTGGAATGAAAGTCAGCATACATTTCTACAGAAGGAATAAGCCAGTTAGTCATTAACATTGATTGTCCCAATAATGAGCTCTGTAACCTTGGAAAGAGGGCTCCTTTTTAGCCTCAGGTTTCTTATACAAAATGGAAACCTATTTTTTTAATTTAAAAAGTGACTTTCATAAAAAATTTTCATGGAAAAAATTTGCAGTTATTCTATGTCAGTTTTTTATAAGCCTTCTGAAAATTTGTCTCTTAGTGCATAAGAGAGAGTTGCAGTAATCAGATAAACACGGTATATTAGGTTTCTACTGCTGCCATAATAAATTACCATAAACTCAGTGGCTTAAAATAACACAACTTTATTATCTTAGGGTTTTGTGTCACAGAAGTCCATCATGAGTCTCCAGGGGCTAAAATCCAGGTGTTTGCAGGGCTACATTCCTTTCTGCAGGCTCTAGGGAAGAATTCATCTCCTTACGCTTTCTGGCTTCTACAGGCTACCACATTCCTTGGCTCATGGCCTCTTCCTCCATCTTGAAAGCCAACAGTGGCTGGTCAAGTCTTAACATCACATATCTCTCTGACCACAACCAGGAAAGATTCTCCACTTTCAAGGACTCATATGATTAGATTAGACCCGCCCAGATAATACAGGATAATCTCTTTATCTCCAGGTCCCTAATTTAATCACACTTGCAAATTCCCTTTTGCCAGGTTAAATAACATGTTCACAAGTTCTGGGGATTAGGGCATGGATATCTTTGAGGGCCATTATTTTGCATACCATAACTAATATTCTCTCTACTCTTTATCAGTAGACATTTTGTGAGCATTTCTCAATACAAAGTGTTGCTTAGGCCTGCTTAGTAGAGCAAAGTATTGTGTGGGGATCTTAAACATTGAAAGTTGCTTAAATTCCCTGGCCACAACCAGTACACTTTTAAAGCATTTTTGAGAGTTTCAGCTGACAAAATGAACATGAGATGGATAAAATTAAATTTCTGAAGCAGACTACCTTTAAAGACAGGAGGTCCTGATCTAAAAGCAGGAAGAGTAGAACTGGAAACTTAAGTCTTGCCTGAATGTGAAAAACAGCAATATCCGAATAAATGTCATTCAAGACTAACTAATGCTTGTGTCCATGAATAGGAATGTACTAGGAATCCTAGAAAAAGGGAGCCCAACCAGGATGAATTTTGTCATCCTCACCAGTGCCAGCAAGGAGATCAACATGCAGAACCTGGTGAGGATGAGTATTCTAGTCATCAGACATAAGTTTTCTATGTCAGCATAAACTCTGGGAAAACAGGGACTATTTTTTGTTGTTACTGGCCCAGCTCCAAGCACAACAATTGGCAATGAGGAGACATAATATTCAATAAATATTTTTGAATATTTTTTATGCCAGGTTATGCCAGGTCTAAATGACAATTCTTGAGTTGCTGCTTATACAGTCTCAGATACATTGGGGATTAGTTCTTTTTTAAATTTTAATTTATTTTTTATTGAAGTATAGTTGAATTACAATGTCGTGTTAATTACTGCTGTACAGCAAAGTGACTCAGTTATACATATATATACATTCTTTTTCATATTCTTTTCCATTATAGCTTATCACAGGATGTTGAATATAGTTCCCTGTGCTATACAGTAGGACCTTGTTGTTTATCCATTCTATATATACCAGCTTGCATTTGCTAATCCCAAACTCCCACTCCTACCCTCTCCCACCCCCCTCCCCCTTGGCAACCACCAGTCTATTCTCTACGTCCCTGATTCTATTTCTGTTTCATAGATAGGTTCATTTGTGTCATCTTTTAGATTCCACATATAAGTGATATCATATGGTATTTGTCTTTCTCTTTCTGACTTACTTCACTTTGTATGATAATCTCTAGTTGCATTCATGTTGCTGCAGATGGAATTATTTCATTCTTTTTTATGGTTGAGTAGTATTCCATTGTATATATGTGCCACATCATCTTTAGGGGATTACTTCTTTATCTCTGAGAAGTCCTTATATTCTATTTATTCTCTCCCTGCTCCTCCAAATACCCATCATATATATCTCATAGGACTAGGTCAATTTCTTCTGAAAAACAAGCTGGGGCATTTCTAGTCGATGACCATTGAGGTCATCCTTTCTCCATGTTTTTCAATTAGATAATAATAGAATTTGATAAGCTAAATGATAATACACATGCTACCCAATTTGAGTGAACAAGGTATCTTCTTCATGCCTAATTCACCTTTTCATCACAGAGCATAGTGCCATGAAATAAATATACATTGTTAGTAGAACCATAGCATAATAAAACTAAAAAAAAGAGAAATGATCATAGCAGTATTGCTCATAAAAGCATCAAATTTAAAAAATTCCAATGGATAAATAATGACATTCATACAGTGGAATACTGTGCAGCAAGAAGAATAACATAAAGTACAGCTACATACAACAAAACAGATGAGTCATACAAACAGTGTTGAATTAAGGCAGCAAGACACAGAATAACACATGCTGTGTGGTTTCATTTATGCAAAGAACAAACATGGCAGAACTAAATTATATTGTTTATAGATGTGGAGGTTATAAAATTATAAAGCAAAGCAAGAAGATTTTTATTGAAAGAGTAAGAATAGTTTTTCCTTATGGGAGAAGGGCTGGAGAAATAGATGTCTTGACTGGGAAGCAAAGTCAGTGAGAGTCAGTCTATTGGTGGGCAGATGGGACTATGCTTCAGAGGTGATGGAAGTATTGTTTTCTGCTCTGGGTGTTGGTTTTGTGTTTGTCAACTCCATTAATGTTTAGTAAATGTTATATAAACATATATGATTTATGCAGCTTTCCATGTCTATATTTTACAAAAGAATTGTAAAGAAAAAATTAAAAACATTTAAAAAACTGTGATGACTCATGTTATTTCTTTTCACACTGAATGGATGAGATGGCGTGTCTTTTGAAAACCAAGTGGAACAATAATATTCAAAAAATTAAGTCAGAAAGAGAAAAACAAATACCGTATGCTAACACATATATATGGAATCTAAAGAAAAAAAAAATGGTTCTGAAGAACGCAGGGGTAGGACAGGAATAAAGACACAGACGTACAGAATGGACTTGAGGACACGGGGAGGGGGAAGGGGAAGCTGGGATGAAGTGAGAGAGTGGCATGGACATATATACACTACCAAATGTAAAATAGATAGCTAGTGGGAAGCAGCTGCATAGCACAGGGAGATCAGCTCGGTGCTTTGTGACCCCCTAGAGGAGTGGGATAGGGAGGGTGGGAGGGAGACGCAAGAGGGAGGAGATATGGGGATATATGTATATGTACAGCTGATTCACTTTGTTATAAAGCAGAAACTAACACACCATTGTAAAGCAATTATACTCTAACAAAGGTGCTTAAAAAAAATTGCCACAGTTACCTAATTATTTATTCACCTGTAGATAGTGTTCTTGTGCATTTTGGCTTCTAGATCAGTGTTATGTAACAACATAATTTTAAGTGAGTTCCTACATGATTAGAAAACACATTTGCCCTTTTGGTAGTGTAGCAAAGGATTAAAAAAACATTGGAGGTCCCTAAGCAGACTCAGAATTTAATATGCCACAATGTAGGGTGACTATCAGCTAAAAAAATGCAATCCACCCTCAAGTTCATAATTTAGCTTCTGTTAAGCTATATGAGGCAATTTGCAAAGTACTGACTTTCAGTTTACCCATCAGAGCTGCTTCCACCTGTGCCTCTCCTCAAATTATGCTGTCATTTCTCAACTCATTAGCTCAAGGACACAGAAAATAAGCCATCACCTTTCACTGATTTTTCTCAAGGGGAAATTGTGTTATTGCATTTAGTTTGTGAATCTCTTTGCCCCACACTTCCTTAAAATTATCTTGTTTTTATCTTTCTACTATGGAATTACAAATAGCAAATCAAGGCAACCAAACATAATTCCTTTTCAGAAAGGATTTCATTCTATTCCAAATAACTTTCTAATCATTGAACAAGATGGCTATCTTTAATATTGGTATAATAACTCTTAGTTGGTAACTGATTAAAGACTATTAAGAAAACCTTCCTAGCAATGCAAATCCTTTATATTGACCTAAAAAGAATCTTCTATATAAAACTGGAAGATAACTAAGCCAGGAATTTCTCATAATTGAGTACTTTGATGCTAGCTCCTTCACAACTATTAGCACCTTTGCTCACTTTTGTCTTAGATTCTTGTTTGTTATTAACTGGGGTGTGGTTTAGCATCTCTATTGGAAAACGTTTGGGATTGTTTGTTCAGTCAAAATCATGGTGAGGGGTGCTACTGTACGGTAATTGTCCTGCAGTGTCTGGGAGAGACTTTTCCTGCCCCAAATGTCAGTAGAGTGTGTCTTCTCCAGCTTTGATTCCCCAGCATAGATCATGAGGGCAAGATGTTAACTTAATGAACATATATCAAATAATTGTTTGTTAAATAAATTAACCTGGGACTATTAGCATCTAGGGATTTTTGGTGAAAAACATAATTATTTGCTTTTCTTTTATGTTCCTGTCCTTTCATTTAGAAAGATCTTTCAAGTTTTAAGTTAAACTCTACTCCTTTTTAACAGTCCCTGGTCAACCAAGTCCATCTATTCTCCTGCTTCTCAGATTTCCCTGATAATCATATCTCATAACCCTAATTTGTTTATTTGTTATCTATTAATTTATTCTCTAGTTGCTTCATATGTGTAAATATTGTCTACTTTAAATTTGAATGATAAGAAACCAAAAAATCTATCTCACAATTTTTATATTTATAATTTTATCTGGACTTCCTTTAGGCAACTTAGAACTTCCGAACTTGTATCATATAGTTACTTATACAATTATTTCATCTTTCCTTGAGCACTAGATTTATATATACTTCACATTTCACCCTCAGACCTAACAAAGATACCCCAAATATATACAAGTAAGTACTTCTTAAATGAATGAATATCCTTCAAGATATCAGAAGTTTTGCCCCTCTGCATCCACAGGTGAATAACAGAGTGATGGGACAAAGATAAAATATCCTGTTCCAAAACACCTGGGTACTGAGAGCCTGTGTCACTCAAAGATAGGGACCCATGCTAGAATCATTCTAGCCAAGATCTACAAGACATTTCAAATCTAGAGAGACTGGGAAGAAACTTAATAGTTAAACTCTCTACCTAATTCAAGAGATAGCCGAAATGATCTGGCAACTTTCAAAACTATAATATTATTTCTAATACAACTCTTCCAGTCACTAACAACAAAGTCTCTAGAGGGTTCTGTGAACTTATTGCTTCAATCTAGTTATATCTAGATTAAAGATTCCTGGTCACATCTTCTGAACCACAGACTAAGGATCATGTCTTTTTATCTTTTCGTTGAAAAAAGCTTTTCCCTAGCCTCTTTAAAACCCTCTTGCCTCGCTTCAGTGTTTAATTCATTGGCCTTATAAGATACCTTGACAAGACCATCGGCCTATTAACACTAGTTCTTATAGTACTTAGAACAACACTGATCATAGAATTAATTCTTTACAGCTGATTTCTCATTATTAACCTGAAGAAACTTATTTAGTGAATACCTGTCTCACAGTTAGCATTATCTCATTATTTCTTCATGAACTGGAAATAGGGCTCCATAAATACAAACTAAGCTCAAAGTGGAGTGTTTGAGGATCAAAAGCAACAATGGAAATACAAACAGTGGGAGAACACTTAAATAGGAGAGAAAAAAAACAAAAAACAGGGATCAAAATAAACAACTAGTTTAGAATAAATCAGGCACGTGAGACATTCAACTTTTTCAATACTTTAGCAATAGGGTCCCTTAACAAAAATAGAGGATTTTTACCAAATTTCTTAGCCAGGTAACTCCACACCTTGGTCATCCTAGGGTTTCATCCCGCAAACCACCAATTCTCACCTACCACCCATTTCTTTTATGCTTCATCTCTACATTGAGCAAACCTACTCTTGATCTCCTTACCCCTTGGCCAGCCATTTCACCTTCCCAACAACGGCATGTGCGCTGTAAATGATCAGAGTCAAGAACAGGACGCTATCATTCTAAAGTTATTTTCAGCAAGTTTCAAGGTGTGCTCACTAATCATAAGATATATGAACAACAGCATGACTTTATTAAACCAAATTAAACACTCATCATTCATAAATCCTTACTGAAGTCATACGTTTTTAAATCTGTCTACTCTTAGTTTTCCTCTTTCCTGCTTGTTTTTTAATCTACTATATTAGAGTCAGCGACCTTGTGTTATTCTTCTTCATGTTCCCATTGTCTGGCATTCAGCCTGGTATGTAACATGTGCTAAAATATCAACTACAACTGAGCTTTCTATATGACCTACTGCTTTATACATCTAGTTATAGGTTGATAGTTAATACCATAGAGTCTAAAATTTTGCCATATTTCAAATGAATGTACTTTGTTTGCTTTTCTCTAAATGCAACCCCTAATACTTCTCCAGATTTAAATTCATAAGCATGGAGTTTTACCATCCTATGGCAACTTATAGATTTTATAGTACACTCTTTTTCCCCCAGCCAATTATATATAAGTTAAATAAGAATAACCACAGACAAAAATAATAGCTCTAGCACTGAATGTCAAAGAGTGTCACTTAATATTTGCCATTTTTGTCGTGACATTGTATCAAATGTCTACCACAAACAGAAAATTCTCTTAATCACATGATGATTTTATTTTAAAAGGCAACAATAAATTTTCCAAGGAAACCTTGCTAAAAATGTATTTTGAAAGTAGTATAAATAAGTGGAAACTGATTCTTTCACATCCGCAAGCTCACTAATGCCCTCAAACATTTTTAAAACAAAATTTTAAATATTAAGAGCTCTTTCTTTCTTTAATTTTTCTCAACGTTTCAGTAACCTGTGTCACGGAGAGGAAATGATGCAACAAATGAGTAGCAAGGATAAAACAGGTCTATCACAGTGAGCTCTAGCCTCATGCTGTGTGGAAAACAAACCAAGTTTCCCCTGTACAAAGCAGGTTGCCAAACAATAATTATCTTTGCTCTTCTAGGTTAAAAGATTGTATTTTTTTTTTATTAATTAATTTATTTATTTTTGGCTGTGTTGGGTCTTCGTTTCTGTGCGAGGGCTTTCTCCAGTTGCGGCAAGTGGGGGCCACTCCTCATCGCGGCGCGCGGGCCTCTCACTCTCGCGGCCTCTCTTGTTGCGGAGCACAGGCTCCAGACGTGCAGGCTCAGTAGTTGTGGTTCACGGGCCCAGTTGCTCCGCGGCATGTGGGATCCTCCCAGACCAGGGCTCGAAACCCTGTCCCCTGCATTAGCAGGCGGATTCTCAACCACTGCACCACCAGGGAAGCCCAAAAGATTGTATCTTTAACTTGTTTAAGGAAAGACCACATGCCCCAGCCCCTGTCACAGAAACTAAGTTAGAAACTATCTAAACGATATATATTTAAATGTAATATTCAACTACTTTATAAGAGAGATTCTGTGGTTTATGAGGAAACAGCTCATTTACATCCCAAAGAATCTCTCAAAATCATAAATTCCATGAGCCTTTGACAGCTTGACTTCGGGCATGGAGATGTGGAGATCTTTAGATCTTTAGAGAGCATAACTTGTAGAGAAAGAAGCAGGACTTTATTCATTACACATTTGCCAAGGATATTCTTTTCAACTTCCTTTGAAGATGGAAAATACTATCATTTTGGACTAGGAAGTTCATCTATCTCTGCATAACCCTCACTTGGGGCAATACATTATTATGTGACATTCAAATAAGTGCTTCCTATCAGAAATTATGCATGGTACTCATATTATCCAGAGAAAATAGGAACTGGGGAGAGTAAAAAACTTAACTTTGATGGATCTTCCTAGAACTTTTAAGTTGAATAGAACCTAAACTCCATAAACTTGGAATTATTGTGTGATGATAATGCATAGTTACCAGATGAAGTTTTTCCCCTAATTTGCTCTTTCTAAAATGTGTTACTTTAGATAACATACATTTTTAAAATACATCAAGCATGTCCCCAAAGGGTTTCTTTTTATTTGAAGGAAGAAAAGAAAATAATAATGCTTTAAACTCTGCAAATATAAAACCAGAAACTTAGCTGGAAAATCTAAACTATCTATGCATTTTCTTTCAAACTGATATATTCAACCCAAAGGTCAATGTAGATGATTTTAAAATTGCTTAGTTGTACCATTTTAGGTTTCTCTCATCTTTAACATTGTTAACTGATTAAAAATTAATGCAAACAGCATTGGAGGCTTTAACTCTAAGGATTCCTAAGCCTTTAGAATAATAGCTGGAATAGCCTCAATTCATTTTTGTATTGTAAAAGTAGAATGATTTTTAAATTACAGTCCCAGTGATGACCGAAAATAAATAGGAAAAAAATTAAGAAGTATTTAAGCTAACAAACAGAACATTTTCCATGGGTACTGTGTGCTTAGGGATGGGCCGGGAGGAGGGGGAAAGAGTCAATATTACAAATAATAACAAAAGCTATAAGGAAAAGCTTCGTAATGAAACCCAACTAGAGATAACACTACAAAGATATATTTTCTGTCCACTTTCACTACCTATTTTGCATCATGGATGCTTTGAACAGCTAAAAGTATATATATAATTTGCCAATTAGCACGACCGTGTAAAAGTTGGAAAGTTTCCTCTGGTCATATTATTCACTATTAACCGAGGTTAGCCAACTAGTGTATGGTCCCCCCCAGACCACCTATGGTTAAGTAGTGAAGCTAGTGCTTAAACAGGATTTCTGACTTGAAACTCCACACACTTCCTACTTTATCACACTGCCTTTAATTATTTTAATGCTGACTTCCCTCAGTTCTGCACTACTACTTTTTCTCTCTGATTTTTAATTAACTATATAAGCCACTGGTTTTCACACTCTTTCTTCTCTTTTCTAAATTCAACTTGAGCAGTAAAGAAGATGATGTTTAGAGTCGGACTGATCAGGTTTATGTAATATCTGCCTTTCAGCCTTTCAGAATTTCTGTGATATTTAAAAGACATATTCTTGCAAGACTTTGGCACTTAAGACCCTGATAATAAACATGATGTTCCTGACCACAGCAATTTTTAGGACTGTTTTTCTTGCATCATATTGACTCCTTAGGTTTTTAACTTTTCCTCAGGTTTTCACATGGACCATCTCGGAAATGATCTGTTACTCACTAATTTCTCTAATTCATGTCACTAATAATGTTGAGAGATGTTATGAAACTAAGCAACAGATTCCCACGTTATAATGAACATATTTGAAAATCATTATTTCCTGGTCTGTTGTTACAAATGTAGATATCTGGACCCCTCTGTCTAATATGAGCATTTTTTGGTTTCCATTTCAATAACTACAGACTGTTCAATTAGGGGGTAATTTGCACTTATGAATAAATTTGGTGGCCAGTAGAGTCACTGACCTTATATGCATTACAAAAATTTTTTTTCTTAAAATTATTTACTTCACTAAAAACGTCAGCTCTGTTCTTTTCCCTTCTAACTATTATGGAGAAGCTTGAATATTTGCAGAAGTAGACAGAAAATTATAATGAAACTCCATGTACCCATCATCAGTCCCAAAGTAATCAATTCCTGGCCAATCCTACCCCACCCACACCTCATTATTCTCTGGCATACTCTGTAGAAGCAGATTTCAAGCATCATATCATCTCATCCATATTTGAGTATGTGTATGTCCAAATAATAAGCAGTTTTAAAATATAACCACATATATACACTAGTATGTATAAAATGGATAACTAATAAGAACCTGCTGTATAAAAAAATAAATAGAATAAAATTCAAAAATTAAAAAAAAAAGGAATATAAGAATCTGGCTAAAATCCTTCTTTTGACATTATTTGAACTTACTCTGCCAAATAAGAAGTCTTGTCAAAACCGACAAAATATGAATAAATTGAAAATGTTTGCTTGTTAGAAACATATATGCTCATTTTGGAACACGTTGGTATTTTTCAAAAAGATAATAAATCATTCTATTAAAAAAATAAAATAAAATATAACCACAATATTATTATCCCACCATAAATATGATAATTTATTAATATCACCTAACATCCAGAGCCTATTAAATTTCCAATTATTTCATAGATCTTTTTAAAGTTTGTTTGAATCATGATCTAACAATTCTATACCTTGTAATGGGTTGCTCAGTTCTTAAGTTTCTTTTCATCTACAGGATTCCTTGGCATCTCCTTATGTTCCTAGTAACTTATCTGAAGGAACTGGGTTGTTTGTGCCGTAGAGGTCACCACAGCCTGGATTTTGCTGACTGCATAATATGGTGTAGTGTGTAACATAGTCCCCATCCTTCTATTGCTTGAAAATCCAAGGCCGTATTATTTTTCTTTCATTGGTTTTCTTTTCTATTTTTCTTTTTTTTCCCTGCTTTGTTTTGAGTCAGAAGAGTCAGTTCTAGATATCATTTCAATGGTTGGTTATGTTTTGCCTTATATTTCACCAACATTTTGCCTTTTTGTGGCTTCCAGACTTTTATCCGTGGGTCTCTGCATTGTCCTCTAGTGCTACATAATGAGAAAATCCAACCTTCAAGGACCTGAGCACAAGTCTTTTCATTTCACTGTGCCTCTTACCATCATGGTCCTCCTCCTCTGAATGTACTGGTTTGTCAATGTCAATTTTAAAATGTGTTCCTGGAGCTAAAAATGATATTCTGTATGTGGTCATTGCTTCTCTTGATCAGGAGAACGTAACCCAGAAGTGATGAAGCTTTGAACCTAGTGCTTCATCCTCTTCCTCCTCCCCCACCCCCAAGTCATCTCCACTTAGGCCAGAGTAGCCATTTCTGGTTTTGGCAAGATAAACACAGATATGGAGGTTGCATCTTCTCCTTGTCTTAATTTCATCATCTGTTGCTCTGGGTTATCTAACTCGTGTGCATAGTTATTAAACATTCTGGCTGTGAATTAAAAAATTTTTTTTTCTTGAGAGCAACAATGGGTACTCTTACGCAAAGCAGAGCAGTGCATAAAATAAATGACCATTTTTGCTCTAAATTTTGAACGTCAAACCCTCTCAAATGTTTGTGACAGAAGCAGTAAAATGTGGTTAAACTAATAGGAAAGAATTCCTTACATAGTACAATAACCCTTCTGAACCCTGAGGTTGTATAACAGTTTAGAAGTTGAGAGTTTGACATCCCTTCTCTAACTTGAAAAAAAAAGAATTTCCTTTAACTACGTATTCTAGTAAACGCTAATTTAATTGTATATAGGCTCTCTACCAACTTTAATCTATTGCAGAAAAATTTGTATTTTCCTATATTCTGGAGGTAGTTGGACCCAGAGAACACAATTATATGAATGTTATTGTAAAACATAATTTGACTGTGTGTTAGTCAATTGGCAATTTGAAAACATTATCTATTTTACCAACTTTTAAAAAGTCTCCATGTTTTTAACAAAGCTATTAAGAATTAACTAAACTTTACTGTCATCCAAATTACTCAAAAAGTATTTTTACATAGTGATATATTCTGTCAAATAGATGATGAAATTGGTAGTTGAAAGTTCATATGAACCTCAGAAGGGGAAGCTAACTTTGGCATTTGTCTAGGAATAACTGGGCCTCTGGAAAGAAGGCAGAAGGCTATTTATAACTCTAAACCTTAGCACTGTTTGAGTCAGACCCAGTCTGGGGCCTGATCTAACTAACCTACTCAATGTAGCTGGGGCCAAAGCAGAGCAGGGTTCTAGTACAGGTCCCTCCCAACCTCTGAATTAACACCAGGCTGACTATTAGTCTCACACAGCAAAAGGAAGTATTTAACATGCCTCTGGAGTCAGAGATCTGAGTGTGAATCCTAGCTACACCATAAATAGCTGTGTGAATTCAGGCAAATTTCTAACCTCTCTAAACCTCAGCTTCCTATTCCATAAATAGCAATAACAAAAGTATCTATCTCATTTTGCTGTCCTGAGGATTAAATGGTCATGTTACATTTGACATATAATGTCTTCTGAATAAATATCAGTGGTTATTATCATTATAATTATAATTATTAATTTATCATAGCTAGAATCAAAGATATTGTTTCCCTAAAGTCCTTTGGGGTTCAACTTTGTTCTAATTTTAGTTCATCTGTTGCTCTGTACCTGAAACACAATTCCATATCTAACATTACTTCCTTTCTTCTGTCAGATGAAGTAAGCCAGCTTGGAATATGCACTGAAAATCTATGTGAGGAACTCAGTAAGGTTTACAGATATGCCGTGCATTATAGTTGAGTAAGCACCACAAGAAACATGAACTCTATCCTCAGACCTCCCCCAATTATCAGTGACCACGAGAGAGTTGTATAATCTCCATGACCTTCAGTTTTATAAAAATTGAGGTGAGGACGGTGGACTTAAGCTTTCTAAGGGGCTACTCCAGCTCTGTCTTGAGTACTACAAGGTGTCTGCTTGCTTTGTGATCAATGGATGAGAAGAATAATCAGTATATGTCTAAGGCTACTGATGCAGTGCTTACATTTCAATAATGTGTCCAAAAGTGGCAGCAAAAGAAATATAACAGATGAGAGGAAAGAATATTCCAGGTTGACGGAACAACTTGTACCAAGGCTCTGCACAAAAGTACACCTCTTATAAAAGACTGAAAGAAGGCTATTGTAGCTGGGGCACAAAAAGTGAGAATCATGAAGACAAAATGAAAGGTGTGCAGTAGAGCAGCATGCAAGAAACTTTGGATGAACACAGAGAATGGCTGTGGTACTAACCTTAAAAGGTAAGCTCATCTGAGTTGTCAGTCTAATTATCATTTGAGAAATATGATTAATAAATCATTCCAGAAAAGGAAAAAAGTACATAACTAATGCGATGTTCAGATGACATAGATCCTATGAACTGTTAAGGCCAGGGAGTAGGAAATGCCCATCACCTAGGAACTAGATGGCATTTTTACATTTTTAATTCATTACTAATTCAATGATTTTTTTTTAGAAGTGACAACAAGAGGTTTTCCAAGCACCCTTTAAACTCTCCATGGGGAGAAGACAGAAACATAAGTTCTATTTCATAATCTGGAATTTTCCTGTAAAAACATTTATGAATCAAGTGCGAAGGTCTACAGAGCATAATCCACAGGCAAGTGAAAAATGTTTTGGCCAAGTGACCCGAATCAGCTGGCAGTTCACGCCCCATGCAGAGGTAGGGAACATATTCACAGGTATCTTAATAACTTGTGCAGGGCTAAGTGAGACATTTTTATAGATAGCTGTCTTTAAGACCATCTAAAGGTCACATGATGCAGAATATCTAAGGAATAAGAAAAAGTGTTATTTATATTTAGTTAGCAAATTCTGAACTAAAATTGGTAAAGAGGAAACCTGATATCCTCTTAGAGAAATGAAAAAACACAAACTAGATTTAAGGGAGCTGGCTTCTAATCTTGGCAATGCTGTGGTTTTGAGCAAGTCTCCAAATATCAGAGTTACAGTTTCTATTTTTGCAAAATGGAGATAATAATGCTAACTTAATTGAATTCTGTGAGGTTTAAATAAGTACATACACATAAAGTCCTGAGCAAAATACCTGATACATAGAAATCTCTCAGTAATTATTTCTATTAATTTGGGGTACTAGACTAAATTTCTTAGTGGAAGATGCAAGTAAGACAATTCTCCTTGCAAGTAGTGACTGAAAATCTTAAACTCTGAAATGACCATGTGCCCATACAAATGTCTACCCAAAGAGCCAAAACCAAACATTCTCTTTTTTCAGTTGTCTGATTAAAAACAAACCAGTTCAGCATTAGAGTTGGAAGCTGTGGAGAGCACCACCTGTCTGATTTGCTTACAGCTGTCAGAAGCAAATTTTAGATCCACCTCCCAAATTTTTACCCCAGCTAGAACCGGACTGTGCCTGTATTCAAAACACTTTAGTTGTCTTAAAGATAGCAAAAAATATATATATAATTACATATGTACATATATTTTGCATATATTATATTTGGGTGAAATGATTGCTATCATGGTCGAATAATAAGAATGTTTTAAGGTGTGGCACATACCTTTTCAGAATAAGCTTTAAAACAGAAAAGCATATACCTTTTCAGAATAAGCATGAAAACAGAAAATATTTAATATAGATTCATCATGTAGAGGTAAAAGACATGAGGGCATGAAAAGAATCAGAATCAAAAGCTTAATTACTCTATTTTTAAAACCATACTGATTTAAAGTGATTTTGTGCAATTCCAAACCTTGTCTCTGAATACCCACCAACATACATACAAAATTTGTAGGTATATAAATCTTATATGTGTGTGTGTGCATATTTATACACTCGAGTTAGAAAGGAAAACATATTTAAGATCTCCAATTTGATATGTCATAAAGCAAAATGCTCAAAATCAGTTCTCTAAGTTTAAACATTAAATGCAACATTTTAAGTTCATCGTGGTCTCCAGCCTTGCATGCAAACCTCGTAATTTTTGCTAGGTAAGATATCAGCCCTAACGTTGCATGACCATAGCTATTTATAGAGGTGTGGGTGACAGCTGTTAACTAGTGGGGCCTTTGGCATCGCAAATAGCAGTTTCCACATGCAAAATTTCAGAGAAACTTCTTTTCACTCCCCAACACACACATCTGCCAGCCTCTTAGCTCCCAAACCCACTTCTCTCATCCCATATAGAACCATCCATCAAGATAACTATCTAAAAGCAACATTTTAAGAGGACACATTGACCATCAATGGGACTGTCAATTTCCACCTTTTTCTTTTTTGTTTTCCTAGTTGATACTATTGGAAAATGCTAGCAATACCTTCAGCCGTGATCTCAGTCATGGTGGTTGGAGAAAGGAAAAGGCAGGCAAAAATTCCGGTCAAGTGGCCCTTTGCAGAATAACTTAGGTTTGGAGAACTCTGATAGGGGGCTCTGTGTGAAAGCGTGAGGGCTCTTCCTTTTCCTGGCTGTTTCTGCTGCTCCTTTGTTGTCCTGTTGAACTTTGTCTCTTCTCTGCAGAGTCCTCCCCCCTGGAAACAACCTGAGCCCTTTCCAAGCAGCACTTGTGGCTCAGGCAGAAGTATCAGCTTCGAACAAAAATAGCTTCATCTCCCTAGGACTCTTCAGCACTTTTTTTTTTTTTTTTTTTTTTGGCACTCTAAGGGAAACACACACACACCAGCTCTCCAGCCCCAAAGAGAGATAGGCCAAGAAAAGGCAAAGGAACCAGAAAGTACCGTGTAAGCCCCTACGGTTTCCCTAAGATAATTACAGATTTGGGGGTCTATGTCAGAAAACATGAAATAAAGAGTTGAAAGTAATCTTATCCGTGATAGCTCAGATTTATTCTTAGTGCCCTTAAAGCTCAGAACATTCCTCATCCCCTTATTTGGTGTGGGGAGGATCCTGTAATGTCTACCCAAGGCAAAGGGGAGGGTAGTCTTGTCATTTTCTCCAAGTTGATTCCCTATTGGTCTAAATCCATTTGGCAAGTGCAGTTATTTATATTGGGCTACACTTAAAGTTCCAACTATTAAATCCTAAGGCTTTCCTGTAGGAGATTAAGATTGTCCACACACTGGCTAATAAGAAATATGTAATGTGAAGTTATATTGACACTTGAGAACTGATGAATTACTAGATTCTTCATTCTTTTTAATACTTTCATGAAAACGAAGTACCTGAATTTATCTATGAAGTAAAAGAAAGGGAAGGTGGCATAAAGTTTAGAAGCCTACAGCTCATATTTTAGTAAAAGATTTCAACTTTTCTCTATTTCAACTTCAAAAAAATAAAATAAAAAGGATCATAGCAGCTAACAATTAGCCAAATTGGCTGATTAGCATTTCACCTTCCCACTACTAGACAGGTGTTAATGAGCAGAGAAATATTCAATAGCTGGCAGTTAGAAGGAGGAGAATCAAAGGGCATTGATAATCACACACTCTAGCCAATCTGTGAATAATCAGGGGTTGACTACACTTATCTTTTATTTTATTCTCATATTCAACCTAACAAATGTTTGTGGTTTAAACTTTTAGCCTTAACTCGCTGGCTTTTATTGTCAGAACCTCTTGAATTTGCATGGTACTTCAGAGATCAGAAAACAAAGTCACACATGTTGTTTTAATATTTGAGACTCAGAAGAGTGCTACAACAGCTATTTCCTTTGCCTCCATGTTGGCAGCTCTGTATTTGCTGCCCCAATTCCTACAATAGGACGTACTCATATACCAGCTGAATAAATGGGTTAGGAAGTAAGCAATCTTAATTCACAAAAGAGGAAATAATTCCAGGTAACTCTCATGATTTATACAAGATTCTACACCTAGGGCTGGGCTTGGGGCTTTTGACTACAAATCTGATAACTTTCCAGAGAAGTGAGACTTTGTTGCAGACAATGCCATTTGTAGGCAAAGGGAGGACCACAACAAATTAGGTCCACCAATGGATGGAAAGATGCAAACTCCTAGCAGCATCCCCCTGGAGCCCTGGGTTGGTGCCTACTTTTTAAGGTGGGGAAGAGGAGCCCCCAAAAGCAGAGCTCTCCTCACTTTGCCCCCGAAGGCGTCTCCATTCAATATCACCACAGTGCTTCCAATTTGAAGAAAACATTGTGCTTTGAATCTCCATTTGGCAGTCACTTTCATAGTCTTTCACTGTAGTTAACTGATGAAATAGTAATTCCTTATGTAACTCATTAAGAACTCACACGAAAAAGTTGAAACAAGACTAGAGAGCAAGACCAGTGATTGATGTTACTCTTAAATTCCCAATCACTAATTTCATGTCATACGTACTAGAAGGAAAACGAAGAGTGAAAATATTCTAGCTAAACATGTTTATAGGATAACAAGCTTTTTAACCCATTTATTGGATGAGTTTATGAATTTTCTTAGACATTAAGAAATCAGTATATTTCTCATTTTGAAAAGTTACTAGAACTCTTTCAAATTATTTGAAACCCAATTCATAAAATGTCTTTGCGTTTCAAAGGGAACTCTGAGAAGCTTTCCAAAGCGAAGCAACTGACATTCTTCTAAGGCTACACATCTCATTCTTCAGGACAAAGAACAAAATATTACAAATAATACATTTGCCTTTCTTCATTTTTTTGGTCTTCTTCATTTTAAACAGGTATTCACTTTAAAGGGACACCAGTTCACTGGAATCTTTCAACATGACCTAAAAGTGGTGGTTTTCTCTTCTCAGTGATAGCTTCTGATGTATTTTCACATTTTCCATTGCTGTAGGATCAGCACAGATAGGCTTATCCTGGTTTTGCATATAGGGACACTTGTTCCTGTATGCATTATTAACTGGCCTGGTCTTTATAAGTCAATGGCAAACCATGAAAGCTTGTTCTCCTAGAAAATGTTTCATTTTGCCCAAGCCACTTCTCCAACCTGATGATACTTATCATTACGCCTTGTGATTTTCACTAGATATTCTAAATATTCAAGTTAGCAGCCAAAAACATTCATTCTTAGAGCATTTAAAAAAAAAATCTGGCTGCTCTGTCAACTATAATCATAAACTAACAATCAGTAAGACATATTCTGTATTTGACTATGAACAAGATATTTTCATCCAAACTGAATTTCAGAATGTAAAATGATTCAGGAGGCAAGGAGAGAAGTTTTTTGATGATTTTTGGTTTCCACCAAAAAAAAAAACATAAAATTAAACAAAATTTTAAAATAATTTAATTATTTTAAGACCATACTACATTGTTTTGTTCAGTGCCAATTTGTGTTTTTTATAGAGCAGTGAAGAGAGATATAAATAGAGGTAAATAGCTATTTATCATCAGTCACCTATTTCTCAAGGACTAGGGATTTTTGAAAGAAAGCGAAGTTTTAGGGTTACTTCTCAAGATCTTCTGTTTATTAATTTACAGACATGAACAGCTTATACTTGAAAAGCCTATACCTAAACTGGTGTTAAATAGAAATAAAATAGTAAGAAATGTGTATAATATTATATGTTTAAACTGAGTGGGAGTAAATTTATGGGTATTTAATTAGGATAGAAAGTGCTCATTCCTTGGATCTTAAAATAATGACAGGTGTAACTTTTATGTGTGCCTAAGTTTTCAGGTTCATTTTAACAGAAGACAAAAATAAATAAGCAACTAGAATGCTTTTGGGAAAAAAGGGGGGAGTAGGGGACAGAGTGTCATAATATAAGAAAGTTTTATACATGAGCTAACAAATGTAAGCTACTGTTATACTGCCTTGGTTGAAGTAGCTTACAGGGGAAATATAGAAAAGAGAAATCCTTTCTTTTAGCTTTGTAGGCGAAGAAAAACAGCAAAAACAAACTACGTATGGAAAGAATAAATACTGGCTTATTAAACTTTAGAATGAACAAATATAGAAGAAACTAGGAACATTGAAAATGAACTTAGGGACCATTGGATTGTATTTACTTTCATCTGACCTTGAAATCCCATCACATGACCTAGAAATTTCTCTGACGCTCACTTGATAAACAGTCCTCAGAATCACAAGAAAAGCCTCAACTGAACTATTAGTTCATTAATCTTACTTCATCTCAGCATTGCTGTTCACTTTATTTTAAATTGTTTTGTGTTCCATTTGTGTCATGGAAAATCTCATTCTGTCCTCATTACTTTCTCTAACTCGCCTGTGCTCGTTTCTTTAACCAAAGGCTGAAAGTCATTCCATAAGTTTGGCTTTACCAACTGATTATTTAGAAACTGTGTAATCCAGCTCGTTTCAAATGACAGAAGGCCTTCCAGTGCAATTAAAAACTTTCCTGTCTTTAACTCTGACTCACGAATAGCTGAGTCTCCAATATCAGGCTTCACACACATTTGACTTTGTCAAACATTTCTCTCAGAAATTTGCCTACGTCAATCCAGTCTTCAATTAGGAAAGGCAATGGATGCTCCTTTATTCTTAAAGACTCCTTTCTCTGAAGAGCTGGCTTCTGTCCACTACCACTGTCCTCTTTATGAGGACTGACAACATCCTGTAGTAGGTGGCCCCTGTGGAGTCCATAACTCAGATTACTGCTCTCTGCTCTGTAGTCTGTCTATCACACATGACCTTCACTCTGTGGTCCTGGTTGCTATTCAAAAGCAATTTGTGATTTACGTTTTTTTTGTTTTCTTATAAAAGCATCAATACTTTTCTTATAAAAGGTAAATTATTTGCTGATCAGTTCTTAGATACAAATTTTTCTCTAAAAATAATATAAATGGATATTTCTATTTGCTAATTTTGAAAAAATTCACAATATCATCATCTTGTTCTTTACATTTTGATGTTTTGCATTATCAATGATATAATCTGTTATAGCTGTATATCACAACTGAATACCAACTAGAGTCACTAACTTTGTGAGCTTACTTATAAGTAAGGAAATAACATACTCATTAATTCCGTTGTGCACTCTCTCTCTCTCCACACACACACACACACACACACACACACACTCTTTACTCTGTCCTCAGCACTAGGCTAGGTTCTAGTGATATCAAGATAAGCAAGACAAGGTTTTGTCTTCAAGGAACTCACAGTCTAGTAAGAGAGTAAAAAAGGTATACCAAAAATTATATTGCAGCCTGGTAAGTTCTAAGTACAGTAAACACTATGCATTGGATGACAGAAAAGGAGTTTTAATGCAACAGGAAAGGCTTTAAGAGTAAGAAATACTAGAATTGGGTCTTAAAGTGTAAGAAATTATTTAAATAAATGATCAGTTGAGGACATATCAATACTTTCCAAGAAGAGGGAACAACTCCAAAAATATTATAAAGGTGTAAACATAATGAACTTTAAATACTTCAGTAATCCCTTCACAGGGTACGTAGGAGGGAGCTCCACAAGAAAAAACAAGAGAATAAAAAAGAGCCAGATACTTAAGTGTCTTATAAGCCATACTAAGATTTTTGGACTTAACTCTAATTTAGTATGACACTGAAGTATTTAAGCAAGAACATGAAATAATCAAATTTACCTTTTAGAAATACTGGTCAACAACAGTGATGATTTCAGCTTCCTTAAGACAATTTCAAACGAGCCTTAGAAATAGAAGCCAGATTACAGAATGTGGGGCAAATGAGAGATCATAAAATGAAGAGAGAATCTGGAATATACTTCACAGAAGCTTATATAAAAAGTAAAGGAGTGAGATGGATTAGGAATTAGAGGGGGACACTAGGTACAGTAGGAGATTTATTTTAAGATCAAAAAGCTTCAATCATATTTTCCTTTAAAGGAAGGAATACAGGAATGAGGGAGGAGTGATTAATGATCTAGGAGAGAGGAAAGATAAGGAATACAGAAAAATCTTCAAGCAAATGGAAGGGTAAAGTTAGAGCTCATGTGGACAGTACTTTTGAAAAGAAATAAAATTCTTGGTAAAGTAAAAATAATTAAAATGGGACAAATACGGATAATTTTTGACTTATGAAAGGGGAAAAATGAAAGGAATTCATGCGTGGTGGCACTATTTTCTCTGTGAGCCAGTGTCATCTGCTGAGAAACAAAGGGTTAGAGGTTAGAATGACATCTTGAAGAGAGTTCTAAAGGTTTCAAAAAGCTGCAGAAGTAAAGAGAGAGGAAGCTTCTTAAGAAGTGCAGAGTGGCATGGACATATATACACTACCAAACGTAAAATAGATAGCTAGTGGGAAGCAGCCGCATAGCACAGGGAGATCAGCTCTGTGTTTTGTGACCACCTAGAGGGGTGGGATAGGGAGGGTGGGAGGGAGGGAGATGCAAGAGGGAAGAGATATGGTAACATATGTATATGTATAACTGATTCACTTTGTTATAAAGCAGAAACTAACACACCACTGTAAAGCAATTATACTCCAATAAAGATGTTAAAAAAAAAAAAAAGAAGTGCAGCATTCTACTGAGAGGCCAGCGAGGTTTATAGACCATAAGTTTGTAGTAACAAATCCATTTATATTAGTTAGTGTAATCAAAGAGGGAAAAGCAAAAAGAGTTCCAAATACACCTCCTCTAAAATAAAAATAAAAACGTATCCCTCTCAGGTTAACAGTTCCAGGTTAGTGGGCATCTATAATGGCAGCTCTGTCACCATTATGTGGCTTCCATAATTGTTCTGGTTCTTGGTACTCCAGCTGGCAATGAGAGAAAAGGCCTGCAAGGCTATATGGGTCAAGGCTGGAAGTAGCATGGGGCACTGCTGCTTCTACTCCATGGTGAGAACTCAATTCTTGGTCACACCTAACTGCAAGGGGGTTGAACTGGGGCTGGCCATGACATCCTTCTAAAACCCTATTCCTCAGATTGGATCTCCACCACAGGACTATTTTTGAGTTCTCCAGAGCCATGTTAATAGTTGAGCATTGGATTAGAGAGGTAGGTAGTTGGACTGAAATCTCTGGGCAAGTGTGGCCTTTAAGGAAAATTTTAGCTACAGTTAAGCCAAAGCAAGGATATGGGAAGAGCAGTACAGAGATGACAGTTTGGGAGAAAATACATGATTGAAAAGGCTTTTATTTTAAGTAGTGTCTAAGGATTACAGTACATGTTTATAAATCAATCTTTTTGCATTCAGAATGTGTATTACCCTTAACTGCTAAATACATGAAGAGTTGTGACATACTATGAATATTCATGTGAATGAATTACAAAGACATACCTACCAAGAATTAAATCATTTCAAAAGATTGTATATCAGGGCATTTGACTTCCATTTTGATAAGCAGTTTTTAAGCATTTGTTTATCCAAATCTCTTCTCTTTTTATTTGGGGAAGGGAGAGTACTACCATCCAAATGTACCCCTGCAGAGTATTTCATCAATTCAAATTAAAGATGTATTTTACAGTTGTCACTGATATATGACTTTGAGAATATGAACTGCTGTATAAATGTTAAATGTTCCCATCCTCATGAAAATCACATTTCACCTCAGAGCCGTGTCTGGTTTTGCTATTCATTATTCATTTGAAGTCAGAGTTTTCCATTTCCAATATTATAATTAATCTGAATATTATTAAATGTTGTCACAAATAGCAGATTGTCAGCTTTCCTTGACCTCCTAACGTGCATTCACTCTCACTTTAAATATTTTATTTTTATTCTTAATCTCCTTCAAAACAAAACAGAACACATTTGCTCTGTGTCTCTAAAAATTCCATTTAACAAAATAGATCCGTTCCTCTTTCTTCACTCCATATCCTTTTATTTAACAGGAGTTATTTTCTGTCTTACACACCCCCACCAGTGTCAGCCTGACTACCTGAAAACCAACGCATGTAGGATTTGCATTAGGAAAAAAGTATGTGTTTTGTCAACTTTACGTCCCACACAGAAATCGTGGGCTCTAAGTTTAGAATAGAATTTCAAACCAATGTAAGTGGTATTTCATGCTGGGAACAAATTGGAGTTGTGAAAGACACCGGGGGTATAAATTCATGCTGTCTTGGCATAGTCAGTAAGTTGAATATATGGCTGGATATAAAGAATAACATAGAAAGTATCCTGGTCCCAAAATGTATCACCCAGTAGGGAAGCCTGTTATATACAAATCAAAGGTTCAGTCCTATCATTTAAAATTGAATTTAAAGTTTTCTATTAAAAGGCAAATAACGTTTGGAATACAAAATTGAGTTAGCAGTTGGAAGACACATATCCATCATAGTCAGAAAAGCCACATTTTTTGACAATTGTGCCATTTTGCAGCACTGCTTAGTTATCAGAGCATCTTTTCCCACAAGCCTGGATACAGGCTTGTAACCGTCTCCAATACAGCATTCCATGTAGTCACTACAGTTTATCCTAGTTGGCCCCGCTTACGAACTTAATAGCCATGCCATGAGCTTGGCAAGGGATTCAGAGGGATGGACTGAGAGGGTTGAGACCCCACTGGAAGGACAAACAGGGGCATTTCCAATGCCAAACTTCAAGAACCTCTAAATTTGGTTTAGGAGCTGCTGTACATAAGTGTTCAGCATTATAATCTGCAGAGACAATCAATTCTGACAATTCACTATTTCATTGGAACTATAAAAATCAGCAGTTACTTCAGCTGGTTCAAATTAGAAGGATATATAATTTTGTTTTTGCTTTGGAAATGTTGTGGACTACAGACACGTTTGATTTAGTCACTGATTGCATTTACATTCTACTGGATTAATCTAGTAGCATCATACTTTTTATTTTTAACAGAAAGCTTAAAAGCAAAGGAATGGAAAAGAAAAAAATGTTATTGTAAGAAAAAAATTATTAAGCAGCTATTCACAGGCAGGGCACTTATTTCAAAGTGTGATTAGTTTAGTGGTGTCTAGGACATGCAAGTTCGTAGTTTTAAGGATCTTAGAAATAGTTGAAGCTAATTTTATCATTTTACAGAGGAGAGAACTGAGTGTTGGAAAGACTAAATAACTTGTTTACATTCACATATTTTATTACTGAAAACCTGAACTAGGATCCAGTTGCCCTCTCAGCCCAGAGCTACCTACATTATTCCTTATCCAGGTTTTTTTCCATATCTAGTCTTTTGGGATTTGAACTAGAACCCCATTTACCATAAATCCTAATTTCCTCTGTCTATTCTGAATCCTAAAAAAGAGGTGGATGGTCTTACATATCTTTGAATCCAGGAATGTAACAGTATCACCAATACTTTCTCCAGTTTTCAGTTCTGTTCCTAAATACATATTTACTTCATTCCCATGTGATCAAGTGGGCATTTTCCACATGGGCATGGCTGCAAATAGTCCCCACTTCACTCAGGTCAATCAAGATTATGACCCCAGAAGAGAGATAGTTGTCTTTTCCCAATGTGTGCATATAAACATTATAGGGAAAGGCTCTTATTGGTCTGGTTTAATCACATCCTCAATTAATCTTTGTGACCAGGAGAATGAGACACTTTGATTGCCCCAAAGCAATCTTTTGTGGTTGGAGTGGCTCAGTACACTAATTGGCAGCCTCATCAGAAACCTCCAGGATATGGGAGGGGAGGGGACAGAGAGGATCAGCTGCCCGAGGAGGAGGAGGCTATGTCAGAAGAAAGCGAGGAATACTAAGCTAACCAAAATAAATGTCTCCTCTTGATCGTGACTCTGACTGCAAATACACACACACACACACACACACACACACACATACACAGAGTCATACATACTTCTTCCAGATATGTATACCAATACAATTATCCCATGTACAAGTAAAAATACACCCACCTCTTTCTCTAAACAAAAAAAAGCATGTGGGGCTTCCCTGGTGGTGCAGTGGTTGAGAATCCGCCTGCCAATGGAGGGGGCACGGGTTCGAGCCCTGGTCCGGGAAGATCCCACATGCCGCGAAGCAACTGGGCCCGTGAGCCACAACTACTGAGCCTGCGCGTCTGGAGCCTGTGCTCCGCAACAAGAGAGGCCGCGATAGTGAGAGGCCTGAGCACAGCGATGAAGAGTGGCCCCCGCTAGCCGCAACTAGAGAAAGCCCTTGCACAGAAACGAAGACCCAACACAGCCAAAAATAAATAAATAAATAAATAAATTAAAATAATAATAATAAAAAATTTTAAAAAGCAAAACAAACAAACAAAAAAACCCCTCCACTTGTAACTTGCCTTCACTGACCAAGTTCACCTTATTTTTTTGACTCCTTAACAACCCCTATAGATAATGTCTCTGACAAAAGAGTCACTATTGTAATGGGAGGCTTATGTTGTTTTCCAGGAATTTGGAGTTGATCCCTGTCCAGTTCAAGCCAGCTAAGACTGTTTGGGACCACCAACCCTAAAACGGGGCCTGTGTCTGATAAATGACCTTTTAGATGCCAGAGGGCCAAAAACCTTACCCTCGCAGATCATGCAAAAGAGCCTCCGTTTTTTAACATGCATCCCGTGAAGAAGCATTTAACTCAGATATGCCTGCACAGAACACCAATGACTTCACCTTTTCCCTACTTCCATTCACCTTTCCCCACACCTAAGCCCACCCTGCTTCTTTATCCCATAAATATCTCAAGCCCCTCACAAACAGGGAAGCAGATCTGATATTAGTTCTCCCCTCTCCTCACTTGCCAACCTCATGAATAAACCCTTTCTCTGCTGTAAACCTCAGTGTCTCAGCATTTGGCTTGCTGTGTGTCAGGCAAACAAATCTGGTTCGGTAACAGTAAGGCCCCTGAGGAGGTGATACAAGTTAAATGAGATCATAGGGGTGGGGCCCTAGTCTGAAAGGGTTAGTGCCCTTATAGGAAGAGAAAGATACACCAGAGCTCTCTCTCCACCACTGAGGACACAGTGTGACGAGGTATTTGCAAATCAGGAAGAGAACACTCACCAGGAACCAGGTCAGTTGGCACATTGATCCTGGACTTTGCAGCCTCTAGAATGGTGAGAAATAAATTCTGTTGTTTAAGCCACACCTTCTGGGTTTTGTTATGGCAGCCCACACAGACTAATACATATACCAAAATTAATTTTTTTGTATAACATCTCAAAATAAGTTGAATAAAGTTTGTCTTGTCAGCATTATTTTACCACTTTGGAGGTAGGGAAACAGAGCAAAACTGGATAGCTACAGATGCAGATGTTAGTAGACAAATACTCCTAAAATCACAGCAGGCTAATTGACACTCCCACCTCATCTACTACGGAATTTGCCCACTATCTGCTAGGAATATCCAACAGTTTCTCGGCCAACAAAATTGAGCTCTCAATGATGCTTTCTGAACCCATTCTGCATCTGTCATTCTGTAAAAGTCATGCTATAGCTGCTTCCAAAAATGCATGACTGACAAGGTTACGCAATAACTGACCTAAGAAAACTCAAGCCAAGTTCTTAAGGATGATAGAGGATCCCCTGGATATTCCTACTGTTAGCTCTGCTGTTTTTCCTTTTGCTGATGAAAATGATCGAAAAGTTCTAAAAGTCCTCAGCAGCCTGGGTGTTGAGGGTTATTTAGGACTGTCTCAGCAGTTGCTGAAGTGAAGTGGGTCCTCTGGCTCTTGGCTGCATTACTGTCTTCAGGAGACGTGAGCCTTCCCAGAATGTCACATCCGGGAATCCTCCTCAGACTGCGTACCATGATGAAGAGTGGCCCCCACTTGCCGTAACTAGAGAAAGCCCTCGCACAGAAACGAAGACCCAACACAGCCATAAATAAATAAATACATAAATAAATGGATCATCACCTTTAAAAAAAAGCATGTCACTTGATTCATCTCCGGGTGATGAGAAATATCTTAACCTGGTCTATATATGTTTTTAATAATTATGAGTCTAAAGTTAAATAATAAATTTAAATAATCTATACTCCATGTATAATGATGGGAAGAGAATAATCTCCTTAAAATGAAAATAAGTAACGTAGTTTGTCCCTGGTCCAGAATATCTTGCATACTTTGGAAGGGAAGAAGGACTCATTTGTTGTTTCCATTTTCCTTGAAAATAACACACTAATGGTGCCATCGTACCATCTTAAAATTGTAGTCTCTCCTTAGCAAAACCCTCAACCTCTTCTCTGTACTCCCTTTACCTTTGTGCTTTCCCAAGGATTGGTTTTCCTTTGAAGACACCTCTTCTCACACAGTCTGTCAAGTAGGGGCAGGATTTTCTCTTGGACCTCAAGGCCTGGAGGAGTTTTGGGTGTCCTTCTTACTTCTCATTATTTTTTCCAAAAGTTTTCTCCTCCTTACTCCAAAATGCATGCTTTTACTACCCCTTTTCTTGTCATTACCATCATTTTATGTCCCAGTAAGCTTCCTCAAGAAAACAGGACTATCTATAAAGCCCCCACTGCCTCATCTATTTGCACACCATTGCTTACCCCAAAAATTCCACCCAGTAGGAGATGCCCACAGAGGCCTAGGAACTGCAGGCTGTTGGGAAAAGACTGTGTGTATTAATAGAAATAGTATTTGAACATGTATTATACAGCAAAAGCTGTGCTGAGCGCTTTTCAGAGATTACCTCATTTTATCCTAGGTGTCTTCTCCACTTTGCTCTAAGGTTCATTAGAGCAAGAGCTCTATCTTGCTCACATAGTCATATTGTATCTCTAATACTATCATAGTGCCAGGGCCTTGATATGAGTAATAATGGAAATAACATAAGGATTGAAATAGAACTGAAAATGAACTTGGGTTAAAAATATAAAATGACATCTCTTTCCCAATATTTACTTGAACCTTTTAAGCTTGGATTATTTTGAATGGTTTTATGTTTGTCAAAAGGCTTCCTTAATTGAATTAGAATATTACTGTTAAACAAACATGCCTCAAGAAATTGCATTCAGTTTCAGTGGTTTTCTTCCTTATCTGGTATAATGGGTTTATATATGAAAAGTAATTCCACTTCTAGTAATGTCAGATGAGGTAATTTGTACCAATTCTCCCACCAAGACAACAAGAAAAGCTGGACAAAGTATTTTTGAAAGCTTACATTTTAGAACTAATAAAACAATGAAGATTGGTATAATAGAGTGAGGATAGAGGCTCAGCGTATGAGCTTCTCTTTCCTTGAGGTTATTTGTTATTTCAGAAGGGGTAACTGAAGCTTAGGCTGAGCTCCACTTTTGACAGTCTTCAGGCACTAGGAAAATGGAGATTTGGAGCACAGGCTCTCACGAAAGAAAATAGACTTGATGAACACCCCTCACTGAAAGGCAGTACCTGTGAATCCAAAATTCACCAAAGGGTGAATCCAAAATAGTCTTCCACAGGGACTGCAGCTCAGCCTCACATAATATTAAATCTAAAAATTACATTAAGATAATTCTGAAAAGCTATTTCCCCAAGATACCTGGCGAAAGTAATAATAAGTAATAAATCCTTTCTGGAAGAAAGTAATATCCTAGGGCATAGATTATTTCTACCAAGTGTTTGCAAAGATAGTTGGAAGACACAGTTAAAAATATCCAGGTAAAAAGAACACAGCACAAACCAGCAGAAGCAGAAACAACAGGCATCAGTAAAAGTCTACAAAACCTCTGATATTAGAGATATCAGATATTGACTTTAAGATAATTGTGATTACTATGTTCAAGGAGATAAAAGACAAGATGGAGAATTTTGAAAGAGAACAAATAACTATAAAAATGGAAATCATAGAACTGAAAAAACATAGTAACTGAAACTAAGGACTCATTTGATACGTTTTAGAGCAGATTAGGCACAGCCAAAGGCTGAAGTCTGGAGAAAAGACTGGAAAACATAAATGATGGTGTATAAGACAATGATGATTGAGAGAATGTCTATCAGGTGTACAAATGGAATTCTCAAAAGACAGATAATATTATAAGAGATAACGACTGATAACTTTCCAAATTTGAAGAATGTCATCAAGCCATAAATTCAAGAAGCTTGAAGAACCTCAGGCAGAATGAATGCAAATAAACTACTCTCTTTAATGGCTGAGTAATAGGACCTACTGTATAGCACAGGGAACTCTGCTCAATATTATGTAACTACCTAAATGGGAAAAGAATTTGAAAAAGAATAGATACATGTATATGTAACTGAATCACTTTGCTCTACACCTGAAACTAACACAACATTGTTAATCAACTATACTTCAATATAAAATAAAAAGTTATTTCCTGAAAAAAAAGTAAATAAACCACTCTCAGGCACATCAGTAAAACCAGAGATAAAAATGGAAAAATAGTTTTAAATATAGCAAGAGAAGACTAGAAAGTTTACCTTAAAAGATGCATCAGCTGAGACTAACAGGTGACTTTTTTTTTTTTTTAATTCTGAATGAAGGCATCAGTTAACAGTTAATAGGATTTAAAGAATGTGAGCTCCATGAGGCAAAGATTTTTTTTTTTTATTTTTACAAGAGATAAATAGACTGACACCAAGCATTGTACATGGATGACCACAACAAAAGCAACAATGATTGCAATTACCAAACATGAAACACACTCATACTATGTCATAATATTGACATTCAGTCCAGTAATCCTCCACTGTAACAGCTCCTTTACTTTGCAGTGAAAATTGATTTGTATATAAAAAATTTCATGATAACCATGATATCAAACCAGACATGAACATTACAAGAAAGAAAAATTACAAGTTAGCCAATTTCTTTATAAATATAGATGCGAAAATTCTAAACAAAAATTAATAAACAATCCCACAATATATAAAAGGATAATACGTCCATAACCCATTTGGATTGATTCCAGGAATATAAATTTGGTTTAACATTTGAAAATCATTGATATAATTTATAACCAAATAAAGGAGAAAAAGTATATGACCATCTCAATAAATATAGAAAAATTATTTTATGTAATACAATATTCTTTGATGTATGTGTGGGTGTTTATAATACTAAGAATCTTCTTTAATCTAACAAATGACCATTACACAAAACCTACAGCAACCGACTCATCTAACTGTGAAATGTTGAAAGTTTTCCTTGCGAAAGTGGGAATAAAACACAGACATTTCTATTTAATATTGTACTGGAGCATATAATAAATAATAAGGAAATAAATAACAAAATGTTAAAAGATTTGAAAGGAAGAAATATAGCTGTCATTAATCATCACTGACATGATTGTGCACATAGAAAATATACAATAATCTGCAGATAAACTATTAGAATTAACAAGTGAGTTTAATAGGTAAAAACTTATAAAATCACTTTGGCAAACCAGTATTATTACTAATTCTACTCTGAAGCACATACCCAATATAAATGCAAGCACATGTACCGTATGTGCCACAAGAGATTTCTATAAAAGTGGTCCTAGCAGTATTGTAAGTAATAGCCAAACACAAAACAAACCCAATACTCACGAACAGTAGAATGGAAAAATTGTGGTATATTTATACAATGGATTACTGTTCAGTAAGGAAACTGAACAAACTACAACTATGTGCAACAACATGAATAAATTTCATAGCCTAACATTGAGTAAAAGAAGCCAGACAGAAAAGACTACATAGCATATGGGCATCATTCTATTTGTATAAATTTTAAAACTAGGCAAGTGTAAATTATAACACTTGAGAATGCATGCTTAGATGGACAACTATCAAATAAATCAAGGAAGCAATTGCCATTTAGAAGGAGTCTATCTTTTAGAAAGAGAAAAGGATTACTATGGACAATGGGGGGTGGGGTATGAGATGCTGGCAATGTTCTATTTTTTGATCTGGGTGATCATTGCATGAGCATTTATTTGCTTTGTGTTAAATCACATATATATATTTTCTACATGTACTATGTATTTTATAATTATAATATTTTTATTAATTCTTATTGGAGTATAGTTGCTTTACAATGTTGTATTAGTTTCTACTGTATAGCAAAATGAATCAGCTATACATATACATATATCCCTCTTTTTTGGATTTCCTTCCCATTTAGGTCTCCATGGTGCATTAAGTAGAGTTCCCTGTGTATACAGTATATTCTCATTAGTTGTCAATTTTATATATAGTATCAATAGGATATATATGTCAACCCCATCTCCCAAGTCCCCCCACCCCCTCCTTCCCCCTTGGTATCCATACATTTGTTCTCTACATCTGTGTCTCTATTTCTGCTTTGCAAATAACATCATCATCTATACCATTTTTCTAGATTCCACATATATGCATTAATATACGATGTTTGTTTTCCTTTCTGACTTAATTCACTCTGTATGACACTCTCTAGATCCATCCATGTCTCTACAAATGACCCAATTTCATTCCTTTTTAGGGCTGAGTAATATCCCTTTGTATATATGTACCACATCTTCTTTATCGATTCCTCTGTCGATGGACATTTAGGTTGCTTCCATGTCCTGGCTATTGTAAATAGTGCTGCAATGAACATTGGAGTGCATGTGTCTTTTTGAATTATGTTTTTCTCAGGGTATATGCCCACTAGTGGGATTGCTGGGTCATATGGCAGTTCTATTTTTAGTTTCTTAAGGAAACTCCATAATGTTTTCCATAGTGGTTGTATAATAATTATAATATTTAAAACAAAATAAATGAGAATTTTTCAAACTGGACCAGGGGCATCAAGAAAGCTAGTAATGGTAATGATTTAAGGACAGGACCAGGATTAGGATGAGATGAGCAAGGCACTCACCTTGGGTGCAAACTTTAAGAGAGGGCAAAAAACTCACTAACTGTAAGTAAATAATCTTTTAATGTATTAAAGAATTAATATCAATGCAAAAAATTCAGGATGAATGAAATATCAAAAGGATTGATAACAAAGAACAAATATGAAGACAGGATCAATACAGACCAGGCACTGTTTTGTGCTTTGACCTATATTAACTGATCTCATCCACATAGAACTCTATGAGGGGGCTTCCCTGGTGGCGCAGTGGTTAAGAATCCGCCTGCTCATGTAGGGAACACGGGTTCGAGCCCTGTTCCGGGAAGATCCCACATGCCATGGAGCAACTAAGCCCGTCTGCCACAACTACTGAGTCTGCGCTCTAGAGCCTGCAAGCCACAACTACTGAGCCCGTGTGCCACGACTACTGAAGCCTGCGTGCCTAGAGCCCGTGCTCCGCAACAAGAGAAGCCACCGCAATGAGAAGCCCGCGCACCGCAACAAGAGTAGCCCCCGCTCGCTGCCCGCGTGCAGCAACAAAGACCCAACGCTGTCAAAAATAAATAAATAAAATAATTAAAAAAAAAAAAAAAAACAAACTCTATGAGGTAGACTCTATAATTATCCCTTATTTTACTAAGAAGGAACCTGTGGCACAGAGGAAAGTATTTTCCCAAGGTCATCCAGCCAACCCATGGTAAAGCCTGAGTTCAAACCCAGTTCAAACTCAGAAGCCATGCTCTTAGAGACAGAACTACACTCCACCTGCCCGTTTGCAAGAGTAAGTGAAGGTAGTCAGATCGTGACAGCTGGTGATCTCCCATGGGTGATATTAGCTCTGACTCCTTCTACTGAGCATATGCCCTCCACATAATTGTGATTATTGTGTTCAGAGGACAGATATAATTAAAGGAAGAAGATTAGGGAAATCAGTATAATTGGGGACCTTACAAAATTGTCATGAAACCTCTCTTTTCTTAAGTGTGATTCCTATGGTGTGGGATATGCCAAGCAGCCAATAAAACCTCCTAGAGTTCTCGCACTCAAATGATTCCGTCGCACTACTGTAATTCACGCTACTCTAGGACTCCTGTGAGGGTTAGATCGAGTAAACTTAGTATCTGAATTCACGCTACTCTAGGACTCCTGTGAGGGTTAGATCGAGTAAACTTAGTATCTGATAAACATAGTTGAATAAAAAATACAGATTTATATCAATTAATTTGAAAATTATACCACAGTACGTTGCTACATTTTAAAAGCAGCTTAGAACTGTACAATTTTTCAGGCCTTTTAAAGTAAGCATGAGGGCCAGCGTGGGGAGTACGTGGTGTCAGGTTTTATTTACCTTCCGAAATGCTAACTCATTAAACAAATGTCATCATTTAGACTGTTGTTTTCTGTTGAAGTAAGCTCAGTTTGAGCCAGAGAAAAACAAGTCACAGAATCAGTTTGGTGAAAGTGCACAAAGCAGCTTAAATTTCAAAGGTAGCTCAAAAATTAATGACTCTTAGTTCCCTCAAGGTGCAACAGTATGCTTTGAGAACAGAGAAAGAAACAGAAAAAAAAAAAATTAGGGAACTAAATAATTCCAATGAATATTAATGAAAGATGGGCACTTTTCAGGCAGAGCTTTGTAGGTAGAAAGGAAATAGAATTTGTAAGAGAGTACATTTCAGTAAACAGTTATTTATAGATATGGGGAAATGAGTTCTGCTGAATTTCAATCCTTCTTAAGCTGTGACAATGTCCATTTTTTTCAAACAAGTCAAACTTTTTGAGAAATAAAGCTTGCTATAGGCTACCAATATATCTCACTAGAACATAAAAAATTCCATTAAACAACCACTTTTAAAAATCTTTTCTAAATAGTCAGTTTGATGGTTTCACAGAACCATAACTCTGAGCCTACATCCAGAAACTTAAAAATTGCCATTAAGTCTTTAGCCATCCTGCTTTCTGTTTTAATCAAACTATGGCATAAAGTATCACTGCAAAAAAATGAGAGTTCTGTTTCAGAAATACTCTCTCTATGACAATGATGGGAGTAGAGTTGAGAAAGTGAACTGAAAAGCTGATTTGAAACTCTCTGCACTCCATCTAGAAAGGTGGTGACAGAGTTAAGGTAAGACTCAGGGTATCAATCACAGCAGGAAAAATTATAATTAAATGTTTTAAAGTACAATTGTGAAAAAGTCACAGTTTTCTATTCTAAACTTAAATTAGCAACCTGTGAAGCAAATTTCTCTGAGGCTCATTTTGAAAAATTTTAGAATGAAAATTAGTAGACAAAATGTCAGGTCCAAAACTTTAGAAAAATCTTGGTGATACTCAGTTGGGCCCCAAAGCCTTTCAATTCATCTCCTCCTCATTATTTTTCTGTTAACAAAAGGAGTTATCTTTGACTGTTAGTGTTTCCACGCAACCATCTTTGACTGTTAAAGTAGAGATGGGTCTGTCAGAGCTGTCAATATCTTTCTGTGTTTGGGATTTCAGCCTTTCATCCATCTGAACATATAAATGTAGACCTTTTGTGCTTTGCAGTTCTGATTTTTCATGAGCATGAATGCAAAAGAAACTGAGCTAAGAATGGCAGCTACAACTCTTCTGACAAAAAAAGATAATGCAAAAAGGGCCAATTTTTAAAAGAGGGAAAATGTTTGGGGCATAAGAGGTTTTGTGACTCTAGCAATATGTTTCTCTTTTCCGAATTGTTACTCATTACTGTCAATCACCATCCTATCCTAGAACGCTAGATCCTGTCACTCGCTTTTCCAAATGCAAATGAAAAAACATCCAATCTTCAAGTTCATTTTAATTAGTTCTAGGTTTGGTTTTTTTTTTTCGTCCCCGCATTGAGATCTAAGTACATACAAACAAAAGCAAGTAGTTACCTAGTTCTGGTTCAGAAAATGAAAGCTCAAATCTTCCAAGGAGATATAGTAATTTGTCCTGAATGTTGGGAGACTGTAATGAGCTGTGACCTCTCTTTCCAGGAAATGGGTGATGGTCACTGGGACGTACAAATATGAACCACCACGAAGATCCAAGAGTCCTATGGAGAGACATTAAAATTTCCCACCGTTCTACTTCCACAGATTCTCCTTCCTTCAGCAAAGAGTAGTTGAGTCCTATTCAGGTACTGTGCTAGGCCTGGGGATAAAACGGTGAACAAGTCACAGTTCCAGCTTCAAAGAGATGAGGGCCTGTGAAGAAGCACTAGACTAACACTGGTGAAACCTGTGAGGTTCCCTGTGCCATTACCCCACATTCACTCCTAGAGGGCAGGAGTCCATTAACATATAACAAAAAAAAGAGTCCGTTTTTGAGAAGCAATTAGAAATTCAAAGTCTTGCAGCTGTTTCATTTTGAAGGCTCAGAAAGACTTAGAGTTTTACCCACACATTGACTACATGGGAGAGGTTAGTGTGTGAGAACATGGGGGTCGCCTTACCCCACAGAAACTAATGAACTGGATCAAACTAGATCACTGTCCAGCCCAAAGCCCTCGATGGTTTCTCACTGCAACCAGAATAAAGTCCAAATTCTTTCCCTGACTATAAGGCTCTGCATGACATGGCTTGAATACCTCTCTGTACTCCTCTTTTTTATCCCTATGACTAATGCTGCTGTCACGAGAGTTTCCTTTCTGCCTTCAAATATGCCTGCCTTGTTCTCATGCCAAGATACTAGTGTGTTCTTTTGGCTTGGAATTCTCTTCCTCCAAATCATTGTATGGTTGCCCTCTCCTCACCATTCAGGCCTCAATTCACAATACCCCAAACTAAAATAACGCCCTCTCATTTTCTTGTTTGACTGCCCTTAGCATTCAGCTGTACCTGAAATTATGCACATGTTTGTGTGCTTATTGAGTGTCTCATAATCCTGTAGGCATTCCATCTTCTTCACTTCTCTATTCCTAGAGCTTCAAGTATTGCCTGTTCTCATAGTGGGTCTTCCAAAAAATATTTGCTGATTGATGCACTGACTCGTTTATGAGAGAAGAATGAGCAGGAGAGTTTCTATGGGTACAAGTGTTGGGCAGAAACAAGAAATGTATATTAATGTCACTATAACTTCATTGTAAACAGCCTAAAGAAACTCATGCAACTCACTATGATACGTGCTACAAAGGGAATAAATTCAAATTTTGAGAAGTGAGAAATACCCAGGAAATAATGACATCTTAGCTGATATTTCAAAGATAAGTAAGATATAGCCAGATTCTGGAAGAATAAGAGATGAAGGGGAAAAGCCAATCCCAGCCCCTCCCCCCAATTAAACTGAATATATAAAGCTCAAAGAGGTTTGACATTTAAAAAGAAAAAAATGAGACAGTGAAACACAGAGTAATGGCATCATATTTGCATGACAAATAAATGGAAGGGTTGAGACTGAAAGCGGGGAAGAGAGCTGTTGAAGAAATCCAGGGGAGAGATAACAGCATTCTTCAACTGGGGTAGATCCACAGGGGATGGGTGGAATTGGATAAACCAGGAGATTTAAAGGTGTTATAGAATCAATAGGACTTGGTTGAATAGGCATGAGATTGAACAAAGGGAATATTTTTTACCCGATTTTCCTTACTAAGCATTTGGATGCATTGTGGCTTCAGTAACTGACAGAGGACCTTGGAGGAGAGGCAGGTTTCAATGGACAAGATAATGTTCTTGTTGAGCTTAATTTGTCAGAGGAACAGCCAAGTGGAGCCAAGGGGGCTATTGGATGTACATGTCTGGGAAGATGCATTTGTGAGTTGGCGTAGAAATGATAATAAAAGTCATGGGAGTTGATGAGGTCATATAGCAATAGTAAACAAAGGGATAAAAGAAGGCAAACTCAGGTGGAACCCTGTAAAATACCAATATGTAATATATATTTTTTTTAAAAGGAGAAAGGGCCAGTTATGATGTCTAGTTAGAGCAGCCAGAAAGATAGGCGGAAAACAAACTGTGTGAATTACAAGAGCCAATGAAGGAGAACATTTCACTAAGAGAAACTATTCAACAGTGTCAAGTGGTAGGGAAAATCTCAAATTAGATTAGGTTTCCAAAGTGCCCATGGTATTTAGTAAAGTTGCTGGTTACAATCACAAGAACGTTTTAATGGAGTGGTAAAAATGAAAGTGGGTTCCAGGAAGTGATTCCAGAAACCTGACTAGGAAATGGGAGGCAGAATACGGCCATAATGAGTGGAGAAAATACTTTAAAGAAATTTATCCATTGTTGTGAGGCAAGTGAAAGATTGGAGTAGAAAGGGAGATGGTGAAATATTTCGTTTATGTTGGAAAGTAACTTAGAATATTTAAATGCGGATAGAAGAGAACCCGTGAGGAGAGTGGTTTTGAAGATATAGGCAAAAGATAATTAATGGGGCAAGATTACTGAGGAGGTGGAAGGAATGGCTATGTAAGACTGAGACAGATAAATTATAAGAAGGGACACTTGTTTCTCATGAGAGGATTATAAAAGGAAAGAATATGTGTAGACCAAGTAAATTATACATGTGTGGAATAGGAGAGAAAAATAACCAGAAGAACACAGGGAGAATGATGGTATTGATTATATGAATTTTTCAAGGCACCAGCCTATGTAAGTCTGTGGCTTCCTTCAGTAGGGCTCATCTGCCTGAATATAGAAATAAAAAATGGTAGTTATATTGGACAAGATTTGGGGGTTTTTGAGTATTCAAATGAAAAAGCAAGATAGCAAGCTAATTAAAACTGGTTGGAAACTGTGATCATATGGTGACTGAAAGTAAAGTAAGGAATAAAGTAAATGTTAATGTAAAGTTGAAGGCAGTTAACAGGCTGGCAAAATTCCAAAGAGCTGAATATTCTGACTTATCTTACTTCTCATTCTCTCTTTTTAATTCCTTCCAATAAGGTTTCATCCTCATCACTCCATAAAAATTTTCCCTGTGAAAACACTCATGATTTACATCTTGCCAAGTATCAATGAATAATTCTCAGTCATTTTCCTTGATCCCTCTGCAGCGTTTGACACATGTTGATCATTCTCTCTTTCTCGAAATTCTTTTTTTACTTGCATTCCAGAACTCCACACATCTTTAGATTTGCTCCTACCTTATCAGCATCAATTTCCCACTCTATCACCTCTATCTGAATGAGAATTTTGGAAGCATCCAGAGCTGAATGATTAAACTTCTCTTTTCTTATTCCTTACGTGATGTCAACAAATCTTAAGGGTTTAGATACCACCTATTTTCTGATAGCTCCCAAATTTACATCTTTAGCACCAATTTATTTTATTCTCACTCTCCCAACACTTGAACCTATTTAGACGTTTAAAAAGCATCTCAAACTTAAGCTATGTAAAACAAATTCTCAATCCTTACCACCAACCCCATTCCTCCTTCAGTTTTTCCAATTTAATAAATAGCACACCAATTACCAAGTTGCTCACACTAAAAACTTAGCATGTCATCTTTGAATCTTCTCTTTCTCCCGCATCTCATACCCAAACCATCATCATATAATATTGGTCTTTCCAGCAATATGTATTAAGAAACATGTGGTGCCCATTCAAGGTGTCAGGCATTATTCAATGAGTTCATTTTTATATGGTTAAACTGTTCCCAACATAAAGGGGCTTTGGTATTTAGATGTCCATAACCCAGAGTTAACCATGTGAACTTGCCTTATATTGGGGAATGGTACCCCCTAAAATATAAAACGTGACATTTTTCAATTCTGGTTTAGTTCTTCCCTGAGATTGGACCTTGGTAACCCTAAGAGAAAACAAATATCGATGTCCAGAGTCATTGAAGGTTTGGCTGATGGGCCATTCATGTGGGTTCCAAAGTGATAGCTGCAGTTTCTGAAGTTCCACTGGCATTTCTTTCCTCTAAAATGAAATATCCTAAAGCTCATCAGTTGGATCCTTATAGTGGAGATATTAACCAAGGTAGCCCAGAAGTACTGAACAAGAGCAATTGTCCACAAATTCAACAGTTGGATTCATTTTTTAAATTAGAATATGACTGTGCCCATAGGAGAAAAACATTTGAATCAAAAGCATTGGTATGTGGAAAGAGGGAAATAAAAAGAAGGATTATACAGTCCTAGTCCCAAATCTTGGGAAAGCTATCCACAACAGACATCATCTGCTTCATTATCCTGGCTTTTGTCTGGTTAATTTTAGTTTCAGGTCTCTAGATGATTGTGAAGTCCAAGTAGGAGGTGGCACCTTCTTTAAATGAAAAACGTGAATCTATGAGTCAAGGTCCCTTGGTTTAGTGGTGCAAGAGTTAGTTAACAATACCTGGTAAAGTCCCTTCCAACAAGGTTGGAGGGCATCTTTATGAAGATGTCATTTCCAATAGACATAGCCTCCAGGTTGGAGGCCATGATGCTGTATGTCTTTATCTCCCAGGAGCACAGTGTGGAAAGATTGCTCTATAAGCTGTGAGTTAACTTTAAGGCCTTGATAAGTTCCATATAGTAGGGTAAGAGGTTTCCTTTTAACAAGTTCATACACACCTTCATCTAATCTCATGGGTCTGCCAGTAAAGATTTCAAATGGCGTTAACCTAATTTTCCCAAAGGGAATATATCTCAGGTTAAGTAAAACTAAAGGCAGTGCTCTAGGCCAAGACAGCTTAAATGACTCAACAAATTTAGCTAACTGAACTTTTATAATTCCATTAGGGTGTTCCACCAATCCTGACGACTGGAGATAGTAGGCACATGGAAATGTTGTAAAGAAGGCCAAATTTTACAAACTGATTGAATCACTTGTCCAGTAAAATGGGAACCTCTTTCACTGTGGAGTTCAGAGGGTATTCCTCAAGTGGGAATAACTTTTCCCAGTAAGACTTTAATTACTGCTGTGGCCATGGGTTTGTGACAAGGAAAATCTTCCATCCAATGAGAAAACATACAAATCATTACCAATACATATTTATAACCCTGAGATGGTGGCAACTGGATAAAACCCATTTGTCACACCTCAAAAGGTCTGGAGGGTAAGGAAAAATAACCCATGGAAGTTGGATGGGTTTTCCTGGGTTATGTTTCGGACAAACTTGACAACTTTGGTATATGTGGCAAGCCCTTTTAAGAGATGGTTTCCAATGGTTTCTCTCTCTGTACTGGGAACCAAGGTGAGGTGTTTTATTTTTTGTGAAAATATAAAACTATGTTCTTTTGACTGGAAAAAAAATTGTTTTCCCCATTGAACGATCATATTAGTGTTCTAGTGAATCAGATTATGAATATATTCTAGGATAAATTTTTACAAACATTTAGGGAGAAGAGGTCTACCATTTGGTCCTAACCAAAGGTTTCTCTTGGAGTCATGTGTAAAATTCTGTTTGATCCAATTTTTTCAATCTTTCCAAATGGAGAGTTGTTTTGCTTCTAATATTTTAGTAATTAATTCATGTTCTGAATTTACAGGTAAACAGGTTATGGTTTTGGACTTTTGGAGGGCTGCTATTTTGGCAGCAGTGTCAGCCAAATGGTTTCCTTTACTTTCCTCCATGTTTGTTGAGTTTTAATTTTTAAAACTGTCCATGAGTTTTAATTACTGCCAAGGATTTAGGCAGTTGCATGGCATCTAAGAGTCTTACCACATAAGAACTGTTGTGAGTTTCTGTCCTCAGGAGGTAAAAACCTCTTTGTTTCCAAAGTATGCCAAAATCATGGGCAACACCAAAA
The DNA here is from genome assembly GCF_949987535.1 of Balaenoptera acutorostrata. Taxonomy (NCBI): domain Eukaryota; kingdom Metazoa; phylum Chordata; class Mammalia; order Artiodactyla; family Balaenopteridae; genus Balaenoptera; species Balaenoptera acutorostrata. The sequence continues at coordinate 39,134,724 of NC_080077.1, read as the reverse complement.
TTGTACCTACTGTCAGTATATATATTAATAGTTTTATCTTTTGCTAAAAATCAAACTCAAATTAATGCATAAAGTTCTACATGTTGTGCAGAAGTAGCTTCTGGTGTGGTGTCAGCCTCAGTGACTTCAGTTAAAAATACTATAGAATAGCTGGCTCAGCAGCAACCAGACTCATCTTTTATTTTTTATTTTTTAAAATATTTTATTTGTGTACGTTATTCTTTTCAAAGCTTTTCTACACATTATTTAGGTTGGCCTTCAAAATAGTCTTAAAGAGGCAGGTAGCACTGTTATTTGATGTCATTTCAGAGGCCCAGATATAAGAAGTCATTTGCACAAGGCCATGCCACTATTTGTCGTAGAGAATCTCTGACTCCTGATAAGTCTCTTTCCATTCAACTCTGTTTTTCTGATTTATATAAAAAGTTACACAGGCACAAGAAACTTCAACAAAGTCATGTCAAAGAAGAAAGGAATTGATAGTCCTATAAAGGATGTGAGTAATAAGAAATAAACTGGAAATTTAATTCATAGGAGTCAAATTGGTAAATCATTTATGCACACTTTTTCTCATTTATTTCTTTTTTTTAAATTGGGTTACAGTTGTTTCACAATGTTGTGTTAGTTTCTATTGTACAGCGAAGTGAAGTAGAGTTCCCTGTGTGCTATACAGCAGGTTCTCATTGGTCATCTATTTTATACATATTAGTGTATATATGTCAATCCCAATCTCCTAATTCATCCTTCCTCCCCTTCCCCCGCTTGGTGTCCATACGTTTGTTCTGTATATCTGTGTCTTTATTACTGCCTTGCAAACCAGTTCATCTATACCATTTTTCTAGATTCCACATATATGCGTTAATATATGATATTTGTTTTTCTCTTTCTGACTTACTTCACTCTGTATGACAGTCTCTAAGTCCATTCACATCTCTACAAATGACCCAATTTTGTTCCTTTTTATGGCTGAGTAATATTCCATTGTATATATGTGCCACATCTTCTTTATCCATTCGTCTGTTGATGGACATTTAGGTTGCTTCCATGTCTTGGCTATTTTAAACAGAGCTACAGTGAACATTGGGATGCATGTATCCTTTTGAACCATGTTTTTCCCCAGATATATACCTAGGAGTGGGATTGCTGGATAATATGGTAATTCTATTTTTAGTTTTTTGAGGAACCTCCATACTGTTCTCCACAGTGGCTGTATCAATTTACATTCCTACCAACAGTGCAAGAGGGTTCCCTTTTCTCCACACCCTCTCCAGCATTTATTGTTTGTAGATTTTCTGATGATGCCCATTCTAACCAGTGTGAGGTGATACCTCATTGTAGTTTTGATTTGCATTTCTCTAATGATTAGTGATGTTGAGCAGCTTTTCATGTACTTTTGGCCATCTGTATGCCTTCTTTGGAGAAATAGCTATTTAGGTCTTCTGTCCATTTTTTGATTAGGTTTTTTTTTTTTTTATTGAGCTGCATAAGCTGTTTCTATATATTGGAGATTAGTCTTTTGTCCATTGTTTCATTTGAAAATATTTTCTCCCATTCTGAGGGTTGTCTTTTCATCTTGTTTATGGTTTCCTTTGCTGTGCAAAACTTTTAAGTTTCATTAGGTCCCATTTGTTTATTTTTATTTCCATTACTCTAGGAAGTGGGTCAAAAAAGATCTTGCTGTGATTTATGTCAAAGAGTGTTCTTCCTATGTTTTCCTCTAAGAGTTTTACAGTGTCTGGCCTTACATTTAGGTTTTTAATCCATTTTGAGTTTATTTTTGTGTATGGTGTTAGGAAGTGTTCTAACTTCATTCTTTTACATGTAGCTGTCCAGTGTTCCCAGCACCACTTATTGAAGAGGCTGTCTTTTCTCCATTGTATATTCTTGCCTCCTTTGTCAAATATAAGGTGACCAGATGTGGGTGGGTTTATCTCTGGGCTTTCTATCTTGTTCCATTGATCTATATTTCTGTTTTTGTCCCAGTACCATAGTCTTGACTACTATCTTTTAAATAGGAACCATCAGTAAACTAGATCAGTTCAGTGTTTTCAAGAGGCTTCTCCTGCATATCATCAGGAGCTGGTCAGTCAGCATCAGCCATGAGGGGCTTCATCCGCTGGAGAGTGTAGAAGGGTAGTGGGATTCAGGGTCTTGCAGTGGGGCATAGTCACATTAAAAGGAAACAGTAGAAGAATTCACAGGAGGTTAGTCTGCTAGTGGAAAGATGCTGAGTATGGTGAGAATTAAGCAAGACTTCCATGCAATAAGGTACATAAATAGTCAGTGGAGACCCCTTTACAATTTCTTCTACATGTTGTAATAAATTGGCAGTGGCCACAATGGCTCTCATGCAAGACAGAAGACCTTTAGCTACTGGGTTTATTTGTTGACTGTAATATCCTATAGGTTTATGGTGGTCCCCATGGCATTGAGTAAGTACACTGAGGGTATTTCCTTTTCTTTCATGGACAAAAAAGAAAAAAGGGCAGTTATTAGGGTGACCTAAGGCAGATGGGTAATGAAGGCTGCCTTTAATAAGGTAAAAGCTCCTTGGATTTCTTTTGTCCAAATAAGAGGTTTGGTCTGATCAGCCATAAGGAGGGAGTATAAGGACTGAGCCATGGCAGAAAAATTGGAGATGCAGTTTCTACAGTGTCCTGCCAGTCCTAAAAAACCTCTGAGTTATCTTTTGGTTTTGGGGCAAGGAAAAGTTCAAATACTTTGAATCATATCTGGATCTAAAAGGAGATCTTGCTCAGTAATTGAATGGCCTAAATATCTGACTTTATGTTTACAAAAGTGGAGTTTTTCTTTGACAACTTCTGTCCTTTTTTGCTAGTTCTCAGAGGTAATGGAGGCTATCCTCCAAGGATGCTTCCTCTGAAGGAGAGCAGAGAAGAAGATCATCCACATATTATAAAAGAGAAGATTTTTGAGGGATGGTGACATCAGCAGTATCAGCCTTTAAAACTTGCAAAAAATAAGTTGGGCTTTCAGTGTAGCCTTGAGATATAACAGTCCAAGTGAATTGTTGGTTTTCCCAGGTAAAGGCAAACAAGTATTGACTCTCGGGGTCAACAGGGATGCTAAAGAAGGCACTATGGAGGTCTATCACTGTAAAGGTTGTGCTCTTTGGAGGTATGGCTGAAAGTAGGATATGAGGATTTGACACAACTGAGCATCAGGGTGTAACTGTGTTAATGGCTCTTAAGTCCTGAACAAACTTAAGAGAGGATGAGAGTGGTAAAACAGCTTGTACGTGGAACAATCAAACCTTGTTTAATATATTCTTTAATTATGGGTTTGAATCCTTGAATAGCTTCTGAATTCATGGGATACTGGTGAATATTTAGCAGAGGTTTTCTTTCATCTACCTGAATCTTTATGGGTGTTACAGAGTAAATGCAACCAATGTCAATAGCATTCTTAGACCAGATCATCAAGGATGGTATCTAAGAGAGGGTTAGAATCAGCCATAGAGACTAAGAAAACTGGAATTTTAATAGATGAGTCTCCCGGAGAATTGTGAGAATCGGGGTCTCCTTCAATATGTAAAAATATTTCCCCCTTTTGAAAGAAGGAAATGTAGGCTTTATGAGCCTCTAAGAAATCTCTCTCCAATAGGTGGATGGAGACAGAAGGGACTAAGAGGAATGGATGAGTCCCTTCAATAGTCTCTAATTGAAAAGGGACTCGAAGAGACTTGAAAACAGTCATTGGTTTGTTAGATACTGCCACCATTTTCACAGTTTCGGTATTCCAAGGAAGGGGAACAGACAGGTTGATGGGGTTAAGAACTGACAAGGTGGCCCCTGTATTTACTAAGGTCTTAGTAACCTCATTCCCAATGGTTAAGTCAATTTTTCCCAAAGAATTTGTTAGGAGCATGGGGAAACTCCCCCTTGTCCTGGGAGAAGCCCTATTGTTGAGAACAGCCAGGTAGGAACTTGTGAGAATGTCTGTCATTTTTAGGCTATTGATTTTCCAGTAATTGTTTGAGTTTAAAACAGTCTTTTTTCCATTGGCTGAGACTTTTACAGTAATTGCAAACCTCCTTTATTTGTCATTTATTTTGGGGACAATGAGGGTTTGATTTAGCAGAAAGTTGTAATTGTAAATGCATTATCTGGGTTGCCTGAACTTGAGCATTTCAAGCTTTTTCAGCTTTCTTTTTTGTATCTTTCTGAATAGCTCAGGAGAGCAGTTCAATCACTTCTTGGCCTTTTGGCTAAGATCAAGTGTAGGAGAGCAGTTCAACATAGTTTACTAAATCATGAGGTTGCATGGTGGCCCAATTAAGGCATAATTTTCTAATTTGTTGTCCAAGGTCTTCCTATAAACCTTCAAGGGCAGAATTTAAAAGTGTTGAGGTTTTATCATTAATTTTATCTATGCCAGAATAGTGTTTAAAGCCTTTCTCAATTGTATTATAATAAAGACGGATTCATAAGGTTTGTGAATAACTTTTGGATTTTTTTTTCAGTCAATAATTTGAGAGAAACCCTCGGAAATTTTATCATGAAGCTGTTTTGTTAATTCAGAGGCTCACGCATAGCGGTTTGTCCCTTACAGGTAAAAATATTTGGTTCATCCCCACCACCTAACAAAATCCATTTTTTAGCAAGACCTTCCCTACTAATATTGATAAAGATCAGAAAATCCTGGCTCATAAGCCCGAACCAAAAGAAGGAATTCCTGTGCAAAAACCCACTGGATCTTCCTTGGGGCTTCGGAAGTCCTTAGCAATTGCATTGGAGTTCAGCTTTAGTCCAGGCAATGTAAGAAACAAGTTGGTGACTCTGGTTAGGGCTGTAGACTGGCTTGGTTAGGGCAGGAGGGTCTAGACTGGCTTCAGAATCATCTGGATAGGAGTTATAAAAGGGAAGTCTGGCAAGAGTAGGTCAGAGGGGGAAGGGGCTTAGAGGAGCAAGGCAGGTGCAGCACTGGCAGGAGTAGAAAGTAGCAGCAGGGGAGCATTAGGAGAACATTTAGAAGTTTCTTTTAGTTTAGTCAGTCACTGAGACAATTCAGAATTAGCCTCAGATAATTTGGAATTAATATCCTGGAGGGAAGCAATTTTGGAATTGCAACTTGTTTTGAGCGCTCAAAATGCCAACTGAAATAAGTTTCCCATTCAGGCTGCTTCATCTTACACTTTTTTATAATTGTCTGTGCAGATAAACTAATTAAGGAATTTCAAGGAGGCCTAACTTGGCCAATTTAATTGTAAATCATTCTGGATACTACAGTCCAGTGAGACAAATACTCGTAGAACAGGGGCCCATAGTTCTTATACGTAAAACCAGTAGGAGTTCCAGAAGGAGGCTGCTCCACAGCCCTACCCTTAGAGAGTGAACTTTCCTTTTTCCAAGAGTAATTAATCACCAGGCCAAAATGGGAAACAAAGTTCCAAAAACAGAAGCCAGCACAGAGGACACCCAAATAAAGTAGAACCTCTACCAAGACAGAGGGTTCATTCCACAATCTGGGACCACCAAGGAAATGATAGGGAACAATGGATTATTGTAGATACCTTACTTGAATCCGTGGAGTTGCCAGAGGTTGGAGGCAGGGTTGGGGGGGAGGCAGAGACTACACAGGTTGCTTTGTATCCCATTTCTGACACCATGTATTGTCAACTAAAAATACAGAAAACTGCTAATAAGAAAAAAGAATTTATTTGGGGTCTTAAGAATTGCAATTAAGGAGGGACCATTCAAAAACCAACTCAAATATGCTCTGAAGGGTGTAGAAAATGACAGAGGTTTATAAAGACTGTTAACAGAGAAAAACATTCCAGAGAAATTACATAGGAGGGTACATTTACAGAACAACAATTGGTGCTGGCAGGCATACTGTCACTTGTCAGTAGCAGACTGGTTGCTAAGCTGCAGTTTCTAGGCAGTAAAGAAAATGAGTTCCAGATGGCCTGAGGATGACCAGGTCAAAAGTTTATATTGCATCCACTGGTGGATGTGTGTAGGCTCCATCTCTCTAATGGCCTTCTAGCTTCATTTTTGATCCCTTTGACATAAGTGACTCTACTTTGTTGTTCACAGTCCACAATAGGCAGAAAAATTGTTTTCAAAGTATTAAAGACACCACAAATAGCTAGCTAACATAATAGATAAATTGGGGAATTATTTTAGAAGAGAAAAGGGACACTTGAAACTATAAGAATCATACAAAAATTATTTGAATCTGTCCATTAATGTTAACAAGTAATTTGAGTGAGTAAAATTTCCTCTTCTTACCTATTAACTTTTTACAAAGTTACCAGCTCAGAACATCTGCTTGCATAATGGGTCTTTCCAGTGTTCTTGAACTAAAATGTCAATTGGCAGGAAATATTTAACATTTTTAAATGCCTTGAAACTAGGGATTTGTTAATTATGTCTCCATTTTTCTGTGTTGTTACTATTTTCTTCTTTGAATAGTTCATTTTCCTGAAGGCTATCTAATTAATGGTCAGGCATTGAATGCACGCTCAGTATTAGAGTGATATAAAATCTATAATTCTGACAGTAACTCCCTAACATCTTTATGCCAGTGCTATTGAAAGTCAGCTTCCTGAACTCTGACTGTGGTTAGAATGAATGTGCTCTGACTTTTTTTCATATGCTTATGTCTCTCGAATCAAAAGTTGAAGTCCCAGAACACAGGTGCCATTTGTCCAAGCTTTGGTTAGTTGTCCGCCATGCTTGAAAAGAACAGGGCACAGACTGTTCACAATAAAGACCCCAAAATTATATGGGGATGCAGCTCCTGAAAACAGGGAGAAGGCCATTGCATGATCAAAAACAATGAATGTTCACCATTCTCATGGAACTCACAGTTCTTGTTAATGAGTCAATTGCCATAATATAGCACTCTTCACAATTTGCAGCTTAACAAGTATTGCTTTCTCTGGACATCGGAATCTTGATTTTCTCACTAAGGTGGGTTTCAAGCAGCTCAACTCTCAGATATAAAAAGGTTTGGCATATTTCCTTAACTTGCAGTTTTTATGAAAATGACAAATAAATGTCTTGATAATGAGTGAAACAAAACTCTGGCTTTATACATTCTACAATTTTTAGCAAAGGAAATTACGGAGCTGCATATGTGTGTGTATACACACATGCACACATATAATTCTGTATATAAATATTTTACAAAATTATGCATCTATAAATCAGCATAAATATTCTTTAATGGAATTCTGATATAAACTTTTATTCTCCTTTACTAATAACTAGATGATAGCTGTTAACCAAAGTGCATCAGGGTTCTCTACTCTGGTTCAATTTGGACTCCTAGTCCTTTTTCTTTGCCTTTGTTTGCTGGTCATTTTCAGTGTATTATCAACATTGAGTCCCCTTTTGTTTTACAATTGGATATCATTCTCTTCTGAGGCCAGTTGCTAAGATCATAGTCTTTCACCACAATTTATTTAAATACTGGATCATTATGAATTGAAGTGCATGAAAAGATTTTCTTCTTTCCAGTCCATTATGAATTGCTAGGTACTTGCTTTATTTCTTAACAAAAATGGATATGCGATGCTACAGCTCTTTTTTTCTAGCCTGAGCAACCTATGATCAATAATTTAGCATGCCTGGTAGTATGGGTAAATCATTTAACAATCTTTGTTTTAGTAGAACATTCATTTCCATTTTTGAGTTCCAGGTTTAAAAGTAAATGTACCACTTGCCAATACCATAGCACTTCCAACAAGTGCCATTGAATACTTTCCTGATCAAAGTACTCAATGGTAGTATAGGTAACTTAATTCATTCCCAGTATTGAATGTCCTATAGATTGTCTATTATCATCAAATACTACTTAAATTATTTAAAATATAAAGGTATGTTAGGGACCTCTCAGATTCTCTCCAATTTTCCTCATGCAACTTTCCCTTTGATAGTCCATAAGACTATCAATTCAACTCAAGACATTCAGTTTATAGCCACACGATAAAACTTATCTGACTGAACCATCTTTTCCAAGAAACAAAAAAGAAGAGGTAAGCCAAACTTAGGCACTAGGGTTCTAATATCAATTTAATTTTTCACGTGCAATAGTTTATTTTGTTATCGTACACAGTCCCAATGTTTCATGTATAAAATGCAACTGAATGGATTAGATGCGTTGTGATTTTCCATATGTTTTAGCCTATTTTTAAAGTAATATGATACTTATAAAAGATTCATTTTAATTGTAGACTATGGTTAATCTTATCTTTTTACGTTGCAAACATTAGGGTATCTAGTCAGTAGGATCTTAAAGCCTACCACAAATTGTACCAGATGACAGCATTTGACACTTACTGGTAAGGGAATAAACATATTTTAAAATATAAAAATAAATAGAAACCCATGCCAAATTTTGCAAATGTTCATTATGGCATGATTTTCAGGAAAATATTAAACATTACAGTGGTCTAAAATAGGTATGAATTTTCCTAGGATTAGATGATATAAGACAAAGGATTCTGATATACACATTCCCAATTTTTAGCAAAACAACAACAACCACAAAAATTACAGTGGACGCAGTTAAAAGCAAAGTATCTTATGTTGATGGTTCTTCATATATAGTGATGTTAATTGCAGCATTAATACCAGTTTTGGACCAGATAAATGTTCAAAACTATATGCATTTGTAGAATTGAATCTTTAAGAACTTTTAATAACATATGTGGTACAGGAAAAAATAATAATATGAGAAAACATTCACAATTATATTAAGTGAAAAAAAAAGCATGATTAAAACAATTTCTACACTACCAGTATTTATTAAATAGATTACACATTTACTTAGGAATAAAGGCTGATGGGAAATACATTAAATAACTAAAATAATAATTATTTAAAATAAACACATCTCTCTGTGAATGGGATGTATATGACTTTCATTTTATTTCTAATATTTTCCTAATTTTCTATATGAATGTAATTTTCTGATGTGAAAACTACAGAGGACATTATAAAGTAAATAAATTCTTTCAATTTTAACTCCTAAATGTTATACCTCTATAATAAGGTTTATATATAGTACATAAAAATGTATTAAACTACTTCTCAAATAACCTTAGGTCTAAAAAAAAATCTTTTAAATCAGTTTTCCCTTATGACACAAAACCTTTCATTACACTCAAAAATAACATCAATGAAAGCACTTCTAAATCCACCCCCTCTCAAAAAAATGGGTGAAAATACCATTATCTGTTATATACATGTTAAAATGTACTAAAAACAAAACATATACCTGTGACTTTCCTTAATAAGAACTAGCCAACAGAAAACCCCTCTAAGATATCTTTAGACATATTATTTAACTTTTTGTTATAATAGTTTAAAACAGAATGTAGAACTCTCAAGATTGCTGGCAAGACAGAATTATTTCAAATTCTTTTTATAGTTCTTTAAAATAAACATTTCTTATCCAAAATATAATTGTTTCAATCTGGGATCATTTAGATGCAAGCAACGAGAACCCCACACAGCTTGAAAGAGCGGTATTTATCCGAAAGATTTTAAGTCACTTTCTGAGAGTCTAGAGCAGAAAGCAGAGGTCTGTTTAAGATGGAGGGAGAGGGCAAGTTTGGAGGAATTGGGAGTGCAGAACTCTCAGCCCATCTGCTTCCCAAAAGCCTCTGATCTCTGGTTCTCTGCACACCCACCTCTTGATTCTTTCTCTGCCAGCAGATTGACGGTATCTGCTTTTCTAAGTACAGTAGCCTCAAATGGCCCGACATGTTCTTAGATTTTAAATTATCATGTATACTGAGTTCCAATCTCAAATTCTTAGGTCCTCTTGCACTGTTGGTGGGAATGTAAATTGATACAGCCACTAAGGAGAACGGTATGGAGGTTCCTTAAAAAACTAACAGTAGAATTACCATATGACCCATCAATCCCACTACTGGGCATATACCCAGAGAAGACCATAATTCAAAAAGACACATGCACCCCGATGTTCACTTCAGCACTATTTACAATAGCAAGGTCATGGAAGCAACCTAAATGTCCATTGACAGACGAATGGATAAAGAAGATGTGGTATGAATATACAATGGAATATTACTCAGCCATAAAAAGGAACGAAATTGGGTCATTTGTAGAGACGTGGATGGACCTAGAGACTGTCATACAGAGTGAAGTAAGTCAGAAAGAGAAAAACAAATATCGTATATTAACGCATATATGTGGAATCTAGAAAAATGGTACAGATGAACCGGTTTGCAAGGCAGAAATAGAGACACAGATGTAGAGAACAAACCTATGGACACCAAGGGGGGAAAGCAGGGGGGCGAGTGGTGGGATGAGCTGGAAGACTGGGATTGACATATATACACCAATATCTATAAAAGAGATAACTAATAAGAGCCTGTTGTATAAAAATAAATAAATAAAATTAAAAAAAAAAAAGATTGCTTTTGCTTTAACTTAGCTCAGAACCAGCAAATCAGCCATGCAGAGAATATTCTCAAGATCAAAGACACAGAGTGAAGCATCCCTGTTGTCTAGGGGTCAATGAAGCCCACACAGACTGGAAAATCCATCAAGACAGAGGAGTCAGAACCAAGAACCACCCTCCAGCTATGATGATCCAGGGGCAGAGCCTCAAGTGCATTTCCAGCTCCTTCTGTGTCTTATCTATTATGGGACCTCAGCTGGGTCCAAAGGCACATTTTTAAGATAAAGCTTTTCCAAAATGCAAAAAAAAAAAAAAAAAATTCTTGGGCTGAGAAACTGATTTGCACTGCATGGGTAAGATTGCCCCAGGGACACACTCATGTACAGAATTAGTTCACAAAACAGGTGGAGCTTGCAGGATATTTCTACCTCTGCAGAATATTTGTGCATGCAGAATATTTTTCTGATATTTGCTATGAAATGATGACCAATAGCCAAAAGCAGATACAATAAATATATTATGTGTATGTTTGTATGTATGTACATATAAAACATGTATATAGGACTTATATAATTTATTATTGACAAGAACAAAACCAACTCTTGTACAATTCTTATATACTTTATATGCAAACAAAAGCACCAAAAATTAATGTACATCATAAAATTTCATAATTGAAAAGAAAATATTTTTCTAAATTTTTGCTCTAAATTGTACTTGCAAAGATTTTAGAGTTAAGAGGTACGGGCAGTTAAAATGCGTCTCTACGGTTACACTGCCAGAGTTTGAATCCTGACTCTATCATTAATGTGCTGTATAAACCTTCAATAAATTACTTAACCTCTCTGCCCCTCAATTTCCTCATTTGCTAAATGAGGGTAGTTGACAGTCATAGGATTGTCCTGAGGATTAAACAAGTGACTATATGAAATACTTAGACTCTCCCATCTGGCACACAGGAATTTAGTACATTTTAATTATTAAAATTTTGCTGTATACTTTCTTTTCAGATGCCTGTGATCTCAACTTTCTTTAGATATGGACTACTAACATGTCCATTGCTTGTGGCTATAAAGTTGATTTCATGGAAATTGTTTAATAAAATAAATTCTGTAATTATCTTCAGTCTCAATATAAATATTAATTGTAAAGCAAGTATATATATAGAAATTTGCAGCACAAATAAAACTAAATTATTTATTAAATGCTTTACTGAATCATAATTTCTGACTCTTAAAACTCATACTAATTTTAGATAATTTGAGAAATAGTATAAAATTAGGGAGCAAAGCAGGTCACTGATAATCTCAATCCTCAGAGAGAATTACTGTTACATTTTCCATTTAGTCTTTCATCTATACATGTTTATAATTTCGTTGAGATCATTTGTACATATAATTTTGTCTCTTGCATTTTCACTTAATGTTAATAATGATTTAATAAAGTAGAATAATGATTTATATAATTACCTTATAATCATATTTTTCATGGATTTGTAAACAGTCCAATTAATGAATTGTTTAGTTTCTAGGCGCTTTCTAGGCTATTTGAGGGTTCATGAAAGTAATGAAAATATTTATACACTTTAAGCAGTTATTTATTCAATACCTAATCCAGAGAGCCTACAAGAGTACTTTATGCTACTAGACTTAGCTTATTCACATTCTCAGAGGTTCCCCAAAGACTTCTATACAAGATATCCCTCACCCTTCCTACTGCTTCCTGACTTTCTAAGACATTATTACACATATTTTGTAAACAGAATACTGATGATCTCCCCAATGAATTCTTGCACAAATATTAATTTTACACATACTCAGTTATCCCAAGATATTCCTGTGTGAGAGGAGAGTTGGTTAGAAGAGTAGAAATCTTCATATTTAAGACTTCACTGACATGCTTGGGTATATGTTGTATTAGTTTCCTATTATTCCTATAACAAATTACTACAAACTTGGAGGCTTAAAACAACAAAAATTATTTTTCTACAGTTCTGGGAGACAGAATTCCAAAATCAGTTCTTAGGGGTTGAAGTCAAGAAGTCAGTAGAGCTGCTTTCTTCCAGAAGTTTTGAGAGGAGAATTTGTTTCCTTGCCTTTATCAGTTTTTAATGGCTGTCTTTTTTCCTGGACTTGGGGTCCTCCTCCATCTCCAAAGCACATCATTCTAAACATTTTTTCTGTTATCCTGTATCTTCTTCTCTGTGACTCCTTTCACATCCCTCTTATAATGACCTCTGTGATTAGATTGGTCCTTCTGCATAATCCAAGATAATCCCCCACCTCAAGATCCTTAATCACATCTGCAAAGAATCTTTTGCCATAAAGGTAACTTCCACAGGTTCTGGGAATTAGGAAGTGAACCTATTAGGAAGGGGGCCTTTCTTTAACCAACCACATATTTTAGTGACTTATTCTCTTAGCTAATTCCTATAGTACATTTATGGACTCTTTCTGCTGTTAATACATTGATTTCTCTTTTGGTAATATCCATATCTTTACCCCAACTATTCATTTTGTTCTACCAAATGCAAATTTTAATTCATACACCACACCCAACAACTACCAAAAAAAAAAAAAAAAAAAAAGAATGTAATATACTATACCTATCTCCCTGTTTTAGAACACATAAAACTATTTCCAAAGTTCAAATATTTCAAATAATGCTGTGATGAATGTCTTTGAGCAAAAAGCATCTGCATTTTAAATTATTCTCTTAGGAGAGATTTCTAGAATTATTGGGTCAAAGGATATAAATATTTTATTATTCTTAAGCACTATTGCCAAATAACTTTCCCAATATGTTGTTCTAAATGATATTCCCAAAAGTAGAGTATGAGAGAGCTTATCTCATGACACACTTGCTGTCACTGAGTCTTTGCAATTAAAAGACAAAAATTATAGCTAACTTGCTAGGATAAATTAGAAGAGATGTTGTTTTAGTTGATATTTTCTTGAAGAATAATTACAGTGATTATTCCTTTCATTTTTAACTGTTTCTTTTTCCCCCAAGTTGTATATTTATGGTTTTTAACTGTCATTGATTTCTTAACATCTCATTTAGAATGAAATCATCTGAGAATTTCTAGCAAAATATTTTGTCCATGTATAATTATTCTTGTAATAAACCAATTAATCCTATTTAGTAGTACTTTATTTTGAAGTCTCTGTATTTGTGAATGCAGTAAATATTCTGGTATGATAATGAATTTTTGTATTTTTTTTCTCACCCCATCATTTCATATCAATCAAATCTTCTTCAATATATTAAAACATGGCCTGAGCCAAAGCAAAGATTTATATCCAAAATTCTTAAAACTACTGAAGATTAGGTTTGATAAAAGCTGAATGGAATTTTATTCTAGTGTTATTTATTCAGTTTCACAATTCTACTGTAACTGATATTTTTTTCTTTAAGCATTTTAATAATTATTATCAACTTACCTCACCAAATATTATTTTGTGTAACATCTTTCAAAAAGTGATGTATACTCTATAAATATGTTTTTAAATTTTTGTACATTTATAAATAAAATTCTCATTATCTTTCTGCCAGATCTCTTTCAAAGAAACTATAAAGTTATTTTTAAAAATTATTTGGGGGGGCTTCCCTGGTGGCGCAGTGGTTGAGAGTCTGCCTGCCGATGCAGGGGACGCGGGTTCGAGCCCTGGTCTGGGAGGATCCCACATGCCACGGAGCGGCTGGGCCCGTGAGCCACAATTGCTGAGCCTGCGCGTCTGGAGCCTGTGCTCCGCAACAAGAGAGGCCGCGATAGTGAGAGGCCTGCGCACCGCGATGAGGAGTGGCCCCCGCTCACCGCAGCTGGAGAAGGCCCTCACACAGAGGCGAGGACCCAACACAGCCAAAAATAAATAAATAAATAAAGATTAAAAAAAAAATTATCCATGTTAAAAAAAAAATTATTTGGAAATCTGATTTATTTCAGATAACTTTTTGAGAATATATATTGGAGGAGATAAATTATACTATTTTTTACTGTTTTGAAGATTATGTCTAAAATTACAACCTTGAATACATATATTTTATGCTATGAAAAGATAAAGCTTTTTTTTTTCTATGTAATCCAAGAACTTATGATGAATGATAAGTTAAATTGGTCTGGATGATATGATATTTATGTAATTTTATAGTAGACTCTAGTAGTAGCCTGACTTTATTTTGAGATGGCTATTCCTATATCGCTAATGTAACATTCTAAAGGAATCACATTTTGGTACATTTTAATCATGTAATATTCTATTTTCTTGTTCATTTCTCTATCTTACTGGCAAAGAGGTTCAAAAAAAATTCTGAATAACAGTAGATTGCTTTCAGAAATTTGATTAGTAAAATATGAGCTCATTATATATTTATTATATCATATTTTGATAGATGGCAAGTATATTAGTTTCCTGAGATTGCAGTAACAAATGGCCACAGACTCGGTAACCTGAAACCACAGAAATTTATTCTCTAACCATTCTGGAGGATAATAGTCCCAAATCAATTCCACTAAACCAAAACAAATGTTGGCAGGGCAGGCCCCTTCTGGAGGCTCTTCCAGCTGCTGGTGGAAGCCCACATTCTCTGACTTACGGTTATATCACTCCATTCACTGCCTCCATCTGCATTTCACCTTTCCTTCCACGTATGTATCAATCTCCCCCTGCGTCACTTTTAGGAAACATGTGATTGCATTTAGGGCCTAGCTGGATAATCCATAATTACTTATCTCAAATTCCTTAATTTAATCCTATCTGCAAAAGCACGTTACCATATAAGGAAACAGTCACAGGTTCCAGTGACTAGGATCTGACATCCGTGGGAGGCCATCTTTCAACCCACTACAACCATATCCCAACTGACCTTCCAGTATATTCGAACCTCCAATTATCCTTGTGTCAAGGAAGAAAGGATTTAGGCAAAACTCTCTAATGGTCTTATGTTTTGGAGGGTAGGTCTGGTGTAAGACCCTTGGGTGCTACACAGAGAAAGAGAGAGACAAAGCAACAGAGACAGTTTTCTTTTATCTTGAACTATTGGTAGCTAATAAAATTTACTGCTTTCTGGAGCTAGGGTAAGATAGGAGGAGGAAACGTTAGTACTAAAGAATATTCTATTTCCCTTGTAAATGTGAAATGTTTGTTTCTGAAAAGGGAATATTTTTTCCAATGTGAAATAATGCCCTTGACAGCCAGCTTGGAATTGTAATCATCTGATAAAAGATTTAAATGCATACTATGAAAATCCAACATTATGCAGTTTATATATATTAATCACTCATTTCACAATAAAAAATAAGTATGATTATCTCAAATGCTTTTCTATGCTTGAAAATAATAGCAAACTATTTTCATCTAGGTATTCAATTAATTTATATCATAAATTATGAAAACTTCTAAAACTAGCTTAGCCTCCATTTCTATAATCTCATATTTTTCCTATTTTATTATTTTTAAAAAGCTTATGAAGGAATATTTATCCCTTTATGTGTATATGTGTAATACTTTCCATATCTTTATTTAACTAATAGAGCTGTAGTGTTTTTTATTGTAAGAAATTCAAGTACCTCTGTCTCAAAGGCTTATCCTTTGGGTATCTTAGTAGCCCATAATAGTTACAAAAGAGCTTGTCAAAAGGTGTCAAAAGACCACATTCTCAAACACTACAGTAGTTTTCTTCTACAAACACTATGCCACAAATATGCCATTTTAAACACATAATAGCCTGTGTCTGAGAAAATAAGACTGTGACATAGTGACAAAGGCAGGGCAATTTGAAGAAGTGAGTATTTCTCTTCTAGCTTTTCCCCCTTCTTCCTGACATACTGATGTCTCAAGGAGTGTATTGGGAAACTTTATGGAGCATATGTCATGTAACGTTTGGGCAAGGAAAAATTTTTCAGAGTAGTATCACACTTAAAATATTCTTGGGGATGATTTGAATTTGGGACTTCATTTCTGCCAAGTTCTCCAATGTCTGTACATAGTTTTAATTCTAATAAAAGAATAAACCAATCATAAGTCTTTCTTGATACAGCTCTGGCAATTAATATTCATATTCAACTTAGAGACATTTTCCCCACCACAGGCAGCCATTTGCTGACATTTCAACTCAGAGATTTGGAATTGCAGACAACTGGTATCTAAATGAGTTGTGACAGCTAGAAGAAAAACTACTGTTTTAAAATTTTCTTTCATATGTCAAATCATTTCATTACTTAATTTTCAATGACTCATTTAATGGCATTTTTCATCATGATAAAAGTAACACAATCCAGAAGCTGGTCTTTTGACATGCAATGTATTTTGACATAAATCAGAAAAAGTATTAAAATTTTAAATCACACCACATTGTGGGTCTCTAGTTCACTGTTTCTTTATCATTGGATTTCTGCAATGTAAACGGTCTATTCAAAATATTGGAAAACACTCTGACTTTTCTAAGACAACATGTTCGATGGTTAGTTATTTTGTAAAGAGATTGAGAAAAGTTTACTCACTAGGATTCCCTGGAGATGAGTGAAGAATGTGGACATTTGAAAAATCCTTCTGGCTGCCAAGTTGTCTCTAGGGGAAATCAATTGCAGTGCATAGCTTGACTACAAATTCTAGAATTATTTATATAGCAAGGAGGATTCTATATTAGGAGTGGGGCTTTTGAATGGTTACAGAACTATCTAAACCATGAGGAGGAGACCTGCCACAACAGATAGAGGAAGCAAAGTTGAAGTCAACTGGAGGATCCTTCAACATACCTTGTAAAATGCTGTAAGACAAAGAATATTGCCTACCATCTGGCTAGTTCTACAAGGATTAAGTCATTACCCCCTGCAGTCCCTGACCTACAGTATACCCTGAAAGGAATTCAGGATGAAGAACAGGATGAGGTACTCTGTGCTTTGGGAAAACAGGCAAAATAGGCTCCTTAGACAGTTAAATAAATTTCAGGAAAAAATTTAATGAACCTGGATTTCTTGCATCTTCTCATACATAGAAAAGTACTAAAATCATGAACCAATATACCTGTTCCTTTTGACTGGCAGTAACTTTCTACTGAGATGTATGCTTGACTGCACATATTCCTTAGCCAAAATCATACATTTAAAAAAAAATTTTAGCCCACATGATCTATCTGCTACCGTTTCTTGCAAATATTCTATGAAACCTCAAAAATCACAATGTGCTTGAGACAGAGTATCTGCCAAGTTCAGCAAGAGGCAGATCTAGTCAGTCTATTTGAACTCAGGGATGGAGACACTTGGGAAGCTAAAAAAGTAAGATGAAACTAGGGGATTTAAATAAGCCACCACATATCCTTTTCTCTGTGGAGAAATCACACCATATCTGAGTAACAATCTGCCTTTCAAACCATATAAAGCTGCTGAAATTAAGAATCATAGAATGTAAAAACCATCAAAAGAAACAAAGATTTACATTTAAGAACATTTTTTACAAAAAAAAGTTAATGCAGTATTTGGAAGTGAAAAGGAAAAATCATAGACTTGTCAAAAACCATCAGATGACTATAAGCAATAAATTTTAAGAATTTTCAGGTTACAAATAGTACTTTGATATATTAGGAGGAAAAAATATATATCCATGGAGCAAAATGCAGATTGAAAATGCATCTCTAACCATACCTGAAAATAAATAAATGATAACAACTTGAGATGTCCTGTAGTTCAGGAGTCAAATATCCCTTTCACGATGGGTTTGGAGCGTTTCCCCCATGTTATAATGGTATTCTTGCAGTTCTATTGTTTTTAGAAAACTAAGAAGGTAAATAACAAATTGGAACGAGCTTCATTCACTAGAGGACCTTCAGAAACTTTACTTAATATCACTAGATTAAGGTCTTTTTAAAAAGAACAGACAGTTACTAGGTTTACTGTTTGCTGATAAGAAAAGAGGATTGCCATTTCATTTGCTCTATTTGCATTTTTCTTAACTGGTGCACTTGAAATACCCACAGCTGAGAATGTGTTGCTTTCGAATTCAAATAAGAGGAGGAACCATATCTTCCTCATCCAATATTCATTCTATTCCTTTATTGACTCCTCTTTCTAAATAGCAGGTCAAATTAGTACCTTTTGCCCTTACACAAAAGAAAGGGATTGAAGTGTCAGAAATTTACTGCTGATCCATAACCCAGGGATCAGAAAACAGAGCCCTGGTAACTCTTAGGGCTTTACACCTGCCTCTAATTTAATCACCTACTGTGACTGTTGCTCAACACCAAAATAACTCAAGTAGTCTTCATCTTCCAGGAAAAAAAGAGGAATTTTTAAAAAGGAAGCCTACTAAGAGAATTTCAACTACTCTGACACATCTCTAAGAAAAAAAAAAGAACTTAAAAACTATTTTTCAAGTGATTAACATTGATTAATTCACAACTAAAAAGATCCTTTGCATAATTTTAGAATATATAATTAACTCCATGATTTGTCTGAATACTTCAGACATAAAGATTTCAGTTTTTTGAGGTTTTTTCCCCCCCATGAATCAATTTACTACTTATACCCAAACTTAATGTACCTGAACCAAGGTGCTAGTGGTCTGAGCAATGCTGGGTAGAGGGAACCCAGAGAGAGTAGAGGCTAGATCAAGAGCTTTGGGGTCACAGATCTGAGTTCCAGTCTTGACTCTACCATCTACTTTGTGACTTTGGACAAGTCGTTTAATCTCTCCAAGACATTGTTTCCTTAGCTGTAATTTGGGAATAAAATTCCAAACTCACAAGGTTTTATAATGATCAAATAACATCATTAATGTAGGCTATACACTAAGCCTATGACTGAAGCAATAATCCTTTTCTGGTATAATTACTGTCATGACAATGATGTTCAATGTTTTTATCATGGAAATTATATAGATTTCAAGGTCATGTTAAATTCATAGAACACTAAGTATTTTATTTCGTATCACAAATGGTAGACTGTAGAAGCAGTGAGGGGTGAAATGAGAAAGGCAACTAGAGGACCTATTTCTCCAGAATGTCTGCTCACTTCTCAAAAGCATGTGCCTACTGATAGCAGGAATAAAAATTCATATATGTTTTGCAACTCACATTTGACAAAGCCTTTTATGTATATATCTCTGTTTAAGTTAGTGTATAGCTAGGAGACTTATGGAGAATACTGGGTAAACAGAGAATCAACAGAAGGTACATGGGGCTGGCAAACAAGAAGCAGAAAAGAGATGAGTATCTGGGAAGTTACAACATCAGCACAAACAAACTCCATGAATATTACAATAAGTAGTAAGTGGGATTATTATAATAGTAAGTGAATGCTTACAATAATAAGAGCTAACATTTATTGAATGCCTAGCTGAGGCAGATCCAGGTTTAGTGAGGCCAAAAGCTTGCATGATTTGTGGAATGATTTGTAAGAAAAGAAATGCAAAGGTATAAATACAGGTTTAGGGACAGAGCTTTGAAAGCAGTCCATGCAATTGAGGGGTCCTGAAGCTTAGCTTTCTTAGCTTCTTGGTAAATCCACTTCTGCCTGCTTACTATATGCCCAAGTCAATGAAGAAGACGCTATAGCAAATGATACGAAATCAAACAGCTTCAGTCCATATCCTGGTTCCATCTATGAGCTCTATCAATCTGGGCAAGTTTCTTTCTTTCTTTTCTTTTCCTCTTCAGCCTAATTTCATTCTTTCACAGTGATGCCCAGGTAACTCTGCTGTAGTGAGGTTGAAAATACATTTTATACACATAGTAATATATACATAGTAATTGATAAGTAAGCTTAATCATCATAACTATTATTATTAATAGTTATTTAATAGTTTTTATCATTGATTATTAATAGTTTTTATCATTTTACTTACAAGCAGGGAAAATTATGAAATTTGACCACCATCCCTATAAAGAGTAAGTAAAATCAAATTTTATAAATTTTTGAAACCTAGTGCAATTAAAATAATTGCAAAGCTAAAAAAAAAAAAAGATTCAAGCAGATGCAGTCCCAAATTTGACTGCAAAGTCCATGCTCTTCATCATGATACAATACTCTCCTCTCTTCAGAACTCAGAGTGGAAGTGGATCTTCTGAAAATATCTAAAAATTTAAACAGGAACCAAAACAGTGTGGTTTTTTAGCACTCTCCTTTGTTTCTGTGTAAATAGTTTCAAAGAACTAAACCCTAGAGAAGATATTGCCAATTTGCGTTCTCAATTCATCAACCAAAGCAATTTTAAATACCAAGAAAATATGGCTGTAGACATGCTTAGTGAAAATTCAGATACTGCACTACTGCTGAAGAGGTTTTCTTGAATCTCTATGTATTCATAAATTTCATTGAGGTCCAGAGCAGTTCTTTCCCAGCATTTCCCAGCATTTTTCCATTAAGGAAGATCACTTCAGTTCTAAATAAGCTTTCTTAGAAAATTGGCATAAAGTATTTTTAAAATAGTAAAACTTTAAGTTGTCTTCAGCTTAGGAGCGATGCAGAGAAAGTATAAGAATATATGTGACTATTGTATAATGAAAGACACCTTACCCAGGTCAAATCCAATATAGAATTTTGCATTTCCAAGCTTCAATATAGTCAAAACGGCCAAAGGTAAATATGTGCTCATAGAACTTATGAGACCTCTTAGAAAGGAAAGCGTGAGATTCACAAAGCATGGAGGGTTTCACACAGCTTGTGATACTTGTAACAGATAGCCTGAAGCTTACCTTGAAATCTACCAGTTAAAACACTTCAGAACCACACATTTTATGTGCTTAGGGCAGTATCTGGCATGTGGAGTGAGCACTCAATAACTATAAGTTACAGTGTCTATCTTGCTACTTTAAATGTACTGTTCCTTCCATATACTGCCCTAAAAACACAAAGCAGTTCCATGATCAATATTCCAGGTATTTGCTTTAGATTGGTTCTCTGCTTATTCTCTTTCTGTGGTGTCTTATTAATCTTGCTTCTTGGTTCCCAGGGCCTATATCCCACTTAAATCTTCTTTGATGGCACATTTAGCTCCTGTTCTTGGCTTCCAACAACTCTAGTTGTACACTTTTGTCCAATCCTCTTTTTCTCCAAAGTTTTTTAAGGAATTCAGAGCACAGACCACAAGGTGATGTCCAAGATGTTCTAACTCTTATCAAGTCTCTGTCCATCAATTGTACTCATTGTCTCTAACCAGGAGAAGAAGCCATCTGGTCCTGGGCTTTTGTTTGTTGGAAGATTTTTAATCACAGTTTCAGTTTCAGTGCTTGTGATTGGTCTGTTTATATTTTTCTATTTCTTCCTGCTTCAGTCTTGGAAGGTTGTGCTTTTCTAAGGATTTGTCCATTTCTTCCAGGTTGTCCATTTTATTGGCATGTAGTTGCTTGTAGTAATCTCTCATGATCCTTTGTATTTCTGCAGTGTCAGTTGTTATTTCCCCTTTTTCATTTCTAATTCTATTGATTTGAGTCTTCTCACTTATTTTCTTGATGAGTCTGGCTAATGGTTTATCAATTTTGTTTATCTTCTCAAAGAACCAGCTTTTAGTTTTATTGATCTTTGCTATCTGTTGAAGCCATCCAGATGCTGCAATGCCATGACAAGGTCATGGGGCGCTCCAGTGCAGAACTGCAAGGCAGAACCCCACGTGGAAGGTGGACTACACTCCTCGTAAAAGCAATACTTATAATTTCTATATATGTAAATTTAAGTGTGGCAGGATTTGCCCCGAGGAAAAATCTTAGATTTCCTGACTTCCCCTTTGAGTACTGTTTGGCAAGGCCCGGTGCCTAAAGAGGGACATTGGGAAACAGTGACTAAATCTGGACATAGGGAAATGTTTCTTTGGAAAACACCATCCTCCCTAGAGATATGGCCATTTGAGGGTGTTTATGATGGTAATAATAATTTGTGGTTCAATATTAATGGTAGTTTAATGATATTTGATCAATTAACTGGTGAACAGATATGTTCTAGATTAGGGACAAATAGAAATGATTTGGAAAGTTATTCTTTAATAGAGTATTGGGATCCTAATATTGTTTGTTGCTATATTAAATTGCCTTTGAGTAGCAATATTTAAAATAGAAATTGTAAAATATATTTTAGATATTTTAATGGCATTATAAAAAAGGAATGTCCATGTAGGAAAAGCTATGTGGGGGCTAAGGATATATAGAATATAAGGATATATTTAGACTTAGGTGTTAAGGTTGGTTAACCACCAAGAATAATTCTTAGAACATGTGCTGTACGTAATGGTAACCTTGGAATTTATCTTATGAGAAAATCTAGAAACTAAAAGGTATGGTTTACGTAATCTTTTAAGGAAATCTTTGTGGGTTCAAAA
Source organism: Balaenoptera acutorostrata (assembly GCF_949987535.1). Lineage (NCBI taxonomy): Eukaryota > Metazoa > Chordata > Mammalia > Artiodactyla > Balaenopteridae > Balaenoptera > Balaenoptera acutorostrata. The sequence continues at coordinate 39,112,018 of NC_080077.1, read as the reverse complement.
TGATTCATTCTTTCGACTCAAAACAATAATATTATAATGTATGTTAATGATTTATGTAATTCTACTGTAATCTATATATGAGTATATGAAATAAAGAAAGCATGAGATGGTGCTATTTTTACTTGGCTGAGTCCACGAGTCTCAGTCTCCTTCCTGTTGACTTGGCTGAGTCCACGAGTCTCAGTCTCCTTCCTGTTGTTCATCGCCGACGCTGTCCATCCTTTTGGGGTATCCTGGATCCTGTTGGAGCTGGACTCCGACAGCTATCATTTCCCTCATTTCCTTTTCATTTATTTCTGAGCTGATCTTTATGATTTCTTTCCTTCTGCTAACTTTGGGGGTTTTTTGTTCTTCTTTCTCTAATTGTTTTAGGTGTAAGGTTAGGTTGTTTATTTGAGATGTTTCTTGTTTCTTAAGGTAGGACTGTATTGCTATAAACTTCCTTCATAGAACTGCTTTTGCTGCATCCCATAAGTCTTGGGTTGTCATGTTTTCATTGTCATTTGCTTCTAGGTATTTTTTGATTTCTTCTTTGATTTCTTCAGTGATCTCTTGGTTATTTAGTACTGTATTGTTTAGCCTCCATGTGTTTGTATTTTTTACAGATTTTTTCTTGTAATTGATTTCTAGTCTCATAGCGTTGTGGTCAGAAAAGATACTTGATACAATTTCAATTTTCTTAAATTTACCAAGGCTTGATTTGTGACCCAAGATATGATCTATCCTGGAGAATGTTCCATAAGCACTTGAGAAGAAAGTGTATTCCGTTGTTTTTGGATGGAATGTCCTATAAATATCAATTAAGTCCGTCTTGTTTAATGTATCATTTAAAGCTTGTGTTTCCTTATTTATTTTCAGTTTGGATGATCTGTCCACTGGTGAAAGTGGGGTGTTAAAGTCCCCTACTATGACTGTGTTACTGTCGATTTCCCCTTTTATGGCTGTCAGCATTTGCCTTAAGTATTGAGGTGCTCCTATGTTGGGTGCATAAATATTTACAATTGTTATATCTTCTTCTTGGATTGATCCCTTGATCATTATGTAGTGTCCTTCTTTGTCTCTTGTAATAGTCTTGATTTTAAAGTCTATTTTGTCTGATATGAGAATTACTACTCCAGCTTTCTTTTGATTTCCATTTGCATGGAATATCTTTTTCCATCCCCTCACTTTCAGTCTGTATGTGTCCCTAGGTCTGAAGTGGGTCTCTTGTAGACAGCATATATACGGGTCTTGTTTTTGTATACATTCAGCCAGTGAAGACTGAAATTCTTAGGCACTTGTGGTCAGAATGCAAACTGTCACAGGCACTTTGGAAAACAGTTTGTCAGTTTCTTGAAAAGTTAAAAATAAACCTACTGTATAAATATAGGTTCATACAAAAACTTGTGCATTAATGTTCACAGAAGCTTTATTTGAAAGAGTCCCAAACAGGAAATGACCCAAATATCCATCAATAGGTAAGTAGATAAACAAATTGTGGTATATTCATTCAGTGGAATACTACTCAGAAATAAAAGAACTAAGTATATTGATACATGCAACAATGTGGACGAACCTCAAAATCATCATGCTCATTGAAAGAAGCTAGACAAAAAAGAGTATATAGTGCATGGCTAGTTTTCATAAGATACTAAAAGATGTAAACTACCTATAGTGACAGAAATTAGATCAGTAGTTCCCTCAGAATTGGAAGTAGAGGAAAGTTTGGGGAGGGTGACAAAATGTTCACTTGATTGTGGTAATGAATTCATGGGTGCCTGTATTTGTTAAAACTCACCAAATTGTATAACTTACATATGTGCATTTATTATATGACAATTGTACCATAAAATTCAGGTTATATGACAATTATTTGGCAATTCCACAAGAGCTACCAGATTAAATGTATTAAAAAATGTCTTTAGGAAAACTCGGCCCATCTTTTATCTCCTTCTGATGATGAATTAGAAATTAAGATTAAAACTACTAAAATATGTAGTTCATGTATATGAAGTAGAAAACCTTACAGACATTTTCCCCTTTCTCCTTTAAGGCATAAAAAGGGTTTTTGGAGAAGTTGGTTAGGGGCTGGAAAGTCGGAGCAGAATTGAGAGAGTAATGTGATTTAAAGTGGCTCTTTGAGAAAGCATTGGAACTCCATTTCTGCAGAGAAGGCTGGGACACATTCCAGGAAGACGTGGAAGAGAAGGAATACAGAAGAGATTTGGGTAAAGAGGACAGGAAAAATTGTAGGATTCTGATAATTTGGCCCCATCTCTGAAAGCCATCCTAAATTCAGTCTGTGGATGAAAAAGTGCCAGAGATCATAGATCAGGAGAATTCTGTGAGGAGTCAGTGTTCAAGTTCCCAGGAGCTGTGTGCATCCAGAGAAACCACTTACGTCCCCAAACACGGAAACAACTAGTCTGACCCAGCTGCCTGTCACACAGTGGAACCAGGGAGCTACTAGAGCCTTGAAATTTCACTCAGCTATAGTATGAGTAAATAACCACTTGACTGGTTCTCTGGGTCTAAGATGTCATTATTTTTCAATCACATCCCAGGATGCTCAGAAATACTGTGGGAATCATCAGGCACATATCAGGGTGGTGGCAGAGAAAGCCTGAATTACCTATATATTAGGGCCGAACCGGGACAGGCTAGAGCATTCCAAACTTGGAACAAGGGGTCCTATATAAAACTAATATATAAAACAAATTATATATAAACTACATATAGTTTTTCAATCTAAAGTGTTACTTTATTTCTAATTGTTATTTTTATTTTATAAAATACTGAGTTATGTTGATGTCTGGATCTGATGGACTTAACCCAGTGGGTCAACTGAAATTAAGAATCTAATGGTCAAAATGGTGAGACCAAATAAGCAGCACACCTCGCAGAGTCCTGTCTGAAGCTGACTTCTGTCTAGTTCTAGTTCAGCTTCACATTTCACCACTGTATGACTTTTCTTCGCCCTCAGATACAGAACACTCATTCTTTTGGGTTAAAGTTATTTTTCAAGTCTTTGGAAAATTCCATTTTCAGTAGGATTACACTAGATTTATCAGTTTACTATTACTGCAGGGTTCTATCTTTTCAATGAAAACACACATACACAAAACAAAAGCCACTCAATCAAAGAAAATTCCGTAGAACAAAATTATGGGATGAAATATAGAAAAATCAGTCATGTGGAAAGAAAACATACATATCAGAGATCAGAGTGGATAAAAAGGTAAAAATAAAAATAGAACTCTAGATTGATGAATCATGAAAAATGGTAGATCATGTATTGTTTCTGTGGTTTTCTGTCTTCAGAACAATGATTTCATGCTTTTATATCATTTTATGCTACTGTGGTCTTGTTTTGAAAGAACCATTCAAGTTTCTTATTACAAGATTTAATATAAATGGGAAAAAAACCAAAGGAATAACCCTATTCTCACAGATGTTTTTACACCAAAGTTATTGGCTTCAAAGTATTACTGAAGTATTATTTTACCTCAGTTAATCACAGTATCATTTTAGTATGATACTTGAAACTGGGTGAAAGCGTTTGGTCTCTTATAATTAACTACTAACATAGCACATTGTTTTGGAAAGTGCATGGGGATTTAGATGTATACAAAGTAGTCATTTTAATTCTGAAGTTCACTGTTTGATGACTCAATGCAAATTCATATTTTTTGAATCCTATTCATAACCTCAGGATAATACTACTTATATTATGAGATGTGTTGTGAAATTTTAAGGTGATAACATACCAAAAGTCTACCAGAGTCACTTCCTACACCCAGAACTCAGATTTACGTTTTTAGAATACTTGTTGAGGAGTTTTTTATGCTAGAGAATTAGAATAAACTTATTTTTAGAGACTCTAGGAAGGCCAGCACGTACAGTTAGCTATATTATACATCATGAGAGGTCAATGAGCATTTGGGTTTTTTCCTCTTGTCTCAAAGATTAAGAGGCTGTGTTGCTTGTCTCCTTATCATTAGAGAGGTGTAGAAATAGCAGCCATTCTTCCATGATTTCTAAAACTGCACCAAGATGAGAAGGGACATCAGTACAGAGTGGTAAAGTACACAGTCTCTAGAGTTGGCTGTCTGGAACTGATTACCAGCTCTATCATGTGTTAACTCTGTGACTTTGGGCAAGTTTCTCCACCTCAGTGCCTCAGTTTCTCATCTCTAAAATACATCATAGTATTGTTTGGGGTTAAATTAGTTAACATACATAAAGCATGAATAACCATGCCAGGCACAAAGCAAGCACACAAAATATAATCGCAATTATTATTTCTCTTGTAGTTTTCTTAGCCTCAAGCCAACAATTAGCTTTCACTTGAAAAAGGAATGTAATATCCTACCTCCAGTCTTAATATTAGAAATGTCAGTGTAGATAGGAGATGCTAAGCATGCAACTGTTCTGTCCTCAAGCTTCATTATTCATTCATTGTGGAAGAGGAGAGCCAAAATAAGCTTTCAAGGAGAAAAAATGTTGATAAACACAAATGGTTTTCTTTGCTGATAGTACAAAAAGCATGTTTTTTTTTAATTTGCTTTTTAAAAAAATTTTGAATTCTTGTACTGTGATGTCCAAAAACAAAGCTAAGAAAACAGGTCATGGAACCAGTTAGGGAAGAAATGAAAAGTGGGGAGGAGGAAAGAAAAAGCTACTTCTCTATATTTAATATAATACTTCTGAAAAAAAAGTGAGGAAAGAGAGGTGAATAGTCGTTGATTCTTTTCTTGTACACTCTATTTTCTACCCATCAGTATGTCCTGTCAGCTCTTCCTCTGAATAGATTCCACATATGTGGTTTCCCACTATCTTTGTTACTATTTCTCTGGCCCACACCTTCATCATTTCTCCCTGGATTTCAGTAGCACCACTTAACTGATCTTCTTGACTATTCTTGCCCCCGGAGTATGTCTGCCACACAGCAGCCTGAATGATCTTTCTAAAGTATAAATTATATCATTTCACTACCTTTTTAAAAACTGAAGTGGCTACCAGTTACTATTCAATAAAAATCTGAACTCTGTGTCATGTCCTACCAGGTCCTCTGCGATCTTTTCATTGCCATTTTTCTGGCATCATGCCCTTCCACACTCTTCCTTACCTACTTCTCTCCAGCCACTGGCCCTTTCCCTCATCTTTGGAACACATCATGCTGTTTCCTGGATCAGGGCTTTTGCATTTGCTGTTCTTCCTACCTGGAATTCTCTCTCCCAGATCTTCACGCAGCTACCCATTTCCCATTATTCAAACTCTTAGTTGTACCTTGTCGGAGAGGCCATTCCTGAACATCCTAGCTAAAGCATCATTCCCTATTATTATTTATCTTCTTTGTAACACTTTTCACTACCTGAAATCATCTTATTTATTTTCAGGTTCACTATCTGTTCCCTTCAATTAGTTAAGAAGCTTGGAAAGAGAGCTCAGTCTGTTTTATTTCTGTATCTCCAACACCTAGAAACAATACATATTTGTAGCCTGACTGGTCGACCCCAGGTACCAAGAGCCTGAGACTGATGGCTGCTCACTGCTGGTGCTATGGCATCATTGAAGCCCAGGCTCCTTCTGACCTTTACCATCTCTTCTGCCCTTACACTTATTTTTTAACCAAATAATTACTTTAAAATACATGTGGTCTCACTTTTAGTAGTAGAAGTAAAAATACTGTATGTTCTCTTAAACGTTATATGGAAGTCTGTGACACAAACCAGATGGATCTCAGTGATTCTGTGTCCCTGACCTAACAAGTTACCTCCATTCTTGGCTAAATGCTTATGTCAAATGTATGAAAACTAAGTGTTAAAATTAAAACTCAAGAATTGATTGTACAAAAATAATTTAGATTGCGTGGAAAAATACACTGTTAGAAAACAAGAAATTTCTCCAGGAAAAAGAATAACAGAGGACCAATGGGAGGAAACTGATTTGAAGCAAAGCAGCTGCATCTTCCATCTGTACTCTCACAAGAGACAACTCTAAACACTACATTGCAGCAGAATTTTTTACCTCTCAATTATGAACACAAGAAAAGCAAATCCTGCTTCTATAGTTGGTTTATAAGAATCATTCTTTCTGATTTTAATGAGAGGATTTTAGGGAGGAAGCATCAGACATTTAATACAATTTAGCGTACTGAAGCAAGGATCCCAAGGGGCAGAGGGGTCTTCTGCAAGTATACAGTAATGTCAGCACCAGAGAGCCTTTAATAATAAAGATCACAGAATTTTAGATACAGTTATTAGAATGAAGCAATAGAAGATGGATATTCCAATAATGATATGAAGAAAACACAAGTAAAATGATCTATTATCTGTTCTGAGATATAAAAATACTTGTTATACAAATATAATCAAATGGGCTTGTGAGTTGAATTGTAGGATTTATTGAAATTAAAAATAAATGAATAAAGTGATTAGGTAGCTTGGATTACTTAGATTTTTCTGCTTATTCCAGGGATTGTAGCATATCTTGAGTGGTGAATTAGTGCACAAAACAAGGTTCCTAGCTTCTGCTTGGTAGCACCAAATGGACGGGACACAATATTATGCCCTTGGTCAAAGTGAAGTGGAGGGAAAGATGTTTAAAAATGTCATGATACAAGTTTGATGGGAATGAAATAACAAGGTGATGTAATACTGAAGAATCTCTTTTAACTAACCAGTATTACCCTAAGTCATGAAGAAGAGAAGTTTTGGTAGAAAATGAGGTGACTTGTTACAGATAATTTTAGTTTGAGGTGATCATTTTACTTGTGTCAAGTGGAGATTTCAAACTGTTTGTCCAGGAAGAGCTGGAAATGAACATCCACAGAACAAAATCAGCAAGTACGTATTTTTAATAAAGATTTTTGGATTGCTTTGCATATTAAGCATATCATAGCTACCATATGTGAGCATAGTGTAAGTTGGAAGCTAATTTCAATACCTCTTTTAATCATCACAAGCATCCTGTAATTTAAGTATTATCCCCATGTCACAGACAAAACTGGGACAGAATGAAATGAAGAGTCCTTCCCTAAATCACACAACTAATAACTAACAGAACCTAGAGTTAAAATCAGGCCTTCCCATTCCAGTTTCCTGCTCCTTCATTTACGTTACAGCTGATGGGGACAAAGAATGAAGAGAAAGAAAGGAAGGTCAAGGGAAAAAACATGGACAAATTCATGACTCAGAATGAAGTTAGCATGAATTTTCAGTCAGCATAATTTTGAGAGTTTATCCAGCAAAGTCTGGCAACCTGGGAATAAAATCTGAAAAACAGATAGTGGAGTGATTTACTGTTGAAGATCAGCCAGTTGCCACAAAGTAAGGTTAAATATACAAGGATTTTTTTAAGGTTGTAATGAGTGCATCCCTGGAAAGTTAGTCTATGTTTGCACAGAGGAAGGTCAATCTACAAGGTGACTGATAGACTATAAGAGTTTGAAAAAGCTTTTACTGCCATCTTCCCACTATCGAAGCTCAAAATATCCAATTTTCATTTTCTTAGCCTCTTTGGATTCTAGAGCACAAGATGCAATGGAGATTTCTGAAACTGGTTCTGCAGGATTTAGGGCAATTCTGCAAGCTTCCTGATATCTTCTCAATAGGTTTCACTTCAGCTTAAATTAATCAGAAGTCTGTGGGTTTGTTTCCTTTCTCTTATTGACTAATACAGTATTTGATCAATTTTGGTTTTATTTTTTTCTGCCCTTCCTCTCATCCTAATCCCTTAAAATTACAGAAAGTATTTACAATCAATAAAGGATGTAACCAACATCAAATAAATTAGGAAATATTCTTAGAAGAGAGAAAATTAAATGGCACTGGGTTGGTAAGAGTAGAAGAACCCATAAGCTTAAATGATGCTCAGGAGGAAACCATTAGAAACGTTCACAGTAAGAGCAGATTCAAAGATGTTCACAGTTAAGAGTACAAGTGGAAAGAGAACTGGCTTTTGAGTACAATCATCTGAGCAATTAATAATTGCATTATCCACAGCAAAACTGGTAGGCCAAGCAGTATTCCCTCTCCTTCCTCATATATGAAACACTAGCTGTTAGGAGTTGCGTTCATCCCCAGGCTAAACAATCAGACCCGCAGTCTAGAGGAAGTGAACTCCCCGTCTGGAGAGGGCTTCTTAGGCATGTGGGGGCTGGGAGAGGAGCAGAGGAGAGGCTGGCAGAACGCTGGGCCTCCACAGAGGGAAACATATTACAGACTCAAGCTGAAAGCATGACGGGGAGATAGCTTTTCCGCTTCCTCCACACAGTCCCCTGAAAATGAAGCTGGACTGTCAATATTCCCCATCCAGTTACCCAAAGCCCATAGTTAGTTCTTCGTCCCACCCAGAACATCGATCTGGCTGTTGAAGCTAATCCATTTAGCCAAGCACAAGTCCAAAGAAAGCATAACATGTCTTTGTAGTGTTTGTATGTAATCTGATACCAGTTATGTATACTTTATATCTAACTATTGAATGAATGACCTTTTATAGAAGAGTTTCTGGCATTAAAAAACAGGTTTAAATCTATTTAACGCTCAAAGGGATCTTCCCAATTCTTCTGAAATTGCCCAAGATCAATGTTTTCTAGATTTGCCTTATCTCAGTAATCACGTATGGAACTTGTAGGGACACACACACACACACACACACACACACACACACACACTCCTGGAGTCCACTCCCGACGTACTAAAATCTTCATTTTGAGCCCATTGAGGGGTTCAGAAATCTAAATTTTAAATAAGTGGTCCAGGTAATCCTGTGATCTTACAAATTTGGGGAATACTGCAAAATATGGTACTATGTACAACCACAAGCAAACCTATTCACCTGTCCGTCACATACCTATACACAGCATTTCTGCTGTATAGAAACCAACCTTCAGTGAGTTTTTTCATGTCTGCAGTTTATTAATGGTATAAAGTGTTTAAAAAGTAGGAGTGATAACTTCTAGAGGGATTTAGAATTTAGATTTCAATTCTTTTGTTAACCATTATTATTGTGCTCAAACTTCAGGAGGCATAGAATCATCTCAAAATGATTAAAGTAGAGATGCCCAGGCCCCCCAGAGTCTCTGATCCTGTCTGTTAGGAACAGATGGAATCTACATATGCAACAAGCAATCCTAGGTGATGTTATCACTTTCAGGCACACTTGCATCCTCCTCTTACTTTCTATGTGTCTCCCAGCCTACTCCTCCTCCTCCTACCACTTATTTATCTTTTTTCACCTTATTTTCTCCTCTGCTTTTCCTGCCTTATCTAGTTCTAATTAAGTGACAGAAAATATGATGTAACACCTAAATGTCATATATGTTTGGGTGGAGATTATCAGTACTGTTTGCAAATACTCTTTGGTTTTATCACCAGCAAAATAAAAAGCATTGAAAGGATATCCTCAATGATTTCCCTTACTTGAAACAGGAAAACAAGTGAAAACAAACTGGCTAAGAATAGTATATCAAAGGCTCTCATTCTTAGCTGCACATTAAAATCATTTGAGAAGCTTTTAAATCCACCCCCAGAGATTCAGATTTATTTGGTTGGGTATGGTACCAGAAATTGGTATGGTCTTTTAAGTTCCCAGGTAATTCCAATGTGCAGGAAGAGCTTAGAACTCCCAAATTAGGTTCAGTGGAAGCCTATGCAAAGGTAATGGCAAGGAAAGATATACCTCTGAGATCTAAAAACAATGGAGGGAGAAAGGGACTTTAATGAAAAGGAATTAAAAGATATAATTATATATAACTGATGGAGAGGAAAATATAGAGAAAGAAGGGTTGTCAGGGCAAAGAGAGAAAGAAATCAATGAAAATGAGCAGTCCTTCCTTAATACCAGCTAAAAAATAAGGAGAGTTTAAGTGCAATTGAGGGTAAAGTATTTTAGATGGATTACAGAGGCGGTAAAAGGAACATTTATTGCTTCCCACTCCAAAAATAATGGAAAGATTAGAGTCCATTTCTCCTTCCAGACTAAGACCCAGAGAGAAAAAGAACAAAAGTCAGAGCATAACTAGAGATGTTTTTATGAATGCCTATGCCAAGTGTGAAAAAAAGTGACCAGCATATGGATAAATACTTTGCAATAATAAACCTTGAAGCTTGGAGCAGAGAGGGACAAACTAAACCAAAGTCAAGAGCACAATTAAGGGTAAGAAAAATCACTGTCAATAGTATTAGGCCTGAGAGGCCTGTAGAAAAGGTCATAGAAGGTTTACATTAAACATAATCAGAAACAAAACAAAAGGAGAAAATGAATAGAAAGGTTTGCATTGCCAGAGTAATGGGAAGTTAGTGCCTATTGTTTTGGAAGGACATGCAGAAAGAACATTGCACAAATATTCTTTGTTTCAACAATAGAGATATTTCTAAATTGGTGGACATTATTAAGTATAAAAAGATAGAGAAAGGACAAATATTGTTTAAAATCTGCAAAAAAAACCCCAGAAGAGCAACCTCATTCTTGGAAAAAATGCAGTTAGGAGAATCCATGAATCCAGGGAAATCAAATTATTTTGCCTTATGCAGGAAGGCAAGACGACTAATTTTTAAATTCACTCATAAGAGAGGACACTGAGGACAAATATTGACTTTTCAATTCTGAAAAATCAACTCTTATGAACAGGTCAATTTGAGATGACTCTCCCAGAATAGAACTTTTAATTCTAAATTAATTACACTCTTTAATGCAATGAAACAGTAGTGTGCACACACAGACACACACACACACACAAACACACCCCTTTGCCCATCTATTAAAACCTTTTATTTTCCTGCTCTTCACCACCCTTAGCCCTTTATTCACAGTTTGACGTTTTGAAAAGATAGTATTTGTAACAGTATGAAATGTAATAAAAAATAAAATTCAATAATGCATCAAATCAGCTGAATAAAATTGTGTTACATAAGTTAGAGTTCCATTTGTTAGGTGATTTTGTAAAAATTTTTCATCAAGCTAAAAATGTAAGAAAAAAGAAATAAATGAAAAAATGAAGAAATATACCATTACCACATACAGTTTTAGTCTTCCAAATATAACGTTTTTGCTTGAGATATCAAATATATGGGATGAGTAGGGCAAATGTATGTGGAAAAGTGCTTGTTTTGAATTCCTTAGTGTGTCTAATATGCCTTCTGGGGCTTTGTTCTCCATTTCCTCTCTTGTCTGGGTTTAGAAAAACCACTGGGTCATTTTAAGTCCACCTTCTACTTCACACAATGACTATTTGGCACTACTGACCACTCCATTCTTAAACTCTATACTTTCTTGTGTTTCATGGCAGTTCTTTACACTGACACCCATTTTTCTTCTCTGGCCATTCTCTATCAGTCTCCTTCCTGATTTTTCTAACTTTGCATTTTGTGGGCAATATCATTTATATCAATAAATTCCACTACCACTAATGATCATCAAATCTATATCTCCACTCTAGGCCTCTCTTCTATCTCCAGACCCACATATCCAGTTCTCTGTTGAACATCAGCACCTGATGTGGAATTCAGTAATATTTCTTTGAGCACATCCTCTTTCCTCCAATATTGGCTCCACTTAAAGCATATCTCAATCATATTAATGACTGTAATCCAGTTTCCCAAGGTGAAAATCTTGCAGTCACCGTATGCTGAAGTTGACCATATAATTTAATTTTTCATTCAAACTATGATATGTTTGATAATGAAATGGGAACTCAGTAAATATGTTGGTCAATTAGGATGTTCAGTTACACTAGAATTGTCCTCCCTTTACTTAAACTAATTGGTCATTGAGTCTGGAAAACTTCTTGATATTTTTCAAGCCCATTTCCTCTTATTCAGGTCCTCATTATCTCATCTCTAGACTATTTCAGGCTTAACTCATCTTTCTGCTTCTAACAATAAGTGCTTTTAACATTGCTGTTGAGGTTAATTTTCTAGATCCTAAATCTGATTATGTTATCCCTTGTTTAAAATCCTTTGCTGTCTCCTACCTGCCTTTCAGGATAATGTTGTACCTCTTTAATATAATATATACATGTAAGCCCTAAATTATCTAATTCCCAGCTACTTTTGAACAATAGGTTGCATAATAGTTTAAAAACAGAGCCCGGTGTGTGCCTAGATTGCAGAAAGCTAGAATGAGCACTGTTCTCTCCCAACAGTTAGAAAAATCTGGATTAACTATAAAGTCATAGCTTTTATTGACTCCATCAGATTGCTGAGGTTATGAGGCAATGACGTAATCTGAATCCCAAAGAGAGGCAAGAAGAAATCCAAGAAGAGATGGAACGTAAGGACTTTCTCACATGAGGAATAGCATAGGAGGAAGAAGCATTATCTACCATATAAGAAGATAAGAAGAAATTAGGTTAAAAAAAAAATCAGTGAGTTCCTCTAATTAAGTGTGGACTACTGTGACAATATAGAATCTCTGGAAGTTCTAGACCCAAGTGGAATTTGCACACATCATAGTTTCTTTTCCATGGACCTTCATTCATTGCTTGTAAGAAAGATCGGGAGACCAAAAAGGGCCCCCCAAGGTAGTGCAGACATGAAGGAGATTGGCCATCACTGAGGGAAAGGTATGGAACCCTACACCCCTACCCTCAGCCTTCTCACATATGGAGCAAAAGTCTAAAGCCACTGGGGAAGGCCAGCAAACCCTGTCACCTTTAGGGTACAGGTGAACACCCATTGATGCTACAGGAAGGATAAAGGAAAAAAATCCCTCTACATTAGAGAAAGCAGCAGAAAAGAGTCTGAGACCCAGCATCCTATTGCAATACCACTAGCAAAGGGGGAGAAAACACTCCTAACAGATACAAGTTAGACTTTAGCTGACGTGGGGAGAAGGGGCATAAATCCTGCCCTGGGCTCAGGCACACAGGATCTGCTTAAGATCGAGACTGGACTGGAACGACAGAGAATATGTCTATCCCTACCGGAAGCCTAAACTATACCAAGTAACAGGCTACAAAATTCTGTTGCTGCAGTAGGGGAAGAGCATGTGGAGAGAGACAGAGAGAGAGAGCATGTGCACTCCCTTTGTTGTACAGGCATTCAGAGAATGAGGGTAGAACAAAATCACTGAGGGAGGAAATAAAACCTTGTGGTACTCTAGCCCTCACCCTAAGCACAAGGCAATGCTAGAGGAAATTGAAGCCTGTGGTACACTGACAATAATCAAAGCCAAAACAAAACCCAAATTTGGCTCAGCTTCTTACTGGATTGACTCAATACCCACACTAATGGCCTGAGAGAAGAGTGCCCATTTCTTCTTCACATATAACATTTCTCAGGTCTAAATGTTATTTACCTGAATCTCTACTGGTTTACACATTATGTCCATCATGGAATAAATAATTATGAGACACACAAAAAAGCAAGGGGAAAAAATATAGTCATTGTCAAGAGCCATAGCAATCAGAAGAACCAGACTTAAAATGACCCAGATGTTGGAACTATCAGACGTAATATTTAACATAATATTATTTATAATAATCAAAAAGTAAAACAACAAGCAAAATGTCTACCCACCAGTGAACAGATAAACTGATTATGGAACTCACATAATGGAAGCTATTGAAGCAATAGAAAAGAAAGAACTTCGGATATATGCCACCATATGGATGAATATCAAACGCATTTGTCGAAATTCCTAGACTGTCAACACTTAAAAGTTGAATTTTATAATATGTACATTTTACCTCAAAAAAAGCTGAACTTGAAAATAAAATCAGGGGAAAATTTCTGTCTGCCTGGTTTTGAATCTGACTCTACAACCTATTAACTATACAACCTTATCAACTTATGTAGCCTTTCTCTGCCTGCATTCCTACATCTACAAAATAGGGAAAACAATGAAGACAGGATACCTACCTCACAGAGTTCCTGTAAAGAGTTAAAACATGTAATATACATAGAACAAACTACCACTTAAATATTTGCTATTATTATTAATTTTCCAACCTCATCACGCACCAATGCCATGTGGTAGCATGAATCTAGACATTCTAATTATTTAAGATTCCTCTAATCCATCCTATAATTTCATACCATGTCTTTAATACTTAACTTCTTGGAATGCGCTTTATCATCTTACCCACAATTCCCAGCAGTACAAACTTCTCATCATTAAAGACAGAGTTTGTATGGCTTCTCTGTAGGCCTTCTCTACCATTTTCCACTGCTATCCAAGTGAAGGAGATTAATTCCCACTCTTCTTTAATACATATCTCCATTTTTGCACTAATCACACAGTATTGTAATTATTTTTTGAATATTTTTCTCCTCTCATATTATGTCATTGAATAGAAGCCAAATTGTATTTAATATTATGTCCCAGATCTTAGTTCAGGGCATGACATGTGATAGATGCTCAATAAATATTGGAATGACTGAATGGATATAGGAATCTATTATGGTTCACTTCAATCCTGGCTGGTAACTATTAAAATACCAAGACTAAAGAAGCACCACAGAAAGAAGTTATCTGGAATATCAGAGCATGTAAAGTCAATCAGCACAATAGGACCTGCTCCTCTTAGAAGCTGGAATCTGCAAGAGGCCAGGAACTTCAGTGATGGATTAGTGATGATGTAAGTGTCAGATATCACAGCAGGTAGAAGGAAAGACCCTTAACAGACTACTATAGGCAACTAAACAGAATCCAGTACATCAGAATCAGACTGCAAAAAGGCTTTGCGAGAGTCTGTTTCCATAAGCCTGCTGAGTAACCCAGGCTCTCAGCCTTACTAGCTTTATTAACTTGGTTTAAGTTAGACTTGGTCAGCTTAAGGCTTGACAGCCTCATTTGCCTCTTAGAAAAGTTTGGTTGGTTCTTATCATGAATGTGTAGATTGCCAAGATCTGCCTTCACCTTTATTTCAGTCTCTAGGTATGACCTTGTTTTATGTTTCTGAACATTTGCAGGAGGCTTAGGGAGGTTACTGCCAGTAGAGGCTAGTGATGGATCACCTGAGGGCATGATACAATGTTACGATGCAGGTGCAAAACTGTGAACTAGTGAGCATGTGGTATAGTGAAGAGGCAGAGCACTTCAGGAGCTGAGTAATTGCAACATATGTGATTCTGAAAACATGAAATGGTGTATTTTAGTTCATGTGCTTAAGAAAATCCAGAAGTGACTCTCAGGAGGTGTTTGTTACCCCCAGTGACACCTCTGCTAAGGACATGTCAAGAAAAGCCTTTGCTGGGATGAAGGAAGCGGCTCTCACGGAAACTCCCAGACGTACTAAGAGTCTATTTCTTTCTACCATCATTTGATCCTTTCCTGTTGAATAAACTGTAGTCCACAGAAATTTGGAATTGCATTTTTATCCTGCAGCAGCTCTGCTACCCTTCAGTGGGAGAATATAGTCATTTTCTCATAAGATTCTCTTACCTGTCGTTATTAGGCTGACAATCCACTCTAGACCAGTATTTTGCAGATACTCTCATCTGGGTGAGCCTTTGATTCTCTGATCTATATTAGAGGTCAAAATAGGTCAAAAAATTAAGCATTTGGACAGGTAGAATATGTATTCAGGAACTAAGGAGCATACAGATTTTGGAAATTTATATATATAAAATGCTGAGGCCTAAAAACTCTCGCTATCTGATCTCAGGAACTAAAAATATTTGGAAAGCAAACAATACTTTTATACATTATCAGTTTGGACAGATTTCTTGTGTAGATCAATATGTAACTTATGTTTATTATTAAAGTATAAAATATTTATCTCTTCTTAAATGTTTGGAATTAAAGATGAGTGAGATTTTTTCTGTAAATGTTGAGCTCACAGTCTGGAGTAAGAGGTTGCTAACTGCCATGTTGAAGGGCAAATGACAATATTTCATAGTCATATATAGTTAGGGCTAGCCGTCAAGATGCCATAAGGTGACCCTGGTTTTAAACCAAGTTTATCTCCCAATAAGGTGTTTTCTTGCCCCAGCTAAATTTAGTCATATGTCAATGTGTCTGTGAGCTATGAGCTGTTAGCTACTAGAAATTTAAGAAAGAAATATGCCCACAGGGATTTAGGTAAAGAGGTCAAAGCATTTGTCAAAATTTTCCTGGAATGAAACACTGATGATCTGAACATTTCCTTGTATATAAATTTTATCTCTAAAGAATTAAATAGAACAATAATTATTGAACTCTAGTTAATGATATGCATGCTGAAGTGTCATGTTTGCAACTAACTTTGAAATGCATCCCAAAATAAGATAAATTGTAGGATGGGTAGAGGGACATGTATGTGGTAAATCCAGTATAGTAAAAGAGTAACTGTAGAATCTTAATGGGAGAATATTACTGTACGTTATACATTTTAATAATTTAATTTAGAAAAAAAAGGGACCAGCCAGGTCAAGAGTGGGAGCTAAGGGGAGCTATCATAAAATAAAGCTCAATAAAATACAACAAAGAGACTTAAGTCTGGTACCAATTTGGCAAAGAAGAATTATCCTATCTATAGGATGAATGTGAAAATCAGATTCCAAGATAAAAATCTGGGTTTGAAGCCAATAAATGTTGATCAAAAAGCAAAGACAGAAGTTCACAGGTTCACAGGAACACTGATGGATAGATGTTACTTTTTTTTTTCTTTTTGCCTTAGACCTTGTCCCCGAGAGCATGTTTTTCTCAATTTTGAATGCAAGGTCTTCTAAACCAAGCATTTCATAAACATACTTGAACAAAATTTCCTAATTAACATATATTTTCTGATTGTATATAATGCATCAAGATAGGCAATCATGCTTCATGATAAGCTTCCAATTGGATAAAACTCAAAATCACACTCTATCCTTAAAAGAAATCATTTCAATTGGGTAATAAGTGCTCACAATAAGCAGTTTTCCATGATTACAAAAAAAAAAGTTCTGATTGGGAAAATATGCTTACTATAGCAAGCTCTATGTAGCAGTTACATAAATTGTCCTTCATTTCTCATCCAATATACAAAATTGTTAGCTTTCTATACTTCTTATGTGGTTGCATGTCCTTCTCTGAAGGGTCACATGACCTGGGTAACAGAGCATAGATAAACAAAGGCAGAAACAGGAGGCATGCTGAAAAATGGGCAGAATTATTCTCCTGAAGTCTCTCCTAGCTATGAAGAAGCTCTAGAATGTTTGGGATTAAAATCCACCTGATATTCATTTCTTCTTCCCCCTTCCTTGCTTGGTATGAGGTTGATTTTCAATAAATGTGGTTAAATGAATGACTGATAGAATTGGTAATCAGAAAGTTAAAGGGGGAGAAGAGTCCAAATTTAGGGAAGAATAGTACTGATATTAATAAACATATATTTGGTAATAGAAATAAAAGAAAACATATAACAAGCATGTGTAAAAAATGGTTATGGTAAGTCAAGAAGAGAATTAAAATCAAACAAAGTTTAACTTATTGCTGGAACTAATGGTAAAGATTTAAAAGAGCAGTGTTCAGTTTCAACATGCTATTACCTCTTCTTTCCTCCCCAAATGCTGTTACCTGCTTCTTCCTCTCAACATCACAATGAACTGAACAAAGAAATGAGCCAGAATTTAAGACAATTATCTGCAGGAGCAGCAAAAACTATAAAGGTCTTATCAACAGGCCTGAAATGTTGATTAATTTCTGGGAGATATGAGGCTTGTCAGCCTTATACGATAAGGTTGTTGTGCTGTCAGCTCGTTACACAACGTGAGCAAAAGCTGCTCAATGAAAAAGTGGGCGGTTTTCATCCAGTTAAGTGTCTGTGTTTGTCCGGGCCTTGTGAGAAGCAAGCTATGAGAGAAAATGGGGAGGGATCCAAGGGAGGCTGGGAGAGCCATCAGATCAGGATTCAAATCTGACCCTGAGTGAGGAGAGAAGACAGGAAGGAAGCAATTGGGTGGAAACATCTTAGATTGAAGTTCAAAGGGAAGTTCATTTCCACCAGGCTGTTGAGGAGCCAAAGGCTGCTGTCCCAGGATTCCTGCTTCTCTAAGGAACAGACCTGCCTTTGAGTCCCTGCCACTCTCTCTCATTGGCAGGAGCAGCCTGTGGGGAGTGTGGCTTCCATTAAAATGGGGCAACAGATGTCAGAACACAGCAGCTGGGGCTCTCCGTGAACTGTGCCCCTCGCGGCCCAGGCCTGACTGTGCGCCCTCATGGCCTCCACAGCCCACACTTGCTCCACCCCACAGATTCAAGGAAATCTCCTCCATTGTCCCCACGGGCCTCTCTTCCTCAGGAAAATTTTAAATAATGTCAATAATTTGAATTTTGAATAGGGAGGTTTGTGAGAAGAAGAATAGATAGCCCCAGCCTCCGCAGTTGATCTGGGGGCCACCATTGTTCCCCATTCTCTCCCTCCTCCATTATTTGTTTCAAAATCCCCTCATCCTGGGCTATCACCTTGCCAGTTAATGGTGCTGTATACATGATGGTATGACCTAAACCTTCATTTCTGAAGGCAGTAAGCTCTTGACAATTACCCTCTTGGTCTGGTGTTGCTGCACTTGTCCATTCACAGTTACAGCGGGGCTGACTCCCATTTGTAAGAGCAGCCCTACCTCATCCTGGGATCAGCGTCAATTTCCCATGCTCGTGACTCCTCTTCTTTCCTCTGGGCCCTGGGAGCAAAGAATCCAAAGTGCCCAGGCAGCAAACACAGCTTGTACCTCGATGGTGCCCACAGTATATAACTGCCATTAGGAGGCATGGGAACAGCATCTCCCCAGTCAGAATCTATTGCTTCTTGCTAGATGAGACAACAAGTTCTGGTGTGATAACAAGTATTACTTTTGTGATATCTTTCGGACTTTTTCTTTTTCATTGGAATCCTAATGCCATAAAATCACCTTGGAATGAGCTATAATTTTCCCTCCTTCCAATGCACACTCAGATTGTTGAAAGAAATAAATGAAATAATGCATGTAAAAGAGATTAGTGCTTGACACAAAGTAGGACTAAATAAATATTGAATCTTTATCCAAATCTTTCCCGATGATAAGCTATATTTATAATGAACACTGTATTTAATATTGCTATTGTAGCATCAGTTTTTCATTTAACACACAATAATAACAATAAAAAGCCAATCTGTGTCACACACAGCGCTTGGCATGAGCATGAAAAGGAAGGGGTTGCCTTTAAAACATTTAGCGTTGAACTCTGTGTTCTTGTGTCTCTCTTTTTTTTTTTTTTTTTTTTATTTATTTTATTTATGGCTGTGTTGGGTCTTCGTTTCTGTGCGAGGGCTCTCTCCAGTTGTGGCAAGCGGGGGCCACTCTTCATCGTGGTGCGCGGGCCTCTCGCTATCGCGGCCTCTCTTGTTGCGGAGCACAGGCTCCAGACGCGCAGGCTCAGTAGTTGTGGCTCACGGGCCTAGTTGCTCCGCGGCATGTGGGATCTTCCCAGACCAGGGCTCGAACCCGTGTCCCCTGCATTGGCAGGCGGATTCTCAACCACTGCGCCACCAGGGAAGCCCTTGTGTCTCTCTTTTATACTCAGTCTATAAACATGCCATGGTGGCCCCTGTCTTACACAAATAACTTAGACCTTACCACTTAACAAAAAGTTAAAATATCCTTGAACATTTGAACATACTATTATTGAAATGAGGGCATTTGTTTTTTTCAGGAGAAATTACCAAAAAATGCATTACCCCAGAGTCATTTCATTATATTGTTTGTAGTTTGGTAAGTGGCACAGTTTTCAACTAGTTCATAATGGATGTTTAAATTTGCATCTAGATGTTACTCATATTTTGTATATTTAATAAAGCAAACAAGTATTCATCTTCCTGAAACTTTCTGTATTAAAAATATGGGATTTTTAAATTTCAGTGGCTGATTAAAACTTTTCACTTTATATCCTCTGTGGTTTACACTGTCTGATATTAATTAGCAAGAATTCATTAAAAAAGAGTGTATAGTATATCTCAGTGAAAAATCAGTACCATTAGTAACACCAAATTCTCATTCCCCAGAAGCAAAAAAAAAAAAAAAGAAAATTATACTTTTTTCTTTGGTCTCTCTCTTGGTCCTGTCACAATATCTTGAATATTTTGAATATTTTGCTTTAAATAACATTCCTACCATGGTATTCTGTACAATTACAGTAAAAGCTCTATTCTTATTAAAAAAAAATCAGCTTTGTAGCAGTGTTTAATTTACTGAAAAAAAAAAAGACTATTTGAGCAATGAAAAATCTCCTCTAAACAAAAAAATACCAGTTGAAGAAAAGAAATAAACATCTTAAATCTTTACAGTGAAAAGGTGAGACAAGGAGAGTCAGAGGAAGAAGGATAAAAGAATGGGCAAGGGAAGAAACAATAGGAAATCAGAACATAATTATTATGAGATATACAATGTTGGGGACATTTTCAAAGAACTTTTATTCCATGTTATAGTTCAAACTTAGCATATAAATAGCAAGTTCCAAAAATGGAACTTTAAACTATTTTCTCAATTATTGGTTTGGAGTTTGGAAGGGATGCAGTTCCGAGATTGTTCCTACTGACTAAAACATAGAAGGGGCCAGGACAAAAGGTTTTTGGAGGCTGACTCCAAAGAATTTTTAAACTTTTTTGTCACTTTTGAAATGGATGGTTTTATTATCATTTTTATAAATAATCCACTCCTCTTCCAGAAATATTAAAAGAATAAATTAATTTCCTTTTATTTTGTACATTATTATTTTCAGGATAGAAAAGTAGTGCTTATAATTTCGTGACCACAAAATAATAAATTAATTTGTATTACACTATAATGGATTGGGACCAGCTCTAGGGACTGAGCAAAGAGGGCAGGTTTTACGGGTGCCCTAAGGGAAGAGGCTCCAAAATCTTACTAATGAATACATTTCCCATGTCGGCTGGCCATGGGACCTGAAATTCTCGGTAGAGTCACTGTCAAAATTAAGGATTCCAGAAAGCCTCAATAACAATGCAAATATTTCACCAGCAGTGAAAATACTAACCTACTATTATTAATTTTAAAAATTATAAATAGCTAGCTGCCACTTCTTAAAATATATGAATTTATTGAAAAGACATGAGAGGGAAATGCAGAAAGAATGTGTCAGGTCAGGTGTGGACTCAGGATACTGAAATAGCTTCTGAGATTGCGAAAAGTGTAACAAATAAATCTGTGTTAGGTATTGTCATCTGGCACCTCTGTGGAATGTTCTACTCTGTTCTACTCTCTTCCTGTTTAATCCCCCCTAAATCCTCCTCAAAACCTCCTAAATCACAGGGGCTGTATGGCTAAAAACTACATTTCCCAGATGCCCTTGCAACTAGTTTTCCAGATGAGATTAGCTTCCACCATTGAGATGTCCTCATTAGAGTTTAGAAAATGAAGGATGTGGGGTCATTCTTCCTTATTTAGTGGAGCAGGCCAATAAGCAGAATGCAGCAGATATGCCACGTGCAAGAGCCTCCTTGTCTGTCTCCACCATTGAAATAGATGTGGGTGAAATGCCTCTGTGAGGCTGGCAGTGGTGCAGCACTTTCCTGACCACGAGGTGGCAGTAGCATTTCTTGACCTCTAACTTCTCACTCCAGAACAATTTTGTAAGCACCTTAATTCTGGTACTGAATTCCTTTCTGCTTAAAAACACTGAATGATTCTATTCCCTGCCATCAACACTGACAAACAAGCTCCAAGGAGTCAGGAATTAGGAATACTGAAGAACAAAGAAAGAAGGAAAATAGATGCGAAGCACCTGTAGCAATGCTAGCTAAACAAAAGAGTTGCTTCAACCAGGGAATTTATATGTGCCACTTAATAGGAAAGTAGCCAATCCCCATGAAATACAATGAGAATCCTCTGGACACAGTAAGGAGTGTAAGAGGGCAGCTACAAGTACAGGGTATTTGGGAGAGGCAGACTTTGTCTTAGGTCTGGATCTGAAGTGCCCCACCTAAGGGCAGTAGACTTAGATGGAACAGAGCAATAACCTGGTAGAAGGAAGGAGCAACGTGTGAGTGACTCACTCTCTCCACGTGCAGCTTGTGGCTTGCTTGTATAGTTAAATACTAGAAAAGTTTGGCGCTGGGTAAGATTTTTCATTTATACGTCAGCTTCGACAATTCAACATTTTATGGCACAGACTGATACCAGTGGCAAGATTATCTTTCATACTTATAAGTGTTAAGAATGTTTTTGTTAAGAAAGAGGGAAGAAAACTTGGTAAGAAATTGAGGCCTAGGTCTCTGGCTACACATCTTTGGTAAGAAGTGGTAAAACCCTTATAGAGGATTCTGGGGACAAGTCTTACCAATTGTCTTTGGAGGAAATAGACTTATCCCTAGGGGAAGTAGCTAAGTGGATAGAGAATTCCAAGTTGCTATTGGCATCATTTACGAAAACTAAATCTCTAAAGGGCCAACTAGAAAATTGGAACAGAAAGAAATCAAACCTTTTTAAAATTACTGGAATGCCTTTTCTTCTTGTTCCTGTCGTCACCTGAGCAGATATATTTATTCACAAAGTAACTTGCTTATGACCATTGATCATCGAAAAGACTATAGAAGTAGTCAAGGGCCATGACCAGATGTCCAGGACATCCAGAGAGTAGTCTGTTTGTTAAAAAGCTAGGATACTTTATGGAAAAGTTCTGCAGAGGCTGGTGATCCCTGCTACATAGATCCTCAGATTAAATAAGGGTGTCTTATCACTAATTCTAGATACTGATGAATGGAAGGGATTATTTGGGTTGACCACAGATGCCCAATTATCTGCAAACATTTGTGAGCAGTCTCATCAAGATGGCAAATCAACTAAATTGATGCAGTGGGTAAAGGTGAGAGTTTGCCAGACTTACTCTGAGAGCACAACTCTTATAGTCCCACTCTTTCCTTGACTAAGAAATAGAACCCTCCCTTTGAAGCACAGGAATATGTATTCTTAGGTTGTCATATGATGATCAAAAAGAGATATCCAATTTAATGCTAGTAACTGACCATGACAGAAGCTGTGAAGGGGAGTTCTCCAATCTCAAGCACCTTATGTAGCCAAGCTCTTGGATGCCAAGAAATTATTCAGGTGACACACCTGATTTACTAGACCTGTTATCATTCATGGTACTAAATAATGAGAAGATCTGTGTTATCCAAAAGAAAGGTGGTACTACATAGGTGGAGGGAATTACAAAAGAATAAAAAGAACAATAACCAGCTTTATTGGGTGGGCTTTTAGAAGGCCATTGAACAGCGTAAAGAAGAAGGGGGAAGTTGACAGAATCCCTACCCAAAAACTCATAACATATTGTCATCTTTTGGGAGCTAAGAGAGCATCTTCAAAGCTAAATTTGACCCTTGCTCCTCAAAAAAGGTCCCTTCAAATTCACTCCATATATTGCAGCTTGGATAAATTCAGATTTGCCTATTTCAGGATCAAATAAGGTATAGCAATGTCTGCCTGTTACCAGGTTTTAACTGGACATGGTTAGTATTGCTTGAGTCCTTCTTGGTAATAAATAATAAGCAACAACAATTACCTTTTTGGTAGTAAATATTAAGATGGTAGCAAGAGATCACTACTTTAAATAAGAAAATGGTTGAAACTAGAGTATTGATTCCCATTAACTCTTTTTTTAAACAGCCCTATCTAACTTAATAAATAAGACAGTCTGTTCATGGGACCAACATGGAGACAGACAGACTAACAGGGATTAAATAAAGAATTCCCCTTTGGATGAGATCGTGAGAAGAAAGAAGTTAAAAGATTTACACATGCTTGTGTCCCAGGCATTACTCATCAAATGCTTTTTCTGCATGTATTAAGATGATCATATGATTTTTATCTTTTCTTTTATTAATGTAGTGGTTGTTGAACCATCCTTGCATCCAAGGGATGAATACCACTTGATCATGGTGTATGTATCTTAATTTATTGTCGAATTCAGTTTGCTAATGTTTTGTTGAGAATTTTTGCATCTGTGTTCATCAAGGACATTAGCCTACAGCTTTTGTTTCTGGTAGTGTTCTTACCTGGTTTTGGTATCAGGCTAATGCAGGCCTCAAGAAATGAATTTGAAAACGGTCCCTCTTCTTCAATTTGTTTGGAAGAGTTTGAGAAGGACTGGTGTTAATTTTTCTTTAAATGTTGGGTAGACTTGACCAGTGAAGCCACCTGGTCCTGGGATAGAAAAAATTTAATGTAATCAGCAAGTGGATCTTAGTAGTGCAGAGAGAAGACTGTAATGTATGCTAGCGGTGCTATTGGTACCCTGCCCAAATACCCCTTAAGGTGAGGAGTACATATTCCCTAGCTTATGTGAGTATTGGCAAATATCAACTCACACCTGCTCCCCTATCTGGAGAATTTCCCTCAGCCAAACGGAAGCCAGTTTGACTGGGAAGCTACATGCCAGCCCCATCCATCTCCCTGAGGTAGAACCTGGCCAAAGACTTTCCAATCGACTGCTCTGCCCGCCTCTAGCTGGACTAAGTCTATAGTACCTTTCCCTAAAAACTTCACAGTGATATCACACTAGGCACTCTCCAGACCCAATTCTTTCCCCCCCACCATACCCTGCTTCCCTCACTTTCTCCTGAGAGCGTTCCCACAATAAATACATGTGTAAGAATCCCTGTATCAAGCTTTGCTTCTAGGCAACCTGACCTGTAAGGCTTGGGAACAAAATTAACATAATAGGAGTCTGAGCAAACGAGGAACCAAAGGAGCAGAGTGAAGGCAGGCAGACGGAAGGCGAATTTTCTCTACTCCACAGTTTTCCAGGGGTTTACACTAAAGAGAGTCAGTGCCACTGGACATATATACAACAAAAGTATACAAAAATTACTTAAGAAATGAGTGAATTATAAACACAGAAACAAACTACTGTAAAAGTAACATAGGCAGGTGGAGCGTCCGGGGGCCCCAGGCGGCGCGGAGAAGGAAGGCGGCCCCGCCCGGGCCGCCGACCTGGCCCTCGGCCCGCGGCCCCGCGCACCCTGGCCCCGGGCCCGGCCGCCACCGCCCTGGCCCGGCCGCTGGTGCCCAAGTTCACAGAAGGCGCTGCTGCTGGAGCTCGAGGGACTGCAAGAGGAGCCGGTGGAGGGCTTCCGGGTGACCCTGCTGGACGGGGGCGACCGGTACAACTGGGAGGTGGCCACCTGCGGGCCTCCCAACACCTACGACGAGGGCGGCTACTTCCAGGCGCGCCTCAAGAGCCCCATCGACTTCCTTACTCCCTCCGGCCTTTCGGTTCCTGAGCAAGATGTGGCACCCCAACATCTAGAGACTGGGGACTGTGCATCTCCATGCTCCGTCACTCAGTTTGTGACCCCCCGGCGCGGTGAGCTGCCCTCGGCGCGGTGGGACCCCACCCAGAACCCAGGACCATCCTCGGCGCCACCTCCCTCCTCCACCGACGCAGCACCTCACCGGCCAACGTGGACGCCTCCGTGATGCGCAGGAAGCAGGAAGCGGGAAGCGAGCGAAGGCAGGACCGGCAGCACGCGGACATCACCCGCAAGCAGGTCCTGGGGACCGAGGCGGAGGCGGAGCGGCGCGGCGTGCAGGTGCCCACGACTGGCCGAGTCCCGCGTGACGACCGAGGCCCCGGCGCCCACCAGGGCTCAGAGCTCCTCCACAGGACGACGAGTACGAGGGAGGACGGCGAGGCCGAGACACGGCTGCTTCCGGCACGACGAGGACGACCCGGGCAACGAGGGGTCCTGACACCGCGTCCACACGTATAGCCTCACAGATTTTTACCTCAAAAAAAAAAAAAAAGGTAATATAAATATCTTAGTCATATTAAATAATTTATGCCTCAGAATGCTGTTGCGAAATCTTAGAGCAATCTCTTACGGTCTACAGCTACTGCTTAGCGATTATCACAGTTTCTGTGAGTCGTTGGTTTAAAACCTCTGGATTTAACCCATGCGAGGCTCCGCTCTCACATGTATATTCCCTACAAAAGGATATACCCCTCAGTTCTTTCGCACACATCCTCAATAAACTACGTGTATTTAGAAATCGTTTACAGACTGGTTTTCATGCATCTATTTTTTGAACTATAAATTTTACAATTGATTGTAGCAAGTTGTGATGGTTAAGTTTACATGTCAACTTGGCTGGGCTGGGCTATAGTACCCAGTTATTCAGTTAAAAACTAAATTAGGTGTTGCTGTGAAGACATTTTGTAAATGTGGGTAAGATCTGCAATTAGTTAACTTTAAATAAAGAAGATTATCCTCAATAATCTGGGTGGGCCTGATCCAATCAGTTGAAAGACCATAAGAGCAAAACTGAAATCTCCCTGAGGAAGAAGAAATTGTTACGAGACTGTAGTTTCCAGCCTGTGAGCTGGCCTTACAGATTTCGAACTTTCCAGCCCCTGCAATCATATGAGCCAAATGCTTGAAATAAATCGCTATATGTATATATGTGTGTGTGTGTGTGTGTGTGTGTGTGTGTGTGTTGGTTCTGCTTCTACTTGTTTTGTATTATTGGTTCTATTTCTTGGAGCAAACTGACTGATACAGAAGTTAATTTTTTATCTAATAATATTTGGTCTAGAAGCAACTAACATAGTAATAGCCTCTCTCATTAGTTCAGTGCCTTGAGAACTGATTTATAGAACACTTCTGCAAATGCTTGTCTGCCAATCATCAATTAGTCCAGAAGACAGCAGAGAATCTAATCTTCGTTTTTAGATAAGTGGTTCAAATATGTTGTCCTGCTGATATATCATTGACTGTATAAAATCTGGAACATTGTCTCTGGTTCTCCTGTTTTTAGTACTTATCTCTAGATTTGTCTGTTCCTCCGGAAGCTATTGATAATTACAATCTATATTTTGAATCAGTTGTTTTAGCTCCATACTGCAAGTCACATATCCACCTTTCAGACACTAGACTTACCTACTGGCCACAGCCCAATATTTATCCCATGACACAGCCTGATAACTCCACTAGATCTGGCATTTTCTGATCGACCCCGTCTAACAGCCTTCCATGCCTTGGTCTTATACTATGTCACAATTAATTAGTTACATATTGAATAAAATGCTGGTACTGTCAACTAACTCTTATTCAACATGAATTTGTGGTGTTTATGTATCATGGTATTGTATAAATAAAAAGGCCTGTTTGAGAGTCTTTAAAGGAGATATTCTAAGTTTATCAATTTTACAATTATTATAATGAAGTAAAATATACATAATGGTAACACTACCATTTAGTGTTTTAATTTAATAGATTAAGTTTAGTTTCAGAAAGCCCTCAATTTAAAGTATGTTAGAGATACCACTGTGAACAGCATTGATTTTAGGACTGTAGGTGTGTGCTCCATTTGATAGACTGTGAGGTGTTGGATAATTTGCAATGTTATTGTAACCCAATTAAAATAATGAATCATTAGATTCTATAGCCAATATACAGGACTAGAGAATGAACACTCCAGAGTCCTGGCTTCATTCCCAGCTCAGTCAATATCTATTACAAATAAATAATCTCACCTGCCTATTTCATTTTCTCCATCTATAAATCACAAATGCTTAGAGTTACCAAGTTAAGCCTTCAGAGCAAGTTGTAAAGATTAATAAGTTAATGGTTGTAAAGCTGTAAATCCTCAATCATAAATTATTATGCAAGGGTTCTGATTATGTAGTTACTGTTTAAGTAAACAACATAAAATCATATTTAATCTTGGAATAACTGGGCAGATAGAACTGCTGATATAATACACACATGCAATGGCTAGCTTTTTATTTGCATATTTCCAAGATATATTTGAAAGACATAAAAAGGCAATGATTTGCATATGCTAGCACAAAGGTGGAAATGAGAGTAAATTCATCATTTGAAAGTTTGAGGTCATTATCTGACGTAAGAAAGTTGTTATCTGACATAAGTCAAAATCAAATACAGAATTTAGCAGTTGGCTACAGGACTAATGCTTTAAACTATCTACCAATAGTCCCATAAAAATTTTACTTCTCTCAGAAAAATGTATCCTCAGTTCTGTGAAAAACTTCAACAGTTCTTCAAACCCATACCTTTTACATTCAGGTTCCCAAATATAAAATCCTTGGCTTCTTTCACTTCAGGCCTTGGACCAGCATGTCTCTATAAAGTCTATCATTTTCTTTCTCAAAATTAATTTAATTGGATAATTTTTAGTGATATGGGATGAGGGATAATTTGATTAACGTACATAAAGTTCTAAAGTTAAAAAAAAAGCATGGTCTTTAAAAGTATAAGAAAGGAAGAAATCTTTGAGAAGCAATTTGTGAGAAATGTTATACTAATTGCACTAAAAGATTTGGATAAAATAAATGTTCATAAGAGAGCACTTTTTTTATAATAGTGAAAAGTTGCAATAAACCCAAATAGGTGACAAAAGAGTAAAAATGAATGACGTTTTGTGCATATAAAAATTGCTGTGCAGCTATTAAGTTGCTTATTTTTTACATTGTAATTCTATAAAATGCTTAAATATGTTACTATGTAAAAAGTATGGATACAAAACTATAATACAGGATATTCCATAATTTTAAAAAATATTTATGATATAGAAGAGTGACTGTGAGGAAATACACCAAAAATGGCAGTGAAATTATCAAAAGTTTTTATTTTCTTTTTTATTCAATTTAGATTTTTCTCAATTTTATTTTTCAGTCTTCATTTCCTTAACATCTTGAGGAAAATTCATCAATTTGTGATGTGTATAAGTTAATCAAAACTTCTGCTTTATTTTTATGATGCCATTTGACAATCAATTTATCTATTTTCATTTGAAATGATGTCTTTAGCACTTTATTCGCTTAAAACTTTTAAATACCTCTCGCTTCTGTGCTTCAAGGAGCATGAGAATTTTCTAAAATCATCAAAAGTAAAATTGAATGTAAAAATGAGCTATTTTTAATCTATGACATCTTGCTCCTCTGTTCTCTAACAACTTATAAAATAAATTATTCCAGAAATGTGTATTGACCTCCTACTATATTCCAGTTGCTGTATATCAAAACTAAATTCTCTAGATTTTTGGTTGACTTTGATTTAAAATATATTTGAGAATTTATTGTGGTAGTCTTTGTAATTTGTTCTAATGTCTTTAATCTGCAATGGCAGATACTTAGATTGGCTTTCTCAGCCTTTATTTCACCCATCTTCTATTTGAAGAGGTTGGAAAGCTAAAAGTTGTATTTCCCAGACTTTCACGTAACTCAATTACTACTAAATAGATGCACTTCCACAAAAACTGGAAAGTGCAAATGAGGCGGAGGTAATCCTGTGATTTCTGGCTCTCATCACCTGTTAGGAAGGCCATGCTTTCCCTTGTTCCATTGTTCTTTTTCAAGAAACAGTAGCAGTAGCAGTGACTTGACCTAACCCTCTAATCCGTAGTTTCCAGGTTCAGGTGTTGTCTATTCTCTAATTCCCTTGTGTCTAGAGACTGTTGTGAGGGTGACCACAACTTCAGACCTAGACTGGTACAACTGATGGTGACATCAAACATGGTAGCTCCCTAGTGGGTCAGTTTTGTATTGTTCTTGGAGCCATTCCAAGAGCCCCAGCCTAGGAACTGCTGGTTTACCCCATCCAACAATTTTGCAAGCACTTAAATCTCTGTATTTTATAATAATACATGATGTTTAAATATCTAGAGTGGTTCAACATTAAACCCTGCCTGATTTTCTTTAGCTGTTGTACCAGTAATACTCACTGAAATATATAATAACAGAATTATAAACAAAACAAAACAAAAACACTTTTAAAAAATTTCCTCTCCCTCTTCATGGGTAAAGATCTTTACTTATTAAAATGTCTACTTAAGGTATATTTCAGTCTCTAATTTTAAATAGGTAGATAGATAAGTAGATAAATTACAATCTCCTGTAGCACGAGTATAACAATCCTAAAAACACCAAGCTTCATGCAAGCAGTTTCATAATTCAAAATTCTGCCCTATGATATGTCAGTGTTCAGTCCCATTGAAAAAATCTGGACTTTCTCCAGTCTGGTTGCTGAATTGTCTACTAAAATATTTTAGCATCAGCAAATGCCTATTAAAAACATCTTACATTAATATGGTCCATTCATCATAGTAAAACAGTGCTGATACATTGCCATCAACTAAACCCCATCCTTTATTCAGAGTTCTTCAGCTTTTCTCTAATTTCCTTTTTCTGTTTTAGGTTTCCATCCAGGATTCCACATTGCATTTAGTCATCATGTCTCTTTTTGCTTTTCTTGGTAGTGAAAGTTTATCGGACTTTGATTTTAATGAACTTGATAGTTTTAAAGGTTACTGGTCAGATATATTGTATAATGTCCTTCACGTGATGTCTGTATAATGTTTTTCTCATGGTTAGACTGGGATTATGGATTTGGGGGAGGAAGATCACAGAGGTAAAGTGCCATTATCATCACAGAGTATCAACATGACTTCTCACTGTTGATGTTAACCTAGATCACGTGGCTGATAATATTTGTCAGGTTTCTCCACTGCTAAGTTACTTTTTCTTTCTCCCTTTAGAAGTAAGTCAGTATGCACAGTCCAGATCTTAAGGAGTGGACAGTTGTGCTAAGTACAGTAAGTCTACACAAATTAATTGGAATTCTTCTGTAGGGGTAGATGTGTCTATTCTCCCCCATTCATTTATTAATTCATTTATTTATATCATTATGGATATTTATTTCATACTTTGGGTTATAATCCAATACTACTTTATTTATTTTGTTGCTAACAATTTTTCAGCTGTGGCCATTGGGAGCTCCTTCAGTTGGCTCCTGTGTCTTTTAGACATATCCCCATTAATGTAGCTTTTTTTCTCCAAGTACTTCCTTACTTTCTGACACCAGTAGATGCCCCAGGTGCATTTTTCATGTTTCCTGAACCAGTCCTAGAACCAGTTACCTCTCCAAGGAGGCATAATTTCTTCAACTGGAGCATGGTATTAGAAACCAAAATCTGGGCACTGGGTTTTCTTATTGCTTGTTAGGGTGTTGTTGCTTCTAGGCCCTTTCAGATGAAATATATGTATGTATACTAACCTGTGTACATACACATGTCTATATATATTTATATAGATAACCATCTCTATCTATATTAAGCTAAGCATGAGTTTATACTGATATCTCTAACCCAAATCCATTATCAAATGGCTAATTTTAGCTTCCTCACTTGCTTATCTGTAACCTCCCAACCCAATAGTGAGAAACTTGGCTTCCACTATCTGCCACGCATTTACTTAATTGTTCAATTCCAGCATATGCAAATAATTATTTCAGAATTGTTAACTCATACCCCCCACGGGAAACAAATTTATCAGGTAGTGTACAGTCGCATCACAGTTCATTTTGTCTTTAGCCATGAAGTCTCCACTTATTTCCAAAGTTGCTTAAGTCAACCCCTTATTCTCCCACCCTCTTCAGTGAGATTGGTTTATTCATTTGTGATACCGTTACATTATTTTTGTCACATTCTGCATTACATCCTGAGATCCTCCAACCTCCTAAATGCTTTTTTAAATTTGATACATAAGGTTTGCTCTTTATGTTGTAAAGTTCTATGTATTTTAATACTACAGTCTTATGTCTTGTATTCACCATTACAGTGTCATGCTGAATAATTTTGCACCTAAAAATACTCTGGCCATTACCTGCTGACGTCATCCTATCCTCTGCCAAACCTCTAACATCCACTTGTCTCTTTATGATCTCTGTATTTTTACCTTTTCCAGAATGTCATATAATTGGGATTACACAGTATGTAGCTTTTTTAGAGTGGCTTCATTCATATCACAATTAGATACTCTTTTTTGCAGTAGATGTCTAGTTATTCCAGTACCATTTGTTGAAAGACTGTCCTTTCTCCATTGAATTACCTTTGCTCCTTTGTCAAAGATCCGTTGGCTATCTCTGCATGGTTCTATTTCTGAACTCTATTTTTATTTCTTTTCATATCAATTATACTTTTTTAAAAAAAGTTTATAGTGGTTGTTCTAGAGTTTACAATATACATGTTTAACTAATCTAATTCTACCTTCGAAGAACTCTATACCAGAGGGTTCTCAATTGCAGAGTATACTTAATGGCTCCCTCTCATCCTGTATGATATTGTTTTCTTTCATTTCATTTATCAATCTGTCTTTATCACAAAGTAAGTTGCTACTATTTTTAGCAACTACTATTTAAGCAGTTATCTTTAGATCAATTAATAGTAAGAAATATAAATATATTTTTTTTATTTATTTCTTCTCCTATATTATTTTCTTTCTGCTTGAAAAACTTTAACATTTTGTACAGGACAGGTCTGCTGGTGATGAGTTACTTCAGTTTTTGTTTGTGTGAGAAGACTGTTTCTTCACAATTTTGAAGGATAAGTTCACTGGATATGAAATTCCAGGTTGGTGAATTTTTTTCTCTCAGCACTTTAAATATTCCACTGTGCTTTATTCTTGTTTAAACAGTTTCTGATACAAAGTCAGCTGTAATTACTACTGTTATTCCTCTATAGGTAAGATGTTTTCCTTTGGCTTTCTTCAAAAATTGCCTTTATCTTTGGTTTTCTGAAGTTTTCATATGATATGCATAGGCTTATATTATCTTTGAATCAGTCACATCCTGCGGTACTGGGGTTAGGACTTCAACATATACATTTGGTTGAGAACACAATTCAGCCTTTAACTTCCCTCTTGACTTTGGTTTTCCCTACATACCACCAGAGACAGTTTGTGCCTTGCAGCTTGTTCAGCTGCAATCCACTGTTACTAGACTAGACCCTATTGGTGTGTGGTAAGGTGTCGAAGAGGAACAGTGTTCTATAATCTTCTGATCAAGCCTCAGTCTTTTAATGAGTCTCTGTCTCTGGTCTGTGACCATCACAAGTATTTCTTCTTATGTAGCTCCCTCCTCTTTCGATGAAACGGGAAAGCTAGAGAGGGCTGAAATGAGAGGAATACCCCGTTCCCATGGCTCCTTAAAAGGAAGGCTCCAAAAAAATCATTTCCCCCAAGAGAGCAGAACTCTGTTACAGAAAAAAACATGGGTCTATTTCACAAAGGTTATTCTTCCTCTACCTCTGCTGGAACTAAGAGGGGATATTCCTCTGACTTTCACTGTGAATAACTGGTGGGGTTTTTTGGAGTTAAAGTCTACGAATATATGAAGGCCCCGCCCCCGCCACCAAGACTGGGGCTCCAGGAGTTTCTTGCTCTCACACTAATTCATACTCAGCTTCCAGCAATTTGTCAGCATTACCATTTCAGAGTTTCTACATGTTTATAGCTCTAGCCACTTCTGTCCAGATAAGCAGATTCCAGCTGTGATTCTCTGGATTTGCCCTTCTCTCCAGATTTTGGGTTAGTGTCCTGTAACCTCAATCCTTTGATGGGTTTAAGAAAAATCAATTTCAGTGTGTCTGGCTTTTTCTTGTTATAAAGACAGAACTGATGATTTCTGAACACCTTACATGTTAAAACAGAAACGAAATCCCCTAATTAACTTTATATTTACAATTCAGAGGTCACTTATCAGTCTTCATCTTCCTTAATATCTCTGGGGCTTTCCTTAGATGATCATTTCCTCTTCCATTGCCAGTGTATAAACTATTCCCAGTCTGGGATAAGAAGCTTGTACCAGAATGTAAATCTACTACATCAGTAAGCACATGTTTAGCTCAGCTGACATTTTTTTTTTTTTTTTTTTTTTTTTAATAACAAGACTTCCTTGACGTAGAGGCAGAGTGTTGTTGCACATTCTCGCACAAGTCCTCTGCCCTGTCATGGACTGGTCACAATCAGTTTGTTGACTAGCCACTTAAAGTAGAACTACTCAGTCTGATATACAGGCATACATTTTCTGCTACTACCTGCATTATGGAAAATATGAAACATGAATTCCAAGTTTATACTTCTCTCTTGACATCTTTGTTCTCTGATTCTGACATATAGGTTACCTCCCAAGCCATATACATAGGCCTGAGAATGGTGATACTGTTCCAGTGCCAATATTCATCATTCTTTTGATATGTATCCTAGGATAATACATTTCTCAAACAACTTAATTGCCAAAATGGACATTTTTCCTGTGTCTGAATGGGAAATTCTTTATATTTTATTGATAGGACTCAATGTTATATCCTATATATTTAATATATAGTGTGTAAGTGAAGTTGTATGTTTTTTCAATAGTCAAAATATATGTTGAATTTAGGTCACTTAAAATTTATAAAATTGTAAGCTCATGGATTCATTAACATTTATGAAGTATTATTAGTAAATATTAGTAGTCAATTATTCTTCTTGCCTTTATAACCTAAGAATTTTATTATTATTTCAAACAGTTTCAATATTCTAGAGCATTGTTTTTATAATGCCATTATATATTGCTAAAAACAATATAAGCAACCAAGTAAGTAAAAATATTCTAACCTTCCAAACTAAAAATGTCTGACAGAGTCTGGAATATTTCCCAGAAAGAATCCATTGAATGCAGGTTACCATGGTGATTAGCAAAAATGTGGAATGAAGTTCATTTCATGATAATTGCTACATATTTGCAGCTGAAGTGCATCTTTCAGTTTCAGTCACAGACTTTGAGACCGTAATAATAGCTCTAGAATCTGAGTTGTATATTTAAACCTGTAATATTGTGCAGGGACATATCTAATTCTATGGAGATTCTTTTTCTGTGGTGACCAACATGGTAATTTTGAAAAGCTTATCCCTATTTATTGGGATTTCTGTGTATAGTTAATTGAGATTATGTTTGATTGATTCTTAAAAAACAGGATTTATAATGTCCCCAAGTCAATTTAAAGATAAAAGGAAAGTGTTTTATTTTAAAATCCACCCCTTTAGGAAGAAAGCTGAATTTATTTTTTGAGGCAGCTGAATGCTCCTGCTTTGTAATTATTTCTGAAGAAGTTCGTGGTCTAATGCCAACTTTTGTGAATTAATAATAAGTTTTGAAAAATGTTGCCAAAATCAGAAAGTTGCTGCTTTGAAAGCTATTTTAACTCTTTGGGGCCAAGTGAAAATTAAATATAAAGTGTAACAAATTGCTAAGGGATCTGTATGTGATATTGTAAGTATATAAATAAACCCAGTCAAAGATTCTTAATAATAGTTGCAGAATAGCTATGTCAAATTTACTTTGTTGTATGCTACCATTTCAAGTCCGTGAAATGTTTTTATTTTAAAATACCTGTTTTTTCTTAATTCTTACAAAAACCCTCTGAATAAAAATAATATTAAAAAAATAATAACGTTCATTGAGGACTTACTATGTCACAAACACAATTATACATACACTAACTCATTTAGTCCTCACAGTAATACTAAGAAGTAGATTATTATTCTTATCTTCATTTTATGGATGATGAAACCAAGGCACAGAGAAATGAAGCAATTTAGCTGATGTCACACAGTTAGGGCAGAATCAGATTCAGAGGTGGTGACTCTAATATCCACACTCTTAACTATATAATGCTATACTGCTGATCTGAAGTATTTTTATTCTCAATTTATGGAACCAAAATTAAAGGCTCAAAGAAGTCAAGTACCACCAATGTTACATAGTTATCAAATGGCAGAAATGGAGCAAGACTTTGTTTTCTGATTCTAAATCTAGGAAGCACTCCATCACAGCTCATGGTCTTCTTCGACTTGAATGTAAAATTAGTGTCCTCTACCTAGCTAGTCGGGAAGTAAAACTGGCTAGTTCTAACTGCTTGTTACAGTTATAGCCTTCAGACTGGACTCGCCTGTGTCATACGTTTATCATATTTGTCCTTTCCAAATATCAAATATATATTATAATACACAAAATATAGCATTTATTATTTTTATTCATGTGCCAGGAGACTAAAGGGAGCCATTGTTACCTGCTATATTGTTATAGATCACTGATATAGATCAGTGATTATATATGCTATTAGTAATGTATCACTGACATATAAAGATTAAAACCCCAAATGAGCAGCTTGCCATTATTAACAACTAGTTCAACACTTAGCATTTCTTTTTTTTTAATTTTGTTTGAACCTGAAAGGAATGACTTTTCACTATTGAGAAACCTATGGAAGTCAGCCTTTACATGTTATAGGAAATTTTCTGTCTGATTACAATAGTCCTTTTAAAATTAAGAAAAAATGAAAGGAAAGTGTAACATTGCATAGCTTCAGAGGGCTGAGAAATTAACTTTTTCATGTGATTAGCAGAAGGAGGAAGGAAGAATATTAGAATACCTTAATTTGGTCTCTAATAAATAACTCAGAAGTAACCTTACCCATGAAGTGGTTCAAAAGTCTGGAATTGTATGTGTGTGTGTGTTTCTGTATGTGTGTGTTTCTGCATGTGTAAAATAGGAGCAACTGAAACTGATGCCCAAATTTTAAAACATCAAAACAAACAAACCGGGCTTCCATGGTGGCGCAGTGGTTAAGAATCTGCCTGCCAATGCAGGGGACACGGGTTCGAGCCCTGGTCTGGGAAGATCCCACATGCCGCGGAGCAACTAGGCCCGTGAGCCACAACTACTGAGCCTGCGCGTGTGGAGCCTGTGCTCCGCAACAAGAGAGGCCGCGATAGTGAGAGGCCCGCGCACCGCGATGAGGAGTGGCCCCTGCTTGCCGCAACTAGACAGAGCCCTCGCACAGAAACGAAGACCCAACACAGCCAAAAATAAATAAATTAAAAAAAAAAAAAAAAAAAAACAAACCAAAAAAGCCTATATATCATCCCAATCTAGTAGAACGGTCTACTCCAGAAAGACACAGTGGTTCTGACTGGGAAAGAAAAGCAGTTATAGGGGTCATATGTGAACCAGAGGAACTGAGCAGCTGGCTTGTGACTCTAGCAGACATATTTAATAGAAATACTTTAAATACATTTTCGTGTTGTTTTAAATTTTAGGTTTAAGTCAATAATAATCATACATAACTAATAATTTTTGATTCTGCAGTATATTTCATGGCATTAAAATAACAGAACACCATTAAAATGGCCTTCCTTACAGGGATGGCTTATCCCGCATTTATTTAAGGGTATTTGTTTACTCTGTGCTCATGATTAGATTAGTATATATCCTAGCAGCATAATTATTTAGCCATATTTAAGAAGAAAATTAGTGTATTAGAACAAAATGTAATAAATGCCTTTTTACTGATATTAAATATATTTATAAAATTTAATTACAGCAACATGTATAATAGTGAATTTGATAACTCAAATACTAAGATTCAGAATCCTTAATCTCACAGTGAAATAATTGCAAATGGGAACTCTTTTTAGTACTTACATAGTAAATACTTTACTTTTGAGAGTGCTGTGATTGTCTTATCGTTAGTGAAGTAATAGGCTAGCCAGTTACTAAGTGTCAAAGTCTACGAAACATTTTACAAATTAGTCCTCACTGATATGTAAGTATTAAAACTCCCAAATGAGCAATTTGTCATTTTTAACAACTAGTTCTTTACTTAGCATTTTGGTTTTTTTAAAAATTTTGGTTGCTTATGCCCATACAATCCTTATACGGTATTGCAATTAGTTAAATTATGAAGATTCTTCAGAAAGGAGTGATTAGTATGAAAATGTTTCTGCTTTTATCCTGCCCATTTAGCAAGAATATATTGATTCCTTATGGTTTGGGAAGTATGGGATACACTTACCATTGTCTGAGAAAATAATATAGACTATTGTGACTCCTCAAATTTGCCAATGAGATTTTAATATATAATATTCCCTATAAAACACGTTAAAATGCAATTGAACATGTTAATGGAATGACTTCAAATGTTTAACTGATTCAATAAATACAGGACAGAAATTATAATGTTATTATTAAGGTTAATTTCACTACTAAAAATAAGCACTACTATATGCCTCATTATATTATTAGCATATCTAGATGAAGTTACAAAATTTTTTTTCACAGCCCAAGATTTACTGCTGATGTCGCAGATAATAAAGTACTACAAATCCACGTCAGACTGTGGATAGTGGGAGGTCTCCAGGCGCACCCATTAGCTGTATGAGTCATTCCCATGCACCCATCTCACAAAACTGTGATTCAAATCTGTGCCTCATCGAAATCACAAGTGAGTACATATCACTGGCCTACTATTCACAGGAATAGAAACTCTAAGTGGTAAACTGTCATATGCCAAATATATGTTTGTAATTGAGA
Organism: Balaenoptera acutorostrata; assembly: GCF_949987535.1. Classification (NCBI taxonomy): domain Eukaryota; kingdom Metazoa; phylum Chordata; class Mammalia; order Artiodactyla; family Balaenopteridae; genus Balaenoptera; species Balaenoptera acutorostrata. Next base: position 39,073,926 of record NC_080077.1, on the reverse strand, counting down.
CAGTTCCAGCAGAAAAATGATATCTTTCCTGAGCATAAATAATTTAGTTGGCAGAAAGAAGAATTTCATGAAGCACTCAAAACAAACAGAATCTGAATTACTACAAAAATATAGTACACATTAAATGGTTCTATTTCTCCTATAAGAGTTTTCTTAAAAATCACCTCCTCTGTTAAGTGTCCCTGACTTCTCTAAACAAATTAACCACTTCTTCCAGTCTGAATATGTTTATTTAGCATTTCTCAGTATCTGTTTCATATTTTTTTTCTTATTGTGTCTACCCTCAGCTAGAACTTGAGAATGTCAGACAACACTGAAATGTCATATTCATGTTTGTATTTCCTAGCACATTGCCTGAAATATATCACTGTCTATCAGATTAAGTCATTCACTGGAAGCTCTACTAGGCATGGGTTACTGGGCACGAATAATTGTCCTGTCCCTATTTGGTCCAAGAAGACACTTAATCAGGTGTTGTCTGTGGATTCAGAGTATGAATGGTAGCATTTAAGTACATTTATGTGAGATTTATCACGTACTCTGGACACCGTGCACACAGATACACAGAGAGATGACATGTAGAAGTATTATGATCAGAAAGGTATATGTTGATGTGGCAGTAGAAGATTCCCTTCAAGAGGAGATACTGATAGTTTATCTTTGTTTTCTGGTTTCTCTTTAGATGAAAGGTTTGTGTGTTTATACTTTCACAAAAGACAGGGTACTGTGACATATTTCATTATTCACTGTGTATTTATGTATTATATTTCATTTTCTGTCATGATTCAGTTACATTTTATCCCTTCTGCAACTTCTGTATGTCAAGTTGTGATAGCAGGAAGCATTTTGATTTTCCCTCGCCATGATCCAAACCCCCTCTACCAGTAGCTTCTGATTGCTAGGACGGAGTGATGATTTGGACCTATTGGGGCACACAGGTTAGACACACTTTCTACTACCAAGTCCTGGCACCAGATCCTTTATCACTAGAGGTTCATTTTCATGATTTAATGATATCTTCTAGTTTTTCAAAATAAAACTACTCATCAGGGAGGAATTCGTACTATGCAGGAATTGATCAGATCACTTCCTTTCTGGATTGAAGGAATCTTAGAGCTTCCTCAAAGGACTTGTCACCAGAGGAGTGCATGACTGTTGCAGTTCAGCCTTATCTTTCCTGTCCTCCTGTGCTGATTACCTGTGCCATTTGGTTATTTTTAAAGCATCATTAAGAAGAAGGGCTCCAAGTGATCCCTTTTCAGTATACTTTTCTTTTATAGTTATCATAGCAAGTAGCATAGTGTTACACTAATTGAAAAAATTTGATAATTACCTTTTTGTCAATTAATGAAATATTTGCCCTCTTTCAAATATCAAAGGATTTTCCCTAAAATTTTTATTGTAACAGACACGTAATTCTGAGATGATTTTTTGTTAAGAAAGTGCTTTCATTTTAAACTCCAGAATTTTGACGCTTCATTTACCAACTATTCAGAAATCCTGCTGAGTTGGCACTTGCTTGGCAGCCTAGATGCAGTGGCACTATTGTAGAACCACTTAGCTAATTTAGAGAGTTGTACAGTCTAATTCAACATGATATTTAAACAATATAGAGGCTTTTCAGAAAAGGAAAATATGAAGATCTGAATTTGTGTCACACCAAATTATACTAAATATTGATATAATGCCACACAAACAGGAAGACTTTTGCCGTTTTTCTTGTAAACCCTCATGAGAATCAGCATATCTGTCATTTCTTTCTTTGAACTATTTTCAACTTATGTTCTTCTCGGCTATGAAATAATGACTAGTGAGCACATTCTGGTTCTAAAAGAGTTAAAATGTATTTGGTTATTTTCAGAAATACTTTCCTAAAGCCTTCATTTTCAAGATTGGTAGTAATAAGAAAAAAAGAATACATGCACTAACAACATAATTTTCATGGATCATAGAAATTGGGAGTGGGAAATCAATTTTGTACCACTATAAAATTTAAAATATGTATGTTACTTTATGTTTGGCCTTATAAGTGTTTTGTCAATTATTGCTTCAGTAGGTCAAAAAGTTTGATATATACAAAGTTCTAGTGGCAAAGTATTTTAGATGGCCAATTAGCAGGAGGAGAAAAAATAACCAATTTTTCTTAATTGAAGCAATGTCTAAGTGAATTGTCTAGTTATTAAAGATAAAAATGTTATTTATGTTTATAACATTTAAAGTAGGGTGATGTCAAATTCATTCACTATACAAAAATATATTAAGTGTCTACTATGTACTGGGCACTGTTTTAGGTCTTGAGGAAACTGCAGTGAAAAAAACATTTAAAATTCCTATCTTTGTACTTATTTATATTCCTGGGAGGTAATACAAAATAAAGATAAATAAGTAAAATGGCTACCTTATAGAGAATAAATGAAGCAGAGAAAGGGAATGGCAATTAATTTTAAAATAAGCTAGCCAGAATATATAGATGAGATTTTAGTTAAAATATTTATATATTTGTTGATATTCTGTATGATTTCTTCAAGTTCTTAGTGACCCAGCTGAGCTAGTACATAGGTCTCTTCATAAACTCTGTAAATTCAAAAGATGATCTTGAAACAGGATCTTTACTGTTTACCAGAGTCACCTTCATAAATATCTATGGAAACAGCTCAGGGCATTAAGAGTGTGGTTTTCCTGATCCCGGGGATGATGTTAGCCGCTAAAAAGATTGTGCATTTTTTATTCAGCAGAATCAAGAAAATTTGTCAAGACTGGTTGTGGGGATGGAGGTGGAGGTATAAAATATTTTCTTTTCTGATATATAGAGGTTAGAATTTGATACTTGTTTAACCATTGGATCCCATCAAAAGTTAATAATTTTCCATAAGCACTAAGATTAACCATGGATTTCTTTTGCATTTTGGAGCCTAGCTCAATAATGATGGAGTAACATTAGTGGAAAAAAAATCAGTGTTTTGAAATAGAAAACTTTATGAGATAATTAAGAGATTTATAAGCTGAAAATGTAATAATAATGAGCTTAAAAAGATGAAAGAACAGAAAGATCAGTGCCATGATGCATATAACAGCAAAATCTTTGAGAACAAATTATTTTATAATTTAATCTTTTGCAAAAAGAAAAAAAAGATTCAGAAAACATTAAGTTTTTATTTATCATAAAAAACAAGTTTGTTTTAAATCTTAGTTTTATCCATTCCTTTTAATGCTATTGGCAGAGAGAAAATCTAACTAAACTCTATGTGGAATGAGCTCTTACTCTGACATAAGTTATGAGTTAACCACAAATGATAACAATTATAGTTGACATTTATTGAAGGGATACCATGTGCTAGATATAATCACAGATGATCCTTACAGAAACCTTATAAGTATTGTTTTATTGATGAAGAAATTGAGGCTCAGCAAGATTGTTAGTTCATCAAAACCAGACAGGTGGTAAATGACAGAGATAGGAATCAAAGTAGGTCTAGAGTTCATATTCCTAAACTACACAAGTCTGACTTTTCTAAGCAATATCCTTGAATAAACTGTTACAACAGAAAAAAAAATTGAAATAAGCTCTAGAAGAGCAAAAATGGAAAGTAAGGAACCATTTGGGAGACTATTTCGTGGTTAGACCAGTCAGGGATAAAAACAGTTTAGACCAGGGTGGTAGTAGGGAAGGCTGTGAAAATTGGTCAGGTGTAGAATACATTTTGAAGGTGGAGCCAATAGGATTTGCTGCTTAAGTGTAAGTGAGAGAAATATAAAAAGGAGAAAAGAGAGAGAAATGTAAGTCCAAAATAATATTTTTAAACGGAGATTAATAATGCAGTTCCCTGATATGAGAACACTTGGGAAGGAGCATGTTTGGTAGAAGAGGATGGCCATCATGAGATGAAGATGGTTAAGTATCCAAATGGGTATGCCAAGAAGGCAGCTATATCTAAAAGTCTGGGGTTCTGGGGGATGTTCAGGCCTGGAGATATACGTTAGGGAATCAGTGACATTTAAAGCTGTAGGAGACATCTTAGAGGATGAATGTGAATGAGAATAATCTGAGAACAAAGCCTTAGGGACCACCTGAATTTAGAGGAGGAGAAAAAAGATCTCACTGAAGAGCCTGAGAAAAAGGGATCAATAAGGGAGAAGGAAGATCAGAGGATAACCTTGTCATGGGGCCTCTATACTGAAGGGATAGAAAGAAGACGCAAATGGGGAACAGTCCTCTTGCCCTTCAGTTGTCCTCATCAGCAACACTTACATTGTATATAGAACGTTTCTTGCACATTAAAGCAAGAAAGTATCCAAGGATCCGTTTAGAGAAAACATTTCACCTTTCTTTTTTTATTTAAATTTTTATTGAAACAATTGTAAAGTCTAATGCAGTTGTAAAAAATAATAGAGAGACATCCTGTACCTGTTACCATTTCTCCTCATGACAGTTGTCTTGCAAAACTAGTACAATATCACAACCAAGATATTGATATTATAACATCGATATAATCCACAAATTTTGTTCAGATTTCCCAGGTTTTACTTGTTGTACTCATTGTTCTCGCTCTCTGTGTATATTTCGCTCTGTACAATTTTATGAGTTTATATATCTACCACAAGAACCAAGATAAGAATAGCTCCATCACAAGGATCCTTTTATAACCATCACTAACCCCTGGTAATCAGTAATCTGTTCATTTCCAAAATTTTGTCACTTCAAAAGTGTTATATAAATGGAATTGTACAATATGTATACATTTGTGATTGGATTTTTTTTTTTGCTCAGCATAATTCCCTGAAGATTCATCTAAGTTGCTGCATCTGTCAAGAGTTCATTCTATTTTATTGCTGAGTAGAATGGATGTACCACCATATGTTTAACCATCTACCCATTGAGGGACATCTGACCTGTTTCCTGTTTTTAGCTATTATGAATAAAGCTGCTATGAACACCGCATATAGGATTTTTTACAAAGGTAAGTTTTAACTCATCTGGAACTAGTGTTCAAGGGTATAATTATTGTGTCATATGATAATTGCATGTTTAGTTTGTTGTGAAACTGCCAAACTGTTTTTCAGAGTGGGTGTACCATTTTACATTCCCATCAACAATGTATGAATGGTCCAGTTTCTTTGTATCCTCACCAGCATTTATTGTTCTTGCTATTTTTTAATATCAGCCTGTCTGGTAGCTGTATAGTGATATTGTGGTTTTAATTTGCATTTCCCTGATAACTAATGGAGGAGAATATCTTTTCATATGCTTTTTGTTGTCTTAGCCCATTCAGGGCTCCTGTAACAAAATACCATAGAATGGGTAGCTTAAGCAACAAACATTTATTTCTCATAGTTCTAGAGGCTGGGAAGTCCAAGATCAAGGTACTAGCAGATTCAGTGTCTAGTGAGGGCCCACTTCCTGTTCATAAGCAGCTGTCTTCTCCTTGGTGTATCCTCACATGGTAGAAGGGTTAGGGAGCTCTCTAGGGTCTCTTCTGTAATGGTATTAATCCTATTTATGTGGGCTCCACCCTCATGAGCCAATTACCTTGCAAAGACCCCACTTCTGAATACAATTACATTTGGGGAATAGGTTTCAACATATGAAATGTGGGGGGACATAGTTATTCAGTCTATAACATTTGTCAACTGTATGTCTCTTTTGGTGGCATGTTTGTTCATCTCCTTTGCTCATTTTCCAATTGGATTTATTATAATGTTGAGTTTTAAGAATTCTTTCTATATTCTAGATACTAGTCCTGTATCAGATACATCTTGAAAGTATCTTCTCCCAACCTGTAGTTTATCTTTTCATCCTCTTCACCCGGCCTTACAGAGAACAAAAGTTTTAATTTTGATGAGGTTCCATTTCTCAATTTTTTTAATGGATTTTTCATTTGGTGTCAATTCTAAAAACTCTTTGCTCAGTTCTAGGTGCAGAAGATTCTCCTCTCTTGTTCTTCTAAAAGTCTTATAGTTTATGTTTTACGCTTAAGTCCATGATCAACATAGAATTAATTTTTGTATAAGGAGTGAGGTTTAGGTCAAGGATTTTTTTTTTTTTTTCTTTTTGCCTGTGGATGTTCAGTAGTTCCGGCATCATTTTGGGGGAAGCATATCCTTCCTCCACTGAATTGATTTTGCACCTTTGCAAAAAATTGATTGTGCATACTTATGTGGTTCTATTTCTGGGTTCTCAATTCTGTTCCATTGATCTATATGTTCATCTGTGCACTGTTTCTTTGCTGAGATTTTCCATTTGCTTTACGATAATATTGTAATTAATTCTTGAAGCATGGTCATGTTGATTGATTTAAAATCTTTGTCAAATAATTCCAACATCTGATTTATCTCAGTGTTTGTCATTTTGTTTTCTTTTCTAATTCAAGTTGTGATTTTCCTTGTTCTTGGAATGATGGGTGAATTTCACTTGCATCCTGGGTATTTATTATTTTAGGAAACTCTGGGTCCTAGTTAGATCTTTTATTGTTTCAGGCAAACACTTTTCTTTAGGTTTAGCATACAGGTCTTGGTCTACTTTTGTGGGCTGTGGTTCCAATGACAAAGCCTTGACCATTTTATTTTGGTTTGCTTGGTTTATCTTGTGGCCTTGGGTTACCACTTGTTCCTGCTGGTGCTGACTGTGGTTTAGGAAGGGATTTCCCTAGCTGGAGCTGCCTGTGGTCTCCTCGTGGGTGAGGGAAGTCTCAGGTCTATTAAGGTGTGAGATATAAATATTTTCTTGACTCCTGGCAAAATGGGTCAGTATATAGTTCCCCAAGATTACAGGAATAGGAGCCACAAGCTCAGTCATATGGAAGAATCTTTCCCCTAGAAATACCTTCTTTCTTGTTTTCACTTCTTTTTTTTTTCATGTTTTATTTTTCTTCATTTTATTCTAGTTTTCTTGTGATTTTGCCACTGGAGTACTTAGGAAAGGACCTTTGGAGTACTTAGGAAAGGAAGCCCTGCTCCCTTTCCAACCTCCTCAACCCTCCTACCCACACAGAGCTCAGCCATTGTAGAGCTACTTTACTGGTCACCACTTGCTCCTGTATAGACATTAAAGCAGAGGAGGGGAAGTTTATGTGTATTTTAAAATTTTGCAATGGAGAGTTTATATTTCTAGTGCAGAATATAAAAAATAGGCACACACAAATAATCTAATTTCAGATACAGTAAGGGCTATCAGAAAGAATAAGACAATGGTGTATACAGTGATTGGGGGTGTATATGTGGCTTAATCAGTAGACTTCCAGAAGGGCCTCAGAAATCCTATGGCCTGAGGTGGTTTTGAACTTGCTGAGTTTAAGGAATAGGAAAGAAGGTCAATGGGGCTTGAGTGTAACTTGCCTCACAGCCATGGTACAAAGCAACACTATTAATCAGTACATGCCTCTTTACCAGGGGTCAGGTTGGTTTATCTGACTTCAGCACACCAGCACCAACCTATTTCAGACCTGCTGAAATTAACCTTCAGAGCAGACCTTGTTACCACAATGGTTTTTTTGAAGGATGAGTGAATTTCAAGTGGCTTTTAAGAGGACCATACCACTTAGGTACAAATGAGAGTAAGCAGGGCTGTGAGACAAGGGAAATTTGTATTTTTAAAAGGACAAAAAACAAACAAACAAACAAAAACCCTTGGCATCCTAGAAAACCAAAATGATCCAAAGAACTGAAGGGATTGATAATAGAAACAAGATAAAAAACAAATTCAAAATTATTAAGAATAATCAATCATATTTAGAATGCTGTGTATCATGATAGATAGAGGCCACTCCTATCACTCCTATCTATAGATAGTAATCACTCCTTCCTAACATATTCTTGGAAACAGCATCCAGCCGTGGATCAGCTTTTTTATCTAGCGCTGTTTTAATTTGAGATTTAATAATAACTTAATGTATGACAAAGACATGATCAAAAATATATCATGAAAGTAATCATATTCTGCATTCATTTAAAATAAAATTTTTCTGTGAATTCTTTATGTTCTTTATAACACTATAAGAGAGCTTGACCTATACGAGGAATAAAAAAGTGTAAGTTCATTTATTGCACAAACCTTCATTGAACACTAACTATATACTAAACACTGTGCTAATTTTGTATACTTAATCTAATTTAAGGTCCACAAAATGCTTTTTAGGTACATATTACTATTACTCACTTTTGTTTTCAGATGATGAAACTAACCAACCATTAAAAATGAATTTGAGTGCAGGTTATCTGAATCCAGAATCCATTCTTTATGACCAGGTAATATTTCCTCATTCTATAATATTATTAGTTTCTGATCTCAAGGTATTCAAATTAATGGAGAAGTCAGACAAATGAAAAATGACAGTACGTTATAAAAATATATATTCCATAGGGTGCTACAGAGGCATTTGGGAGGAGTAAGCTAGCTAAGAGAGGAACTTGTCAGAATGGATTCCTGAAGAAGAAAGTAGAGTAAGAATTGAGACTTTAACAGCAAATGGAAGTTCACCATAAGAAGATCAGGTTTGGAAAGGCATTTTAGGCAAGGAGATAAAAATATCTGTTATAAAAGTATGAACCTGAGAAAGAAAGCACTGGGGAAACGGAAATTTCTTAGGGGGAAGAGTAAGAGAGATAAAGGTGATCACACTATAGATGGCTTCATATATCCTCTTACAGAATTGTTAAATGCTAGTGGCTGTTTGTAAACATTTATATTTTACAGCAATGTAGAAAATTAATTGAGAGAGAGAAATCATATGCACATGGAAAATAATAAGCAACTGCACTAAGATACTGGCAATTGGGATAGAGAAGTGAGAGAAGATTCAAGAACTCTTCGGAGGAAGAAGCATTTTGACTTAGAGAATTAACTGATGGAAACCCAAAACAGAAGGAGGATGTAGCATCAAAGAAGAGATTTTAAGAGAGCAAAACTTTTATACTTACATGCTAAAATGCAAGAAGTACTGAAAACACTCTGCTATGGAATTTGGCACACCTAAGCTCAAATCATGACTCCAGTTTCTAAATCATAAGATCATGTGCAAAATATTTAAATCCTACAAGCCAGGGTTTCTTTATCCCCTTTCTTAATGCCTTCCAGTCAGTTCCTGTGAGCTCTCACTTCTATTTCTTAAAAACAGTTTGAATCTGTAACTTATTAGCCTTTCTGTCCCTTTATTACATCTTGCTTGAACTGCAGAATGCTCTTAACCGGTATTTTTGGCCTCTAATCTCTTGAAAAATAAAGAAAGATAACAATTTTATTTAAAGAACTCTGGCTTCAGTGTGGACAGTTTGTAAAGGGAGACAAGACTTTTCCAGGGAAACTAGTTGGGGTTACTAGAATATTCTAGAAGTGGCTTGATGATTCAGAAACCATTAGATTAGAGAGGAGGCCATAGAGGTGTGCAATGAGGATGGATTTGGAAGAGTTCTGGATGATATGGGAAGGGAGAGATGTGTGAGAGATTACTCCTTGATTTCTCATTTGCGCTGCTGAATGGAAAAGGACTAAGTGGGACAGGAAGTTGAGTTTGGTCTTGGATAAATTGATGGTGACATGACTTTCACCATGAGATGATTTCACCATGAGAGATTTAAGTGGATGTACAGAGAAAGCAATTGAGTCTGATTCTGAGTTAGAGCTATACATGTAGTGTCACGAGTATATAGGTACCTGTGAATTTATAGATGAGTATTAGATTGTCAAATAGTGAGTATAGAATGGGAATATCAACAGACTATGACATTTGAAATGCCGATATTAAAAAAAAATTTATTGGTAGAAGTGCCAATATTTAATGGTAAATAGAAGAGGAGGAATCTGCAATAAAAAGTAGCTAGAGGGCTTCCCTGGTGGCGCAGTGGTTGAGAATCTGCCTGCCAATGCAGGGGACACGGGTTCGAGCCCTGGTCTGGGAAGATCCCACATGCCGCGGAGCAACTGGGCCCGTGAGCCACAACTACTGAGCATGCGCGTCTGGAGCCTGTGCTCCACAACAAGAGAGGCCGCGATGGTGAGAGGCCCGTGCACCGTGATGAAGAGTGGCCCCCGCTTGCCGCAACTAGAGAAAGCCCTCGCATAGAAAAACTAAGACCTAACACAGCCAATAAATTAATTAATTAATTTTTTAAAAAAGTATTAAAAAAAAAAAGTAACTAGAAAGGAAGAAGGAAAACAAAGAGTATAGTGTCATGGTGGCTGCCAGAAAGATTGTTTCTGGAAGAACAGAGTAATCCACAACATTGAGAGATGCTGAGCAGTGAAGTAAAATGAAGACTGAAAAGGACCCATTGGATTTAGCAATATGAATGTCATTTAAGGGCATTAGTGGGTAGTTTTCCCATGGAGTAGAAAGTGAAGAGTGGGTTGGGGAGTAAGTTTGAGATGAGGAAAAGGAGAAAAAGGAAAAACAACATAGAAGAAGTTGAACCATGAAGAAAAGGGGAGAGAGAGAAAGTTTGCTCTCAAGGAACACAGTTGATGTAAGAAAAGAAGGCATTAAGTTGTGATGTCCATCAGTGCCCAGCAGAGCCATATTGGTCTGAAACAAAAGCAAAAATGTGCATCCCTAGTACACTTAGCAAAATATCCTCCCATATTTTGAACCAAGGGTTAAGAGTTAATAGAAACTTTACAATAAAATATAATGACTACATATAAAGCTCCATAATTCCCAGTCTGTTTACACATCATTGTGAATCCGCACAAACCCACCCTGCACGGGAACTTGGGAAACTCCGGCTGGTTGGAAGATTGTTATTTGTGTTGCACAATAACACAAAGTCATAAAACAAACAGCCTATCTTTATTTAAAATTTTGATTTTTTATTATGATTTTTAAAATAGTACATTAAAATATCATTTATGTTGATTACTGAGTTTTTGACACCCCTTTAAAATTTGCACCTGAATTGACTGCCATTATGGCCTCACTTTAACACTGATCTTAGTCGAAAGGCAAGGACATCTGGTCTGACAATTATGATTAATAGTGGCGATAATGGGGTTGGGACTACTCATGACAATTTAGGAAGTATGTTAAGTGCAGACAGTCCTTAGAAAACAGCTGTAAATAGTGATGATATAGCTAACAGGAAAGCATAAATTAAAGGAACATTCATTTGTTCATTCAAGCAGAAAACATTTTAATTATTCAAAACACTAACTTGCATTTTAAAACCTCCATATTTACTTTATGACACAATTCTTTTTCTAAGGAATCCTGTGGTCTAATTAAATGTATTTTGCTCCCACACTTTGTAGGTAAGAAATCATACTTCCATGAGTTGAAAAACCTCAAGTTACAGCATAGTCTCAAGTCAGAAAAAGGACTGACTTTTAGTGTAAATTAATTAGCACTTACACTAAGTTTGGGTGGAAGGCTATAATTCAGTGTCATTTTGTTATTAATTTTGAGTCATGTCAATAAAATTCCATCTTACGACAGAGGTAGATGCTTGATTATTTCTTTGGTGCACAAAACACAGTAATTGTACGTATGCATTTTTCCTTAGCACATGATTTTGCATTTCATGAAGCCTCAAAGTACAAACTTTTTTGCTGAGGTCCTTTTAACAGTATTTTGAGCTGTTTATTTTCATTTTGCTTACCTGTATTAAGTATTTCACTAGAATATATTTTGGTGTTTAATAACTATATTACAAGTCAAACTTGGATCAGCAGATTTGATACTTTTATGATTCTCATTCTGAGCTCCTGCTCTACCTAGGTACATAATCTGTGTAGAAGAGTTATGTATTTAAGGAACAGGTGTTCTTTTCACTAACTATATTCCTATAGTTTATAAATCCAAACTATTCAAAATTGTTTGCTTGTGTATATGCCTTCTTTCCAGTTTCTTCTAATTTTTATGCATATTCTAGATTATTGATATACGTAATTACACATATTCCTAAAAGTAAAGTCTTACTTAACATCCCAAATGAGGAACCTTTAAAATTTACTCCCTTGTTATATCTGACATTGTATTTTCAAGGCAATATGGCTTTGGACAGCCCAACATATGTCCTTCCATTTGCTGGCATTTAAGGGGATCAATAAATAACACTAATGTCTTCTCCTCTTGTGTTCAAAACTGGTTGAGAGATCGGCACAGCAGTCAGACAGATGGAGATAAATATTTAACTTTTTACTTCTCTGATAAATGCTCATTTGAAAAATGTGTCTTTAACTCTGTACAAAATGGACAGTGGTACCCCAGAATTCAGCAGACCCAGAAGTTGCACTAGACAATCCCAAACCACTCCTGGTTATGACATGGAAAGCAGCCCACTTTCTTTTCTATGTAATCTATCAGGAAATTCACAGCTCCTCCCTGGAGGGGAATAAATGGACATACAAAGACTAGGAGTGGTTCTTAAAGTGTGGTCAGAAGATCCCTGAGGCCTTTCTTTTAGAGGTCTGCAGCTACTAGGTCCTTTTCAACTACAAGTCTGTGTGAGACTGGATCCTCTTCATGTACTTCAACCAAAACAATATATTGCATCCAAGGGAATGAGAAGCAAATCTGAAGACCCAGCTATCTTCTATTAAGTTCAGACATTAAAGAGATTTGTAAAAAATGTAAAATGATGCATCTCACCTCGCTAATTTTTTTGGTTTGAAAAATACAGTTATTTTATGAAACTATGTTATTTATATTAACATATAAAAAGTTTATTATTGCTATTTTAAATTAATTAATAACTAAATTTTAAAAAACTTCTCAGTCCCTTATATAGAAAATATAACTCAAGTAAACAAAAGTTTTTTGGTGTCCTCAGTAGTATTTAAAAATAAAAAGTTGGGACTTCCCTGGTGGCGCAGTGGTTAAGAATCCTCCTGCCAATGCAGGGGACACGGGTTTGATCCCTGGTCCTGGAAGATCCCACATGCCGCAGAGCAACTAAGCCCGTGCACCACAACTACTGAGCCTGCGCTCTAGAGCCCGCAAGCCACAACTACTGAGCCCGTGCCACAACTATTGAAGCCTGTGCACCTAGAGCCCGTGCTCTGCAATAAGAGAAGCCACCACAATGAGAACCACGCACACCACAAGGAAGAGTAGCCCCCGCTCACGGCAACTAGAGAAAGCCTGTGCGCAGCAACGAAGACCCAGCGCAGCCAAAAATAAATAAATTAAATAAAATAAATTAATTTTTTTAAAAAAGTAAAAAGTTATCCTGAGATAAAACATTTGAGAACCATTGCTCTAATGGAAGATCCTCCATTTAGGAGCATGAGGAGTGGGAAATAACTATCCTTTGTTCCTTTTTCTCAGCCTGAGGTATTAAACAGGGGTATTTGCTTCATCGCAGGCTATTGATTTAGATGCAGATGTCCTAACCAAAAGTATAATATTTGCCAAACTTCTTTTTGAACAGATCTTGGTAGTCTTCAATGTTAGCTCATGGTAGCTATTGACTAAGACTCTATCCTTGACCAAACTCTAGTCTCCTTTGAGCTCTCTTCTTGACTAGGTCTCACAGGTGGGCTTCTGTGTCCATCCTTTGTTTGCCAGACCTGCATTGCCCAGTCTTAGCAAGAATTCTGCTAAGTCAGTTTGTCCAGAATTCCCCCACTCTTAATATCTGATCAAGTTCCACATCCCCTCACCTCCTTGTATAAGTCCTTGACCTGCCTTTAGCAAGAATTCTATAAAGGCAGTTTAGCAAGAATTTTCCTACCCTTGATGTTTCCTCTTACTAAGTTTCCGTCCACTGATCCCCATCACCCTGCACCTTGCCTGTAAATCCCCATTTGGCCTAATTGTATTTGGACTTCAGCCTGATCTCTTTCCCTATTACAATACTCCATTGCAATAGTCTTGAATGAAGTCTTCCTGACCATTTTAACAAGTGTCAGAATAATTTTCTCTTTAACAATATCTGGGGTAAACTTTATTTAAATTTTATTTGCTGAGTTTGCTTTTTGGTATTGTGTCTTTGGCTTAAATTGAGGGACATTATGAAAACAACAAATTGCTAAAGAAGCAAAAGGTTTCCCCTGAAAACTTTTGCTTCTTAACAATTTTCATACAAAATGTAATTGAAGTTTTTAAAATTACAATATGGTGGCATCTTTGGTAAGTCTCAGGAAAAAGGTCTCAGCAACAAGGAACATTATACTTATTTTAATGTTAATGTTGCTTTTCCTTACATTGTAATGTTTAATGTTGCTTTTCCTTACATTGTAGAGGTTGTCAATCGAATCCCTATCATCATTACTCTTTTTGATGGCTGCTAGAAAGTTTAGGCCAAATTAGCAATCCTCCATTAAATGTACTGCCCAGCATAAGGAAGTTGTTGTTTGCTAATCTAACTCCTAGTTTATTAACTCCACTCTCATATTGCTCTCTCTTCATATCCATTTACTCTCTTACCTACCCTCTTATTTTGTTTGCTTTAGTTTTTAAAGCCATGTTAAATCTTTTCTAGAAGCTAGCACATTTTCAAAAAATGGTTTAAAAGTAGCAAGCTGAGTAAATCACATGGGCTAAGAAAGCAGTGGTTTTGAACTCATCCTATCTGTATATTATATGTTAGTTATTATTTTCCCCATATCCCTGGGTCAAAAAAAACAAAAGAAGAAATGAAACTATGCAAATTTGCAAGGCTAATGTTTTTATAATAATTAAACATGGGGACCTTGGGGTTCCCCCCCCCCATAATTACTCTACAAAGCCTCTGTCACAGAGTGCTGCCACTTTTTCATTTGGAAATTTTTCAAATCAGTGATATAAATGCAAATATAAATGAAAAGACTTAAAATATTCTTCCATATTGGCCTTTTTTCTCCCTCTACACAAAAGGTATTTATTTCTTTATTGAAAAACTCATTACATATGCTTGTGCGATGTCAATTAGCCATGGTGAAACAAGAATTTTATGTTTGAGCTACAGTGAATTTCTAAGGAAATCTGTTGTTTGCCAAGCTGAGGCTGCAGTTGGAGAAGATCCAAATCATTACCTAAATTTACATCCTATTGTTATGCATGAATCTTTTTACAACTTCCTATAGGGTATTTAGAAATAAACAAAAGTTGTTTGTTTTTTTTTTTCTCCTTCTATTGTGCTAATACCTTTTTATGTAGCTTGCATTTTGGGGTAAAATCTAAATTAGAAAGGAAAAAAGCAGAAGAACTAAGTCTCACAAGGAACTCTACCTGGAAAGAAAGGAAATTAGCTGGTGGGAAGCAGAGCTTCCTGGTGGCATCAGAAGGGGAACCAAAACCAAAAGTAACACAGTAAAATCTATGCTTTGCTATGAGAGTTTGTTTGCATTGTTTGGGAATTATTTTGCCAACTATGTCTCTACATTTTTTTGTATTTGAAATCAATTCTTTAAAAATACTATTAATTTATTTTACAATGAAAAATCAAGCAATGGAGAAAATACCATAAAAGATTACTGTCTCACGTTGTGTCCCCGAGAAAACGGACTCTGACACTGAGGTTTGTGTGAAGGAGGTTTATTGGGGAGGGCACTCCACAAAAACACTTCTAAAGGAGTGATGGCAGCAAGATCGGGCAGAGGGAGAATTTGACTGAGATGCAGGCACAACAGAGGCCTTAGCCAATCCCACAGGGAGCTCTGGATCTAGAGTATTATCGACCTAAAACAAAGAGACTGCCAGTTATTTCTTCAGCAAAAAAAAAAAAAATTAGTTTATTTGGCATCAGCAGAGAATTGTAATACAAGGTCTGTAACCTTGGCAAGCGATATGCAAGTCCCTGCATGCCGAAGGAAGGAGAACTCTTTTATAGCGGGGAAAAGGAAGTTGGGAGGGCTGTAGAGAACAAAGAGTCCATGGCTTTTCATTGGCTGAGTCCTTGTCAAAAAAGAAGAGGAGTCTTACCTCTTCCTGTTGGGCTCTGTTATTGTCACAGGATGTGAGAACTCCCACTGCCCGCCTCCTGACTCTATTTAATTGAGGTTTTTGTTTATTAATTTTTATAGTATACCTTCAGAGTTGTGCCAGATTATCTCAAATCGAGGCAAGAGCCAGGCCTTTGTACCCTCAACATGGTCCAGTCATTAGGTGAGTGCCAACTGGTGGAGGGGGGCATAACCTTGGGCCAGGCAGCTCCTTTCATCTTAGGGCCATTAGTGGGAGGAACTCAGCTCTGAGCTGTCAGCAGGCAATGATCTAGGCATCTGGGGTGGTGGACTTGCTGGGGGGTGGGGGTGGGGGCTGAGGGGGGAAACGTGAGTGACAGACACATTGTAGCATCTGTGAGCTGCTTGCATCCACTTGCTCTGTGTAAGTTCAGTCTATCTAGGAAAAGTTTCTTCAGGCTTCTGGTTGGTCTCTTTTCCCTGGGAGATTTGCAAGAAGAAGATTAGTAAGATAAACTATAGTTCCTACTGCTACAGCTAGTTTTGAGGCCACGATTGATACTCATATTTTTCCTGCTCTTCTGTCCATTCTGGATTTCCTCTGCCTAGTCCCTCCGTGGGTCTAGGTGCTTACCTGGTAGGGTAACCCGATCTTCTTCTTGAGGTATCTTTGCTCCTAATCACCATACCCTTATCAGGCTACAGCTGCTGCATTTGTCAAGTATCTCTCACAATCAGGCAAAAAAGTTCTAAGAGATATGCCAGTGGATCACATGAATGCTAAACACTTTCTTCCTGATTCCTTTACGTAACAAGAAGCCTACCTCCTCCTGAGTGTCAGGGTTAATTCCACCTATGAGAATGGTGACTCGGTTCCTTCTATCCTGTTAGTCTCCTTGCACATGGTGCCCAAATGACCAAGCTGCAACCACAGCTCAGAGTTTAACTGGACATTTGCTGTGTTCCCTGGTGGGACATCTAGACCTGCAGAACCTAGACTTGCAGGCGAGGGAAGACACATTCACCAAGTGACTCTCTGGGAGTGACAGTAAGCAGGGCTACTCCTACTTTCTCCCCTGGGCTCCCAGACCCAGACACAAGTATTCTACCTACTAGGGTCACAGAACCATATAAGGGTTGTTAATTTAGTGTGTACAGTACCAGCCCCCCATTATCCGCAGGGGATACATTATAAGACCCCAGTGGATGCCTGAAACTGCAGACAGTACCAAATCCTACATATACTATGCTTTTTCTTATACATACATACATACTTACCTAGGATAAAGTTTAATTTATAAATCAGGCACAGTAAGAAATGAAAAACAATAACTAATAATAAAACAGAACAATTATAACAATATACCATAATAGAAGTTATGTGAATGTGGTCTCTCTCTCCCTCTCAAAATATCTTATTGTAAAAATTTAATTCCTTTTCTATCTCAGTTAAGCACCTAATCATTCACTGTGGCTGTAACTTTTGCAGTTTGAGGTGCAACAGCAAAACTAGCACAAATTTCTTTTTCCTTCTTTACAATTTCATGGATAGAAGATTCGTTCTTACCATAGATCTTAGCAAGTTAGCATACGATTCTTTTTCTTTCCTTATTAAGTGGAGAACTTTCATATTTCCACTTAAAAGAAGCACTTTACAGCTTCTCTTTGGCATATGTGAATTTTCAGCATCACTATTCTTGCATGTTGTGGCCATAATTAAGTGAAATAAGGGTTTCTTGAACACAAGCACTGCAGTACCGCGACAGTCAATCTGACCGCTGAGATGGCTACTAAGTGACTAATAGGCAGGATATGTTGGATGAAGGGATGATTCACTATATGGGCAGGACAGAGTGGGATGGTGTGGGTTGGTGTGAGATTTTACCAGACTACTCATAATGGCATGCAGTTTAAAAGTTATGAATTGTTTATTTCAGAAATTTTCCATTTAATATTTTTGGGCTGCATTTGACCATGGGTAACTGAAACTGAGGAAAGCAAAACCGCGGATAAGGGGGGGACCACTGTATACTACATCCTGGAGAATGATGCCCCATCCTTGCAGGATATAATATCCAAGCTGGCACCTGAGCTGTGACTTCAGAGGCCTTTCCATCACTCTGTCAGACTGACAGCTTCTGGGAGGTGCAGTATGCGGTAGGACCAGTGGATCCTGTGGTCACGTGTCCACAACCTCACCCAATTTGCACTCAGGTATGTTCTTTAGTTGATATGATTGTATAAAGAACTTCATTTAAGAGGGTCAAACATTCTCTAAGCCTGGAATAGTGGTGCTGGCTGAGGCCCTACTGACAGAAAAGGGTTGAAAGTAACCAGATTAACCCCAATTGTATAGTGGCTCTTTTGAGAGAATGGCGTCATACTGGGGGCTCAACATTAGTTTCTGTCACTGGCAAATTGGATGTTTGGCAGCAGCTGAAGCTAGATCATCTTTGGTAAGAAGGGAGCCCATGCTGTAAGGCCCAATCAGAGCCTCCATTCCTACCACCATGGGTACAACTTTCCTGTGCCCATTGTGCCAGCACTGAGGTGGCTGATGACAAAGGCTAGTTGATGTCACCTGGCTGAATTGTTTTGTCACATTGGTTATTTAATATATTTTCTAGTGGGGTACTCTCTAGAGGGCTTGAATGTGTGATACAAAATACTTCAGGTCCATTCCCATCCATCCATCCACATGTCCCTTCCCCAGACCTCCTTGGCCCTGATCTCCAAATGTTTCTCCTTTCCAACAAACTATCCTCAAATGGCCATTGTTCCATATATTCTAACCTCAGACTACTTCTCTTTCATTGCAAAGGGGATGACCAAGTGTATCATCCAAAGAAGTGCCTACTGGGGAGCATTTCCTTCACTGCTGTCTTTCTGGCCCTCCCTTGAGCAGAACTGGACTATAGCTACTGTTCATTTTCAGCTCGTAGACATATAGCAAGCCTATCCATCCTTAAAAGTGCTCAGTCATTTTCCTCCTGTCATTTGATCCTATGAGACCCCTCCCTGCCCCTGCCATATGGCCATAGATGTTAGCCAAGGGAGTGGTGCCAGTGTGACAATGGTAAGTGACATGGGAGTCTGGTCCACCTGTTTTTGCAACTTACTTTGCCTTTGGGCCCTGCTCATGCCTGATCCTAGATGTATCATTTCTTTTTTATAGTGGATTGCTGCTGGACTAGCCTAACATGCCTTGATGCATCTGACAATTTCCAGCTCAAGATGGGCAGGTCGTGCAGAATAGTCACTCGATATTCCATGGTCAGGTGCTCCATCTTAGTCCCTAGTAGCAAACCAGGGGCTCTTTTTGAATGTCATATAATTCTTTTCTGTTGATAACATGGCTTTGCTTCAGAACTCTATGTGTTTACATTGTAATTCTTTCACTGGAGCTAACCTCCACATGGCATCTTTTCCCATCACAGTTACCTCTAAAATGATAGATGCTGCTGTGTCCTAGGACTTAAATGGCAGGTCTGGTCATACTATTGCTTAGGTCTACTATTAAGAATTTTCCTGGTCTGGGCCCCACTCAAAGCTGCCAACCTTTCATTGTCACTTGGTAATAAGGCTAGAGAAGAATTCCCAAATGAGGAATATGCTGCTTCCTACCAGGCATTGCGCCTCCTTCTTATTGGTAGGAGTTGCAAGATGCCGTACTTTGTCCTTCACTTTGAAAGTGATATCTCAGAATGCTCCAGACTACTTGACTACTGAAAACGTCACTCATGTGGAAGTCTTCTGATTCTTCATAAGTTTTCTCTCCTGAGTCCATTCCTCTCCTTATATTTTCCCTCATGGAACTCGCCATTGCCAGCCTTTTGTCCCTATGTTCTTCGTATCGCAGTCACCAATGAACTGCATATTGCCAAATCCATCGGTCGGTTCTTAGTTCTCTATTTGCTCAGTCTATTGGCACCAGCTGACACACTCAGCCACCTCCCTTCTTCTTGAAAAATTTTCCTCACTTGGCCTCCAGGACACTCTTTCTCAAGTGTCTCCTAGTTTACTGTTCATTTCTTATCAGTCTCTTTTGTCTATTCTTTCTCATCATTCTGACCTCTAAACATTGGAAAGCCCTAGCGTTCCCCTCTCAAAACACTTTATACTCAATTTCCAGATGATCTCCTCTAATTGTGTGGAATTAAATACCATCAGTAATTTGATAACTCTCACATTTTTAAATTCTTTTGGGGAATTTCCCCCTAAATCCCAGCCTGAAATATCCAACTGCCTTTTCAACATCTCCACTTGAATATTTAAAAGACATCTCAATTTCAAAATAATCAAAATTAAACTCTTCATTCCCCTTCTCTGTGTTTCCCCTCCACTCCTGAAAAAAAAATTCTGCCTATCCAGTCTACCTTATCTTCGCAAAAGGCATTTTCATTCATTCTCCTGGCTGCTGAAGCCAAATGTCTTTGGGCTCTCCTTGCATCTTCCTTTTTCTTACATTTCACATCCCATTCATTAAAACTTTCTCTAAATTCCTGCTTTGAATCATACCTGATATATGAATATTTTCTCCCACATCTACCACAAATATCCTGGCCAAGCCACCATCATCTCTTGGATTGTTGGAAAAGTTCCTAATTGGTCTCTCATCTTCCTCCCTACTCCATCCCAATCTATTATGTACCCCAAAGCCGGAGTGAGCCTTTTACAATATAAGCCAGATTATGTCCCTCTAAGATCAAATTCTTAAATGACTTTTTATATTTGGGTCAGAACAAAATTTAAATGTATCAGTATAGCTCACAGAGCCTTACCTGATTTCGTGCCCTGCTATTTCTCTGAATTAATCTCCAAACCCTTTCTTTCTCATTCACTCTGCTTTAGTCTCAGAATTTCTTGCACACTCCAAGTTGACTTCCACTGCAGGGCTTTTGCTCTTGTTCTCTCTGCCTGAAATGTTCTTCCTTACAACTTCTGAAGTCTCTTTAAATGCTTCTTTATAAAAGATGCCTTTCCTGACCACCTTACATAAAATATACCCTATCACTGTCTATCCACCTTGTCCTCACTTATTTTTCTTCCATCATGCTTACTGCCACTTGATATACATTTATTTACTTCCTTCCTTATTTATTACTTATCGTCATTTCACCTTTCTAGAGTATAACATTCATAAAAACTGATCTTCTCTATTCTGTTTAATATGAAATAATTGTGCCAAAAATAGTACCGAACACACAGCAGGATCTTAATACATATTTGTTGAATAAATAAATGAAAATAATTCTGTTATTATTGAAACAGTGAACTCACGTAAACTTCCTTTCAGGCATGGAAACAAAATGTGTAAAATTTTATGTAGGTGTAATTTTATGTTAGATATGTATTTTAGAGTATTTCACATAATTTGATTTTATTGTTTTTTATATTTTTAAGGATTACAATAATAACTAGATGAGAGTTTTAAATGTTGTCTTTCACAGGTAGATTTATTTTTGCTGTATACCCTTTATGTAGTAAATGTGATATCAAACTTATTCCATCTAATTACAATAAGAAGTCTTTCTAGATAATCAGATTTCAGACTAATATTTTCAAAGCATACTTTAACTTCCCAAGGAATAACTAGGTAAATATAATATATTAGCAAAAATTACCTACACTACTTACCTGGTGCTTCCTTGGACCAGAAAGAGGATAAAAGACATAAAGTGTAGAAAAATACAGCATTGGGTTAAAAATGGTAGAAAAGAAGGGGAAAATGATGAACTGTACATTATACCTCAACTCTAATTTAAAAAGCAGAAATATAGATGAGAAATAAAAATAATAAATAAGAGATAAATTTAATTAAAAATTATAGCTTGAAATATTGAGCACCTACTATGTGCCAAAAACCTAGGAGATGCTGTTTTTAGTCTGCTCTAGCTGCTATGACAAAATACCATAGACTGGGTGGCTTGTAAACAACAGAATTTATTTCTCATAGTTCTGGAGGCTGAAAGTTTAAATCAGAGTGCCAGCATGGTGGGTGAGGTCCTTCTTCCAGGTTGCAGACTTCTCTCTGTGTCCTCACATGGTGGAAGGGACTAGGGAGCTGATTGGGGTCTCTTTTATAAAGAGTACCAATCCCATTCATGAGGGTTCTATTCTTATGACTTAAGCACCTTCCAAAGACCCCACCTTCTAATACCATCACATTGGGGGTTAGGATTTCAACATCTGAATGGTGGGGTGGTGACACAAACATTCAGACCATAGCAAATGTTATACAAACAGTTTCTAATTTAAGACTTATGATCACTACATGAGGTAGATCCTAATATACTTTACCATTTCAGAGATGACTACTCTAAGAGAATATAGTGAATGGCCCAAAGCCAGATAAATGTTGAAGTCAGGATTATCAGCCAAGTTTTCTTACTCCAGAGCATGTTATTTACCACCCTGCTAGGAGATATAATGTGTTAATTCTGAGCAGAGTATTGGGAGCAGCAGTCTCTCATCTACTGAATGTCATGTTACTTCAGAATTTACCCTTACTTGGGTGTTCCCTAGCTAAGAGATCTTACTGATGCAGTTACACCTACCTATGATTTAACTATAGCAGTTTAAAATTGATGATAAAGGACCTTACCCTTGATTATAAAGGGGAGCTGGAAATTATTTTATTCTTAAAGTTATGTAATATGTTTGAATCTGTTGTTATTCTAGCAGATAATACATTAAAATATTTTTGAGCAAATGAGTGAAAGTCCTGAATATTATCATGGTTCAAGTTGGTTAAGGGAACTGCTCAAATGGAAGAGAAATACAGCTATTCCCCCAAAGTTAGAAACAACTGGGTAATGAAGTGCCAAAGGTATATGTTCTTAAACTGATATTTAGGCATTTATTTTTTAACATTAGGATACCCAGGACAAGGAAGACAAGATGAAATTTAAAAAGCGTTTGGAAAATTCCTTCAAGGTGCAAAGACCAGAACTAAATCCTTTGGTGACACAAAGAAGTAAGATTTGGTCCTTGGCCCTCAAGATACCTTATTCCATTAAATTAATCTTTGAACAATCTAACCTTATAAACATACGTAGAGTGAACCCATACTGGTCCTTGGAAGGGATTGCTTTGTGATCAGAGGCCTTAAGAAAGAAATTATGTTGCATGACATGGGCAGCTCGAATCATTCATTATGGCATAAGTTTTGATGTGTAGCATAGGCTGTTTTTTGTTGTTCTTAGTCTAATGGTTTCAGGCATGAAACATTAGCCACATGAGGTCACTGTTGTTCATACATGAATTATAACTACTGTATAAATCTTGATTCTCCTGGTTGAGTGGTCTTGGGAATCTATGACTTGAATAAATAATATGTGTGTGGTAGTGGATGGGGGCAGGGTAGGATATTCTGTAAAGCATACTTTAGGAATTCACTGAGCTTAGTTATACTTCTTTACAATTAAGGACTTATTTTATGGATAAATCAGCAACTACTTTGAATAAATCTAAAATTTAAATCTTTAGGGTAGTTCAGCTAAGAAAAAAGATTTAATAATGTATACAAAAACTAACTTTGTGCTTAGACTAATTCTGAGATTATCTGCATATGAAAGTCTTAGTCATTTAGTCTTCACTGGTGGTTTTTAAAGAGGTTGCTTGGTTTCATAGTCTTACAGGCAGTCAATTATATGGAATATCTTTAGCAAGATAAGAAGTAAATTATTTAGATAGTTTATCTTAAATCCATGGGGCCAAGACATTGATTGTGCAAAAATAATAGTTGCCAATATAAATTGTTACTTTCTCATAGTTAGAGGTCCATTTTGAAGTAAGGCACTTCAGAGTTATGGAATGATCACAGAAATACCAGGCTTTCCAAACAATGGAACATCCTGGATACAATGTATATATACTAGAGGATATCACTGAAACAAAGTCCAATTGACCCTGCTTAGAACTGACCACTTCCTTGTTCTTAAAATTCTCTCTTGTTCTGCTTCTAATTTTTCTCCTACTTCAATAGCTGCTCTTTGTCTGTGATACCCCAAAGATTGGAATTCCTTATGTCTCCCTTGATCCTCTTCTTGTCTGTTACCTCCCTAAATGATCTGATTCATTTCCATTTAAAAAATACCATCTATATGCTGATAACTACATATATTGCACCGCAGCACCTAGTACATTCCTGGCATAGTGGCGGCATGATGGATACTTCTTGAGTGAGTCAGTGTGTGGAGTGCACGGGTATATCATGTGTGCCCCAGCTCATGTACAAGTTATTTGTGTTGGGGTACATCAGTTCACTTATGTGTTGAGACTACAAGAAGAACCATACAAAACGAAATTCTAACCTATGTGGAAGAGGAAGTCCCTAATAATCTGCTCTATGTCAATATTTTTTGAAGATCTTTGGTAAATCACATAAAATGTACTATCTTATCACATAAAATATTGAGAGTCATAGGGACTGGTAATGAATTTCTTCCTCCACTTGATCACTTTTTCATATTCCCGTCCAGATTTTCTAATATCCTTCCCCAACTCTGTTTTCTCAGCTGCCTTCAGAGCTCCACTGTGAAACAGGGTACTTTATTTCATATACTGCCTCTCAAACATTAATGAGAAAAAGGATACATATTGGGATAGTGTCACTAAGATGCTTACATTCTTATTATGAATATTTCTTTTGATTATCTGGCATCTGATTGTTTTTAGGATACTTTTAAAAAACAAATTTACCAACTTGAATCAGTGGAGACATGAATGATGGAATCTTCATGAAGATTAGATATATATAGGAAAAAAGGAAAATTATTTATTAATAAGAGTATCATCCAACATGTTAATATTAGTATCATGTGAAGTAAAACTAATAGACATGTTAATAGAATAAAATGGGTCTGGTACTTCTTCAGGGTATTTTCAATGTTAGAGAGCCTACCTAACTGTTCATTTCTCTTTTATGATTAGTAGGCTAATTAATTTTGAAGAGCTATATTTGGCAAGCCCTTATTAAAGTAGGAATATGTCAGCTTGATTGTCTCTTTTATGGGACCAGAGATGTCTAATGAGAAACATATACTAACCTCAGATTTTGCTAAAGTTTTTTGCCTAATGAGTTCATTCTGGCTGGTTAATTCCAAGACTTACTTCAGTCACTAACTGTTAAACTTCCTGTTACTATAAATTATGAAGTATCCAACTCCTTATTTCTTGCTACTCTTCCAAAAGGTTCAGTTCAAGCCTGTTTCTATTTATAAGTTCTAAGCATTAAATTTTCCTTCAGTGTAACCTATGTTGAAGTCATAAATTAGGGCACTTGATTGTTTTGGTAAATATATACTTGGAAGATTGAGTGACACTTCTTAGGGTTAATAATTATAAGGACATTATAATTATAGGGACTGACTAATATTTTGTGTTCTTTTCTAATACCTGGATGTGGAGTGAACAATAACATATAATAAATCTCTTTTGATTTGGAAAATAACTTATTCTTTTCCTATTTGGTAATAAATATATTCCCTTACAAAAAGGAACATTCTTCACCTTTCAAACCAGTACCGTCAATCAGAGACAGAACATAGAAGCTGGCATCACAGATAACAGCTGTCCTTCAAGGCATTCTTCTTTTTGTTAGTCTCAGAAATTAGTGCTAACCTAACTGAAATCTAATTAAGGACATTGGGAGGCAGCAAAACTCAGTCTTCAAAGATTGTTGATCATTAACACCTGTGTGTGTGTGTGTGTGTGTGTGTGTGTGTGTGTGTGTGTGTCTGGACTTGCCAGTATGTTTTTTTTTTTTTAATTAATTTTTTATTTTTGAAAATACATTTTAAATTTATTTATTTATTTATTGGCTGTGTTGGGTCTTCGTTTCTGTGTGAGGGCTTTCTCTAGTTGCGGCAAGCAGGGGCCACTCTTCATCGCGGTGCGCGGGTCTCTCACTATCGCGGCCTCTCTTGTTGCGGAGCACAGGCTCCAGACGCGCAGGCTCAGTAGTTGTGGCTCACGGGCTCAGTTGCTCCGTGGCATGTGGGATCCTCCCAGACCAGGGCTCGAACCCGTGTCCCCTGCATTGGCAGGCAGACTCTCAACCACTGCGCCACCAGGGAAGCCCGCCAGTATGTTTTAATACATACCCTTGCCTGTTCATTGCAGGTAGAAGAAATAAGCAGATGCTATTCCAATGCAGCTATTTATTCTATGATTTCTAGATCAGAGTTGCCTGTTTTCTATTTTAGTACATAATCAAAATTCATATGCTGTGGTTGCTGTGAGATGTATCATATGCACTGTGGTAAATTCTATTATTCCCAATTATATGCCACCCTCTCTGTAAGAGGTTCTAGTTCCACGCTCTAGCGACATTAGTTTGGCCGTGAGACTTGCTTTGGAAATGACGTTACCACATCCCAGGAAAAGCTCTGAGAGCTGTCGTGTGGTTCTGCCATTGATCTTTTTTTTTTCCTGCCCGCACACAAACAGTATTTAACATGAGTGAGCTTTATTTAAGTTGAAATATTGGAATAACAATAATGCATTCTACACAGATAAGGCCTGGCCCTTCAGGTAGAAAAAGACATGAAGAGAGGCTGTAGCTGACCTGCAGTTGAAACATAACCAGGTAAGAAATAACCTTGTATTGTTTTAAGCCACTGAGAGTTTTGGGTCATTTGTTAATACATAATAACTTAGTGAAAGCCGACTAATACATGTACATATTACTTCATCATTGTAGGCCATAACCCAAATCAAGTGCTATTCTACTATATCTGCTTAATTCTCATGACAATAAACACATCAATTAATAGATTTTATGGTTTCAAATGTTTAATATTAAAACAGAATGTAGTAAACCTGGTCGGTTAGCAGGAGCATTTACAGTTCTTCAGATTCCAACCCTCCCCCCCCATTCCATTCAATTGAGAGTAGATAATTATCCAAAAAAAAAAAAAAAAAAGGCTTGAATGTTCAAATGTTTGCATATATACTTTCCTTTTGTACCTTATTCAGCCTTGCTCAATTGTTCTCAAACAACACAGCAAATAGAAATACTGTAAGGGGTATGTACACAAAAAGTAGTGTATTTATAAGTGGTTTAGAACCCAACATGTAACAATGTTGTAACCTCACTGTATTACAGTGTTACAACTAATATTTTGTATGTTGTATCAGTTTAGTAGACTTGAGTTTATATGAGGCAACTCTTAGAACAAGTGCAATTTAAGAAAACACATTTTCAGTTCTCAAAAAAAAAAAAGCCAAAGTTAGACCCCAGTATTATATTATCCAATGGAGCATTGTGGCAGATTACACTGTTTATGTAATTATCTTTCTAAATTACAGTTTGGTTTCCAGAATTTGGGCCAGAATGTCTCCATAGTCCTTTGCCAATTTAATATTGCACCAGTTGTGTGCATCTTGAGATTCTTGTAAAAGATTCTCTTTGTCGATATGCAGAGATAAGGCCATTTGTACTATGGAAGGCAAAAAGGAGTAGAAGATCTTACATACATTTTAGTTCATGTTCTTTAAAAAACGATACTTACCAAACATGTCTCCCATTATACCCTCATAGTACTTCAGTTTTTTCAACATTGTTTCAACAGTTACTGAATACCTAAAGTGAAAAGACTTGAGACATTTGTAGATATATAGAGCTTATATTTAAATAAGAGAGAAAAAAATACTTTTATGCTTCAACAGAAAATAATCTGTAGTAAGGATCAAATGGATGGCATAAATACACTAATACGAGAAAGCTGAGTGAAAAAAATAAATGAAATAATTAAAAAATTGACCTTTGAAGGATGGGTTGGATATGAAGAGTGAATGGAGGGGCCCCTGTTTGATAGTTGTGCTCTGTCACCTCAGGGGCCTTGGCTCCTCCTCTTTTAAAGAGGAAGAGTGCAGTATTTGTGGGTATTTGTACTCTCTCAGTTATTCATGAGCATTTGGGTCAAAGACCTCTAAGTACTGAGTGACCATATAATTTGTCAAAACTGGGATACTTTTGAGAATTAAAGTGGGCATTATTAAACATTATCTTGGAATAATACACATTAATTATGTTTGGTTTGGACACACTGAGATTTATGGACAACCTCCTAAGATAATTTGATAAAAGCTCAGGATACAAGGTTAGAAACCCTTGATTATTATCCACCCCCAATTCTTGAGGAGTCCTTCTCCCCCACAAACTGTTCTTTTCAAATTACAAATTACTCCTTTCTTAGTAGCTTTGAAATCAAGCACACAGAACCTTTGAGTTCCAAGGGTTTTCTTGTTGATTATATGGTGCAGTCGTACAGCAAACTGACGTAACAAATGAAACCCAGTCTCCTGTTCTAAGAGCATGGAGGGTGAAGGTGCCTCCTTGATTTTAGTCCAATGAGCGTGGACTTTGGAGTCAGAAAGACATGAATTCAAGGCCTAGCCTACCACTTACTATCTGTGTGCCTTTGGGCAAATTATTACTCTCTTTTAACCTCAGTTTTTCCACAAGAGATATATAGTGCTTTTAGCGTAATGGTGGTCAAACAATATGTGTCCATGTGCAATATTTTATACTATTAATCTTATTACTTTCCAGCAATTCTCTAACTCATGGCAGCAAAGAGCAACAGATAAAATATTTCTAGCCCTGACTTTTTCCCTTGAGACCCCTACACATATATCCAGCTGCTTACTTGATATCTCAATTCGGTAGTCTAAAAGACACCACAAACATCTGGAAACAAATAGAACCATTTTTGCAAGATAAAACTCAATTTGATCCTCCAAAAGTCTTCCCCATCTCTGGATATTGTACCCCTGTTCACCCAGGTGCTCAGGATAAATATGTAGGAGTGATCCTTAATTTGTAGGGTTGCAACCCTACTCACTCCCCATATGTCGTTTGTACATAAGTGCTATTGACTCTAGCCCCCGGGATTTCTCAAGTCTGCCCACTCCTACTCCCCAACAAGGACAACCCTGAACAAGCAGCTACCTCATGCCTGAGCCACTGCAATTCAGTTTTATGTGCTGTCTTTGCAATGCTTTCTACCAAAAGAGCCAAAGGGAAATTTTAAAAACAATTCAGATCACATGCATTCCTAACTTTAAACACTCCAATACATTTTTATTTCATTTTCAAATAAAATCTTCTTTTTAAATTATGGCCTACAAGGTCTCCTTTCATGATCCAGGTCCTGCCAACCTCTCCAGTCTCATTGTCTCCTGCTTCTCAATTCCCATCTATTACATTACAGTCACTCTGGTCATCTTTCTGCCCATTGGATTTGATAAGTTTCCTCTCAGGACCTTTGAAGTTTCTATTTCTTCTGTATGGAATCCTTTCTCCCTGATAAGCTCATGACTACCACTTCACATTTTTGGGTTTCAGGTCAACTTTTATTTCCTTAGAGAGGCCTTCCCTAGCCATCCTACCCAAAGAAGGATTACCCTATCCTTGTAACACATTTTATTAAGTATTGTTATCACTACCAGCTAGCATCCTGTGTGTGTATGTATGTTGTATACAATGATATGTTTATTGTTTGTTTTCCCTCAGTAGAAAGTAGATGCCATACAGGCAGGGACTGTCTTTTCCACTACCACAATCCCAGCATCCAGAATGTTCCTAGCACATAGTGGATTCTCAAAACATAGTTACTGAGTACATAACTCTGCTCTCTGGTGTTTCCTAAGCATTGCTGGTTATGTTCACACACATGCATTCACCAAGTCTTCAATAATAGTGTAGAAAATAAAACACAAGCCTTCACCTACAACTTTCAGACCAAAGCATAATCCTGAAGGAATAAGTAACTGAATCAAACAATATATGTCTACAACAGCTGTTGCTTGGTGTTGACACAGGCTTAATAGATAGTGTCAATTGAGAAATAATTCAATAAATAAGACAACTTAAAGCCAACATAACACCTTTATTACTGATAAAGTTGGTATTGGAGAATATATCTACAAGAGGGTGAGACTCCTGATACTGAACTAGACAGTCTTGTTTAACAAGCCTCAGGCATGGCTGAATAATCAGAGCCTCCCCATACAGGAGCCAGTATGTAAAACTTAGGGCCTGGTGCATGTGGGCATGCTGGCTCAGAGAAGTGCCTGGGCTGCACTGGCCCAGTTTCTCCTTTTGAACTTACCACTCAGATTAAGCCCCTCCATCTCGCCTGCAGAGGGAGAAGTGAATGAGAGGGCAGAGCTAGGCAGCAGTGGTATAACCATGGAGCTCTCACCAATGGACAGAAACATAAGAAGTGGTGCAGAGGTGCCTCCTGCCCAGTCTATGACCAACATTGTAATTTTTAAAATGTATATATTTTATTAGATTAATGCTATTACCTTTTTTCATTCTTAACTGTTTTAAAATTTTTTCACTAATCATGAGAGTCAAGGAGGCAGAATATAGTGTTTACTATTCTAGACCAAGATGAAATATCCACAACTTTAAGGAAAATTAGTGATCTTTAAGGATAACTTTCAAAGATATGACCTTTGGGAATTATAATAAGATGAACATTTGAAATGTATTTCAGGTCAATATTTTAATTCTATAGGTACTTATATGGAAGCTGAAATGGAGAATTACCCATTTTTGTTGGAAAATGATTACTTTTCATGACTAAATTTGAGAGCTGTGCACTATTTACCTAGTGTGATAGCAGACAGTAAAATGATCATTACTAAAAGAAGGTCTTAGCTTCAATTTTCTCTCCTCTAAACATAACAGAATATATTGAACTTGTAGAGTGCTTTGAGCTCAGTGTGAATTTCTCTTAATGGTACTATTTTTTCAAGTTTAAAACTAAAGGCTTCCAAAATTTCTTTGAAATTTTATCTTACTTTTGTTTTCAAAGGTTTTTAGCATCTATAAATGGAGACTATTACTTATGCAAAGCATTGTGATGGATGATTAATGAAGAAATTAGTACAGTGTAAGTTTTAGGGAGTAAATGAGGAGTTTGTTGAGAAAGGGCCGTGACACATTACTTCAATCTCATCCCTAGAGAAGCATCAGTACCGTTATGTTGTTCCTGCTTTTCCTGGCCATTTTGTGTCCTACAGTTACTCCTCAATATATCCTTGACTTTCTTTGTCAGATGCTCCTACTAAATAAATTTCATGCCATACATCACTTTCTCTTTCCAGCCTCATGGTCAGGTCCAAGAGTGAATCTCATGAATTACTTCTGTGATCCCTATTAGGCAGATGAGGAAGTCTTCCCAGTGCTCTTACCAAGCAGTTTTAGAACAATCCTCTCTGAGCTTGCCTCTCCCCCTCCTCCGACTACTACAGGATAGCAAATTATCTCTCTCCGGGCATACGTGATACTGATTGTTAGCTTATCTTAATCCAGTATCTGGTGTGAGGAAAGTATGAACCAACAGGATGACCCACCGACCCTGGTCAGCAAAGTACTAACTGTAGACCCTGGAATTTCTGCTGAACTCCACTAAGGCACAGGCCACTCTATTTGAATTGGGAGATTGTCACCAGACCGTGAAAGGAGTTCTAGATAACAATGACTTATTTAAGAGAACAATGAACACAATTCTTGGTGTTCTAGGCTCTAGGAATCACTACATACTTTAAAGTCCAAGTGGGTTAATCTGGCTACTTACTTAAGTGTTCACTACCAACTATCTCAGGAAAAAAATCCCAGGTGTTGCAATAAAAATACTCAGTGGTGTGGATGGTGGCCTCTCTAAAATAGGCTGTCCATTTTTCTGGATCCAGGTTTGGGCACTAAACAGTGGAAGCAGAAATGATGCAAATGACTTCTGCGGAGAACCAGAACCACGGATAAGACCTGCATCTGTTGGCAGTACAAATTGCACCAGAAAGGATCCTGGGTGCTTACGTGAGTTTAGAATAACATCACTAGTGTGTCTTCAGTCCACAGTGCGTGGTAGGAGTTGGTTTGAATCTGACCTTCTCCATGGATTGTGAGTGATATTATAAACATTCTTTGTAGGATATATGGCTATGTTTATTTGCCTATAGCAAATATTTTGGTGCGGTTTGTTTAGCATGCTTGCAAGTGGGGGGAAGCATCAGCTTGTTGGGCTTTCAAGCAAAACAGTTATTACACATTCCATAGGTTTAAAAAAAAAAACGTTTTTCAGGCCTCAGACATCTTAGATGTAAGCTTATATATGATGGTGAAGGGAACTGAATCCACTATCAAGTGCTGGTAATGGTAAGTTAGTAATAGGTTTGGGATTAGAATGCAAGGGTATAAGATTGTAAGAGAGAAAGTGGGAATTGAAAAAATTTAAAGGGAAATACATATTTTTCTATAATTAATTTAATATTGCCCAATAATGCCATGCAAGCGATTACTACCCTGAGATCTTGGAACATTTTATATTATTTCATTAAATTTTTCCAGCAATCATATGATGTAAGTACTAAGTTATTGTCCCCATATTACAGATAAAGTTACACAGAGTTAGAAACATTAAATGAGATGTCTAACGTTCCATAAGTTGTAAACAGCAAAGGGGTCTATTGAAGGCAGGGCTAGCTGTCTCCAAAGCCTGTGTTTCACATGTTGCCCTAGCTTGGCATCTATATTGTTTCTCAGGAAGTCTGTGCTGGAATCAGAGAACTGGACTTTGAGCCCTACTCTGACTCTTCTCACTCCTTGATCTTCTTCAAATTGCTTAATCTCTTTAAATTTCAGTTTCCCGGTCTATAGAATGGAGATGTCGATGATCTAAGATGTAATTCAGATAATGATTTCAGATACAATTGTGAGAAATGAGTGAGAATAAAGTGATTTGCACAGTGCTTGGAACCTGATAAGCACTCAATAAATTGTAGAAGAAAGAAAGAAAGAAAGAAGGGAGGGAGGGAGGGAGGGAGGGGAGGGGACAGAGGGAGGAAGAGAGGGAGGGAGGGAGGAAGGAAGGAAGGAAGGAAGGGAGGGAGGAAAGAAATTCCTTTCCAAAATTCATTTTTACTTGGTTACAGTTTTTCTGAAGAAAAATCCACTTTTAAGACCTCTTTACAGAAACCACTATTTAAAAATATTTCAAGCATAAGACAATATGACAATTTTGTCACCATGCAAAATGTGAAAACTGTAACTAACATAAGGCATTTCACAAAAGTATGTGACAGTATAAATGTCACTTAGGCAATCAAACCTTGAAATCCTAAAGGAGATAGGGAAAAAGAAGCACTTGGCATTCCATCTTCATAGGAACCATGAAATGTCTATCATAACTTGATATTACTATAACCCTGCTAGAATAAATATAAACAGCTCTAAGAACTATAAACTCCCAATAGTTTTTGTCTTAAATTAATTATAGAGATATTTCCCTTTTTCCTCCACATCATAAACACATTCTATAGTTGATCGTTTTAAAAGGGCACTTCTTTAGTCCAGCACTGACAGCTAATTATATGCTGCCATTGAAACAGACACATTTAATTCCTACCTTTTCATCCAAATAGTCTCATTTTAATGGGAATATATTAAAACCCAAGTAAGCTCTGTGTATATTCACATGTCTGAGTACATTTAAGCCTAAGGTATAATGAAGTTACTGAGAGACAAAAAATGTGTTCCATGTTTTACTTAGAAATGAAGCTCATGATATATTTGGATCTGAATATGGTGATGCGTATGTGACTATAACAACTGATAGGAAAAGTGTATTGTTTTAATTCTTAGAATTCAAATATTAAAATATTTTGCCAAAGGATCTGTAGAGTATCAAATTTATCATATACATTTACTTTGGCAAAGGTTTGCAAAGAACAGATGAAGTGGAACTATCTAAAACGTTAGGTTAAAAACAATCTTCTAGATGTCTTGGCCTTAGTATATACAACATTGAGCAATGATTAATGGCTTTAGTTTTTCGTGGCTTCCTACACCCGTACTCCCTTCTTTCCAATCCATTTTATGTACAGCTGCAAGGTGAATCTTCCTAGGGCACAGCTCTTGTCTTCTCTGCTCAAGAACTATAATAGGCCCCTTATTGCCTACTCAGTAAAGTCCAGCTCTTCAGACTGACATTCAGACTTGTCATTGCCCTCTTTTCTCCTCCAGGCACCTTATGTTGCAGCTAAACTGACCTACTTTCTGTGTCTGGATCTGCAATTTTTCTACCTCTAAGACTTGAGCCAGCTTAAATACTGCTGCCGATTCACACAGGTGGCAGTAACTTCCCTTTGTCAGAACTGCCATAGCCCTCAGCCCTCAACTATACTGACTTACAGATCTTAATTTTTTTTTTTTTTTGGCTATGGTACTTTTTAGACTCTCTCCTGAACTTCCAAATGTTAGTCCCTAAAGGCAATATGTGTTTCACTCAACTTGCAGCTGTTAACAAGTACAACATTTTTTGTTCCCTTTCTGCTGGCTGCTCTTTCTCTGCACCCCATCTTCTATTAGTGTCCCCTCGTCAAAGAAAGAGGACGTCATTCAGAGGAGGGTTCTGACTAGGGAGCGAGAAGAGAGGGAAACTCACCACTTTCAGCCACTGAATGGATGGGGGAAAGTAGATTTGTGGCATTAAGTTGGAGGAGCAGACAAAAGGAAAGGTGTTTCACAGTCTTTTCCCATCTGCTCTGGATGAGGCTGAACCCCCTGCATGGTGGGTGTAGATTGAGGGCAAAGTCTAAAGGAGAATTGTTTTGCCACATTTCTCACTCCCACAACCCCAACAGGGGGCGGCAGCGCCACAGTAAAATTGGCAAGGTGATGTGGTTGGACAGAGTGAAGGCCTGGGTACAGTTCTCCAGTGTCCCCTGGACTCCTGAGTCATGTGGACAGTATCCGGAAATTCTCTATGGTCCCACAGAGGAATCTGAGTCAGGCTGGCAGTGCTGGCTGACGTACAGTGACAATGTTGTGATGCCCAGGGAACTGGTTGTTGGGCTGAACAGTATTATGACTAATGAGAATTTTATTATGATTTGAAGTTAGTGCTTATGTGGTTTTGCCAAGAAGGCATATGTGAAGACAAAAATATTATGGGAAGGGGAGATCATTGGCCATGTCTCCCCCCAAGACCATTATCAGAAGGTATCAAAGAAACACCCATGTTTTCCACAAAATGCCTGGGCAAAGCCTCCTGGAAGCATCTCACAATCACTGTCTTCACTGCACAATTCCAGGATGGGCAATGGAGGCGGAATGGATTTACGAGGAAGTCATGCTCCTGTACTCCAGCTCACAGCGAAAGAAGGAACACCAGACATGCCTGCCTCCTTCGTCCGCCTCCAGGTTTAAAAGACAATTTAAATTCAGCATCCCACCTTCTCCCGAAAAAGGGAAAACAAACATTTGATTAGAATACTGTATTTATATTACTGAACATCTTAGCTATAAAAAAGAAACAACTGTGTTTAGGGATTTATTTTTCTTCCCTTCAGAAGCTCAGAATATACCACCACCCTGTTAGGATTTTGAATTAATCCTATTATAAGTAAGTACACTACATCTACTTTCCTAACACTTCTCGTTGTCACTTTCTAATATTGTATTAAATTAGTATTTATTAGGGTTGTAGAAGGATAAACTGGGGAAAGCACAGCAAATAAAGAAATTGTACAGTAATTACATGATCAGGAAAGATACTTTCAAGCTGTGCAGTAAATCTTAATTACATAGAAAAAAATGTAGAGTACATATTACTACTGCCTCACTAAAAACTAATCATTTGTTTAGTATTATTCTATTGAATGGTTTAAATACTCTACTCCTCATCTCGTAATTGTAGGAAATGAATCTCAGCTTTTAATTGGCTTTTGAGAATGTGAAGTCATTTGAATGGATGGAATATATTTTTTCTACTTCTCTTCTCCACAGAATATGAAACCCAAAGTCAAATTATTACTAATCAATTCTTACTCTGGTTAATTCAGAACACCACTTTCTTTCATATTAAATCAGCTGGTTTCTCTGAGATATTAGTATAAAGTTAACTTTTTGATTGTGACACTAGCATTGACATCTAAATTTTAACTTATTTCAATTTTCAAGAAATAGTAAGTTCCCTTTAATCATGATTCAGTGGTTAAAACAGAGGTTTGAAAACATGGCCCTCAGCTTCTCTGACATTCCTCCACTCATGGGGGTGGGCACCTAGGTCTTCCCCCCTTTAAGTAAGGTGGGCTTGTGACTTCCTTGGAACTAATAGACTCTGGTGGTAGTGGAGCTGGGTGACTTTTTTTTTTTTTTTTTTAATATTCCATTGGCTGGATAGACCACACGTTTCTATTTTTTTTTTTAACTTTATTTATTTATTTATGGCTGTGTTGGGTCTTCGTTTCTGTGCGAGGGCTTTCTCTAGTTGCGGCAAGTGGGGGCCACTCTTCATCGCGGTGTGCGGGCCTCTCACTGTCGTGGCCTCTTTTGTTGCGGAGCACAGGCTCCAGACGCGCAGGCTCAGTAATTGTGGCTCACGGGCCCAGTTGCTCTGCGGCATGTGGGATCTTCCCAGACCAGGGCTCGAACCCGTGTCCCCTGCATTGGCAGGCAGATTCTCAACCACTGTGCCACCAGGGAAGCCCGAGCTGGGTGACTTTTGAGGCTGGGTGATAAAGGGCAGTACAGCTTCTGCCTTGTGTGCTGGCACCTTGTGCTTGGAGCCCTCGGCTGCCATATAAGAAGTCTGACTCCTCTGTGGCAGCCATGCTGTGAGGAAGCCAAGCTGCAAGAGAGGCCACATGTAGGTGACCTGCTCTGCAGTCCTGGTCTTCAAGTCCTTCCAGCCCATGTGCCAGATGTGTGAGTGAGTGAAGCTTCAGGTGATCTCTGCCCCCAGCCACAGAGCCATTCCCAGTCCTGGAGTCTTTCCAGCTGAAGCCCCAGTGCGGAGCCGAGACACTTCCCCAACTGAGCCCTCTCCAAATTCCTGACCTATAGAACCCTTGAGCATAATAAAATCACTGTTCAAAGCCGTTACATTTGGAGTGGATTGTTACCCAAATATAGCAACTAGAACTCCTGGCTTATCCTTACACTTATTTTGCAATTCTTCGTGTTGAAGAAAAAATCAGCACAACTTAGAGAAAAATAAAAGGATGACAATACAGATTTTCTAATCTCTGATAAATATTTTTTTCCTAAAATTGCATGTCTTTCTATGAGATAATCTATTAAAATAATAATAATAATTTATATAATTATATTTATAATAATAGATTATATTATATATATATAATTATATTATATAATATATATAATTATTTATTATTTATTATTTATATATATTATATATATTTATATATTATAATATATAGTATGTTATATATTATAATATATAATATATTATATAATATATAATATATTATATATTATAATATATAATATATTATATATAATATATTATATATTATATATATTTATATATTATATATATTTATATATATAATTATATATATAATTATTTATATAATTATATTTATAATAATAGATTATTATTTGTAATATTATTATTTGTAATATCTTATTATTTGTAAAATAATTGTATTAATATGACTTAGAATATCTCATAATAAATATGATTGAAATGTTAAAAATACTCAAGTTAATGTATGCAATTTATCTCCAGCAAATAGGTACTGAAATCTCAGCATATTTATGGTACTTTACTTGATCTTATAAGTAAAATTTACATAAATTACAAATTAAAATAATTTAATTTAGAAGGATATAACCCAAATGGTATTTAATACAAAAACATGACTGGTTACGCACTGACCATAACACAGCTCTGTCCTTATCATGGCATAATCTGTCATTGTGGCTTATCAATATCTCTGAAGGCCAGCATTTTGGTCACATAGATAAATGGATTTTTATTGCTATGGTCTGTACTGTAGAATCTGTCATTAGATAATATTATTAGAAATGGACTTGAACTTTCAAGAGGAATCATCACAGGAAAGTGAGAGTCAATGTGATATATTTTTAGGCCACAGTCCATCTCAGCATATTTACTAGGTATGTAATAAATAATTAGTGCATAAAAGACACACAAATTAAAATGGAAGGTGAAAAAGTTTTTGAAAAATTTTAATATTCATTACTGATAAAGGCATAGGGGATCTGGCAAGCACATTCCCTACAGGTGTAAATCTATAGAAATCCTCAGAGGAAATTTGGATTTATTTATCAAAAGCATCGTAATTTTGCTCATTCTTTGTCTCACTAGTTCACCTCTAGAAATGTATAATAAGGAAATAATCAAAACATAGGTGATGACATGCCTACAAATTTAAATATTATAAAATGTATAATATTGAAACATTGGAAGCGAACTGTATTGGTTTTCTATTGCTCCTATGACAAATTACCACAAATTTAGTGGCTTAAAACAGCACATTAATTATCTTACACTTTTATAGGTCAGAAGTCTGACATGGGTCTCAGCTGGCTAAAATCAAGCTGTGGGCATAAATGTATTCCTCCCGACAGCTATGAGAGAGATTCTGTTTCTTAGCCTTTCTAGCTTCCAGAGGACACCTACATTCCTTGAATCATAACCTCCTTCCCCCATCTACAAATCCAGCAATGGTGGGTTGAATGTCTTCTCATCTTGCATCTCCTGACCCTTCTTTCATTATCTTTTCTTTCTCCCCACCCCCCAGATGTTCTCAGCTTTTAAGGGCCAAGTGATTAGATTGGGACCACCTGAATAATCCAGAGTCTTCTCCCCATCTCAAGGTTCTTAATGTAATCATGTATTCAAAAATCTCTTTTGCCATGTGAAGTAACATATTCACAGGTTCTAGGAATTACTGTGTGGACATATTTGAGGGGCCATTATTCTGCCCACCACCAAGGGGGGAAAGTGGGGGTGGGTGGTGGTGGGATGAATTGGGAGATTGGGATTGACCTGTATACACTGATATGTATAAAATAGATAACTAATAAGGACCTGCTGTATAGCACAGGGAACTCCACTTCGCTGTACAGTAGAAACTAACACAACATTGTAAAACAACTATACCCCAATAAAAAAATAAATACAACTTGTATGTCTAAGGAAAAGATATGAATTAAATAACTGGGATACTTGCTTACATTGGAATGTTATGTAGTCATTAAAGCTGTGTTGTATGCAGAATAACGATAACTAACAATGTTAAAATGTTAACTATGGGCCAGGCACTGTTCTAAAAGCTTTACATATATTGACATTACTTAATGCTCCCAACAACCTTATGATATATGTGCATTATTACTCCATGCCCCCTTTTATAAAGAAACTAAGGTACAGAGAACTAAGCGATTTGCTGAAGGTTACACAGTTGCTAAGTGGCAGAGCTTGGATTATGAAGTCAAAACTGGCTGCAGAGTCCATGAATTTAATAGTTAATAATTTGGACATATGTTCTAATCTATTGTTAAGTGAAAAAAAGTAGATTAAGATATAGTACGCATGATATAATCCCATTTTTGTAGTTTGTGCAAAAATGAAAGATTATCTCTGGATGGAAGGATTAGGAGTGATTATTTTCTTTTTTAATTTATTTTGAAAATACTGTTTTCTAATAGCTGTTATTTTCCAAAGAAGAAAAAAAACCATCCAAGTTTGTACAAATATACAGTGAACTAAATGTTGGCTTTGTGACTGTAAAGTTAATTGCTGCCTTTATGTTTTCAAACTATAATGAATGGAGACCGAGTAAAACTCAGAGTGAAATTGCTCAGTGGTGTTACAAAGCCAATGTAACACATTCTCCCCACAGAAACAAGATCATTAAAAATAGCTGTGCCACCAGACTAGTCAACAAAAGCCCTTAGCACCTTATAGAGCTGAATAGTATATAACTTTATACGCATATACTATATAGTACGTGACTAAACAAAAGTGCCATCACCATTCCAATTTGAGGTGTCTCTCTCCTTCATGCACATCTATGGGGCAGTTGTAATTCTCTCTCTAGTCTTTTCCACTAAGGCTCCAAAGATGACAGGAAATAGAATAGGAAGGGCATGGCCACCTTAAGGAATGGAACTGCAGCCCTAACTATAGCACATTTTCATAAGGCAGGCATAGCCTATATGCTATCTAAAAGATATGATGTGATTTAAGTTTAGAGGTAGTAAAGTATGATCTCAATAAAGCTGGAAAAAAGAGACAACTAAGTTTGTCATCATCCTTATAAATATTTTTAA
The DNA here is from genome assembly GCF_949987535.1 of Balaenoptera acutorostrata. NCBI lineage: Eukaryota > Metazoa > Chordata > Mammalia > Artiodactyla > Balaenopteridae > Balaenoptera > Balaenoptera acutorostrata. The sequence continues at coordinate 39,033,988 of NC_080077.1, read as the reverse complement.
GTCATCACTTCTGTACGGAATTCTAGAAGAATGACAAGCAAGTACAGTAAAATACCAATACGAAAGTACAGAAAAGAAAAGCAGATTTTGATGTCCCACAGACATGCCTTCACCACACTCTAATTCTACCACAGAGAACATGTGCGTCTGTGATCAAGACATAGTAGTCCCCCTTTATCCATGGCGGATGTGTTCCAAGACCGCCAGTGGATGCCTGAAACCACTGATAGCACAGAACCCTGTACACAAGGGTATCTTTAAAATGAGCATTGCACCAACTCACCAGTTTCCTGTGAGTAATGAACGAGATGATGTAGGGGCAGCATGTAAGGCAGTGGGCGCACGCAGTAAATGCAACGGCAGGTGCAACACTGAACACGCTTCTGGTTCACTCTTCTGAGAGCAGGGACAATGATGTCAGATCAGGAATAAAAACTCCTAAAGGCTGCCTTCTGCTGGGTTTCTCCAGAGGCAGCCCTGACACAGGATTTGAGTGAAGTGGTTTATTGCTGAGTTGATCTCAGGAAGCACCAGTAGAGGAGTAGGGAAATGGGGCAGGGAAGGGAAGGAAGCTAATTCAGAAGGCAGGCACGAGCATGCCTCAAGGTTTCACAGCTCTGGGTTGAGAAAGTTGGGGAATTTATCCACCAACTCCCATCCATTACTGGGGGAAGGTTGCTCTTGAGGCTGTACCTTTACTCCCAGTCAAGCACCTCCTGTGGGCAGAAAAAGCCTGTAACAGTCCCAGGTGCTTGCAGAAAGAAGATGGGCATGTTCTAAAGGGCAAGAATCCAGGGACTATGCGTGGGGCACTGAGAGTCGGCTACAGACAGCGTCATGTTATCCTTTTACCTGTGCAGCCTAAAGGCCACTCAGGCTGTTGCTGGTTGCAGGGAAACCACTGCAGGATTATAGATGAGTCCACAGAAATGCACTGTTGCAATTATGAATTTTAAAAGGGAACAGAATGCTTTTCATAATATGGCAACAGCTTCTTTAAGCATTAGAAAGCATTAACTTACAGCTTTCTTTTTGCTTGGCAATACAAAATACCTACACCCCCAGCAGCTACTGGACAGCTAACCTGTGTGTAAAAACAGAGTAACAGGGCTTCCCTGGTGGCGCAGTGGTTGAGAATCTGCCTGCCAATGCAGGGGACACGGGTTCGAGCCCTGGTCTGGGAAGATCCCACATGCCGCGGAGCAACTAGGCCCGTGAGCCACAATTACTGAGCCTGCGCGTCTGGAGCCTGTGCTCCGCAACAAGAGAGGCCGTGATACTGAGAGGCCCGCACGGCGATGAAGAGTGACCCCCGCTCGCTGCAACTGGAGAAAGCCCTCGCACAGAAACGAAGACCCAACACAGCCATAAATAAATAAATAAATAAATAAATAAATAAATAAAAAAACAGAGTAACAACGAAAAGAAACACTTGCCACCAGATACCTCTGGCTTCAGTTTCACCAAGTGTTGTGGAGCAGTTATTACTTGTTAGGCCCTTCAGTGGGTAAGAGCACATATTGGGCTCTCATAATTTCATTAAACTTCGAAAGACACTTTTCAGAGAAAAGTCCATTTACAAGTGGGGCGATTAAAGTCAGGCATTCTCATTATAGTAACAAAATATCCACATTCTACAAATTTAACAAGTCAAATCTCTTTTCTGCTGTCTACAGTTGACAAATCATTTCTGAAAATTCAGTCCCACACTTCTGAAGACTAGGGTCCCTATGCCCTATTCAATTTCTTTATATTTAGTCATTCTGATACGTCATTATTTTTTCAAAGGAAGCAATCATTTGGGGTCCGTATTTGTGGTTCCCAGCATAATATTATCCTACACAAATACCATTTTCTCAGTAGGGCCAAATCCCATTTGCTAGGGAAAGCTCTTTGCTTGATGTGTTTTCAACAGTCTTAATCTCTTCGGGGGGTGTGGGAAGATACTTGCTAGTTTCCTTAACCGTTCTCTTTTCTTACCAATCTTGCCCCTTCATACCAACGACTCAGTACCTCAGCGGATCTCTACACCACACCTTCACTTCCTGGGAGAGTTAGGAATGCTTTGACAAGAGGCTCAGGTCTATAAAGAAAACACTGACCCTTGGATCCCGACACGCAAACCCCAGGGGACGCAACCTGGACCAGACTGCTTCGCTCTTCAGCTTTCCACCCGCAGGTGGCAGCAACGGGCTCCGAAGCGCGTGTCTCCGCAGGTTACAGGAGCCGAGGCACAGCTTCTGGCTGGCGTTCCAGAGCGAGGGCTGCAGCATCCACCTCCAGGAATCCACATCCAGCCCGGACGGCCCCTGAGGCTAAAGTACTTCGGTTTTGAAATTGTCTCTGATCCTTTCATTTCTTGAGTGAAAACAAACAGTTTGAAGCAGCAACGGCAACTCATTGCGTCCCTACTTCCCCCAGTTCCCAATTTTCCCACCAACTCCAGCAGCAACCCGGCCCCTTTTCCGGAGCAGGGTCTGTTCCGTAACTCTCTACGCTCCGGCCCTTGCACATCCTTGGGAGCCGGGTGCCGGGCGGCTGGCAGTGCGTCGGTAACCGCTGCGTCCCTTCTCCTCCGACCAGTCTGCCACGCGGGCTTCCGGCCGGTCGGGATGCCAGGGCTGCACTCCTATTTCATCAACCATCCTCCTTCCCTTACCCTCCTCTTCGTCCCTTTTCCCCCAAACACACACAGGCACACAAGCGGCTCGGTCGCGCATAGTGCTCCGGGCTCGGCTGCGGGAGCAGGACCCACACAAGCCCAGCAAGCTACGGACACGCCGCCCGGACTCTTCAGCCCGCGGGCCCCAGTGTCCCCACCGCCGCAGCCGCCGCTCCTGCGTCGCTCCTTCCCGCCTGGACACCGCCGCCAACAGCCCCCTCGGCTGCAGCCCCGGCAGGGCTGGAGGAAGTTGACTCTTTGGGAGGGGGCGGCGGGGAGCAGGTTGAAGGATTTGTTGTAGGAGGATTAACACATCTGGGCGAGGGGAGGGGCAGCGTCGCTGCAGGACGCGGCGCGGACCCGGCAGCCCTGCGCGCAGCAGCCTCGTCCGCCGCCTCCCGGGACCGCGGAGCCCGGACGCCCCCGCCCGGCCCGCGCCCCGCCCCCGCCCGCTGGGCCCCGCAGCGCGGGGTGCAGAGGAGCCGCGGGCGGCGCAGGGAGGCGGGCAGCGCTCCGCGCGCGCTTCTGCCGCCCCCGGAGCCGGCGCGCGGAGAGCGCCGGGCGAGCGCGCGTCGGGCGGCGGCCGCGCTGGGGGGCGTGGGGCGAGGCGGCGCGGGGAGCGGCGGGGGCGAAACTTCGAGGCCAGATGCCCGAGGGCGCGGCGGCGCTGCGAGGCTGCCGCTGCTGCCCCTGCGGGCCCCGGGTGCGTCTCCGCGGGCGACGCTGCCCGCGGCGCGGCGTGTGCACCGAGCGAGTGAAGGTATGTGTGGCGGGCGCGGCTGGAGCTGCCGCCGCCACCGCCACCGCGCTAGCAGGTCCTAATGCCTGTCACTTCCCAGGACGCTGGCAGCTGCAGCCCGGAGCCCCCGAGCCCTCGGCAGGTTTGCCTGTCCTTCCCCGCGATCTGATTGGATAAAGTGGGGGCTCGACGGTGGCCGACGTGGGACAGTTTGGCTGTGGCAGGGGTCTCGGAAACCATGGGTTATTGCAGTGGCAGGTGCACGCTTATCTTTATCTGTGGCATGCAACTGGTAAGTGACACTTGGGTCCTCTTATTCTGTAACGTGCCTTTGAGATAGTGGGCAGGGGAGTGCAGTAAAAGGTCTGGCATTGATTAGAACGGAAGAAAAAAGAAAAGAAAAGGTGACAGTTATATTGCCTATATTTAAAATGCTTTCAGGGAGACGCACTGTGGGGTACAGGACAGGTGAGGCTTTCCGCCCCCACCTATTTCTTTCCCTCTGAAGACAGTTTGGCAGGTGCGGGTTAAACTTGTCTTTAATTTCTTTAAGCAAAGCAAGAGGTAGCTCTTGTTCTTTTATGCTTTGTGTTCCTATTAATGTAACAACGTGGTGGTCACATGTGATTTACTATACAGGTGTTAAAACAAGAGAAATAACGGAATTTTTGACTTTTCTTCTATGTAGTAATTTTTGCAGTATCTTTGTTTCTTCGTTGACGTGTATTATTTTTCAAGGAATATATTGTCTTATAAGTATAATGCTCTAACAAACCACTGTGTAGTGCAAATGGTATCCTTACAGCAGTCTGATGTACAGGACACATTGAGTTTTAAAAGTATGTAGATTGAAGAGAAATACTTAGATGAACTCAGCGACAGCATTGCCATAGACTGAACCAGTAGCCTTGAAATCACAATTATTACAAACAATTCTAAGGAAAAATATTATATCTTACATTATCTATGTAATTGCTCCTGAAATAAGATACTGTTGTCTGATCCCGTGGGATGGAGAATTATATGTACTTTTTGAGGAATGTTGTACAGTTGCAAAGAGGCAAGGAGCCAATAATGGAAAACGTCACGTCTCTGAATTTAAATTCCCTAAGGGCAATAGAAGGAGGGGCTGAGGATAGTTTAGAGGTGAAAAATAGACCACTTTAAGTGGTTAATTTGAGGTAGGAGGTACTTGCTCACTCCTGTTATCAAACACCTTTCCTTGGAAAGTATAAATTAATCTGGATAACCACCCACATTTCCAACAATTGTTTCATAAAGGCTGAAAGGACAAGACTGGAGACAATATCTAAGGGCCCAATCAGTAATCGAAAGAGCAAGAATTTGCTATTTAAACTGATAAGTGTTCTTCATTGTTTATCAGTTGTCATGAAGCCCACGAACGGTTGTTGTTGTTTTCTTTAATATTTAGCTGAAGCAGTGCTTTTAGTTGTATATTGTCTCAAGGATGTTTTTCTTTCCCAGGAAAGTTATCTGATAATGTATATCTTGATCTGTGAATTACTTCTGCACTTGGTTGTAAGAAAAAGAAGGTAGAACTATAAATATAATTTTAAGAATGTAACATTTTCTCAGTGACATGTAAAACAGTTTATTTTTCTGTACAACATATTCAGTTAAGTTCTGCAATAAAGTTTTTTTTCACTCTTAATGATAAAGCTGATCAGAACAACGAGTTTACTTTGGAAAACCACCAGTAAGGCCAGGTGTGCCAAACTGTATAAACATTTTCAAAACATTCTTATGTTCATATATGATTCAGAAAAGAATACATTTGCTGATTCACTGTGTAAAAGCATAAAGCTGTGCGAATGGGTGGGTAAGAGCACTCTTATGCTTTTTTCAATTTTGAATCTTAAAAATGTGATTTAGCTTTTAATCTTTTAACATAGTAGGGCTTTATTGTGGTAGATGTAGGCATTAGATCTATATGGCATTTTGGGTGAAGAATACAAACTCAAGAACTTAAACAGTTTTAGGAAAACATAAATATACAAATGGGAAGCTTAATATACAAAGTAGCATAATACGGCTAAAGGTGTGTGTGTGTGTGTTTGTGTGCATGCATATATGCAGTGGTGTGTTGGAGAGGTGTTATATCACTTATGAAACAGAAATTCTGAATCAAAGCTAAGTTCTCTAACAAAATAGAAGTAGCAGTAATATAGAAGTGCTCAATCTAAGCAAGTATACATTTGAATCCTAAGAGGTATTTTAGGCTCTATAAGAATCATCTGATTTTTCCCATTCAGACTTTAGGTACCACCAGGCTAATATAATTAGCAGCCATGTTAATGTAGATGCAGAAGAAAAAACAAAGGACGAAGAACAATTGTTTTGATAGGGTGAAATGATCACATTTAAAGGACTCCAGAGATTCCTGTTAATTGTTGTTTCTTAGAAGTATAGTATTTAATTTTAAATAAAATAATTATTTTGCAACTAGTTGCAAAGCACTGTACGTGTGCGCGCGTGCGTGCGCGCGCACATACCCACAATAGGTGGGTGTTTATGTTTTCCTTTGTTCTTGATAGATCTTTGAAAACTTTATGTATCTTTGAGCTATTATGAGTAAAGTTTGTTTTATAAGTAGCCAGGTTTCCAGAATGTACCATTGATTGACACAAAAGTTCGCCTAGTTTTGTTTACTTCTGTAGTGTTTAGTGTGCGTTCTCGTAACATTTGGGTATTTTTTTGCAGCTGGACAGAAAATCTTAGATTTATTAAAATTAATTGAAGCCAAAATTGTCTAAGATAGAAACTTTATTAAGTTTCTTTGTTAAGTAACTATTAAGTCTCTAGAAACATTTGACTCCAATTTTGTAAGTAGAGTGTTTGTATTTTAACTAGACTTAAAGCAATATTTATGTCTGTGTAAACTTGCAGCTAACCTTAGAAGGAGATGAGGTAGCTTTAGTATTGTGGCGATGCTACATTCATCAGTATATTATCAGCAGACACAGTGTTTTGATCCTTTAACACGTGAAGGACAGACAAAGGCTCCAGAGAAATTTACTTGTCAGGATTCTGTATCTTTGCTTTTAATTATGTTAAATGTGCATTTAATTTGATGTTTGACAGACAAGTGTGGATAAACATACATTCTTTTAAAAATCAGTTTATAAGACAAAAAATTAGAATTTCATACTGTAGAGATTTAATATAAAACTTCCATTTATATGAAAAAGTATCTATCCATTTTATGAAAAAGTATCTGTCTCTATATATCATACATTAAAATCTTTGAGCTGAATGGTTACTCCAACTTCAGATTTTAGGGTGATTCCTATGAAAAAGCGGTGTGATCTCTGGAAACAGATTTGCTGCATGTGCAGAATCCAGCATCTAAGCTCATAATCTGAAGAATGTCATTTTATTTTTATCATTGCTGTTCTTAATGCTCAGAAACTGAAGATGTTAGTCTCAAAAGGCATCACTGCATTTGCAGTGGTGGATATGGTGGTACAGGACAAGAACAATTTAACTTCTTATTTACAACTTTCAGCAGTTTGTGAAAGAGTTTTTGCTGTTTTTTTTCTTCGATGTTTGGTTGAATCAAAGAGTACTTTATATTAATGTTGAAAAAAATGCTCAAATATCTCAGATATTTCTCAGTGAAAAATCAGCCATAATATGGAAGAGCATAATTTATTTTAGTTTGAAAAGACAGCTTTGTTTTCAAGTAAAGAAATTAGAAATCGCCCACATTTTTGTACACTAGACTCCTATATGGCACAAAGCATATGTATCATAAACAGTTGAAAGAAACTGGAGATTTACATTGAACAGATTAACACTTGAAAATGCCAGTCTTCCCATGTGTTCTATGAAGTATTGCTAACTTGGAGCAGGTGCAACTAACAATTAGGTTAGTACACATGTGCAGCTGCCTGGAGAAGCTCATTTGAAACAATTAAGAATGATCAGTTGTTTTCTACTGCATAGTTTCTAAGCATTTTTGGAGGTACAAATTTACTTGAGAAGGCCATGAGTGTATACGTGGACTAAGAAAAAACTATTTTATTGTAATTATGGAGTGTTTCAGTGGTGTCGATCGTGATTTTATGCAGTGTTCAGAGTTATAAGGTCTTTGGTTACTTAAAACAGAATAGAGCATTGACACGAAGTGGCTTGAAGAGTGCCGGTAGAATCTTATGATTTTCCTAGGGTACTTTTGACAAGTTTGAAAGTTCCCCAGAAGTGTAGAACGTTATCTCTCACAACCCTCCCTCTCAGAGAATTTAAAATTTTAGAGTCAAATGCCATTGGTAATAAAATCTTGAGGTCATTAATCAATCTGATTCATGGAGAAGACTAACAATTTCCACATAATATTTCAGAAACTTATGATGGAAAAATAGGCTAAGAGTTTGCTACATTGTAAAATAATGATTACTTTCTTCCTTTTAAATGTTTTCTGTTTTTGCACCCCAATATTATCATGCATGTTTTTGTCTTTAATTTACTCTTTCATTATAATTCAGCACTGCTCGGCTCTAATGTTGACCAAAAAAAGATGTAGAAACTTCTTCCAGTGCCCAGCTTTGTTTCTTGGTTCACAGACCAAGGGCAGCTTCTTTTTTCATACACCCAAAGTTTCGTAGAACACTGTTTCCCCTTCTTTCTCAAATAAAGGCTTGAATGGGTACCATCCCCTGTGCAGAATGCCAGAGTCATCTCTGGCTTGGGGCGCATATGTGGACAATGGCCCAGATATGCAAATGGGCATTGCCACCAGCTTTTCCCTCTGATGCTGCTTTACTTTGGGGTCAGATTCTCTACTTGCCCAGTCAAGAATTTCAGAATGGCAGCCAGGGACTCCTTAAAATAGGAGGTCTTTATTTCTTGGTCTGTTTCTTTCCTGTGCATGTGTGTACTTGACAAAAATAAAATCTGAGACAGAAACACGTTTTAATATTTCTGCGTTTATACTGGAAATAAAAATATTAAAATTATGATGTCATTAGATATTTGTCTATACAGTTGTCCCTTGGTGTTTGCAGGGGATTGGTTCCAGGACCCTGCCCCTCCGTGGATCTTGCCTTTGATCCTCAAGTCCCTCATATAAAATGAGAGTCAGCCCTCCATTATCTGTGGGTTTCACTAAAATTTCAAGGGATTTGTTTCAGTTAGTTAGTAGAATTTCAAGCAACTCAGTTTAGTTTTTCCAAAAATAGGTTTGAAACCAATATTGCTGATAATTGCTTCCCTATTTCCATGCCTTATAGCACACAAATATCAGAAACCAAACATACACAGAATTATTTCACTTCTATTATTTCACCTGTAAAATGAACTCTTCTAATTTTGGTCCCTTTTTTCCCCTTGACTATTGTGTATTTTAAATATAATGAAATATATAGACCATCAGGATATGATGTATTTAGGGGTTTTTTTTTTCTCGATAACAACAATAGAATTAAGTACTGTATTTATACCTACATCATTTCTATTGAGTGGAAATAGAAGTGTATGAAACATTTGTACCAACCCTAGGAAATTGAAGAACATTTAAAAATCATGAAAGCACAAGATAAAATTATATCATTTTGTTTTTGCAGATTAAGGTGGGAAATAAAATTTATAAACTGGTTTTCTCTTCTTTTAATATCTCAGGTGTGTTTAGATTTGAAAGCTCTTACTATTTAAAGGATGTAGTTGCTTCATCTTCCTGAAATCAGTTTTCCTTTTTTTTTTTTTTGCTTAAAGTCTAAAATGAGTATCGTGTCTGATAGAAGTGGTCATAACATTTAATCTAATGCAAGCTATAGACTGTCTTTTTTTTTTAGCCTGGAATAGGAATAGAGTGACTTCTAATGCTAATAACTTTTGCCTTTTAAGTTATTTTGGATCCTACGTGCAAATTTTGATCCCTATGAAAACTCTTTTTGAAAAGTTTACAAATAAACTGATTTTTATGTGCACTTTGAAAAAACGTTCGTCTTTATAATTTGTTATACTTTCAAAATCCAACTTTGTAAAATACTTTAAAAATAATGAAAACGTTAGTATTTATTGGAAGCTATTTCTGGCTAAATGCTAAACGTCTAAACGTGTGTTTTTTTCACTGATTCCTTTCCAATAATCCTATGAAGTAGGTAATAGATATTAATATCCCCATTTTACAGAGGAGGAAACAGGTTGTGGAAGTTCAAGCAACTTACTTAAGTCACCCCCTTAGTAAGTGGTAGAGCTTAGATTCAAACTCAAGTTTACCTTGACTTTAAGCCTGATGGAGGTTTTATCACTGCGTCCATTGCGTCCATTGCATCCATGTTCGCCATGGAACGTGAAACAGTAGCAGTAGCTTACATTTGTTTAACTAACAAAGGCAGTATCATCTACCTATTGATTCCCGGTCAACACAGTAATCAACACAAGACTAAGCAGGCACAGAGAGAAGGCTTGATGCCAGGCCCCTATCCACACCTGGCTGGCCCACGGGGACTTGGGGTTTACCATCTTTGAACTGCCAGTGTGTGGACTAGAGAATCAAAGGAGAGGGTGCCCCAGAGTTGGTGTCCCTGGCTGTTCCCACAAAATTTCAAATGTGCCCTAACACTGCAAAGCACACTTGTAGTTGTACCCTAGAGAAATAACCCCTCATAGTAAGGCTGTATTTCTGTCATTGTTCAAGGGGAGAAAAAAAAGTTAACAGCTGCTCTGCATTTCTGGCCAACAGGGACTCGGACACTTTGATAGGTATGTTTAAAGAAGATTCCATAGGAAGAAAAAATGTATTTATTTTTCTCACATTCCGGTTCTTTTTGAAGCCAGACCCTGATGAATGGCTAATGCAGAGTAATGTTATTTGCCTGTTGTTTCTATTTTTTTTAACATGTCCCAAATCCTAAGTCCACCTATTCCACTATTGGTGAGGATATTAGTTAAAATTATTGTTGTTGGAAATAACTTCAAGTGATAGGTTATTTAAAATATGCATTGCATTGAACATCCTAGAAAATTCTGGAACTGCAGTCTGTGTCAATCACCTGTAGGGCTTTTCCCATACAAATCAATAGGCCCCACCCCAGTGTTTCTGATTCAGTAGGACAGAGACCTTAAATTTGCATTTCTGATGAGTTCCCAGGTGACACTGATGCTGCAGGTCGAACTTTGAGAACTACTGGTCTAGAAATTAGGCCTTCACTTAACGTTGTTGCAGGAGTGTGTGAACCTGTGTTTGAAATTCTTCAACCCAACTAGATAATTAGCTCATTTCTTCCTTTCGCCTGTTACTGATGTGAAAGAAAACTTCTCTTCAGGACCAAGTGTGCCTATTTCTGACTTCCAGCTTAGTCCTATTCAGAAGTTTAAGTAAGGGAAATGGAAGGTCTTTTCACAGCATTTGTGTCTTTGCAATGAATAGAGAGAAAAATCTGAAAGCGATTCAGTGCCTCTAGTCTATACCCTCTATGCCTGGTAATGCTGGAGTGGAATTGGTCCCTTCAACTGCTTCTCTTTGCTAGCCTAGCCCCTCAGTCTGAATTTCTGGAATAGCTTCTCGCTGTGCAAAACACAGCCCTGGGAGAGAGAGAGATCTGAGGGAATATGCTGAAGAAGCACTGGACTAAGTGAGAAGGCATATTTTTTCTACCCTGTCTAGCGCTTCCATACGGGACAACTAAATAACTGTGACTTTGCTCAAGCCATTTACATTCCTGGGTGCTGTTTACTCATTTGAAAAGTGGGGCAAATAATTCCTGACCCATTTACCCTACAGAATGCTTAGGAGCATCTGAGAAAATGTGCTTAAAGTTTACATGAAAGAGCTTCACAAATGTGAGGCTTCATTGCTGTGTTACTTCTGATACCTAGAAAAATCTCTGTAATTATTACTAGTTTAATCTTTAAGAACTGTTCATCTAGTGAGACTGGGAGTGGTTGCGGGGACGCCTATATATCATTTGACCAGTGGCCCTAGTTGCAAAAACTAGTTTCTTTGTAGAAACATTTTTTTCTTCACCTATCCATCATTTTGCGAGGGGGACGGTATATGAATAAGGATTACAAAGTAGGTGCAAATGGTTTGAAATAGATAAACAATATGCTTATGTGTGTGATGTACCCACTTTAAGTGTTCTTTAAGAATTAAACTTAGATTTCACAAAGCAGTCAGCATTCTGCTTGGTCAGGCAGCATTCCACGGGTGCTAGTCCTGCATAACGCTCCCCCCGAACATGAGCTGTGAGGTTAACTATGTTGTGGGGTGGGGCACTGTCGTTATTATCCTCTCTCCCGCCCCCAAGGGGCATGATACATGATAGTGTATCTGCAGCTCCTAGAAGTCCTGCACTAAAGAAACCCCTGCTTAATTCCCTTTAAGTCTGCAGATACTTAGAAAGTGTTTGCAACAAACCAAGGAACCTCTTTTCTGATATCCCCTATTAACCTTGCATGGAACTAGTATTTGCAGGAGTAGTTTTCAGTGAAATATTACTCTAGGCTCATGATGCAGTCTAAAAGTTAATAATATTAAATTATTATCTAAACAATACTTAATGACTAAAAATTCAATATGGAAACTCAACTTATTAAACAGGTATCTAACAAATAATAATACATAAAGATGTTTAAGAATATCAAGTATTAAAAAAAGAATATCAAGTATTATTATTACGTAATTAAAGTAAATGAAGGGAAGCTTGTTTTCAAATACTTGACCTTTTTTTTTAATTTTTAATTTTATTTTTATTTATTTATGGCTGTGTTGGGTCTTCGTTTCTGTGCGAGGGCTTTCTCTAGTTGCGGCAAGTGGGGGCCACTCTTCATCGCGGTGCGCGGACCTCTCACTATCGCGGCCTCTCCTGTTGTGGAGCACAGGCTCCAGACGCGCAGGCTCAGCAATTGTGGCTCACGGTCCCAGTTGCTCTGCGGCATGTGGGATCCTCCCAGACCAGGGCTCGAACCCGTGTCCCCTGCATTGCCAGGCAGACTCTCAACCACTGTGCCACCAGGGAAGCCCAACCATTTTTTTTTTTAATATGTTTTACTTGAGTTTCTTGCAGTTATGTTTTGGCCACTAAAATCACAACCCTCAACTTTGAAATTGAGTCAAGTCCAATTGCTGATGTTGCAAAGAGGGTGACATGTTGCAGGTTCCAAGGATGTTTGGAACTTCAGAACACCTAGGAGAGGACGTCTGCAGAAGCATTTTCTTTCTTTTTTTTTTTTTTTTAGGGAAATTCTGTTTTCAGATTGATTTTTTTTAAATCTTTATTTATTTAGTTAGTTATTTGGCTGCATCAGGTCTTCGTTGCGGCACGCAGGCTCTTCGTTGCGGCACGCGGGCTCTCTAGTTGCTGCACGTGGGCTCTAGAGTGTGTGAGCTTAGTTGCCCTGCAGCATGTGGGATCTTAGTTCCTCGAACAGGGATCGAACCCGTCTCCCCTGCATTGGAAGGCGGATTCTTAGCCACTGGACCACCAGGGAAGACCCCAGAAGCACTTTCTTTTAGAAGCAGTGGCTGAGGAGCAATGCCTGTATCCTACATCTAAAACCAAACTCCGTCTTCCAGCATCATACCCTAAATGTTTGCCTTTGCAGGGCGGGTGATGAAGAGTCCTCATACTGACTTTTGTTTTCTAATCAATGCATACACTCGAAAACAGTAACGCATTTAAAAACCCCAACAATGCTGCATTCTTTGAAAACAAATGAGTCTTGGTTTGGAATGGAGGAATCAAATCTCTCCTGCTAACAGAAGTCTTTGTGTGCATCTGTATGGTGCTAATTACACAACAGAATAAGGAGGTATTTCAAATCCTTTAACTGACAGCTGTGTGTCAAATGATGGACAATCAATTTTATGTCTGAAATGTTCAGTGGTAGGGAATTCATATGACCCTCTTCTAGCCATAGGAGATCTACAAGGCTAATCTTCCAGAGTATCATTTTTATAAAGGACAATCTGATGCCACTGAGAAACAAAATGTGGGGAGGACTTCTACAGGCCCCAGTGAGCAGAGAGCATTAGAGCCTGGTGGTGTGCTGCCTTCTGCGGTCTTGGCCCTTGGAGAAGAGCTCTTTCTACTGCCTTGGCTTGAGTACCTCCTTTGTTACAGAGTCTGCAGTGGTGGGGGACAGCTTGCTCCAGGAAGTCATAATTCATCCCTGGGGACACAGTGATTCAAACCTCATTCTCTTAATCTGTAAAATAGGGATCATGGACTCTACAGGACATGGTGTATCCAAGTGCTATCTGTTTGCTCCGTTTGATGATTCTGAGGGACAGAGATGAGATTAGGGTCTTATGGATGTGTTTAACTCTGGTTTTTGGGAGCAGTGAGGGAGCTGCATATCTGTAGGATTTGGAAACTGTTGTAGATTTGAGAATACACAGGTGGTATATAAAGAGCCCTGGGTCTTTTTTTTTTCAATAAAGCTTGCTCACAGATTTGATGATAGTGCATCTATAACTTGTGATTTCCTAAAATATAGGAGCTATGTGTAGGATTATGTATTCCTTACCCTTACCAATAGGAATTAACGGAGTTTCATTTTTGTCCATCTTTCATAAAATGCAGTTCCATTTTATTCAAACAAAAGATGATAGTTATATTATGGCTGTTCAATAGCATTTATGAGCCTGAGTGTTGCTTTTCTTTTAGCCTGGTATGAAAGGTTTTCAACTTTCTTCTACAGGATGGGGAGCAGTTGGGGACGGGGGGAAGGGGAGCGTCTGGCTCCTGAATGTCTAATAGTTCACAAGCACGTAACACTACTTAAGATGATATATATTTTATTTTATTTTTATTTTTAAATAAATTTATTTATTTGCTTTTATTTTTGGCTGTGTTGGGTCTTCGTTGCTGCACATGGGCTTTTCTCTAGTTGATGCGAGTGGGGGCTACTCTTTGGTGTGGTGCGCATGCTTCTCATTTTTGTGGCTTCTCTTGTTGCGGAGCACGGGCTCTAGGCGTGTGGGCTTCAGTAGTTGTGGCATGTGGGCTCAGTAGTTGTGGCTCTCAGGCTCTAGGCGCGTGGGCTTCAGTAGCCGTGGCCCACGGGCTTAGTTGCTCCGAGCATGTGGGATCTTCCCAGACCAGGGCTCGAACCCGTGTCCCCTGCATTGGCAGGCGTATTCTTAACCACTGTGCCACCAGGGAAGCCCAAGATGATATATATTTTAAAGGACAGTCTGGTGAAGTTTGTGAAGTTAACTGTGAATTCATTAATGAATTTTCTCAAGACGTCTGGTTTTATCTAAAACATTCCTGGGAAGTTCCACAGGTTCTTAAGATCTATGGGACAGTGCTTTCCCAGTTTACCATTTTATAGACTGTCTCAGAATAGATTTGCTTTTGTTAAAAAAAAAAACTGCCCTAAAAATCAGGCATATGGCATAAATTCAGTTTATGTTTAGTAAATGTAAATTTTGTAACAGCAGTGTTTGGTGACCTTTAATTATATGCCTCTCTTATTTTAATCCTTAGGGGAAACCTGTTGGTTTTCACTTTGTTTTCTCAAGAATGAGGTAGTAATGATCTCTTTGTTATTGCACCTACTTTGTATGGTTTTGTTAAGAACCAGAGTGACCAAAAATCTTAGCTTTTCCCTTAAATTGAGAGAAATGAACCCTAGTGAGTCTTTTTTTTTTTTTTTTGGAGATTTATATGGCAATTCGATGCAGAGTTTATACACAAAATAGTTTTGTTGCACGTTTGCTGCTGTTAGGCCCATCTTTTAATTTAATCTTT
This sequence comes from Balaenoptera acutorostrata, assembly GCF_949987535.1. Taxonomy (NCBI): domain Eukaryota; kingdom Metazoa; phylum Chordata; class Mammalia; order Artiodactyla; family Balaenopteridae; genus Balaenoptera; species Balaenoptera acutorostrata. The sequence continues at coordinate 39,018,867 of NC_080077.1, read as the reverse complement.
CCTAATGTGAATAAAAATGTTATATATTGAACTTTAAGGGGAATAGATGGATGAGAAATGTTAGCAAAGTCATAGACAGAGGCAGTGATACTAATGTATAGGAGGAATGTCACATTTTGGGTTGAAAAGTAATTCGGCAACAGTATCTTCTTTTACAAAATACATCTCTCTGAAAGTCTTTCTGATGTGTTTGAATGCAGCCCTTAGGCGGCCATTACCAGTCATGTGCTGGTAATGAGAGCCAGGTGTGCACATTGCCCTGCCTTGGGGTGTTGGGTGATGGAGAAGACCCAGTAAGACTCTAGGAATCAACGTGGAGTTGATTCCTAACCTGCAATGCTGTGTGTTAGTTATGATCATTTTAAAATAATGAATGAATGAATCAATCAATAATGGGAGGAAATTAAGCAATTACTAAATCAGTTTATCAAGTAGGATTTGTGAAACGTCCACACATGAATAGCATAATGACATGTACTGAATAAATTGTGTCTGTTTCTACCCTTTTGGCAATTAGGGCATGATCTAACTGGAATGTCAAGCTGTGTTTCTATCGTAAATTGATCTGATAGCCAGTGGTTTTAATAATTGAAGATTATTTTAAATTGCAACCTGATCCTTATTATTTATTAGTTTACTAAGCCATCCAATTTACTTACTATGATAGTAGTTAAAATGTTTTAATGTTCTCTGTTCATTATGTGCTGTTAAGATCACATTTATGCTGACAGCAAATCAGATCAGTGTTAGTAAAAAGTAAATGTTGATGTAAACTGAGCCAACATGACCCATTTTTTTAAAAATGTGAATTCATACAGTTTAAATTCATATTATCTAATTTGAGACATTATTTAGATATTCTGAAAATTTAAAAATACAGAAGTTAATTCTGTCTTTATGTTTCAGATCTGTGGAATGGTAGTTTTTACCTTTTTTGTGTATCACAAGCTCTTTTGAGAACCTATTAAAAGCTATGCACTCTTTCACCAGAAAAATGCCTGTACAACTAAAGAAGATTCACAAACTTCTCAACCTAATCCATAAAACGTAGGTGAAGAATCCCCGATAAATTTTAAATTTCATTTCTTTTTTTTTGTGGGGGGGAGAGTATCTACCATTTCATTAAGAGCTTCTGTAGTAGTAATATTTATTTGTTTGTTTATTTGTTAATTGAAGTATAGTTGATTGCTTATCAGTAATTAAGTTACTTTGAATTCAGGAACATTTGAAAACATATATGTATATATGATATATACTACAATATATAGTTAAGATATATACACACATATGTAAGTACATATATGTGTGTTTGTAATACAAGGTAGGAGAAGCCAAGAGTGGATTTTGGGACCTAATGAAACTTAAAAGCTTTTGCACAGCAAAGGAAACCGTAAAAAAGATGAAAAGACAACCCTCAGAATGGGAGAAAATATTTGCAAACGAAGCAACTGACAAAGGATTAATCTCCAAAATGTACAAGCAGCTCATGCAGCTCAATATCAAAAAAAAACAAACAACACAATCCAAAAATGAATGGAAGACATAAATAGACATTTCTCCAAAGAAGATATTCAGATTGCCAACAAACCCATGAAAGGATGCTCAACATCACTAATCATTAGAGAAATGCAAATCAAAACCACAATGAGGTATCACCTCACACCGGTCAGAATGGGCATCATCAAAAAATCTACAAACAGCAAATGCTGGAGAGGGTGTGGAGAAAAGGGAATCCTCTTGCACTGTTGGTGGGAATATAAATTAATACAGCCACTATGGAGAACACTATGAAGGTTCTTTAAAAAACTAAAAATAGAACTACCATATGGCCCAGCAATACCACTACTGGACTAATGGGCATATACCCTGAGAAAACCATAATTCAAAAAGAGCCATGTACCACAATGTTCATTGCAGCACTATTTACAATAGCCAGGACATGGTAAAAACCTAAGTGTCCATCGACAGATGAATGGGTAAAGAAGATGTGGCACATATATACAACGGAATATTACTCAGCCATAAAAATAAATGAAACTGAGTTATTTGTAGTGAGGTGGATGGACCTAGAATCTGTCATACAGAGTGAAGTAAGTCAGAAAGGGAAAAACAAATACTGTATGCTAACACATATCTATGGACTCTAAAAAAAAATGGTTCTGATAAACCTAGGGGCAGGACAGGAATAAAGACACAGATGTAGAGAATGGACTTGAGGGCACGGGGGAGTGGGAAGGGGAAGCTGGGACGAAGTGAGAGAGTAGCATTAACATATATACACTACCAAATGTAAAATAGATAGCTAGTGGGAAGCAGCAGAATAGCACAGGGAGATCAGCTCGGTGCTTCGTGATCACCTAGAGGGGTGGGATAGGGAGGGTGGGAGGGAGACGCAAGAGGGAAGGGATATATGTATACATATAGCTGATTCACTTTGATATACAGCAGAAACTAAGACAACATTGTAAAGCAATTATACTCCAATAAAGATGTTAAAAAAAAAAGTGGATTTGGGTAGTGGAAACAAACTAGACCTTTGTCAAAGATATTAAAGGATATGATAGCTGAGAGTAACAGATAGTCATGTAGATCCCTATAGTATAATACAGAATGATAACTGCTGTAAGAGAAGTAAGAATAAACTACTGAGGAGATTTGGGGGAAGCTACAGGTTTTCTCCTCATAGGCTGATCTCACAAGGTATGAAGGGCTGGTGTAAGGTCGGTAAGATTTCTATAGCTAGAGACTGGAAGAAAGAGAATCCCAGAAGGAAGAATGATAGTAGCAAAAAGGTAAGCATGAAAAGGCATATGTGTGGTACAATGAAGAATCTGACACACTGGCAAGTAGGGGAGAAATTGGAGGTGAAGCAGGGAATGGAAGGGGTAGGGATGGTGCAGTTTGTGGATGGACTTGAGCACTTTTGGAGGGAGTTTAATCTTATAAGATAGCATTTGTGTCTCTCTAGAAGTTAATTGTCAAAGTGAATGGCCTGATTCCCCGTAGTAGAATAAGAAACAAAGTGATGTGAGAGTAAGGCGAGGTTTGGGGCAAGCCCTGTGGGGAATGTGAAGGCAAAGCAGCAACAAATTAAATTGTTTGCTAAATTCATCAAAGACCTTAGCGAAACTGGGTGGCGTGCATTTGTAGGGGAACCAGATATGTCTCCATCATTACCCAACTTTCTAAGAGTTGCGATGGAAAAGCAGAAAATGGAAGTTTCCTCATCCTTAGATTGAACAAAACTGAGGGTCTGTGAGAGCTCTAAGCTATGAGAATAGAATGTCTGACCAGCTGTAGGAGTGGGTGGGAAAGATTGATGTCAAAATGGGAAGGGGTAGTTCTATTACTGGAATCTCATTGCAAACACTGGAGAATAAGGAGATGGGTTCAAAAGAAGGGAGATAATAGAAAAGGTGGGAGAAAGGTGGTTGGTGGGAGAGACGACAGATATAGAAGTTTAGATCTTGGAGAGGAGTGATGTAGAAGCTCCTGATTGGCCACAAAATTAGATGGAAGGTTTAGTTTTCTCAAAGGATGAGAGGCAATGAGGTCCAGCTGTTAGAAGAACCATCATTCTGTATTTTGGCCTTAATAAAGATGATCAGAAATATGGGACTGAAAAGGAACACAGCCAGGAGGGAACAAGGGTGTTGTGAGGATGGTAGATGTTTGTAATAATTTGGGGAGAGTTTGGTTTAACCAGGATGGTTAGGGAGAGTCAGGAGGCAACTAGGATGAGGAGGATGAATTGGGAGGAGTGGAAATGTTTGTTCAATGAGTATGTGAGCCGAGTGACTAAGGAAGAGCAAAGGTAGGCTTCAGGCAAAGCACTTTCTCAACTTCAGCAACGTTGCCATTTTGGCTGATTCTTTGTAGTGGAGGCTGTTCTGTGCATTGCAGGATGCCTAGCAACATCCCTGGTCTCTACGCACTAGATGCCAGTAGCACATTCCCAGTTGTGACAAGCAAAAATGCCTGTAGACATTGCCAAATTGCAAAAGAGCCCCCTCATTGAGAACCACTGAGCTAAAAAGCAAGGTGCTAGAAAGAGCACTTAGAAATAACAGCAGGTTTCCTTCATAATAGATTTTGAGTTGTCCAGAGGACAGTGGAGGTGATTGTGAAGGGAAGACGAGCCTGGAGCCTGGCCGCTGTGGACCTGAGGGTCATGCCTTGAGGAGCACCGTGGCCTGGGTCACAGCCATCCCCTTGATCTATGGAAATAGAATCTTCGGGGAAGCAACCTAGCCATCTGGACATTTTGAAAACTCTCTAGATGATTTTATTGTGTTTCCAAGTAGGTATATATTAAGGAGAGCGGGCTGGTGGTATAGCAGCTATGAAGTTATGGAGAGCAGCAGGAGGAAAGGCAAAGGAGGCTGGGAGGTAGGTTGAGCCATACATTAGGGAAGGGGAGTACCGAGTAAGCCAGTGTGGGCATATCGACTGGAGAGGCAACGCTGAATCTAGATTTATCTGAAAGCTACCTTTTATGGTCAATTATGTGTTCAACCAAGCTTTTACTTTTTTGGCTGTTTTGCTCAGTTTAGTTTGAGCCAGGTGGATGTTATATAAGACTCAGTGAATGTCATCTTTCCTTTGGTGCCAGTAAAGACTGTTGATGAATATTTGACACTTTTAATTTGTCCTTTCCCGAATCTGCTAGTCTGCTAAAATGCAGTATGTATGTCTTTGTGAAATTTCTTAATTAAGAAAGATTTCAGGTAAGGAGTATACATTAATTATAAGGTAGACATGTAATTGTTTACATGAAGAGCCAGATGTGAGAAATTTTGGGTCAAATTATGAATTTCTAATTCAATAAAAGATTTGGATAAGAGTTAATAATATGATTATAACTTCAAAAGTAAACTTTTTTAAGACTCTAAAGAGTTGGGTAACTTTTCCTTGTTCTTATGGAAATATGCACACACACACATAGACACACACAAATGATAACTACTGCCCTTCAGGAACTTGCAATTTAAAATTCTTAAACTATTTATATTCCTTTGGTGATCCCCCAAACCCAAGAATATTCAACAACCATTGTAATATTTGATATCCTGATTTACCAGAAGGTCCATTTTTGCTGAAGAAGTATAGTAAAACAACAGAGATTCATCTTTTAAATTATCCTGTCTTAGATTGTATAATGTCTCTTTTTCCAACTTGATTTCTTTTTAACTCAGTCTTTTGGTGGACTCTAATTTTCATGCCTAGAGAGAGTGGAGTAAATGATAGACTTCTTGAAGGTCCCTTTAACTTGATGGTTTTATGATTAAATTTTGCATTTAAAAATTGCCTTTTTCTGGGAGATCCAGGCCTGAAGGTGCTTTTCCAGCTCCATATTTGTATGGAGAGCAATTAATATAGCACATCATGCATTTTTCTTTAATACAGTACAGGGCAAAATAGCAGTAATAGATGCAAAAAAAAACTTTAATAAACTTGGAAGTAGGTGCATATGAAGTTTTTCTGATTTGCAGTGATGGTGCAATCCTCCTAAAAGTATACTTGGATCCTCTGAAAATTTAGGTGTGTGAAAGTGGTGTGTGTGAGGGGGCAGTGGGTGTAGTGGGTGTAGGATGAGAGCAAGGGGGGAAATAAAAATGATGCTGTTCATAGGAATTGACTTGGGTGTTTGGCTATATGTGAGAAGAGGGAAGTGGGTTATCTTAGAATACACTCTGCACTTCTTAGTGCATTGTTCTTCTGGATGTGGTAGGTTTTCAGCAGGTCTTGTTAACTGGATATCCACAGTGTTCAGGGTGAAAAGTGGAGCCCACATAAAGGCATCAGTGCAGAATGAAATAGAGGCAGAGAAAAGAGAAGCGTACTGTATTCAGATGAAACCTGTGGAAGTTTAGGTAGGCCAGATTGCAATTATCTCCCACTGGAATTTAGCCAGGACAAACATTAGTGCATGTTACTTTCCATCTAGCCTAATTAAAGGATTGTTGAGAACTACCAAAGTTGGCTGACTTGCAAAAGTCGGTGCCTGCTAGAATTTGTAAGTTATAAGTACTTAACAGTATGACCTGATTTTTATGCTGGGGTCATCTTATTAATTAAAGTTTTCCAATCATCTAATTAGAAAATACAGTCTGAACTGAGTCTGGAGGATTCCCAGTCTTACTTCCTAATTTAAAGGAAAGTGGAAATAAAGAACAGCTCTCAAAGCAATGCAGTGGAAAGCGAGACTCTGGACATGCCTTGAGAGATGCCCGAGACCAGCAGGGTAATTATTTAGGATGCACTTCCAGTAGAGACATTAAAGGGACACCAGTGAGCTAGCTTTTAAATGTGGAAATCTGTGCCAGCCCCCAAATTAACTCTTGGACTAGAATATGAGTGCACGATAGAAAGCTGGAAGGCATGACCAACACGACTGATTGAAACTAAGCAATTTGCTCTTTGATGTTATACTTTATTCTTTTCAGCTTGAATAATACTTTGTCAAAATAGCAGAAACAGAAGGAACAGTCTAAGACTCTAGATGGTTACCTGAAACTTAAAAACATCTTCTCTCAGAAAAAAAAAAAAAAAAGTAGATTGTGTGTTTTCTAAAGGTAAGGTCCTGTAACTGAGATGTCACATGTAAGTCCTTAAAAGCCTGGAGTTTAATTGTCATCAGTGTCTTTATATTCATACCATGCTGAGAAAAGTGCTGTATCTAAAATAATAAAACACTTTCAAAACATTTATTAAACAACTGTTATGTGCCACGTACTGGACTAAGCAGAAGGCATTAAAAGAAGGGCAAAAAGGATGTGGCCAATGCAAAGATACATGGGTCAGTGGACGTCTGGCAATTGAGTAATTAATCATAGTTTCTCATTCTCCTGCTTAAGCAGCCAAAATCGACTCAGCATTTGTCTGCAGGCTCTAGAAAATGAAGTCCTGGTACAGTACTTCAGTATTACAATAAGTACTGGTACTTATCTCTTCACAATGGAACAAAAAGGATAGAACGGAACTTTTAAGTTTTGTTGGGAATTTATTTTTTTTAATTTTTATTGGAGTATAGTTGCTTTACAATGTTATGTTAGTTTCTACTGTACAGCAAAGTGAATCAGCTATACATATATCCCCTCTTTTTTGGATTTCCTTCCCATTTAGGTCACCACAGAGCATTGAGTAGAGTTCCCTGTGCTATACAGTAGGTTCTCATTAGTTATCTATTTTATACATAGTATCAATAGTTTATATATGTCAATCCCAATCTCCCAATTCATCCCACTCCCCCTTTCCCCCTTGGTATCCATACGTTTGTTGCCTAGTTTAAAAGGAAGCTGCCTGTATTCTAGTTGTCTTGATCAATTCTCTAGACGCATGTTTGTAGGTGCATTTCCCATTTATATGGCAGTGGCAGTGCACAGCGTTATGGGACACAAATGCTCCCTCAGCCTTTCCATGCTCACCATCCAGATGCTTCACAGCTGAATAAGTCATGCCAGCATCCAGGGGGCTCTGCCCCACCAGCAGCTCTCCACGACGGCCGTCTCGTAGATCATGAGTGTGGGTCACAGGGAAACGGAAGTGTATTTATTTATGCCTCCTGTAGCCAAATGAACTTTTAAAAATTTGATACTTGCTTTGAGATTAATTGGGATATTGTCCCCAACCGTTTTCTATTTAGCAGTACCCCCTCAGCAATTTTTATTTTGTTTAAATCCTATAAGAAGATGCGACCTACCTTAATATTTAAAAGTTAAATATTTTACCTATTCTTCTATATGAGACTTTTAAATAATAAGTGTCAAATTAAAATTGCAGCTTTAGGTCTCACCCAAGAAGCAATTAGAATGAATATATTGTAAACATAGAGGAAAAGAATTCTAGCCATTTCAGAATGATTTGGCCTCAAAAACAAAGCAGCTGATGGTTTATATCAACAACGTTGCTCAGGATTCATTTTGGCCATTGCTACTGTGTTTTTAATGAGTAATATTTCATGCCAGCCAATCACGTATCACTAGATCATTATATAAATTGGCAATTTACAAGAAAATAAAGAACACTGACCTGAAAGGGTAGAAGTGAGAAATTAATGTATCCAATAGATATATATATGTATATATATATATAAAATTGTATACATATATATCTCATCAGTTTTTTTTTCATTGAGAAATTGAAAAAACCCTTTAGTGAAACCTGGCTTCTTCATATTGTCCCTCACTGTTTTAGATCAGGCATCTTATTTTTAGTTTGGAAGATGAAAGCAGCTGGTTCAGGCCAAGTGCTATGGTACTAATATTGATGTAAGATCTTGCTCAGATGGGTAGTGCAAAGGGAATCATTGTCCCTTGATTTCATCATGCTGTCTCTCAAATTTATTTTTTGATCTGGCATTTGACTTTGCGTTATACCCAGAGAGTTGGAAATCACTAAGTCCTGCAGCTGCAGAGTATATATAGATACAGACCCTGTAATGTTACCTCACACACCCAGCACTCACTATTAGCTGTCTCTGTAAATGGAAGATTCTGTTGTGTAACAAAAGCTGGTTATTTTTCATCATATGGTAAGAGAGGCCTATAGTTTGAACCCACTGTGGGTGTGTGAAAGGGGATGGGGTAGAGGGCTAGGCCAAGGGGCAGGGCTATGGGAGGATTAGGGAGCCATTAAGTTAAAAAATACTGTTTTCTTATAAAGTCTCCTTGACCCTTGAGTGTATGGATAAGGTGACTTTAGAATCTGATTATGATTTTTTTTTTAATTATTAGCACCTTTAATTATTATTTATTTATTTATTTATTATTTGGCTGTGTTGGGTCTTCGTTTCTGTGCGAGGGCTTCCTCTAGTTGCGGCAAGCGGGGGCCACTCTTCATCGCGGTGCGCGGGCCTCTCACTATCGCGGCCTCTCTTGTTGCGGAGCACAGGCTCCAGACGTGCAGGCTCAGTAGTTGTGGCTCACGGGCCTAGTTGCTCCGCGGCATGTGGGATCTTCCCAGACCAGGGCTCGAACCCGTGTCCCCTGCATCGGCAGGCAGATCCTCAACCACTGCGCCACCAGGGAAGCCCTGATTATGATTTTTAATATTGTTCTTAAAGCTGGTAGGAGTAAAGCTATCTGAAAACCAGGGAAAAGGTAGGCATAGAATTAATTAAATTTGAATATTTTTTCTGCCATCCTTTTTTTTTTATTGATGATTTTTTTAGAGTGAGAATATACATAATTGAAATAAAATAATCCCTTAAAATAAATTAACTTTTTTTTTGAATTTTTGAATTTTATTTTATTTATTTTATAAATTAACTCTTTTAAAGCCTTATATGGAATTAAAAAGTATTCCTTGGAAAGTATTAATTTGCCCTGTTACTACATTTAATGAGATAATTTACCGCTTCCAAGTAAGTGATTTACACAGCGTCATAGTTCTTTGCAGTGGGATAACTGTGATAAAAATTACTCCCAGGCTTCTGACAACTCATTTTTATGCCTCGGTTTTCTCTTGATCTCTTCTTTCTTCCGGAATTTGGGCATTTCTGAAGGCCTAGCTCTAGTTTTGCCTTTAGAATGATACATTTTGTAGTGGATAAATCAGTTGGTCAATAAATATTGATTGAATACATGCAATGAGATTTGTACAGAGTTTGGTGTTATGGAATATGTAGGGAGAAAAAAACTTTCCTCCACCCTCAAAGGTCCATGGCTGGGTCTGGAAATTAAACTAACAAAGACAGATTAACAGGAGAAAAACATACAGATTTATTTAATGTAATTTTATGTGACACAAGAGCCTTCATAAGGAAAAGAAACCCAGAAGAAACAGTTCAGCCTGAGTATATGTATGCTAGGTTTGAAAAGTGGGCAGTTGTGTAGAAATATGACAGGTTAAGGAGTGTGAGATAAGTGTAGTAAAATGGGGGAAGCTTGGTAAGGCCTGTTTGTTGGGATTCTTCTTGGCGTCTCTTTGTCTTCATAGATAAGGATGCTCTCTTCCTCTGGGTGTAGGGAGGACACCTTCTACATGAGGGTTTTATGACCTGTTTCAAGGGAGAAGGCTGAGGCAAAAGTCACAATGACTTTGCTTCTGCTGTATTCTCACACTCCTTCAGCTTAAAATATTCAGTATGCCAAGGTGCCCTATTTGGGGGTAGCATGTCCTGAACCCCATCAAATTCAAAAGGGAAGATAACGACATGGAGCTTTCCTTCCATCTGGTCAGGAATAGTAAAATGATTAGACTATCTCAGGGAAGGTTCACTGATGTGGTAAGTGTAGTCGAGTGTTGAAACATGGATAAAACTTAGATGATTTAACATCAGAGTTAGTTAAGATTATGGATTTTGAAGTTTAATGGACTTTTTAAGAGTTCAGCTGCTGGAATCAGATTCTCAAATGCTGCCTCTACAATTTGTGTCACCTTGCACAAATTGCTTCACCCCCCTCTGTACCTCACGTTCTTAATCTGTACAAGGAGGTTGATAATAGTATTTACCTCACTGAGCTGTTGGAAGAATTAAAATAATTAATACATGTTAAATGGTTGTAATGGTCACTGGCACCTGTTAAACACTCAATAAATGTAGCTTTTGTCATTATGAAGAGCTTTGAAACCTGACAGGAGTTTACATTTTATGTGATAAGTGACAGCCAACATAGTTTCTTTGTTATATAGTGACATGTTCAAAGCAACATTTAAGGAAAAATAGGTAGAAAATGTAGGACCAATTCACATGGAGGAAAGCTGTAGTCAGGGAGACCACTATTAAGCTGTAGTAGGACGTTCAGGTTTTAAGATAATGAGAGCCTAGGATAATAGCTACAATAGAAATGATGGTAACAAAAACCAAGACCTGTATTTTCTTTGCAAAACATGTTTGACATAACTGTCAGTACCTCTGTAATTAAAACAATATCTCCAGGTCAGGTATGAAGAAATAGAAACTTGGTGCTGGCTCCCATCATGTGGTGAAGAGTGACAAGAGAGGGTGCACAGCTGATAATGGAGGAACTTAGGAGAAGTAATTGTTGAGATGGAATGACAGAGTAGTTGGGTAGAGTAGTGGAGAGGGTGCTGGGTCAAAGTACTCAGGGAGGAAGGGGAAGGAGTGACTCTGTTGGGAGGCCTTCAGTTTGAGAGTAAAAACCAGTTCAGTGAGAATGAATAAGTAAGAACTTGTTTCAAATTCTTTTGCACTTGAAGTGACAGTAGTAAAGTGATAGAAATGTCCCCCAGGCAACTGCAGAATTTATTTAGAGGTCAAGCATAGTAATTCAGATTGAGTCTTTTCTGGCTAGTGGGAAGCAAGAAGAGGGCTGGCCACTGTGATTTCAGAAATGCCACTCATGGGGTTTGGAGAGGAAAAGGAATTATTGGAGAAAAAAGAAAAGAAGTACGTGGAGTAGCTGGAGAAGGACCAGTTAGTGTATCCTCAAGGAATGACATAAGAGTGGGGAGAAGGAGCACCCAGAAGGGTAACAGCCTGAAGAGAAAGTTGAGGAGAAAGAGGGCTGGGTCAGCATTTAGATTTGAAACTCGGGGGATTTTTGATAAAGCCGTATTATTAGAATGGGGAAAAGCAGAGTGAGGGACTCAGGAGGAAATAAATAGTTTGGAAGAGAAGGCAACATATATAGACCATTTCTTTAAGAAGTTAAATACTGAACTGGGAGGTAGAATCCTTGGGGTTTAGTTCTGGATTTGCCGTTAACTGCGTGACTTTTTTTTTTTTTTTTTTAATTAATAGCTACTTTATTTATTTATTTATTTATTTATTTATTTTGGCTGTGTTGGGTCTTCGTTTCGTGCAAGGGCTTTCTCTAGTTGCGGCGAGCAGGGGCCACTCTTCATCGCGGTGCGCGGGCCTCTCACTGTCACGGCCTCTCTTGTTGTGGAGCACAGGCTCCAGACGCGCAGGCTCAGTAGTTGTGGCTCACGGGCCCAGTTGCTCCGCGGCATGTGGGATCTTCCCAGACCAGGGCTCGAACCCGTGTCCCCTGCATTGGCAGGCAGATTCTCAACCACTGCGCCACCAGGAAAGCCCAACTGCGTGACTTTTGACAGTTTATCTGTTACTGATAGAATTTATCTGCACATAACTGAAAGTACTTATTTTTACATTTAGGAAGCACTTTTGACTTTTTGAATAATCATAATGTGTATAGTAATACAACACATAACCAGGATCCTAAAAAAAAAGTGAAAGAGACCCCTGAGCATCCAAGCAGACCCATCTCGCAAAATCCATGCGTGAAAGCCCATGCACTGTACAAATAAGTGATGGGAACCGTTATACATGAACATGATTATAATCTGGTATTATAAACCACAGCAGACCATTTGAAGGGGCAAGGTGAAGAAAAGAAAGAGCTTTATGGTAGGTACACTGATGGCAATGAAAACTATATTACCCAGTAAAAACCTAAAGGGGCAAAAGATAAGTCTAGCAAATATAAGAATTAAAATGTAGCAGTTTGGGGACATTTTGAGGGGAGGGTACCATCAACCCTGATTCACCTTGCATTGTCTTTGAGGGTCTTATTACTAGGAGCTTAAAGTAGTTTACAGTTTAAAAGTTACTGTCCCAGAACCCAGTTAGCAAGTGAAGGGTTTGAGTTTCAGGGCTAGATCTCCTGATTTAGAGACAGGATAGCAGGCTGGCTGCCTTTCTGCTTCTCTGCCTGAATGAAAAGTTGAGTTCAATGTGCTATGTTTCAGAAAGCAAGGAAGTACATGATGTGCTTTTTGAAAGATATCCAGTCATTAAGACTAAACAAAAAGGATTTTTAAAGAAATAATCTATTATTTGGGAAATAGCAATTGAATTCAAAAGATATTCTAGTTTAGAATAGATTATTGACACTAATTAATTGACAAGGTTTATCTAAACTTCTGTTTTCAAAGTGTACTAATATATTGGCACTGATTTTGAACACAAAATTAGGTACCAGTGTCATATCCTAATCCTGAGAGAATGCCATGGCACCTAGCCCCAAATTGGCCAAGTATTGCATATCAGTCTCGTATTGTTGACAATGGATCATTTTTTTAAAAATTTTATTTATTTATTTATTTATTTATTTATTTATGGGTGTGTTGGGTCTTCGTTTCTGTGCAAGGGCTTTCCCTAGTTGCGGCAAGCGGGGGCCACTCTTCATCGCTGTGCGCGGGCCTCTCACCATCGCGGCCTCTCTTGTTGCGGAGCACAGGCTCCAGACGCGCAGGCTCAGTAGTTGTGGCTCACGGGCCCAGTTGCTCCGCGGCATGTGGGATCTTCCCAGACCAGGGCTCGAACCCGTGTCCCCTGCATTGGCAGGCAGATTCTCAACCACTGCGCCACCAGGGAAGCCCTGGATCATTTTTTTTCTCAGATACTATTAAAGTGATCATTACAATATTCAGGATGGGTTAAAATGGGCATATTCAACTGCGCTAAAGCAAAATTCAAGTTGAAATTTGCTTTGAAATGCACTTAAACTGACTCTGTTGTGTATTTCAGTAACTTTGGTTGTACCAAAGCACCTTATTTTGCGATCTATTAAAATCTCCCACTGTGTGTGTTTAAAGATTTCCTTTGCTTTAAAAACAATGATAAAAACCCTTATGCAGCATTCAGAGTGATATGTGTTTTCAAACAGCAGCCCATCTTATTTCAAGAGATGGAATAAGTATCATTAAAATGGTAACTCGAATCAGTCAAAGCACTTTTGTGGAAGATTTAGATTAAAAGTGATTAAGAACCGCTGTGGTTTGCTGATAGATGCTATTTTGTATTATATTAATTTCCCCATTTAAAAATAGATGACTGCTTTTAGTGCCTTAGGAGAACATTCAGTATCCCCTGAAATGCATGGATTTAGTGGGGTGATCCCATTATATGGTGTCACTGGCCTGAAAAGAAGAACACTGCTGATCGAAGACATCTCAGCAAGGCTACTCTCTCAGCATCAAGAGACCCATGACAAACACTGCAGGGAAAAGAAAGATTTATCAGCTTTTGCCTCCAAAATGGCCAAGAGAAATTTGAAGAATAAAAATGTAACTAGTTGAAAATCCTCATAATGTTGTTTTGAACAGAGCTGGTTGAATGTTTGGTGTGGAAAGTGTTAGTAATCTTGGCAAGAGATCAGGCAGATTGAACAAGTGGATTTCCTGTCCCAGATGTCTACTGTGCCCCAGAACAACTTTGGAATAGCTTTGCAGCTTTTATTCATTTGCTTAATTTAGGCTTCTTCTGGGACATTTCTTGCCTATGTATATAAAAAACCAATACAATTCAACTACTTCATAGATTTTGTTTTTATTGAAGTTAATGTCAACCATTTAACAAAGGTATCATTTGCATTTGAGCATTTTTTTTATGAGGTGGTGTTATGATTAGCATAGTAAAAACCAGAAATATTTAAAAAATGTTTTTCCAAGATCTTTCATATTTTGAAAGAGTGAAGGTTAAATCTAAAGTGAGATGAGGATAAAGGAAAAAAAGAGAAATTTAAAAACAAACACAGCATTGCTGTCTATTAAACATTTTTGGACTGTAGAATTAGGCCTTCAAAACATGACAGGACAGCAGCCTCATACATTATAAATTGCAAGGACATATTACAGTTGTTACTAGAAATGAAGTTTAAGTAAAAAAAAAAAAAGGATGAATTGCTAACCATTTAAAAGATTTTCTCATATTTTAAAACATTGATGGGTAACACACAGGTACCTAATTAATTCTATATGTATTATTTTTAAACTTTGGGGGAAATTTCTGATAATAAACCACTGAAGTGGAAGGCTGAAGCACCAGGGGCTCACCCTCCCAGTCTGCTGGTGTATACCTGAAGGCTCCTATTTGTTGTTATTGCTGAAGAAACAGCAAGTGTTTGTTCTGCTGTTGTAAGTCCAGTGGTATTTTTTGCAGGACAGGGGAAGTCTGCTCCCTGTGGGAGAAGTAGACTGGGAGAGGGATGTTTCCTCTTCAACTTGATGCTTGATGGCCAGCTCTCACCCTAGGCTAGAGGTTTGAATTTTGAAGCAATTAAAAAGTAATCTCTATTTTCAAGATGCAAATACTATCGAATTATAACTTGTGGGTCTTTTTCTTTTCTTCTGAACATTTTGTGGAACCTCTTCAAAGTATAATTTTACTAATGGCTCTTTGCGTCAAGAAGCTACAATTATAAGAAAAAGTAAAGTTCTAAGTACTTCATTAGAATTTATTTCCCCTCTATTTTAAAATTAAGTGCATTCAAATCTATTAAGTAACTGTCACAGTTGAAAATTATCTTGCCAACATGTAGCGTATGTGTGTTGTGTTTTGTGATGGCAGTATCATTAGGGGTATTTCTGAGAAATGTCCAAAAAAACGTGTGTGAGCATGACTGTTCAAACTATTAAATTAAAATGCTATTTTAATGGATAAAAGGCTAAATGATTACACCAGGTTCTCACTTTTTACTTCAGCTAATTTTTAAATTACCAATAGAAGAAGTGCATTTTGTGAAATGAAATCTGCTATACCTCTTCTTTTGTTGCCTAAAAGGAAAGACTGTATTTAATTTTCTGCAAAGTTTAACATTGAACTAAAAATGTGATAGGCCAGATGTGGCACTAGGGTAAGGATGAGGAGATAATTGTGATAGTCTGTTATGATTTATAATGGCATAAACTGAAAAAAAACTTTCAATCCCTCTTTTCTTTATTTTAGATTATTTAGGACAGCCTACTACCTTTTGTAAGAAATTCTGCTCAGGACCAATCAGCTAACCTCCTATCCTAAGTAACTATTGGAAGCTTTCTATTGTACCTGTAAAGCCGAAAGGAATCTGAAAAGCAAATGTAACTAATGGTCCATAAATATGAATTTTAGAGAAATATGGTAAAATTTTTAAAAATAATTTAAAATCAAATCAAGAGATTTGAATAGGGGAACAAAGTGTTCTTTGTTTAAATCTTCTACCTTCTGAACTTTGCCATGGAACTCTAAGCCAGGGATCTGTAGAAATTTTTTGACCCCTGCAGTAGTCTTTACTATTAAAATAAAATGCAGCTTGCTTTGCAGGCCATCCCTCCGTCCACTTTAATTATGTTATCACTTGCATAAATATACTTGAATTACTTCAGTAAGTCCTTCAAACGATTTTTCCATTCTTTGAAGTAACTTGTGGTTTCTATATCCTATTTCTTCTACTTTCCTCATCTCTCACTCTTACTCTCCCATTAAACTTCCAGGAGAAGTAGTGGAATCATTATTTCTCTCTCTTCATTGTTCCTGAGCATTTCTCCTTCACTGGGAAACACCGCTATTCTCCTGAGAAATACAATGAACAATTTAAATGTAAACCCTTATGTAATAGAGTTGCTTACTGCTATTTTAATTCAGTTACAGAAGAATTTCAAAAATGTGTTCATACTCAGACACTTGTAGAATTAGGAAATCAAGAGGAAAGAGTGGACATTATGGAGCTATTTCCCTATCACTTTCAAAAGAAGCAGGATGATGTCAATATCCTGTAAGGTCTGGGATTTGATCTTACCCTCTTGACAGGCTGATGACTTACTCTCTTATTGTTTTATGGATGCTGTTGGAAGACATGAGACTTCTGAGTCAGACAGAAATTAATTATGCATAGCACATAAATTCATTATACAAGCAGCATGAGCTTCATTATGTGAATTAGAGCCCCTTGTGTCCAAGTCCCAAAGAGGGGACAGAAGGAGAGAGGACTCCATGGGCCTAACTAGATGCTACACACGCAGTAGGTTTGCATCACAACTGAGTAGCACTGAACTCCCTTTACCAGGGTCCCTTTCAGATAGGGGAGGCCATGTGACTGGGTCTGACCAGTGGGCTATATGGAGAAGTAATGTGATTTCTTACCAAGGCAGGGGATGCAGTTAAAGAAACAGCATGTTTTGCGATGCAGATGACACAATGGAGAGAGGCCAGGGGAAGAAATTGTTAGAACTTCGATTTCTAATTATTTTAATTTCTTTTTAAAGGAAATGTCTGTTTTGTATGACTTTTATCATGTATACATTGTTATTAATGTAGTGAATATAGATATAAATAAACCCATTTTATATATATATATATATATATATATATATATATATATATATATGTGAGATATGAACTCAAGTAGTTTTAACTGATAGGTATGTGTGATAAAAAACATTTTGAAGATAGCTGACTCAAAAGATGGTTTTTTTAAATTTAAACATATTTATTTAGTGTCTGCTATGTGCTTGGTACTGACCTAGGTGTTATAGTTACTTCAATGAACACAACAAAGATTACTGACTCTCCTGGTGTTGGACCTTACATTCTAATGTAAGTTAGGGAATAGGCAATGTAAGTAAGATAGGAAATAAACATGATAAATATATAAAGTGTGTATTATTTTAGAAGTTAAGTGATATGTTAGAAAGAAAAAGGAAAGCAAGGTAAGGGAGCTAAAATTTGCTGTGTGAGCCGTATTATGAAGGGTTATCAGTATGCAAAATTCTTTGCCTGGCCTAAAAGACCATTCTACCAATTCAATGTTTAATTCTTTATGTTTGCCATGAAATTTCATTTTTTGTTTGATTTTACTTTGTTCTTTCTTTGGAATGCCACTCTCTCATGCATGATCTACTTAACTTTTGTTTAACTTTCTGTGGTCCTGCTTAAATATCATCTCCTCTCTGAAGCCTTCCCCAATGCTTCCATGCTTCCTCTGCACTTAGGGAGTTCTTAAAACTTGTACTTAATGAGTACTTAAAAATGGTACTGGCCTATCATTACTTTTCTCTCTCTCTACCTCAAAACAGTAAGCTTCTTGAGGGCGACACCAGGTCTTATTTGACCCTGTATTACTTGGTCCAGTCAGTGTTTGTTGAATAAATGCACACATTTTAAATCATTGGTTAAACTTAATCGAGATGCATAAAGGAGGGTCCCAAATTGTGTTGGTGAAGTTCTGAAGAAGCTACAGTGACACTGTGTTGCTGACTGAAGAGTATTTCTATGGATAATTTATACAGGAGAATATAAATTTGAGTATTACTCAAATAACAAGGGATTCAAGTTAACCAAAGCTTGTAGGAAAGAGTTTAGGATTCTGGAAGAGTTTTCCAGTGGGAATAAAATATGGTGGTGTTGGTTTGCAACCTTGGGAGTTTCCCGGTTGAAGTCTGAATCTGCCCCTGTACATGGAGGGCAAGGAGAAACCAGAGAAAGAGGCAGACCATTCTAGATTGGTAGGTGGCAGGTTTAATGAGCAGGTGGACTTACATAGTAGGCTTGTCTTGGGCAGCCACAAGATGAATAGATCTCTGTACCCGCTCGCCAGAATTGTAAGAGTTTATGTAGGGGCCATATGGAGTTCAGTCACATGTACCATTTAGACGATCTCAACAGCACATTACTCTCTCAAGGCTGTACCCTTGAAGTAGCTCCTAGTGCAGGAATGGTGGGCAGAGCATACATTCCAAGCATAGGGGAGGAGGTAAAGAGCTTCTGATTGCCCGGGTCCAGCTTGTAGGTCAACCAGCAGTCATGTCCCCTCGATAACCTTCTCCAACAGGTGGTTATAGTGTTAAACAGCTCATAAAAGCCTACTTCAAATCACAAACGTGAAACAAAGTTCTGAATCATTATTCTATGCCCTCATTAAATTGTATCTCATCACTTCTGATAAAGTCCAAAATCCTTAGTGTAGAGGTTCCTGAATGACCTCATCCCTACTTAGCTTTTGGTGTTCTTCACCTACCCTCCCTCCCCTTACCACATCGTCACTGTTTCACTTCGTAAAATGTTTCAAGCATCTTGCTATCAGGAGATTCATGCTGTACCAGACCAGGAATAGCCTGCCCTCCCACCCTCACCGTAGCCAGCCTAACTCCTACTAAGCCTTTAGGCCTCTGCTTAAAAGATCCTCTATGAAACTCCCGCTGACTTTCTGGCCAGGTCGAGTCCCCTGTTACATGCTACCACAGTGATCTTTCTGAGGACTTGATAAGCATTGCATCTGTATGCCCCACACTGTGTCTGGGTTATAATAGATGCTCAATAAATATTCATGGAGTAAATACAGGCGACTTAACTGTCACTGAATAGATACTTCTGGATACCAGTAACCATTTAACTATACCAATACATCTATAAGAAGAAAATGACTTTATACTTCTGTCCAGAAGTCTTCTCTACTGTTGAACTATCTAAGGGTCTCTCCCCTTCTAAACTGTATTTTCTCCTTAAGCAATCTCATCTGTGCCTACAGCTTTAATTATCTCCATTACCCAGATGACTCTAAAATTAAAATCTAAAGTTCAGAATTCTCCCTTGAGCTCTAGATCTGTGTATCTAATTGTCTATCTGACAGTTTCCCATGAAAGTATCCAACGTATATCAAGTTCCATGTTTTAGTTAGGATATTGCTAGCTGTTGTAGCAAATGTAGTCCAAAATTCCAATGGCATAGCACAATAAAACTTGATTTCTTAGCCCAATTCAGAGTTTCTGGTGGGCATGCAGCCTTCTACATGGTAATTTTTAGGGAAGCCTACTCCCTTTTACTTGGAGTTTTACTCTCTTTTAGGGCTTGTAGACTTTTGCATGAGGTCAGTGGATGGGGAACCAAGAGGTGGTAAAAATCACACCTGCTTCTTAAGCTTTGTGGCCCAGTACTATTGTCCGTACTCTCCTAGTGAGAACTAAGCACGTGGCCCCAGCCAGATGCAAAGGATCAGGGAGGGTTGGGAAATATAGTCTTTGAGCAGCTGATTCCTACAATAATTCTCCACTGTGAAATAAGCATCAATCTTTGGCTGACAGCTAGTCACCTCTGACACATTCAACATGACCAAAATTCAGCTAATTTCCCAAAGTAACTGAACAGTCAAGCCAACAGACAAATAAACCCTGGCCCTCCTCCAGTGTTCCTGATTTCCAATAATGCCACATTTCTGCATAAGCAGGAGATACAGGTGTTGTTTTCAACATCCTCTTTTTTAAGATTTTTAATCAAAGGGGTCTATAATTTGCTGCTTTAATTAATCACCCCAAATCTGGGATTATAAAGAACTTTAAAGGTTAGGGAAGTAGGAGTCAGAAGCCCCAGAATCATCCCTGACTCTTCCCTCATCCCATGTGCAGTCATTACCTGGTCCTGTTGATTTTGTCTCCTAAATATATATTGACTGGTTTCATGTCTCTCGAGTAGACAGCCTCCTCGCCTGAACTGATCTTCCCCACTTGTCCTCTGGCTCCGCCTTGTCTTCTTTACACAGTGGCCAAAGTGAACATTTAAAATGCATATCTAATCGCATTATCTCCCTTGCTGTTAGCACTTCAAAGCTGGCCTATTGCTCTTAGCAGAAAGACAAAAACCCTTAACATAATTTACAGGGACACCATTATCCTGGTTTCTACCTCGGTTTACCTTCTGTTAGGATTTTCTCTCTTTTCTAGCCACACTGTCTTCTGGTGTTCTCCATGCTCTAAGGCCTTATTTTCAAAATTGTTTCCTCTTTTTCTAACCTAGTTAACACTTACATATCCTTGATAACCTTGTAAAGTATCACATTCTCAGGAAAGCTTTTCCTGACCTCCCTAATCAGGTCGACTTCATCCACTGAACAATTTTAAAGCAACTTGTATTTCTGTTTTGTAGCACTTGTGACAATTAAGTTTTCACATTTCCTTATGTGATTATTGGATTAATATTTGTGTCTGACACTAGATTTTATTTTCTCAGTGGGCAGGGATTGTGTTCTGCTCGATTTTTTTCTCTCCAGCATTTATATCACTGCCTGACAAGTAATCAGTGTTTAATAAATTTTTTTGAATGAATGAGTGATTTTGTATACCAGGTGGTGTTATCAACTGAGGGATGAATGGCCATTATCATTGCAGGTGTATGGAGATACTGATTTAAGATTTAGAGCATCCCTGATATTTTGATAGCTACAGCGTTTTCTATGTTGCATATTTAAGATTTCTTTATGGAACAATGCAAATCTCGCAAAGGTTAGAGCATAAAGACCAGAAATGAATTTGTTTTGCTTAGCGATTTACATCAGATCTTTACATGGTTGAAACTTTCTTTTGTTATTCATCTCACTGGGTTTCCTAGCAACCTATGTTGCCATTGTGGTGGGACATTATACAGATAGTGACATCTTTAGTGTCTTTCTGAAGTATTGCGTTTATCTGTCCTGAAATAATATACTTGCAATTGCATTTCCTAAATATGTATATCTATATGTATATGTGCATATTTATTATACTTGCTGAAAATAGTATAATATATGCTTATTATATAATATTTAAATCTTTTGAATCTATGATTCTCAAAAGTCACCCTGGCAATAAGATATTTATTTTTAATTTCTAAGAAAAATTATTCCGGTGTCTAAATACTTAGTTTTATCTCAACCATCCTCCTCCTGCATCTCCTCCTCTTCTTCTCTTTTTCTTTTATTTATTTATTTATTTATTTTTGGTCTTTTTTTTTTTTTTAATATCTTTATTGCAGTATAATTGCTTTACAGTGTTGTGTTAGTTTCTGCTGTATAACAAAGTAAATCAGCTATATGCATACGTATATCCCCATATCCCCTCCCTCTTGTGTCTCCCTCCCACCCTCCCTATCCCAACCTTAGGTAGTCCAAAAGCACTGAGCCGATCTCTCTGTGCTTTGCAGCTGATTCCCACTACCTATCTATTTTACATTTGGTAGTGTATATATGTCCATGCCACTCTCTCACTTCGTCCCAGCTTACCCTTCCCCCTCCCTGTGTCCTCAAGTCCATTCTCTACATCTGTGTCTTTATTCCTGTCCTGCCCTTAGGTTCATCAAAACCATTTTTGTTTGTTTTAGATTCCATATATATGTGTTAGAATACGGTATGTGTTTTTCTCTTTCTGACTTTCTTCACTCTGTGTGACAGACTCTAGGTCCATCCACCTCACTACAAATAACTCAGTTTTGTTTCTTTTTATGGCTGAGTAATATTCCATTGTATATATGTGCCACATCTTCTTTATCCTTTCATCTGTTGATGGACACTTAGTTTGCTTCCATGTCCTGGCTATTGTAAATAGTGCTGCAATGAACATTGTGCTACATGGCTCTTTTTGAATTATGGTTTTCTCAGGGTATATGCCCAGTAGTGGGATAGCTGGGTCATATGGTAGTTCTATTTTTAGTTTTTTAAGGAACATCCATACTGTTCTTCATAGTGGCTGTATTAATTTACATTCCCACCAACAATGCAAGAGGGTTCCCTTTTCTCACACCCTCTTCAGCATTTATTGTTTGTAGATTTTTTGATGATGGCCATTCTGACGGTGTGAGGTGATACCTCATTGTAGTTTTGATTTGCATTTCTCTAATGATTAGTGATGTTGAGCATCCTTTCATGTGTCTGTTGGCAATCTGTATATCTTCTTTGGAGAAATGTCTATTTAGGTCTTCCACCCATTTTTGGATTGGGTTGTTTGTTTTTTTTTGATACTGAGATGCATGAGCTGCTTGTATATTTCAGAGAGTAATCCTTTGTCAGTTGCTTCATTTGCAAATGTTTTCTCCCATTCTGAGGGTTGTCTTTTCGTCTTGTTTATGGTTTCCTTTGCTGTGCAAAAGCTTTTAAGTTTCATTAGGTCCCATTTGTTTATTTTTGTCTTTATTTCCCTTTTCTAGAGGAGGTGGGTCAAAAAGGATCTTGCTGTGATGTATGTCATAGAGTGTTCTGCCTATGTTTTCCTCTAAGAGTTTTATAATGTCTGGCCTTACATTTAGGTCTTTAATCAATTTTGAGTTTATTTTTGTGTATAGTGTTAGGAAGTGTTCTAATTTCATTCTTTTACATGCAGCTGTCTAGATTCCTCAGCAGCATTTATTAAAGAGGCTGTCTTTTCTCCATTGTATACTCTTGCCTCCTTTATCAAAGATAAGGTGACCATATGTGCATGGGTTTATCTTTGGGCTTCCTATCCTGTTCCATTGATCTATAATTCTGTTTTTGTGCCAGTACCATACTGTCTTGATTACTGTAGCTTTGTAGTATAGTCTGAAGTCAGGGAGCCTGATTCCTCCAGCTCCGTTTTTCTTCCTCAGGATTGGTTTGGCTATTCGGGGTCTTTTGTGTTTCCATACAAATTGTGAAATTTTTTGTTCTAGTTCTGTGAAAAATGCCATTGGTAGTTTGAGAGGGATTGCATTGAATCTGTTGATTGCTTTAGGTAGTATAGTCATTTTCACAATGTTGATTCTTCCAATCCAAGAACATGGTATATCTCTCCATCTGTTTGTATCATCTTTAATTTCTTTCATCAGTGTCTTATAGTTTTCTGCATACAGGTCTTTTGTCTCCTTAGGTAGGTTTATTCCTAGGTATTTTATTCTTTTGGTTACAATGGTAAGTGGAAGTGCTTCCTTAATTTCTCTTTCAGATTTTTCATCATTAGTGTATAGGAATGCCAGAGATTTCTGTGCATTAATTTTGTATCCTGCTACTCTACCAAATTCATTGATTAGCTCTAGTAGTTTTCTGGTAGCATCTTTAGGATCTGTATGTATAGTATCATGTCATCTGCAAACAGTGACAGTTTTACTTCTTCTTTTCCAATTTGGATTCCTTTTATTTCTTTTTCTTCTCTGATTGCTGTGGCTAAAACTTCCAAAACTATGTTGAATAATAGCAGTGAGAGTGGGCAACCTTGTCTTTTTCCTGATCTTAGAGGAAATGGTTTCAGTTTTTCACCATTGAGAACAATGTTGGCTGTGGGTTTGTCATATATGGCTTTTATTATGTTGAGGTAAGTTCCCTCCATGCCTACTTTCTGGAGGGTTTTTATCATAAATGGGTGTTGAATTTTGTCAAAAGCTTTTTCTGCATCTATTGAGATGATCATATGGTTTTTCTCCTTCAGTTTGTTAATATCATGTATCACATTGATTGATTTGTGTATATTGAAGAATCCTTGCATTCTTGGGATAAAACCCACTTGATCATGCTGTATGATCCTTTTAATGGGATGTTGTATTCTGTTTGCTAGTATTTTGTTGAGGATTTTTGCATCCATGTTCATCAGTGATATTGGCCTGTAGTTTTCCTTCTTTGTGACATCTTTGTCTGGTTTTGGTATCAAGGTGATGGTGACCTCACAGACTGAGTTTGGGAGTGTTTCTCCCTCTGCTATATTTTGGAAGAATTTTAGAAGGATAGGTGTTAGCTCTTCTCTAAATGTTTGATAGAATTCACCTGTGAAGCCATCTGGTGGTGGGCTTTTGTTTGTTGGAAGATTTTAAATTACAGTCTCAATTTCAGTGCTTGTGATTGGTCTGTTTATATTTTCTACCTTTTCCTGGTTCAGTCTCAGAAGGTTGTGCTTTTGTAAGAATTTGTTCATTTCTTCCGGGTTGTCCATTTTATTGGCATATAATTGATTGTATTAATCTCTCATGATCCTTTGCATTTCTGCAGTGTCAGTTGTTACTTCTCCTTTTTCATTTCTAATTCTGTTGATTTGAGTCTTCTCCCTTTTTTTCTTGATGAGTCTGGCTAGTGGTTTATCAATTTTGTTTATCTTCTCAAAGAACCAGCTTTTAGCTTTATTGATCTTTGCTATTGTTTCCTTCATTTCTTTTCCATTTATTTCTGATGTGATTTTTATGATTTCTTTCCTTCTGCTAACTTTGGAGATTTTTGGTCTTCTTTCTCTAATTGCTTTAGTTGTAAGTTTAGGTTGTTTATTAGAGATGTTTCATGTTTCTTGAAGTAGGATTTTATTACTATAAACTTCCCTCTTAGAACTGCTTTTGCTGCATCCCACAGGTTTTGGGTCGTCATGTTTTCATTGTCATTTGTTTCTAGGTAAGTTGTGATTTCCTCTTTGATTTCTTCAGTGATCTCTTAGTTATTTAGTTGTGTATTGTTTAGCCTCCATGTGTTTGTATTTTTTACAGTTTTTTTCCTGTAATTGATATCTAGTCTCATAGCGTTGTGGCCAGAAAAGATACTTGATAAAATTTCAATTTTCTTAAATTTACCAAGGCTTGATTTGTGACCCAAGTTATGATGTAACCTGGAGAATGTTCCACAAGCACTTGAGAAGAAAGTGTATTCTGTTGTTTTTGGATGGAATGTGCTATAAATATCAATTATATTGATCCATCTTGTTTAATGTGTCATTTAAAGCTTGTGTTTCCTTATTTATTTTCATTTTGGATGATCTGTCCATTGGTGAAAGTGGGGTGTTAAAGTCACCTACTAGTATTGTGTTACTGTCGATTTCCCCTTTTATGGCTGTCAGCATTTGCCTTATGTATTGAGGTGTTCCTATATTGGGTGCATAAATATTTACAATTGTTATATCTTCTTCTTGGATTGATCCCTTGATCATTATGTAGTGTCCTTCTTTGTCTATTGTAATAGCCTTTATTTTAAGGTCCATTTTGTCTTATATGAGGATTACTGCTCCAGCTTTCTGTTGATTTCCGTTTGCATGTAGTATCTTTTTCCATCCCCTCACTTTCAGTCTGTATGTGTCCCTAGGTCTGAAGTGGGTCTCTTTTAGACAGCATATGTACGGGTCTTGTTTTTGTATCCATTCAGCCAGTCTATGTCTTTTGGTTGGAGCATTTAAACCATTTACATTTAAGGTAATTATCGATATGTGTGTTCCTATTCCATTTTCTTAATTGTTTTGGGTTTGTTATTGTAGGTCTTTTCCTTCTCTTGTGTTTCCTGCCTAGAGAAGTTCCTTTAGCATTTGTCGTAAAGCTAGTTTTGTGATGCTGAATTCTCTTAACTTTTGCTTGTCTGTAAAGGTTTTAATTTCTCCATCGAATCTGAATGAGATCCTTGCTGGGTAAAGTAATCTTGGTTGTAGGTTTTTCCCTTTCATCACTTTAAATATGTCCTGCCACTCCCTTCTGGCTTGCAGAGTTTGGGCTGAAAGAACAGCTGTTAACCTTATTGGGATTCCCTTGTATGTTATTTGTTGCTTTTCCCTTGCTGCTTTTAATATTTTTTCTTTGTTTTTAATTTTTGATAGTTTGATTAATATTTGTCTTGGTGTGTTTCTCTTTGGGTTTATCCTGTATGACACTGTCTGTGCTTCCTGGACTTGGTTGACTATTTCCTTTCCCATGTTAGGGAAGTTTTCGACTATAATCTCTTCAAATTTCTTTTTCTATTCTTCTTTTGGGACCCCTATAATTCAAATATTGGTGCGTTTAATGTTGTCCCAGAGGTCTCTGAGACTGTCCTCAATTCTTTTCATTCTTTTTTCTTAATTCTGCTCCCTGGCAGTTATTTCCACCATTTTATCTTCCAGCTCACTTATCTGTTCTTCTGCCTCAGTTATTCTGTTACTGATTCTTTCTAGAGTATTTTTAATTTCAGTAATTGTGTTGTTCATCCTTGTTTGTTTGCTGTTTAGCTCTTCTAGATACTCATTAAATATTTCTTGTATTTTCTCCATTCTGTGTCCGAGATTTTGGATCATCTTTAATATCATTACTCTGAATTCTCTTTCAGGTAGTTTGCTTATTTCGTCTTCAGTTATTTGGTCTTGTAGGTTTTTATTTTGCTCCTTCGTCTGTAACGTATTTTTTTGTCGTTTCTTTTCTTTTTTTTTTTTTTTTGATGGGTGGTGCTGTATTCCTGTCTTACTGGATGTTTGGCCTGAGACGTCCAGAACTGCAGTTTGCAGGCAGTTGGATAGAGCTGGGTCTTGGTGCTGAGATGACCTCTGGGAGGCCTCACTCCGATTGATATTCCCTGTGGTCTGAGATTCTCTTAGTCCAGTGGTTTGGATTCAAGCTCCCACCACAGGAGCTCGGGCCAGACCTCTGGTCTGGGAACCAAGGTCTGGCAAGCTTTGTGGTGTGGTAAAAAAAAAAAAAAGAAAAGAAGAAAGGAGGAAAGAAAGAAAAATAAGGAGCAGTACAATATCAAAGAATAAAAAACAAAATAATATTAGAACGATAAAAATTATACTAGGAAAGATAAACTATAATTGAAACATCTTCAACAAGGTAAAGGAAAACCACAACAGACAAAAGAAAGAAAAAAAAGGAGGGGGGGAATAGCAAAAAGGAGAGAACAATAACAAAGTATAAAGAATAAAATAAAATTGGAAAAATAAAATATTTATTAGGAAAAATAAAAATATAAAAGAATCAACAACAGTGAATCAACAAGGTAAAACAGAAGCCAATCTAAAAGAGGAAAAAAGAAAAAGAAAAAAAAATTCCTTGGTTATGGGGGCAGAGTTTAGGTGGGGGGTGGAACTTGGGTTGGGGCAGGGTTTAGGGTGGGGTGGGACCTAGGTGGGTGGGGGGGGTGTTTTGAGCATGGGGCAGGGAATGGGGTGGGGCTGCCTGTCCCCTGTGTGGAAGGGGAGAGGCAGCTCATGGAAGGGAGGGCCTCTGGAGTGTGGAGTTCTAGAGTTTGGAGGTAAAGCCCTGGGCGAGGGTGGGTGGGTGGGGTTTAGGCCCAGCGTGTTGGAGGGTGTCTCCTATTGTAGACGGAGGGCCCTGGGTGGGGGTGTATGGGCGGGGCTTGGGCTCTGCACGGCAGGAGGGAGGCTCTGAGGGCACAGGATTAGGCCCGGGATCCCAGTAGGCTCCCCAGTGCCTAAGTGGACAGGGATAGTACTGGCCCCGTTCCCTTCCGTTCCCTCGTACCCCTCCCCTACCATCTCCCCCAGTGTCTCCCCTGTCCCCACTGGACCCCTAACCGTGGGTGGGTCCCGCTGGGTGTAGGAACTCCTCCCATCCCCCAGCCACCCCTCAGGGGTGCCAGTCCCGCAGGTCTGGCCTTTACTTTTGCTCCCCCTCCCTCCCTCCCATTCCCTCAGGACCTGTGGCTGGAGGGAGTCTAGGTGGGCAGAGTATCAGGCTTGGGATCTCAGCAGGTTCCTGGGGGTCCAAGCGGGCAGGGGAAACCTGGCCATGCTCCCTTTTGATTCTCTGCCCTCTCAGTGGTTCCCCAATTTCCCCCTTTGGGTGTGGGATCCCTTCCCCTCCCCCAGACACCCCTCAGGGGCGTCAGTCCAGTCCTGCCTCCACTTCTCCTCCCCTTTCACTCCCCCAGCGCCCCACGTCCTACCCGGTCACTGGGGGTTCCTCCCGTCAACCTTAGGTGTCCGTGGTCCCCCACCGGTGCCTGGTAGGTGCCCTAGTTGTGAGGAGACGTGAATTCCGCGTCCTCCTAGTTCGCCCTCTTGACTGCCTTCCTTCTTCTCTTTTTGAAAAAGTTTTTTTTGGTCAGATACCACACTGTGTTTTAACTGTGGTAATAATAAGTGTTCAGTTTGCTTCTTAAGTCCTCTGATCAAATGTTTGGCTGTGAGGTCTTTATAACACATATTTCTAGTATCTTGGCCTTTAGACTACATTTCTATGATGCCTCTTGCACCCTATAATAAAATTAAAAAATCCTTTTTTCAGTTTGTTTAATCAATTTGGGTTTCTTTATAAAGTACAAATTTTCTATAGCAATAAGATGTTTGGCATCCATATACTCCTGCATTGTCCATTCATTTTTCCTTTGATACACAAAGTAAATAAGGCATGCATGTGGAAGGTGACCACTTACCTTTCCCAGTCTCCAGAATTGACTGTATGCTTCCATCATTTGACTCTGAAAGAATCAGTATTGTACAAAAAAGCATGGGTAGCCTTTTTCATTAAAAAAAAAAAAATTTTAACTTTTCAGCAGAGTTTAGGAATTCAGAATGAACTATAGCACTTGTAAACTGTTCTTTGCTTTTAGAATGTAAAGGTCTTCTTTCTTGAGAGGGAATGCTACGCTATATAGATATATAATTAGAATACTTACTCCCTTTGGCATCTGATTCCTTGTACTCTGAACTATTCTGAAGAACATGGAATATTGGTGTTGCTTAAAGTTCTCTATGACCTGATATTATTCATTATTTCTGTGTTGGACAGAAATAAAAATGCTCAATGTGGGAGCTGTGAGTTTCAGTTATATTTGGGGACTTACTGAGGACTGTAGCCTGGGAGACAGCCTATCAGATAGCTCTGAGGAACTGTTCCAAAGAGGTAAGAGGGGAGGTCAGCATATATGTGATTTTGGAGAAGGGGTATGTGCAGTCAAGCACACATCTTGATTGAAGGTTAGGTAGTCATAAGGCACAGATATCTTAGTTAATGATTTTAATGCTTTTCTAAGTATGGGAAGATGTACGAAATTGAGTTCATAAAATTTTATCCTGAGAATATTTAGCTATCTGAACGCCTGTTCTGCCAGTTTTCCTAGAGCCTCATTCCTGATCTCTGTCCTGAATTCTTTTCCGGGTATGTTGAAGGTCAGTGACTACAATGGCTAGCGACTCAGTCCTTAAGGAAAAGGGTGGCAAGTGACATTCTTTAGTTGGCATCTGTAAAGTTAGGAAACCTCTTGTTCATGGTACTCATAGGGAACTGGGCCTGAACCTGTTTCTTTTACTTAAGACATTTCGTGGACTGTTGTAAAATTCTTAGGCAACTGATAGTTTGTTTATATCAAGATAGTTTGTATAATAGTTTGGAAGGAATAAGGAAGAAAAGAAATGTCAATATATGTTATATGTAGCTTCATTCGAACTGGAAAACTGAAATAATGATATTCCATTTAAAATTCATTAACTAATTGCACTGATTTCTCCCTGTATTCAGTTTTATTCAATTAGTTGCTATTATTGTTGAATCCTAAAATAAAAATGGAGAGGCATTTAAATTTTCACCCTCCCATGTTTGTTAATCAAACTGACCAATTTATTCATGCTTAGGTTTTCTGCCTAAGTACTTACTTTTGGTACATAGTTCTTAAAGCATCCTATTCATAGTTGTTACTTTTTTAATAAATAGAAGATGAGATTAATCTATCTCCAGCCTACCTATCTGCCTTTCTATCCATCCCAAGAGAGGTTGGCACTTATGTCCTTGGGTGTGCTTTCTGCTCATGGCAAAAGTAACTTCTTTTTTGTTCTTTTTCATAGCTATTTTCTCTAGTACATAAGACAAAGTAAATGTGGTTTACTCTTCAATTTTGGAAGGGGCTCTTTATGTGTAAGTGTAGACATCATATTGCATAAATGAGTGTATTCTTTATTTTGTGGTTATGACCTCATAGCCAATTTTTAGGTTTGACTTAAATGGAAAGAATGTAGTCCCTATAAGACAAGTGATTTGTCTCCTGCAACTATTGTCTAGAGTTCTGTGGAAATTCTATATCTCTTGAAGTGTTATTTTATTATAATTCATTTTTCCGCCCA
Source organism: Balaenoptera acutorostrata (assembly GCF_949987535.1). NCBI lineage: Eukaryota > Metazoa > Chordata > Mammalia > Artiodactyla > Balaenopteridae > Balaenoptera > Balaenoptera acutorostrata. The sequence continues at coordinate 38,988,639 of NC_080077.1, read as the reverse complement.
AGCTACCGAAGGTTCCCATATGGGGTTCCCTCTGAGGTGCATAATTACGAATTTGGAGGAGGAAAAATAATTTTCCCTCTACCCTTCTAGGTTCTTGGCTAAGACATCCCCTGTAATAAAAGACAGACTAACAGGAGAAAAACAAACACAAGGTTAGGAACATGTATGTGTTCGTATTCATGGGAGATAGGAAAACTTCCCAAATGGTCCAAGCCACTACCTTAAATGCCATCTCCAGCTAAAGACAAAAGAAAGACGTTGGGTGGGGGCAAACAGTTAGGGAAGTTTTTTAGGCAAAGCACAGTAAACAAGGGTATGGTTGTTATGCAGATTTAAGTCAATGCCTTCTCCATTAATAAGAGTTTCTAGGGACTTAGTCATCCTTTTCTTCCAGGTACAGAGAGGGAGACACCCTTACAAATAGAGATTCCCCTTATAACTGCAAATGTCTCTTACAGAAGGTTAACTTCTACACAGTTTTCAGAGCTTCTCCTGTGTCTGCTGTTTCTTAAAAATACCCAACTCTCCAAAATTAAAGAGGCATATTTTGGGGTCGTATATTTTGCTCCCTTTCAGCAAACACTCTGTGGTTTTTCTTCACCCTGAATCTCTGTTGTGAATTGTGTTTATTTATACACATTGAACCATATACTCATCTGTAAAATATTGATAAAAATATGTGTCCTCCCTATTTCTACTATATTATTGGAAGAATCAAAATAAAATTATATATGATAACAAATAACATAAATATCCATGAGTTCATATTAATAAATGGTTGAATAAAAAAATGAATGGGGTGAAGATATAATTCTTCTTACAGAAAAATGTCATATGAGATATATAGGTTCTCCCCATTCTGGAATGTGAAGCTTAATTCCCTCCCTGTGAGTGTAGGCTGGACACAGTGACTCGTTTGTAAAAGAGAAAAGTATGGAAAGAGAAAAACAGTAAATTTACAGTAGAGAAATTTCTATTGTAAATGTAGAGGTTCTCGGTATGTTAAGATCACATGCCCCCTGATATGATGTGATGGGAAAGACAATTCACCTCTATGGTATTCTTCCCCTAAACTTGTAACTCCAGTCTAATCATGGGGAAAACATTAGGCAAATTCAAACTGAGGAACTTCAAAATACCTGACCAGCAGTCTTTGAAACTGCCAAGTTTATGAAAAACAAGGTAAGACAAGAAACTTACAGGTTGAAATGAAACTAAGACACAGTGACTAAATGTGATGGGGTATTCTGACTTAAAACTTGGAACAGAATAAAGCACATTAGTGGAAAAACTGGTGAAATATGAATTAAGTCTTTAGTTAATAGCATCGTTCGTTTAGTTAGTAACATTGTACTAATGTTAATTTCTTGGTTTTGACAACTGTACCATCATTACACAAAATATTAACATTAGGGGAAGCTTGGTGAAGGGTGTATAAGAACTTTCATATCTTTGCAACTTTTCTGTAAATCTAAACTTATCCTAAACTAAAAAGTTTATTTAAAAAAATGAGTGCCTTCAAAAACAGACATACGGATCAATGGAACATAATAGAGAGCTCAGAAATAAACCCACACACCTTTGGACAATTATCTTCAACAAAGGAGGCAAGAATATACAATGGGAAAAAGACAGTCTCTTCAGCAAGTGGTGCTGGGAAAGTTGGACAGCCGTGTGTAAATCAGTGAAGCTAGAATATACCCTTACACCATACACAAAAATAAACTCAAAATGGCTTAAAGACTTAAATATAAGACAAGACACCATAAAACTCCTGAAAGAGAAATAGGCAAAACATTCTCTGATAATCATACCAATGTTTTCTTAGGTCAGTCTTCCAAGGCAATAGAAATAAAAACAAAAATAAACAAATGGGACCTAATCAAACATAAGCTTTTGCACAGCAAAGGAAACCATAAACAAAATGGAAAGACATCCTACAGATGATGCGACCAACAAGTGCTTAATTTCCAAAATATACAAACAGCACCTACAATTCAACAACAATAACAACAACAACAAAACCAATCAGAAAATGGGCAGAAGACCTAAATAGACATTTCTTCAAAGAAAGACATACAGATGGCCAGCAGACACATGAAAAGATGCTCATCATTGCTGATTATTTGAGAAATGCCAATCAAAACTACAGAGAGATACCATCTCACACCAGTCAGAATGGCCATTGAAAAGTCTATAAATAGGGCTTCCCTGGTGGCACAGTGGTTGAGAATCTGCCTGTTAATGCAGGGGACATGGGTTCGAGCCCTGGTCTGGGAAGATCCCACATGCTGCGGAGCAACTGGGCCCTTGAGCCACAACTACTGAGCCTGCGTGTCTGGAGCCTGTGCCCTGCAACGGGAGGGGCCGTGATAGTGAAAGGCCCGCGCACCGCAATGAAGAGTGGCCCCCTCCTGCCACAACTAGAGAAAGCCCTCACACGAAATGAAGACCCAACACAGCCAAAATAAATAAATAAAGAAAAAAAAAGTCTATAAATAATAAATGCTGAAGAGGGTGTGGAGAAAAGGGAACCCTCTTACAGTGTTGGTGGAAATGTAAATTGGTGCAGCCACTGTGGAAAACAGTATGGAGGTTCCTCAAAAAAACTAAAAATAGAGTTGCCATATGGCCCAGCAATCCCACTCCTGGGCATATACCCAGACAAAGCTATAATTTGAAAAGATACATGCATCCCTGTGTTCATAGCAGCACTTTTCACAATAGCCAAGACATGGAAGCAACCTAAATATCCATCAACAGATGATGAATAAAGAAGATGTGGTATATATATATATATACAATGGGATATTACTCAGCCATAAAAAAGAATGAAATAATGCCATTTGCAGTCACATGGATGGACCTAGAGATTACCATACTAAGTGAAGTAAGTCAGAAAGACGAATAACATATGATATCAGTTATATGTGGAATATAAAATACAACACAAATGAACATATCCATGAAGCAAAAACACTCACAGACATAGAGAACAGACTTGTGGTTGCCAACGGGGAAGGGGGTGGTGGGGGAAGGAAGGGCTGGGGGTTTGGGATTAACAGATGTAAACTATTATATATAGGATGGATAAACAGCAAGGTCCTACTGTAGAGCACAGGGAACTATATCCAATCTCCTGTAATAAACCATATTGGACAAGAATATGAAAAAGGATATATATGTATAACTGAGTCACTTTGCTATACAGCAGAAATTAACACAAAATTGTGAATCAACTATACTTCAATAAAATTAAAAAAAAAGAGCTCCTTAAGAAACCAGACCATCTGACTCATTTTTCTATCCCCCCAAAAGATGTGCTTTAAAATAATCTTGAGAAGGAAGTGAATAAATACTGACATTAGAATGTGATCTGAGAATATTAAATATTATATTTGAGGTATTGTTATATTTATTCATATTATAAAAGGAATTTATTTTCAGTGTACGTATAGAGAAGAAAATAAAAAGCACCTATATTTTGTTTTACTGTCTAGAAATAACTAGTGTTAACTGTTTACACTTAAAAAAACAGTATGTTTTTGGTATGCGTGATATCTCAACATTTGAGTTACGTTGCACATTTGATTTTATACCTGATTTTTTTTCATTTAGAAATATTGCATCATTACAGTAGTCTTGGGGAAAGTGGTTTTTAATAATGTGTATCTAGACCTGACGTGTCAAAGAGGGTGTCCTATTATTTGCTTCCAGACCTGTTACTCCCACAGCCTCCCATCCCCATTTCTAGGGGATTTTCCCCTTCTAGTTGTTAGACCAAACATTTGGGACTCATCCTTGGCTACTCTGTTTCTCTTCTACCCACACGCAATCCATCAAGAGATCATGTTGGCTCCATCTTCAAAATATATCCAGATTCCAACTGTGTCTCATTTCTTCTGCCACCACTCTGGTCCAAGCCAATTCTCCTCTTGGATGTTTGCTCGATTTCTACGCATGTGACATTTTCAACACTGCAGTCTGATTGATTGTATTATAACAAGAATTTGTGTCTTTCCTCCCTTCAGAATGCTTCATTGGTCTCCCTATCACTCAGAGTTAACACTAAAGTCCTTACTACACTATGACATTTTTCTTTCTGAATTTTTTCCCTGTTTTATTCATTTTAGTGTTACACTTTTTCTTACTCAGGGGAAATCTGAGATAGTTTTCATTACCATTCCACTGTGGAACATTCTGTTCTGTGGAAAGTGATGTGAAAACTCTCTTCCATTATATTCTTTCCAAGTCCTTATGCATGGAAACAGCAGTACTAATTGTGAGACCTTTTGTAGATGGAACTTGGCTTTGATGTGAGAAAGAGGACAAGCTTATTTTAAAAAGTTACATATGCAACTATACCTGGTTAGTAGGATCTTGAGAAGAAGCAAGATTTTGAAGCAATGGCAGATAATAGGAGGAAAAGTTTACCCAGAAAAGATCAGCAAAGTACGTAATGCACTATTCTTAGAAATCAGACACCAAAAATTTCTTTCATGAATGCAACAGTGATTTTTAATTTTCTCTTTTATCTTTGAGAAAAAGAGACCTGGATTAAAGTAATTTGATGTTTTAATAAATGAATAAGGAGAAGCTAAAGTCCTGAAGTCAGCCTTTTTGTTTCTAATATATATGAGAAATTAACTGAAATGATTTTGAATGCTACTTCATAAAATCTCTTCTTTATGAATCTGTATTTTTTAGCTTTTATTACCTCATAAATTCTGAGGGATGATTTATATAATTGAACAGTATCCTTTTCCTTCCATTGTTGAACAAGAAAGCAGGAAGCCATCTTTGATATAAAAGTTATAATTTTATACATCCTCCTGCTGTCTGAATGAAGGAAGTCATTTTTTATTTGAGTTATGTCAAATTTCTGCTCTTAGGAAGGTTTTTTATTTTATTTTCGAAAAAAAGCATACACTATAAAATGCCATTTGATAAGAAATAACTAATATATTTATTTCATTTCCCAAACAGAGTAAAACTAATGTGCCTCAGGCAAAACAGTCTGTCAACAGAGACACGGTAAGCGAACGGCACATGGAGGGATCATGACGTTAAAGCAGTGTTTTTTGTTACAGTCCTGCTCAAGGGGGTTGGGGATCTGGGAATCTTTTTTGAAGGGGTAATTGCCTTTCAAATGCACATTTGAAATCAAGTGTCTTACAAAGGGTGTGAAATTTCACTTTGTGTGCCAGGAAAAGGCAGTTTACCTCCCAAGGTTAGACGAGAGAATTCGTTCTTTCTTCCTTTGCTTGTTTAGAGTTGCTGCTAGCAGTGAGCTTTCTTGGATGTGGAGGAAGCCTCTGTCTCACAACTTAACCTGCAGAATTGCCCCTCATACTTGGCTTTCAGCTCCGTCTGTCTGCCGTGTAGACAGTCTTGCTGAGCTTCACGTCCAGGGAGCAGAGCAGCACGGAAACTGAGGGCAGCAATCATCCTGTCCTGCTTAGGGGGACGGGACTCTGCTTGTCCTACTTGGTCAGCTCAGTAGTAGGCTGGCAGAGCAGAGCACGCCCTCACATCTTAAACTTGCAGGAGGCAAAAGTGTCTTGAAAGGTCATAATGATACTTCCGAACCTGAATATTCAAAAAAAGAAACAAAAATAAAGAGGCCATTTCAAAGTAATTTTTCCCATTTTTAAAATTTATAATCTAAAATTTTCTAGTAATTTAAGAAAAAATATAACGGAGTTGCTTAAAATGCTTTATAAACCCCTTATGTATAAAAGTTCTATTTTTAATTTGACTTGATTTAGAGAACTTCTTCATTTATGAAAATGTTGATAGCAGACAATCTTCAGATGCTTAAATGTGTCTAGAGAGAGTGTGCACATCAATCCTATTTTTTCTGTAGGGTTACACCTAAACAATACAAAATGAGCATACATCTGTTTGTTTTGTTTCTTTTTTTTTACAGTTCTTAGAGTTCATAGTTCCCTTTAATAGGCCAGTCTTTTTTTGCTGACTTTCCAGATTTATTTTCATTTTGGCTGTTAACTGCTCCCCCCAACTCTCAACCTTGCTTTCTTTTTTCTCAGCACTGCTGTTAGCTAATAATTCTAGTTTTAATAACTGACTAGTTTAAAGTATTTCTAGCCCCCTTTTTTATTCACAAGATATTTATTGAGTGCTTATTAACGGAGAGAATATAGAAATGATTATGAAAGATGTTACTATGCTCGAAATGCCACTTTTCAAAATCAGGAGCCTCTTAAAGTTATAAGCAAATTTACTTGGAAAAATGATTCAGACCTCAAGAAAAAAATGCTAAACATAAACCCCTTAAAGATAAATCAACCATTCCAAAACTTCCCTTGTGGTTGGACATGACTAAAAATAAATTGGTCTGTTACATTTTTTTGTTTTTGTTTTCCTTGTTTTCAATTAAATAGATATTTGACAGAATTTTGGATAAAATAATAATGACCGCTAAAACTTTTTTCTTCAGTAGTTTCATTATAACCCATAGAATTCATTAAATATGGCAGGACTGTAATTGTCAAATGTTTCATGTGTATGTGCACATCTAAGCACGTATGTTTGTATATGTTTAATTACTACTATTATACAAAGAGTACTTAGGCAAATGCTGTATTCTTTATATGATTATATGATGTTCTAAAAATATTTACTTTTTTAAACTATGAAAGTTGTATTCATAAAATTTACATATAAATTACATCTCTTGTGCCAAAAAATTATACACACATAGGGAAAAAATGAAACATGCAGTTTTCTCTTTCACTTAGAGATGGATTTTTAAGCTTGCAAAAATGTAAGCAAAAAAACTCACATATTTATACCAAAAGGGATGTTAGATTGAGGGAAAACTTCTAATTGTTTGATGTTTGGTTACAGTTTTATAATATATAAAGCCTGGTTACATTTTTATCATGCCAACTAATTGCTTATATAATTATTATCATTCTCAAAATAGACAAAGGAGTCCTGGATGTCAAACATCTAAAGTGTATTTAAGGTACTTTTCCTGTTTTGAAATACACAGTTTTAGCCTTTTATAGTACTCAGAAAAACAAATGCATTATATAGACTTTTATTGAATATCCAAAATGTATTCTAGTTTTGGGGAAAAAAAGGGGGAAATTTGTGCAATAAGACTTCATTTCATCATTCTGGGATTTGCATGTAGTAGAAAGGAACACCTTCATTAATTTTATTTGGTATTTGAATAATTTATGTACCACTCTTCAGTGTTTCCAGTAGGGCTGTTAGAAAAATATTCAAAGTATATTCTAGATAGGATTTTATAGCTTTATGCAAAAGGGAAATGAATTATTTCTTTTAGACTGTTAGAATTATTACTATTATTTCCATTTTACAATTGGCTGAGGTTGCAGACCCGTAGAACTTCTTCCTTTTGTGTGTTTTAAGTGCAATGGCAAGTCCAGTACACATCCCCAAACTTGGTTACCTTTGGACCTTAGCAGAACTGCTCTTTCACACTTGCACTAAGAAAATTGCCTAGTCTGATAGCAGTGAACAGAGCAGTATATGTATACAAATAGAAGAAGAAGAAAAAGCTTAAATTTCTTTCCTTCTTCCCTCCCTCCTTCCCTCCCTCCCTCCCTCCTTTCCTTCCTCCCTTCCTTCCTTCCTTCCTTCCTACCATATCTTTGGGAACTTTAACACAGCACTCTCAGTGGGACCCATTTGCAGGTAAGATCATCTCATAACAAGGTACTTTAGATATTCTTAATTAAACTGTCCTGGATGGAGTCCAAAATAAACTGGCTTAATACCAAACTCACTGTATAGTGAATGTTGTGAAAGTGAGATGTCAGAGTATAGTGTATGCTTTTTTAAGGCATAATAATTAAATATGGGTAAATAAGGCTGAAGGGAGTGACCTATTTTACAGTGCTATATATTATAGCTCCTTTGGAAACCAAGCAAGCCTCTGCCCTTATCACTGCAAGGAAGAATTCAGTTATGATGGTAATTCACACCTCAATAACTTTCTTTTATGGCATCCATCCATCATCAACAGTAAGGCTGTACGCAGTCTGAGGAGGATTCCCGGATGTGACATTCTGGGAAGGCTCACGTCTCCTGAAGACAGTAATGCAGCCAAGAGCCAGAGGACCCACTTCACTTCAGCAACTGCTGAGACAGTCCTAAATAACCCTCAACACCCAGGCTGCTGAGGACTTTTAGAACTTTTCGATCATTTTCATCAGCAAAAGGAAAAACAGCAGAGCTAACAGTAGGAATACCCAAGGAATCCTCTATCATCGTTAAGAGCTTGGCTTGAGTTTTCTTAGGTCAGTTATTGCGTAACCTTGTCAGTCATGCATTTTTGGAAGCAGCTATAGCATGACTTTTACAGAATGACAGATGCAGAATGGGTTCAGAAAGCATCGAGAGCTCAGTTTTGTTGGCCGAGAAACTGTTGGATATTCCTCGCAGATAGTGGGCAAATTCCATAGTAGATGAGGTGGGAGTGTCAATTAGCCTGCTGTGATTTTAGGAGTATTTGTCTACTAACATCTGCATCTGTAGCTATCCAGTTTTGCTCTGTTTCCCTACCTCCAAAGTGGTAAAATAATGCTGACAAGACAAACTTTATTTGACTTATTTTGAGATGTTATACAAAAAAATTAATTTTGGTATATGTATTAGTTTGTGTGGGCTGCCATAACAAAACCCAGAAGTGTGGCTTAAACAACAGAATTTATTTCTCACCATTCTAGAGGCTGCAAAGTCCAGGATCAATGTGCCAACTGACCTGGTTCCTGGTGAGTGTTCTTTTCTTGATTTGCAAATACCTCATCACACTGTGTCCTCAGTGGTGGAGAGAGAGCTCTGGTGTATCTTTCTCTTCGTATAAGGGCACTAACCCTTTCAGACTAGGGCCCCACCCCTATGATCTCATTTAACTTGTATCACCTCCTCAGGGGCCCTACTGTTACCGAACCAGATTTGTTTGCCTGACACACAGCAAGCCAAATGCTGAGACACTGAGGTTTACAGGAGACAAAGGGTTTATTCATGAGGTTGGCAAGTGAGGAGAGGGGAGAACTAATATCAGATCTGCTTCCCTGTTTGTGAGGGGCTTGAGATATTTATGGGATAAAGAAGCAGGGTGGGCTTAGGTGTGGGGAAAGGTGAATGGAAGTAGGGAAAAGGTGAAGTCACTGGTGTTCTGTTTAGGCATATCTGAGTTAAATGCTTCTTCACGGGATGCATGTTAAAAAACGGAGGCTCTTTTGCATGATCTGCGAGGGTAAGGTTTTTGGCCCTCTGGCATCTGAAAGGTCATTTATCAGACACAGGCCCCGTTTTAGGGTTGGTGGTCCCAAACAGTCTTAGCTGGCTTGAACTGGACAGGGATCAACTCCAAATTCCTGGAAAACAACATAAGCCTCCCATTACTATAGTGACTCTTTTGTCAGAGACATTATCTGTAGGGGTTGTTAAGGAGTCAAGAAAATAAGGTGAACTTGGTCAGTGAAGGCAAGTTACAAGTGGAGGAGTTTTTAACAAGTTGTTCTGTGTGACAAGCTCAAGAATTTCTGTTAGTCACCAGTTTCTGTTAACCCTCTCGGGCACAGTTTTAGGGTTTTTTAACCCAGTGGAGCACAGGTTCACTATCTCCAAATACAACCATACTGAAAGTTCGGGATTCAACATATGAATTTTGGGGAGACACAAACTTTCATTCCATAACAGTGTATAACAGTGTATAAACAATTAGGTTAATATATTCTTTTGAACTTCCTGGGAACTTAACCACTTCTGAATCTGGATGTCTTTGGCAATGATGACTGATTTAATTCTCTTCACAGTTGTCCTCTAAATTTAACCTCCACTTAGAGTATTAGCTGTGCTCCATGCTAGAGTATCATCCTTGTTCAGAAACTAGGGACATCTGAGGGCCCTTATGTCATTAGTTTAGTGAGTTCTGAAGTCTGTGTGTCTGGAGTTTTTCCTCTAAATTTCTACTGGGGCTCTAGCAATGAGCCTCCTTCCTCTTGTCTGGTCTAGTCCTGTATCCCAGACCTACTAACTAGGTCCTGGTCTTGTGTACCCAGTGACACAATCCATGGCTTGGTTTGCTGGTTTCTTGGGACACAAGTGGTTTTTTTGTTTGTTTGTTTTACTTCTTTATTCAGGTATCAAATACTTCATTGTTATTTTGTTGTCCAGTCACTGTGCTTGGGAGAAGAACCACAACTGTGAATAAGAAATTCAGGTTTTTATCCTCAGTATATCTCCTGTGATGTAACACTAATATCTTATCTGCCTGAACTGTGAGCCAACTAGGTATTTTGTTTTTCTGGTTACTATCTGCTATGGAATAGACCTAAATAAATAGGCAATTTCAATATAGTATGCTAAATGTTAAAATGAGAAGGGGGTTACAGGATGATATAACAAAATACTAGGATAGCCACATTTGCCTTGGAGACTTGGGCAAAGCTTCTTGGACAAACTGATAGTTATTTTAAGTCTTGAAGAAGTGTTAGCTAAAGAGCTGGGAGGAGAGGGATTTGGGCAGAAGGAACCGGATATACTGGGCATATTGAAGAACTAAATGTCTGGCTATAGCACAGGTTATGAGGGAGGAGTTAGTTCTACCTGATTTTCACTAATATCTTCTAGTTATTGGAATTTGGATTTTGCATCCCCATTTTTATAGGTTTGTTTCTCTCCATTGTCTGCATCTCCTGCCAAAATCCCCTTTAGATGCTGGTCTCTACCAAATCTCTATTACACGCCTCCCCTTAACCATGTAGCTAACGTATATATATGTGTGTGTGTGTGTGTGTGTGTGTGTGTGTGTGTTTTCTGAACAGGTGAAATGACTTTCAGGCTCTGCAGGCTTAGATTAGTACAAAGGGGATGTATAGGAGAGAGGGGGCAGGGCTTAATCATACCACATGGACATATATGTGCTTGATCATGAATGGCATTATCTGGAGAAAGTAACCAATCTAGAGTTGATGGCCAAGCTTACATATTTATTCATATCACACTAGCAGCATAGAATTTTCATACTGGAAGGAAACTAAGAGGTGATCTGTTCCCAACCTTGCTGTGCAAGTCTAACAGATTGGATAATTTCTAAGGTACCATTTTGAGTCCCTTTTATATCATCATATGGCTTCCATATTTATACAATGTTAGAGTTATACTCTTCATCAAGAATTATTTCCAATTTAGAAACATTTGAGGAGATATTTGCTATTGTAGGCAGGCCTGTGGCTAAATCTCAACAAGTGAAACTGAACTAGATTACTTAGTTTGAGCGGCAGAGGGAATATCGAACGAAAGAATTAAACATTACCCAAGAAGAAATCTGTGTTAAGATGTTAATTGGAAGACATCTTTAAATCCCAATTCAATAGATACCTTTTGATTTTTTGAGGGGTCATTTTAGGCTTTTGAGACAAATAGATGTTGAAGTGGAATATTCTGATTATAGGTTTGTATTCTTGGAGTATAATCAATATATGTACTTTATTTTTCTTTGCTGATAGCTTGCTACATTTCTGAATTGGGTGTGAATACAAATACTATCAAATGTGTATCTTCTATGACATGAAACAATTCAATAATATAAAGAATTCAATCTGTGATAGTTTTTAAAAAAGGCATGTGATTCAAATAGCTTAAAAGTCTTTTGACAGAAATAAAATGTAATAACTTTCAAACATTTCATAAGTAGACATGCAGTCATCAAAAAGAATAATATAAAAGTGACATGAGAAGTAGATTTAACAGTTTTTTTGCTTTATGTGATGTATTTTCTTTTTACACTTATGCCAAATACTATATTATTTATCTCAAGTGAATTGCATATTTTGTATTTCTCATTTTCTTGATTTTTATTATATACCTCATACTTCCGTTAGTTATAGAGAAGAGGCCATATCAGTGATGATAAAAGGTTCTAAATAAAAAGATGAGTTTGACAAAGTTATGTAAAATTTTGGTTTCTATTATTCAGCTTATATTTAAACCTTTTTTTTTTCTTTTTTCTTTTCTCTTCAGCCTCTTCAAATACTCTTCATTCGTCTTCCATGAAAGCTCTCTGACTCATGCTAATCTCTCTCTTCTTTGAATTCTGGACACTCTAGTTTTATAACTATGGTTTTGGAAGCTTACATTTTTACTTGAGTGTTTTATACGCATCTTATTTTTGTAACTAGAAGCGGACTATCTTTTGTTTTGCCCTATTAATGTGCTGCACTTGGAGCAGAACTCAACATGTTATGCTGAATTGGAATTACGCTTTTTCAACCCTGTCATTTCTAGGTGCATGTAAACCTAGACGTGATGGAAAAGTCTGTGAAACTGGCTAGAATGAATGGTTTTCCTTGCTAACTTAGTTTCTCATAGGCTAAAGATATCACCCTCCTCCTGCCAACCCAACTAGGGTAGTGTGTTTGCATCGTTGCTTAAAAAAATGAGCCCAATACTTACTTCTCCTCTGATGAGAACATAGGGCCAAGTAAGGGAGAGATGTATGTAGCTATGTGCTGTTTTTATTTAAATACTCTAGCCCATGGGCTTTTCTTGAAATTGTCTAGTCTAACTTGTAGACATCTGTTGCATAGACTTCTAATCCTTTGTGATCTGTGTTTTGCCTTTTAGAGGTGATATTATCTCTGTTGTGATGACATAAGTGATTGGATGCTAATAGGAATAAAAAACATTTTTTAAAATTAATTAATTAATTAAATTTTGGCTACGTTGGGTCTGTGTTGCTGCGTGCAGGCCTTTTTCTAGTTGCGGCGAGCGGGGGCTACTCTTTGTTGTGGTGCACGGGCTTCTCATTGTGGTGGCTTCTCTTGTTGTGGAGCACGGGCTCTAGGCATGTGGACTTCAGTAGCTGTGGCTCGCGGGCTCTACAGCACAGGCTCAGTAGTTGTGGTGCACGGGCTTAGTTGCTCCGCGGCATGTGGGATCTTCCTGGACCAGGGCTCGAACCCATGTCTCCTGCATTGGCAGGCAGATTCTTAACCACTGTGCCACCAGGGAAGTCCCCCTAAACGTTTTTTATATCAACATTGCATCAAGGAAAATTAGGTTCATACAGGTTATGAGAGCAGTAAATTCTTCAGAAAAAAGGAGCAAGCAGTATTTGCACATGGACTCCTTGTCATTACAATATTCTTCAAACGCAGGCTTCCTGGGGAGGTTGCTAATGGAAAATACTGTTGGAAATCTCTTTCCTAGAGGTTTTCCCATCCCATTAACACACACACACACACACACACACACACACACACACACACACACACCTATCTCTTGATTATTCTTTCTTTCACAAATATCTAGTGAGTGCCCTCTCTGTGCCAGGCACTCTTTGCCTTGTATCCTTGGAGATGGGGATCCAAGGATGAATGTGTCCTTATGGGTCATTCAGTCTAGCACTGTGTAGGATGGTTAAGAACCGAAGGAAATTGTTGCCTAGGCACAAATGTTTTACCTCAGCGTTCTAGACCATGACTGAAAGGCTAGTAACTCCCAAATGTGCTTGCATCTCTTTCTAAATCAGCCTGGGTCACCATTATCAATGCATGTGTATCTACCATAGTAAAAGTATTTGCTTAATAAACATGTATAAGAGGAAGCATATTCTATAGTCTTTGAAGGCATTTTATCATAAGCTGACTTGGGAGAATTCTTAATATATTCATGCCAATTTGCTGAAAGATGGTAGAAAGGGATTGAATCTTACAATAGTAATGATTTTCTTCTCCGTAGCTCATATTAAAATATTTCAGCCAAGCAAAACAAAAAATTAATATACACAAGTAGTTGCACTATTCAACAAAGGGATCTGAAGGGTGTTATCATTATTAATATATTTAAAAGACTTAATTTTTAGAGCAATTTTAGGTTCACAGCAAAATTGAGAGGAAGGTACAGAGATTTCCCATATACACTCTGCCCCATTCATACATAGCTTCTCCTATTGTCAACATCTCCCACCACTGTGGTATATTTGTTGCAATCGATGAACCTACATTGATACATCATAATCACCTGAAGTCCATAGTTTCCATTAGGGTTCATTCTTGCTGTTATGTATTCTATGGCTTAGGACATAATGACCTATATCCATCATTATAGTATTATACAGAGTAATTTCACTGTTCTAAAAATACTCTGTTCTCTGCCTATTCATTCTTCCCTCCCTGCCAGGATGTTATGTTTTGATGCATCAAACCAAGTGGCATGTTCCTTTGTAGATGCAACTCTGTGCCTGGAAGTAGAAGTTGTGTCCTGGTTCTACTACTTATTATTATAAGACCTTGAGTATATCACATAAAGTTTCTTAGTATTTGTTTCCTCTTCTTTAGAATGATTAAAATAATTTTATTTTTGTCTCACAGAGATGATATTTGTGAGGATAATTTATAAACTGACAGGAATTTTACATATGTATTATTGTATTTATCTGTTGGACCAACTGTCACCCAAAATTCTCAATTTTCATATTAAAATTTATATATCTAAAAATCAGACCTCTCAGTCTAAACTGGTGGTTCTCTACACTGGACACATTAAGAACCACCTGAAGAGCTTTAAAAAAAATACCATTGCCGAGGTGATTGGGATGGGATGGAGCCTAGGAGTCTTTTTTTTTTTTTTTTTTTTAAAAGCTCCCACATGATTCCATGCTGCAGTCTGGGTGAGAATTGCTGGTTTCAGTGTCAAGTCCTTCAAACATGAGGACCTTTATAAATGGTCAGGAAGCAACATTCTAGTGCCTAGAGCAATGAACTCCATCTGTAGCCAAGAAATAAATAGCAAGTATTCATTAAAAAGCCATTATAACCGTGGGTACTGTTAGACTAAGGTGGAAATACTGCCTCAAAGTGTATGACACTGTGGTTATGAAACTATACTCATCAATGCCTGGAACTATCTTACTATTATCTGTGGCTAAAAGATGAAAGATGCTTTAGGAACTTTAGACAGATGCTCCTGTACTGGAGGATATAGCTTGGATTGTCAGATAGCCACGCACAACAATGGGATACTAAGGAAGAAGAGACAAGGAATCTACAGACTAATGCCAAGTTCTGTATGACTTTAAAGTGTGCATGTATCCTATTTAAGGACTGGGGATAATTTGACTGGGACCAGGGGTGTGTGTTTACTCTCAGAGTGTACCCCCACTTCAGAAGAGATATAGTTCTGGAGAGTCAACCATGCTCTTCAATATACTTTATACCAGCATCCACGTTTGGAGAGAAAGGAGTGTAAAGCACAGCATCTCTGCTAATTTTGAAGAGGTCCCACTTATATTACATTCATAATGAACAGAAAAGCTCTAGGACTTAGTGATATTTCTACTGAATAATTCAAGTTAAACTTTTAAAGTCATATGACATGGCCTGTCTTACTTAAAACCTTCCAATAATTTCTCATCTTCTATCAAATAAGTTACAAGCTCATTTTCTTGACACTCAAGGGCTTCTGAGAGTTTGACAACTTGATTTCCCTTTACTTTGCTGTACTTGTTCAATGAGTCCTATCATTTTGCTTAACTTTTAGGAAAACTATCATTCGTCTCTGTATCATTTTCAATCACCCTTAGTGATAATAGAAATAGTCCTGTTAATAGCTGCCTGCCTCCATAGGCTGTCCCTGAAATGGGTTTCGTGTGAAAGTGATGTATTAGGAGGTATTTCTGGAGAAAAATCAGTTGCAGGGTGGGGAAGTAGACATGGAATGGAAGGAAGACAAACAAGGATGAGACTTCTAGGAAAATCCCACGGGGTGGGGGTAACATGACTCAGTTTTGCAGGAGAGCTCTTGAGACAGTGTGAGGCACACCATGGAGTTGTCCCAACTAGGAGGCAAGGAGAGTGGAGTGTTTATGTTTCCATCCCTCTACTCATTGGCTAAGGGCTGAGGCTAGGAAGGTAGCACCAACTCTCTGGTGGTTAGCACTCTCCATGGGTGTAGTCAAAGTAGTTCTGGCAGCTCTGGGGGCAGCCTTCCAACAAGAAGCTACAGATGCTGATGTTGGGGATGAGAGTGCATTGGAGCTCGTGTGCAGAAAGCTGGTAAAGGGATCCAAGGGGATATGAACAGGGGTGCCATATTCTTTTAACTTCTGTGTTAAATTATTTCTTGGATTAACTTCTTAGAAGTTACTTGAAAGCAAATATGTTATGTCATTTCTTTTCTATCACTAACCCCTGCAACACCTTATCCAAACTATTCAAAAGAGTGCCTTTAACAATATTTATTCAGTGATTGAATGAATGAGTCAGGGTTTATTTTTTTCTTTTTTCTCTTTCTTCAAGTGCTTCTTTATATCACTGCTGTGCCTGTATATCAAGTTGCAGAATATATGGACTGGGAATGCTATTGGATGTGATCAGAACTCTCTCATGGTACTCATTACAGAACACCCTCCTCCTGGGCTCAGTCAAACATCAAGGATGGCAGGAATCCAGATTAGCTGTAATTTAAGGAGCTGACTTGAGATGTCTGAAGGTAAAAAGGACTAAATCACATTTCCCTACGTAACTGGGAAGGATCAGAAGACAGCTGCTGTTACCAGCACTTGCAAGTTGCCAATTTTTTTTTTTTCTGAGCTAAGGGCCAGTGGTGGTCCTACAAGTTAATGTCAGCAACAGAGACCAGGATTTTGAATTGAGACAGTGAGTAATCAAAGGATATTGTACCCATGCTCATTGTGAGAAATAGCCTTTTCACTGCTTAGTTGCTCTAACTCCTTGCGTGAACCACACCCATTGTATTTTAGTAGAAGCTCCTCTTTCCAAGAGTCCATCACAAAGACAAATATTTCTAGTCTCTTCCAGGACTTTACTATCCATACACATTGTCATGGAAACCCCTTTAAGGAATTTTGGGTATGTAGAGTAGATGTGGCGCTCCAAATAAATTTTTGGAGGCAAGAAAGGAACAAGTCAAATGTGTGCTGTTAACAGCATTAATTAAATACAAAAAAAAGTTGCCACAACTTTTGGAGACTTAGAATGATAACACCAGACATTCTATAGATCAGTATCATCATCATCATGTTGAATATCATCATTGATCTACCCAAAATAAACACCATTCATAGCCCACATTTTCATATACTATGCACCACACAGCATAATAAATAAAATTACGTATTTTAATGTGGATGACACATTTTTTTGATCAGTTTCCTACAACTGATTAGTCTTACATTGAGGGGAAAAAAAAAAAGATTTCTACTGTGACAGTGAGAATGTAATCATTACCCCCGTGAAGAAAAATCTAATTTCACCTTAGGCTTACTCACCATGTGGGTATATGCCAAAGTTTACTAAAACACAATGCCCTTTTTATACATAATTCACAAATCTACAGTAGAAAACCTCAATGCTATCTTCAGCCTGCATGCAAAGGACATAGTAGAAAAAAAAATTCTGAGTAAGAATTGCTCAATATTTCTCAAGTGCAATGGTCACTAAAAAAGAGAAAACCTATAGGAAATGTAATATTAATAAAAAGGAAAGCAGAGAATTAGACCTGACATTCCATTCATTCATTCCACAGACATATATTATGCTATAATGAAATCTTGGTTATTGCATTATCAGATAAACAGAAACAAAGCACTATGTTAGAAACACTAGCCTTTTCATTGTATTTACGAAAACATAAGGAAAAAAATAAATATGAGTGACCCTCAAGTACTTGGAATAATGACAAAAAGGAGAATATTCAGCAGAGAAAATCAGACTTGTATAATAATGCATTTATGTGATTCCTAATGTTTATCTGCAGTTTACCTTTGGATGGCATTGTAAAGGAGAATTTTCCTTTTCTTATTTTTCTCTTAGAGCAGGATAAGGGGTTTAAAGGTGAACCATGAGGGAAATTTAATTTCAAAGATGTATGGGAATCAATGCTTTCAAAACAAAATTTGAAATATACTTCGCCATGCTTTTTTATGCTGTACAAAATCCATCATTTATAAAGCTACTGATTTTGACAGTGCCTCTCTGCAACACAGGACATAACGCAGAGCAATCAAAAGGCATTTTAATTTTTAAAATGTTCTCATCTGCTTTTCCATTGCCTTTGGTATCTTATACAATTTTAGAACACATGCTGCATGCCAAGTTGTCTGGCTTTATCTTCTCTACAGAGGAAAAATGTCACGACAGCAGTGTTGACTGTTTGCTGGAAATGGAGATTTTCCATGGATCAGACTTATTATGGATATCAAAATATTAACAATGATAATTATTAGTTAACAGTAATTGCTACATTTAAGTACTTTTTATATGCCAGGCAGTGTGCCAGATGCTTTACATATATTATCACATTTTATCTTCAAAGCAGCCTTGCAAAGCAGTCATCACTATACACATTTTACAGATCAGAAAAGTGAGATGCAAGAGTGGGCAAGTAATTTGTGCAAGGCCTGTGATCTTAATGGTGAACAACTGAAGGACCAAGCACCAGGGGGGCGCTCCATAGTCTGGACAGGGTGTGTGATTTCCTGAGCTTTTCTTGGATGGAATCAGAAGGTCATTAAGTTAATGAGATCTTCAAGCCTTTCCTAGAAAGATTCTGAACACTGAGACAGATCTAAAGTAGGTTGGTCTTCTGGGCATTTCCTTGACTGGGACAGGACCCCAGTGACTATTCCTGTTTTCATCCTGGCCTGGACCTGTCACTGAAACAGACACATTCTCTTTACTGTCTTTGGAGCAGCATTCATACCTCTCTTTTGTCCAGAATGTGACTGCAGTCTAAAATCCAAATCAGTCAGACAGAGCTGAGTTTGGGAAGTGGTAAAGTAAAATATTATGTAAAGAAATAGTATAAACATATCCCTTTACATAAGCACATTTAATATCTTAAGCAAAATTTGCGTTGTCTGAAATCCATATTACTCATTGCCATAGGTTTTCAACTTACTGCATTTATGAATTTTCCTAATAGAATCTCATCTCTAATTTTGATGAGTTAAAATATTGTGAACAAATATTATTGCCCTTCTATCGCAATACATATGGCTGAGGCAAAGTCAGGGAAAAATATTCTTGGATGTTTTAAGTCTGACATTTAGAAACTGGGTGGCACATAAAAAATACTGCCAAGGTGACATCATATTTCCTACTGATTCTGGAAACCGATTGAAATAGCAAACATTTAAATTCATGTTTTTATATGAATGTCATTGGAGAGGGCTTTGACTGTTACAAATTGATCTGGAAGTGATGGGTGAAAAATGATATTTTCTAGCATCCTTTCTTTGTGTTTGGCGGTCTCCACACTTCTCAGAGCACCATATTTGCCACTTGTCCTTGTCAGACTTATAGACCAGCCAGAGTTACTACCATTCCGTGTCAGCCACCCTTACTGTGCTGCACGTGCCAATTCTGAGGATGATGGAAATGAGATAGATATGCTGGTGTTTTTGCATTAAGGAGGCAGTTCCTGAGTGACAAGGCTATTTGTGTACCAGGTGCATAAATATTGCCTGATGATGTCTGAGTTCACATGGATTACACCTTAGAAAACTTGGATAAGTGCCAGAGAATTAATTGCATTGCTTAGACTTATGGTGAATCGATGAAAATGATGGCTATATTTTGAGGAATTTTAGGTTGGCCTTATTAGTTGTACCCTGCAGGGTGTAAATGCATTTTTAACAATTATCAGGGTTATATTGTTTTGAAGTTTTACAATTAAGTGCATTTTTACCCTTCCACAATATGTTTCAGGATTTTATAGTTTCAAGTGACCTATCATTTAAAGGCAACAAATTGGAAATAATGGTTAAAATGTTACCTATATTCTTGATTTCTTTAGATTTCTTCTTTTTCCACTTATCATAATGAGCTGTCAAATTTATATGGCCTGTTTATTTTGGACCTTGAAATAAAACCCCTCCCTTTTTTTCAGGTATGTAAGGCTAATACATGTTTGAGAATTAACTAGAAGTCTCATGATTTTTCTGAAAGCTTTGTTGATCCTATAACCCCAACATTACAGGGATGTTAAAACTGAGGTACAGTCTGGAATATAAAATAAATTTTATTTTTGTCTTCACCTTCAGTTTCGCAGCACGTATAGTCTAAATTTGTGGTTATCTGGTTGTCGCGTATCCCTGTTTTAATGAATGGTAGTTAGTAAGATGATGGCCTTTGTGATTATTGTTTGATATCATGAAAATTATTGAAAGTAGCATTCATGTATTAAGTATTTCTCTCTTCATAAATTTTCTCTAAATTATAGCATCTCTGAGAACTTAGGTTGCTTTTTGGAGAAAATGCTAATAAGCAGAATCTTGCCCCAGGGTGCCTGGTTTACAGATTACAACATAGCACAAACCATTTAAGGAGAAATTGTTAATGGATTGGAAGGAATGTGGTGTTTCTCATCAGGTGTTCTCTTGACTCCCTCTGTCTGTATCACCCCTGTGCTTGTTAAGCCTGCAGATTCCTGGCTCCGCTGGCCGCGGTCCTTCAGTTGGGGCTGGACACGTCTACCGTGGAAGCCCCCCGGTGATGAGTGCACTTACGTTTGAGAATAGCTAGTATCTTTCAGTGCCCTCCTTCTCTAATTGAGTAAGTTTTGTCACATTGGCAATATAAATAACTTTGTGATTTCTGGCACCTATAGCGAAAGAAAAAGAAAGAAAAGAGGGAGAGATTGAGGTTCCTCATTTTCCCTTTCTGACCACAATAATTAGATCTAGATTTAATTCTTTATCCTCTTTCTAATGTTTTTATTTCTCCTCTCTGAAGTTTGATACTCTTAATATGTTATTTATTTACTTTTTGTTGGGGGAACATGATGGACTGCTTTAGCAATCTAGGAAAGCTGTGGAACCTCTGTCCAGAAAAATGCCTGTCACATATTCGTATACAATATCAGGGGTTTATGGAACATCTGGAGTTCATCAGTGCCCATAAAATAACAATCCCTACGTCAGGAGGACCTACCTCACTATTAATATAAAACAAGTCTGCGATGTAGAGAGTTATCTTTTTCCATATGTGATCATTGTTGGACAGTGCAGCCAAGGGCTCTTCAATGTGTACATTATTTACTTGTAGTCTATAGTGGTTCCTGAGGAGCTATAAGCTTGTAAAGTTGTAATTATGAAATTAAAAGAAAAAAAACACCTCTACAGTTCTTCAGATAATTCATAATAGCGTTAATGTGTAAATGTAGTTACATTTACTCAATCAGCCATAGAAATTTCAAAAAGTTCTTTTTTTTAAGTTTGCAGAAAGCCTAAAACCAAAGAAAAATTTATATTAAATCAGAGCATATTGTCACATTGACACGGATGTATCTCATAAGATCTTATAATAAATTTTTACATGAGAAGATATTTTTTTCACTTCTTTTGGACAAATACCCAGAAATGGAACTTCTAGATCATATGGTAGTTCTATTTTTAATTTCTTGAGGAATCTTCATATTGTTTTCCATAGCAGCTGCACCATTTTACATCCCCACCAACAGCGAGCAAGGGTTCTAATTTCTTTAGAAGTGTCTAGAAATATCTTTTGGTACATTGCTGCATTCTATTTGCTGATTAAAAAAAAAAAATTTCTGCCTCTCTATTCTCTGACTCTATAAATCAGAGAATTGATTATATATTATATTTACTAGTGTCAGTTTTTGGTATTATATTTGTGCTTGCCTTAAAATTGAGGAATTTTTTTGTATCTTTTGTAGTCTAGATACTTTAAATAATTTTGGAATTGTGTGCTCTTTAAAGGTTGCAATAGAATTCTCTGAAAAAAAAGGACATGTTTTTTATGTTCAAAAATTTATTTAACACAGGACAAAACACACAGTTATCTAGTATAGCTCTTCTGAAGTTTTAACATGCTTGATAACGATGTGTCTTAGGAAAAAAAGACCACACATATCGAAGCACAGAGCTATCAGTTGTATTTATCAGACACACTGCAGGCCAGAAGATCAAAGCTTCTGCTTTCGTAATTTCATTTAACCTCTCCAAAATGTAGTCAGCTGCCCCATATGTCAGTACAATTGTATTTGATGAGTGAGGATGACACAGATTATTGGCCTGACAAGGCTAACCTGCTAAACAAAGGCATAATCAGGTTTATCTGATGACTTGAAAGATAGTGCGAATGTGTTGTTTCTTCTGTCCTTTTGAGAGTGTATTAGGGAGATAGGAAACTGATAAATGATACGTATCCACTCATGGGAAGAAAGGAATTTAAATGTGTTTCCACGTATTATGTACTAAACTGTCCTTTCTAGCATTATCTTTTTAATTTTCTAAACCTATTTTATAAATATGAAAACGGAGGCCAGGGGTATTTAAGCAGAAACATAATTTGCCCAAATACATGGGTACATTTAAAGGAGAGGATTACATGGAGTTACAGAGGAATGCAGGCTAGATCTCATTAAAGCATGAAGTACTGCATTTAAAGCTATGCAGATAGCTCTCTACTTGGTAGAAGAACTTGAGAATCTAAGCTAATGGACTTCAAGTCCGACTTTGTGGATCAAAATAAGACCATATTGGGCCAGTATCGGAAAATAATGAACAATGAGCAGAAAATGAGTTTTACACACTATCGAAGAGGCAGGATTGTGGAGGCAGCTGAGGTCGGTATCAGGAAATTCTGGAAAACAGTGGGTGTTATGCTGGAGGCTTTAATTGAGAACAGGGCTGGGGAAGCAACCCTGGTAATGGGAATGGCTCTGAGGACTCCACGCATTCAGAAAGGTGAACTCATTGTTTTGAAAGACATTTTTTACCCAAAAGATAAGATTTTATCAATATCTCTTTTTAATCATATATATAAAAATGTATATATGTTGTATGGTTATATACGTGTGTTATGTTTGTGAATTTTTTGTTATTATTTTTTTTAGTCACTAGAATGCTAGTTTACTGTTTTAAACAAAGAAATACCACATAGGACATAATAACATGACTTAGTAAGAGTCATTATTGTTGAGTGATGTAAGATATTAAATCACAAATAGAAGCTATGCTTTTGAATCATTGTAAGAGTTAACTGTCACCGTGAACAGAAATATAAATTCCACATGATCAGTACATTCTTTCCATGTAGATAGACCTACATGGGAACCAGATCACAGTTTAAAAAGGTGTGTGATGAGCTGGATGAATCAATGGAGTTGGTCATGATAGAAATGCTCCAGTAGGCCCACTGGGTTCAAAGACACACTATGGCCTTGTAAGTTACAGGACCTCATTTTAAAGAGGAGTCCAATTCAGGACTTGACACATTTCCCCAAATCTTGTCCAGCAGAATTTCTAAGAGTGTGTTGAGAAGGAACAGTTTAGCAAGTGGTTACCCATTTTTTTTGTTGTCCACCCCTATTTCATCTGTAACACTCTCTCATTCATCATTGCCAGGAGAACAGTGATCTGCTAGATGTTTGCCTGTTTTCTTTTGAAAATCATGTTTACTTGCCAAAATGACACCTTTTATTTAGTTAGAGAACAAGGAGTGTCTGATTTATCCTTAGCGCTGCACTGAATGCCCTAGGAGGACATGGTGTCTAGTCCCAAGGATCTCACCCAGCATCAGCATCTCCATGCCCACAAGCACAGGCTGGAGAAAGATCCCTGTGGGTAAAATGATGCATCCGTCTCCCTCTGCAGGTGTTTCTCTAAACTGAAAAATATGCCAGCAGGTATCCAAAAATATATATAACCTCTAGGAAAAGTAAACAGGACTGAGGCTGATTTGATTGAGAATGAACTGCACCAATGTGTTCCAAAAGTTTTAAAGATTAGTGTACATAAAAATCTCTGGTAAACTTCCTGGAGCTTTCCATGTATGAAAAATGATCTTTCTCTCCTGTCTCTCTCTCTCACACACTCTCCTCTCTTTTGTGCTTCTCTTCTTATATAATGTTTCTTTGCCTCTAATTTAATCCAACTTGGTGTTTGCTCCTTGAGGAAGCTAATAGAAATAATAGCTAGCATTTTTGGAATGCTTGCAGTGTGCCAGGCGCATTGCCAGGTGTCTCCCTTAAGTCTCTACTCCTCACCCCAGCACTGCCTAGTGGCTGTTCTTCACAGATGTCTGCTGCTGAGAGTGGTGACTGAGAAGAGGCCAGGTCGATTCACACTGACCAGCTCTCAACCTGTGTTCCTTCCAGATCATGCCATCTCCTGTGCCTATTAAAGTATGTGGGGCCGATGATGATTTCCATATAAGTGCTCAGTTCACAGCTATCACCAAAGCTTCTAAATCTTCTCTCTACTTTCAATAAAAGCTTGTAATAAATAACAACCAGAAGAAGCAAACGTGAATGTAAACTGAAGCCAGAAATGGAATAAGAGCAAGTTCATTTTATTTTAGTGGCATTTCTTAGAGGTGATAAGCACAGTTTTCTAAGTATCTGTTCAGAGTCTGAAATCCTATTGTGTGTGTGTCCAAAGTGAAATCAGTATACAGAGGGCAATCACGTAAAATGTACTGTGTATTTCGGGTTAAAATTCATGATGTGTCATAATGTGAGATGTCTCATTGGTTTATGTCTCTTAGTTTATAACCCTGGTGATACATTCTTGGAAGACATTTGGAAGTGATAAAGTAAAGGCAGATTTTGTCATTTCCTGATAGAAACAATAACTTGGAAGTCATGCTGATTTTATTGAGATTCTACGCTAGGTAACATTAAAATAAGTATTTCTGTTTCCAATTCTGTCATCTTAGGGAGAAAATCTAGAAAATATGTCAAATAATCTAACAGATAACACATTTTATTTTTTTCATTTATGTAGAAAACACCAGAGTATGAAATGTAACTTGTAAGTTTTTTTCCCCTCCAGATTGTTCTCCTATCTGGACTCTAGGTATTGGTATATCACACTTTTCTGGTTACATTTCCTTTCTGTTTTAATTTCCCTTTAATTTATTTTGATACCTGATGTGCATCAAAATCTTATTTGTACTATAACATTGCCAATTAACTGTGTATTGAAGAAGTGAAGAAAATTAAATAAATAAGACTAATAGATTTGATATCATGCATTTGATAATTTGATGTCAATTGTAAATCAGAATTATCTGGGAACAACTTTGAAATGAAATATATGGTTCTATTATTATTAGTATAACTACCTGTATCCTCCTTGGAAGTTATAATATAGTCCAGCAGTTTTCGATCCAGATTCTGGCTTTGTCACTTAATGCATTGCAAGTTACGTATCTTCTCTTAGCCTCAGTTTTCTCGTATGTAAAATGGAAGGATGGTTTATTGTTGTCGTGATGAGTGAATGACACCTATAAAGTGCTTAGGAGGGTGCACAGTATTCCCTGATGTCACTGAAGCTGGATATCTCATCAGTAAGCCCTTCTCCAGTGTCTCTGTAGCCGATCCTATGCAAATCCAGTTTTCTATTCTGTATTAATTCTATTGCTCTTGCCCATTTTGATTATCATCACTTTATTCCAGACCCTATCACTGCTTACCTGGACTATGGTTGCATCCTAATTACCCGTCCCATCTCCTTACTCTCCCATCTCAGTCCATCTGCATTACTGTTAGAGTACCATTCATAATAGATAAACAGTAATACCTTTACCTTGTTCGGGTTCTTTCTAATACTGCCCTTTGCCCATTGAGTTCAAATGTAGCATCTTAGCCTTCTATGATATGACCTCCCAATCTGTTCCCTACTGCTCCACTGTGTATTCCCTGTTATCTAATAAACTGAACTTCTTTTTATGCATACTTATTCTTCCTTGTTCCTTACTTTTTCTCCTGCAGTTCTCTCTGCCTACAGTAGCCATTCTTACAATTCATTTCTCATGATCTACTTCCATATTGGATCCCCCAAAACATGTAATGTCATCTTCTTTGAACCTCACAGACGTTGGTTCTGTCCCCTTATGGCATTTTTCTAGCATGTACTGTAGTCAGTCATGGATCTATCATTTTCCTCTTACTATACTGTAAAGCTTTCGTTGGATAAAGATTTAGTCTTATTTACCATTGAGTCCCTAGGAGCAACCAGGGCAGTACACATAGCAAGTGGCCAATGAATAATTGTTTCATTGAATAGCCACATCTCAAAGCCCTCCCTTTTCCTGCTATTAGTTTGTTGAGTTTCTGTAGGTATACAAATCTAATAATAAAAAACTCCAGCTTTTAAAATGGTCATTTTCCTATGTCAGATGGCCTCTGAAGGAATCCACAGGGACAAAGATACAGTATAAGGTCAGAGCTCTGTGGAGATGGAGGGGAAAACAGTTATGTTGAAAGAGCTTCTAGGGTGATGCTGTATATTAAAATTGAGTAATGTGAATTTTTATTTTCCGACTGTATTATAATAGTTCGAAGACTGTCTATAGTGTCAGTGTTTGTCCTCGTTAGGTTAACAGGTAACTATAACAATTTCATAGGCTGGAATTTAGACTTACTTACTTACCCCCCTCACTTCTTACTTTTACTTCCAAAGGAATTTTCATTTTGTACCACTTTATTTTTATAGACAACATCTATGAATTTTCCATTTGGACCAGCAAATTGGAGAATTAAGGTGTTGAGGGATGAACAAGTCTTCTGACCCCATCTTGGAGTTTCCAGTATTAGTTAAGATGTGATCAAATGATCTCTTTCCTGAGACGATTGTTTGTAGCTATAGCATTAACCGACAGAGAAGCTGGTTTGTGTTCAGGCCCTCTTGGCCTGTGGGCATCGCTTAGAGCAGAGTTGGTACATTCCTTGGCACCTTCCTTGCCTGAAGCTCCCCTTGGGCCTAGAAGAACACCAGCCCCTATGCCTGTGCTCTGTGCTAAGGCAGCAGTGCAGTGCACTGAAGGTAAACACTCTGCCCATCTCATAAATGCAGGCTCCATCTCCTCCTGTCTACCTTGATCTTGTCCATCTCAGCTATGGAAAATGACACTAATTCACCAAAGCTCAATTATTTCTGCCATAGCAATAAAGATATGTCATTAATCAAATCATAGGGTTATCATGAAAGGTATATTTAAATGAAGAAAAGACAGTTCATATATTACATTTGTACACATTTTTGTCCTTTCACCTATAAAGATCAAAATATCAAAGAACAATGATAACTTTTTAAAGACGGATATTACCTCCTCTAGCCTTTGTCTGTGTTTTCTTTGTTGTTGTTGGTTGCTTGCTTGTTTTGTTTTTCTTTTGTTCCTATTGTTGAAAGCATGAGGAAGGCATAAAATAAAGTTTTGGAACCTGTCCGTCAGGATCTCTCAGATTGCTACAGCCTGTCTTAAATATTATAAGAAGTAGTGAGACTATACTTGGTTCCATCGCTGTGAGCTTTATATTGTAAATAAATTGGCAGGACACGGTGGATAACTTACAGAGTGAAATTTAATGATCCTGTCCCCTCTTTTTCAAAATCAGATATACCACCTTTTCATCTCTGGATTCTTAAATTCATTCATTCACAGTTATTTATTGTCTTCCACAGACCAAGTACTGTTGTAGGAGCTGGAGATATCGTAGTAAACAAAACCACATCCCTATTCTTCTGGAGCTGTCTTAGTCTGTTTGGGCTGCTATGACAAAATACCATAGACTGGGTGGCTTATAAACAACAGAAATTTATTTTTCACAGTTCTGGATGCCAGGAAGTCCAAAATCAAGGCACCAACAGATTCGATACCTGGTAAGGGCCTGCTTCCTAGTGGCAATCTTTCTGCTGTGTCTTCACATGGTGGAAGGGGCAAGAGAACTCTTTGGAGTCTCCTTTATAAGGATACTAATCATTCATGAGGGTTACATCCTCATGACCTCATCACCTCCCAAAGGCCCCTGCTTTCTAATACCATCACATTGGGCAGTAGGTTTCAACATATGAATTCTGGAGGGACACAAACATTTAGACCATAGCAGGAGCTTACATTATGTGGGACAGAGAAGCCATCAGATATGTAGGATGGCAAAAGGATAGAAAGAGACTTGGAAGAGAGCAGGTGCAATTGCATTTAGAGTACTCAAGGCAAATGTCTCTGATATGGTGACATTTGAGCAAATTCTGAATGAAATGAAGGAGGGAGCCACGTGGGTATCTGGTGAAAGGACATTCTGGGCAGAGGGAACAGTAAATGCAGAGGCCCTGAGGTCGGACTGTGGATAGATAAGTTAAATTTTTAAAAATATAACAATAATAAAGAGTAGATAAATTGAACACATTCACTGTTCAAATTTCTGTATTTGGCCCTGAAACTAAAAAAAAAAAAAAAAAAAAAAAGTTCTAGCTGCATCTCAGTTAACCTCCTAAAAATTAATTGGTTTTATAGAACAATTGGTAAAAGCGTTATATCAATCTTTAATAATTGAACTTTTACACAGCAGTGTCCTGGTTAATGATCTTTGCTTTTGTTGAGGCTTTATTGCATTTTTTATGGTCATCTGTGCTCTAAGAATTACTTTCACATTTTTCTCTGTTCCTTTTAATTAAGTTAAATGAACTGTCCAAGAAAAGACCAAATATTCTTAGGACTCTTTTAGTCAAAAAAAGAAAAATATTGTTAGGACTCTCTTAAAATTGTCAATAGGTCTAAAACAGTTTCCTTTGATGTGAGCAATGCATGACTATTGACAAATTAATATATAAAATGTCTATTGTATCATTTATGAAATCAGTCTCGGAAATTTTGATAATTTAATCCTGATGCTTGAATTTTTTCTCAGAGCAATAAATATTGCAAAAGTTTGCAGAAAGTCATTAAATGTTAATAAAAAGCTGCATCTGATACTATATCAGGGTAAAATGTCTTTAATTTCGGCTCATTCTGAAAGTGTCGATGGAAAGACAACTATATAATAGCATCTATTCCGGTAATAAACATTTTTACACTGTCTGTTTATTAAGCTATATGGAAATCTCTATGTCTAGTTCTTTTAACCTTTTCTTATAACCATGCTTTAATTTTTAGGGTTGATTCAAAACAAGAGTTAGAGATATATACATTGCATTTTACTTATTTTTGTTATATATTTTATTCTGTATATAGAATAAAACATTTCCAAATCTTAACTTTAATGCAACAAATGTAGTTTGCTTTTAAAAATAATAATAATACCAGTACTTGGAGGAATAAACTTCAGAATTTCAAGTGGCTTAATATGTATCAGTTAGGTAGCCTCCCAGGGATCATGTGGTTCCACGATTCTATGTCAAGCCATTGCCATAGTGCCAAGGTCAACAGTGGTGGAGACAATCAAACAAAGAGAGGAATGGCTTTGTTGAATATTGAGAAAATGAAAATGCATGAACAAGTTATAGTGAGGGAAGATTTAAAGTGTGCAAATCATTTGAAAAACATAATTATGCAAGGCAAGATTTTTGAAACTTTTAATTGTACAATGTACCAAAGTGTTTTTTCTCCCACTTATTTTTTTTTTTTTTGAGTGGTGTCAGCTTCCTCTTTTTTTTTTTTTTTAAACATCTTTATTGAAGTATAATTGCCTTACAATGGTGTGTTAGCTTCTGCTTTATAACAAAGTGAATCAGTTATACATATACAATATGTTCCCATTTCTCTTCCCTCTTGCATCTCCCTCCCTCCCACCCTCCCCATCCCACCCCTCTAGGTGGTCACAAAGCACCGAGCTGATCTCCCTGTGCTATGCGGCTGCTTCCCACTAGTTATCTATTTTACATTTGGTAGTGTATATATGTCCATGACACTCTCTTACCCTGTCACATCTCACCCCACCCCCTCCCCATATCCTCAAGTCCATTCTCTAGTAGGTCTGTGTCTTTATTCCCGTCTTGCCACTAGGTTCTTCATGGCCTTTTTTTTTTTTTTTCCCCCTTAGATTCCGTATATATGTGTTAGCATACTGTATTTGTTTTTCTCTTTCTGACTTACTTCACTCTGTATGACAGACTCTAACTCCATCCACCTCATTACAAATACCTCCATTTCATTTCTTTTTATGGCTGAGTAATATTCCATTGTATATATGTGCCACATCTTCTTTATCCATTCATCTGTCGATGGACATTTAAGTTGCTTCCATGTCCTGGCTATTGTAAATAGAGCTGCAATGAACATTTTGGTACATGACTCTTTTTGACCTATGGTTTTCTCAGGGCCACTTATGTTTTATTAGACAAATAATCTAGCTCTCTTTGCAAAATGGTAGAAAATGAATTGCTCCCAATGGTACCTAAGAAGGATCCGGTAGGTAGTTTTGAAGTATTATCTCCGTAGAATAAGCCAACAGTATGATTTATTACTTCGGGAAAGCTGACTTATCCCATGGCAGATGTAGCTAGAGGTAAATTTCCCTCATGCATTTCACTCAAGGACTTTGCACATTCAGCTTCCCTTCTCTCCTGTACCCTCAATTTCTCCCTCATGCTCTTTCCTCTCTCCTTTCAACCTGTGTTCTCATTTATTACTCTGTGTAATAAAAGCATAGTTTATACTCATTGTTCTACTTCTTCAAGTCCCTTTCCTTCTTCAACCTATTATAATCTCCTTCTTCCAAGAAGGAGACACTCCAGAGAAAGGTTCTAAGGAAACAAACCAGGGTCTTAATTAGCAAACATGGTACATGCACTTTTAGCGCTTGGCTCTTGTTGTCTGGGCAGCATTTGACTGTGGACTGCTCATGTTAAAAGTTGCTCTTCTCCCTTAGTTATTATAGCATTATTTTCTTTCTCTTGTTTGCTCCAGCCTCTCTGGGTTGCTTTCTTTTTAAAGTTAATTCCTCGTCAACCTCATAAATCTGTTATATCTTTGGGTTCCACTTCTACCATCCCACCTTCCATATTTATAAAATTCTCATGCTTTTCCGTGGTGATTTCTTCATAACTATACCTTCTGTAATACTGTAGACATGAATGATTCCCCCGTTCCTCTCTAGACCTTTCATCTGAACATCTACCTGTTTGTTGCCCAAGCCAGAACCCAGGGAGACAGCTCAGCTGTCTCTCTCACCATCCCCATCTAATCAGCTCTGAAGTCTTTTTGAGCCTCCCTCCTACAGATCTCTTGACTTTAGGTATCTTTCATCTTTCATCTCCACTGTTACCCTTGGATCTTATTACTCTCGCTTGGAATATTACTGTAACTTTTCTAACACATATATAATTCCCCATCTTAAAATCTTTTAATGGCTACTTATACTGTTAGGAACACGTCCTTGCTCCTTAGCAGAACATATCATATTTGGCTATGTCTAGATTCTTTAGTCTCTTTTCTTGTATTAACCTTAAGAAAGTTCAGTGTATTGGTTGATCAGTTAAGAGCAAAACTTGCGAAATCAGATCACTTGACTTCAAGTCTAAATTTTATGTGAATTGCACAAGTTATGTAGCTCTTCTAAGCCTTTGCTTCCTTAGGAAAAATATGCAAATTAAAGTATTTGCTTCAAAATACTGTTGTTAAACTATTGTTTAGTAGTGTGCCTGGTACAAAAATAGGTACTCAGAAAGCTGTAGCTATTGTTAATTATTTGTGTTTTTCCAGTTGTTTTATACTATTTCAAAATGTGTGCTTTTGCATAAACCATTCCACAGTCAAGAATGCACTTTCTCATCTTCACTTTATTATCCAAGATTTAGCTCAAATATTTTCTCTTTTCTGATGCTTTCCCCAAGCTCACTCCATCCCAGCTCCTTTTCCCTACCCCGCAATGTATTGTAGTTCAGATGAAAACTTTTGTGGTATTTGAGCATCCTTCTACTATTCATTGTTATATGGGGTTCTAATTGGGGGCTTACTCCAGCTTTCATTGATGTTGGGAGCTCCTTGGGGCGGGGTTATGTCACATGCATCTCTTACTTTCCAGCACTATTGCCCAGAGTCTGCTGGCACTGAGTAGATTCTCAATAAAAATTCTAAGATAAAGTGACTGATGGAATAAATTAATGAAAGGTTGGGAAAGGGACATGTAGATGTGTTTTATATATATATATATATATATGTTTAGCAAGAACATCTTTTCCTTGGTTTTCCATTACAAGTGCTGCTTTGGTACATATTTAATGATTTTTTATTATCAAACTGCTTATGATATTTTTCTGAATGCTGAAAATGAAAGTAAATCCATTCTTCCTGACTATAAATAAGATGTAATCCTAAGTTGCGACTTTCCAGTAAAACATGCGTAGAAGGTTTGCTAGTAATATCACTGATTTGATTAATGTGAGCAGACAAGTGAAATGGTTTAGAGATTAATCAGTTTCAAAATTATTTATAAATCTTTGCCTTTAATTTGTATTACATGAATATAAGTAAATAGAGAAAACTTGATTATAAACCAAATTACCCCAATGGGTTCTTCATTTAAGACCTTTCACATTTTAGTAGAAATAGTTACTTCACCACTTGTCCCACTATACCTTGTACTCGGAACTCTGAGTAATATTAGGAATTAATAATAATGAGAGGATAAATGATAGAAAACATCTGGTCAGTTCTTGTTTGTGTTTTAAAGATGGTGAATAGTTAAAAAAGAAAAAAGGAAGAAAAAAAGAAAACTACCTACTAATCAAATATAACAGTTTATCAGGAGACATTTTCCTGTCCCAAATAAAGTGTGGTATTGTTTGGTCTTTAAATCCTAAATGTCCAAAGAACTAAAAGATGCTGAAGAGTTAGTTCATTTAATCCTAAATCTGAAGCACTTTAAAGACATATCAAGAACCAGGGATATGTGCTTTCAACCAAAGGGAAACAAAACACTGTGGAAAAAGAAATTTGCTTTCAGTGGCTTTGTCATTAAACTCAGTGACTATATCTATCGAATAGGCCTAAACTTGCCCCTTCCTAGCCCTTTAATTGACTTTTGTCATAAAGCGCTCAGTATGTTCAAGTATGAAAAGGTAAATCTTCTACTGAGGTTATTGCATTGGCCATTAGCTATTTACAGCTTTAAAATCTGGAAAAGACTATAGATTTTTCATCTTTTAATCTAACCAACAACAGAATGAGTGAGTTCCCTTCTTCAATCCTTATATTCACTTCCAGAATGCTAAATACATGCAGTTGTGAATTGATTTGAAAGGTAAATTATTACCTTGTTACATTTGCATCAATCCTGGGTTACAGTTTGTACATAAAGAAATAGGAAGAACATAATGATTCCCCGTCATTAAGTGGAAGCTAAATAAGCTGCATAGTTCAGCATCTATGGGGACAGGTTTTAAGTCAGTCAGTTCGATTCATGGCTGTGCAGTTTCAAGTGCTTTCTGCTGTAGGACTTTGGAGGAACATATGCTTTTCTAGTTTATGTACAAAAAACTTCCTACACAAGGGCCTTGTTCTCTACCGATGGCACTCACTTACCATAACAAGGCATTTACTTATAATTGGTTATCAGGAAAAGTGAATACTTTGAGAGATAATCCTGGGGAGAGCAAAAGTCAGTCCATTGCTGCAATCCATTCTGTTACATGGGAAGAAGAGGTGCTGTCTTTAAGAACTAGTAGTAGGGCTTGATTTTCCATAAAAGTGTTTTCATCTGTGTTGTCTTTTTGTGATAAGTTGAAAGTGTTTTGACAAGACTTGATAATCTCTACAACATTTTACAATGAATAAACTAGAGTTGACAACGTAGTATGCTGGTGGTAAAGAGCTCTGATTCTACATTCATGAATTTTCAGTGAATTCAACATTATTTTTTGACTCTCTTATGTGCCAGATGCTCATCTGAATACTGAGGATATGACAGATAAGAAAAGAGACAACAATCCTTCTTCATATGGAACTTACATTTAATTGATCAGACAGTCAATACACAATATAAACAAATGAACTATGTGGTGTTTCAGATGGAGAAGTGCAATGGAAAAATAAAGAACCCAGGGGTTAGGGAATGCTCTTGTGAGTGTCGGGGAGAGAATTGGTTTCCATTTTCAATAGGGTGGTCAGGGAAATCCTCTTAAGACACTGAGATTTGTACAAAGACCTGACGGAGGTAGGACAGTGAGCCATGTGGATTTCTGGGGAACAAGCATTCCCATCAGAGAGAACAGAAATCTCATCACTATCACTTTCTGGGTGTGAAACTTTGCGCAAAGATTGGCATTTTCTAAACCTTAGTTTCCTCCCCTTTAATATGGGGACAACTGTAGTATGTACCTACCTCAAGGGATACTGTGAGAATTAAATAAACTATGCATTACAGATATACAATAAACACTGTATATTGTTAGGTATTATTATGCTGTTACTTGGAAATCTCGAGTTTCTCTTTCAGATCACATTATTCAAAGTCTCTACCTTTTGATCAGGGCCCTGTAGGATTCCTTGTTTGAATTAATCAGCTATAGTAGAAAATAGTCTGCTTGTTACAGTGGATGTAAATAAATGTTAAATGCTCAAATATTAGCTGAGAGAGAAATTGCCCAAAGTTCTCTTTTTCCCTTTTTTAAGGTTTCATTTTACCAGTTACGTATATACATAAATGCCAGACTTTTTTTCTCACCCCTATAGTCCCGGTTTCCCAGTCCTTAGAAACAACTCTTAATTCTTTTAGCCATTTCTTTTGATATTTCCTTCCATATAGTTAAGGAACATGCTTATGTTGCCACTTTTGATTTTTCAATTTCAGACATTATCTATTAATTTCCCACTGTGATTAATGAGAATTGGGCTCCTTTATGCCATCATATATGTACACTTTTGATCCCTCCCATCTTACCAGTATCGCTACATCATACTTTTGGTCAGATAAGTATTCAGTGGTTGTATTATTGTGACTATAAAGTGCTATTAACAGCTGCATAATGAATATCTTTCCTTTTTTGGTGGCTTTTCCTTTTAGTTCATAATTGTCTTTTTTTTATTATCGATTTGCTTCATTTGTATACCACTTCACCCCCAGATACTCCCTTAGAAACATAGATTTCCTTGTGGTAGGTTTCAACACTTCCTGTGTCCTCTCAGTTTCTTCTTGGAGATACTTCACTGGAACATTCCAACTAGCCAGTGTTTGGCCTGACTGCTCTCTAAGTCAGCTTCAAAGCCAACCCCTGTCACCATCACCCTCGCAGAGACCCTCTTTGCTTCTACTCTTCAGTTGGATCCTGTTTCTGGAATCTCATATATTCCTTCTCCTTGTTTTATTCTCTTGTTTTAGTGCAGTAGACATCCAAGCGCTTCCTGGGAAAAGGTGCGTGAGAGATAGGGTTTGACACTTTTCATGTCTGAATGTCTGTCCCAGTCACAATTAATAGTTGCCTGAGCATAGAATTATAGTATGGAAATAATTTTTTTAGGATTTTGGAGATATTTCTTTTCCATCTTCTAGTTTCTAGTATTGTTGTTCAAACATCTGATGCCATTCTGATTTTTTTTAAGGTATTATTGACAACATTTTATTATGAAAATTATCAAACAGAGAAAAGCTGAAAACATTTCTAGTGAATACCCACCACCTAGATTTTTTTTTTAACATCTTTATTGGAGTATAATTGCTTTATAATGGTGTGTTAGTTTCTGCTTTATAACAAAGTGAATCAGTTATACATATACATATGTTCCCATATCTCTTCCCTCTTGCATCTCTCTCCCTCCCGCCCTCCCTATCCCACACTTCTAGGTGGTCACAAAGCACAGAGCTGATCTCCCTGTGCTATTCGGTTGCTTCCCACTAGCTATCTATTTTACGTTTGGTAGTGTATATATGTCCATGCCACTCTCTCTCTTTATCACATCTTACCCTTCCCCCTCCCCATATCCTCATGTCGCCATTATGATTTTTTAAGAATTAAACATTTCAGGGACTTCTCTGGCAGTCCAGTGGTTAAGACTCCACACTTCCTTTGCAGGTGGCACGGGTTCAATCCCTGGTCGGGGAACTAAGATCCCACATGCCGTGCACTGCAGCCAAAAAAAAAAGAATTAGACATTTCATTTAATTTGAAACATTTGCGGTATTTATCCATTCATTTGCTGGTAGTTTTATTAATGGGGCAAGATCTTTTCTTTGAATATGAATCCCTGATTGAATTTCCTTGTCAGTCTCATATGAAATAAACACTCCCATAATACATCATGTATAATTTATGTCTCCTTTTTTTTTTTTTTTAAGTGGAGTGAATCCTAGATTTTTCATGTTTCCCACGATCTTCTACCATTGAAGTGTCCGTTCCCAATTTAACGTCTTTTTAAGCTACTCATAGGACTCTATAATATTTTTAGCTCTTCAGGAAGTAAATCTTTATTTCTTCTATCATATATGTTTTCAGAGATACCTTATTAATTCTTTCAAGCATTTTTTGAGGACTTACCTTGTGCTAGGCACTATTTTGGGGGCTGGGGTTAACACTCTGAGCAAGAAGGATAAGGCCACTTAGGGTGCATACATTCTAGTAGGGAGCGACAATGAATAAATAATGAGTAAGATGAAAATATCAGGTGATAAGAACTGTTAGGAAAATAAAATGGAGTGAAGTGATAAGCGAGTACCAGAGGGCTAATTGGATGTTCAAGAAAGACCTCTCTGAAGAGGTAATATTTAAGCTAAGGCATGAATGATAAGAACAGACCAAGCATGGGACATTCTGGGGAACACGTACTCCAGGAAGAGGGAACTCAGGTACAGAGAGAGGGGTGAGCTTGGTGTGTTACAGGACCTGAGAGAAGGCAGTGTGTGTGGAGTGTTGGAACAAACAGAAGACTCGAGGTTCAGAGTTAGGAGGGCCAAATTATGAAAGCTGTGGGAGCGGATTTTGTGCTTTACCACCTTGTTTAAAGAACCTTGGGAAGTCACTGATGGATTTTGTGCTTTACTACCTTGTTTTAAGAGCAATGGAAAGTCACTGGAGAGTCTTAAGCGGCACAGTGACATGATCTGCTTTATAGTTTTGAAGATTCCTTTAAAATTTTTATGGAAAATGGTGGCAAGAGTAGAGAGCAGGAGAATGTGTGTAGGGGGACACCTCTTTCTTCTAGACTGAGAGGTGATGTTGGAGTTGGAGAGAAACAGGCAGATTCTGAAAATTATTCTGGAGTAAGGTTGACAAGCATATTGATGGGAAGAAGATGAGGGGCTGAGGAAGGGGTGAAGCCAGTAACGACTCCTAGGTGTTTGGCAGGAGAGACTGAGTGGATGGTGGGCCCAGTTTCTGACCTTTCCTTGTGTCTGTGCTTATCACGTACAAGTGGTTCTAAGCAGCGTTGCTTTACTCTTCATCATGTGCAGAGTTTAACTCTAGATAAATGTACGCTATTTACCCAGATCCTCTTTGTATTTCATGACTGATGATTTTTGCCTTTTTCCTGGTTTTAAATTTTGTTTGGTTAAAATAATTTTTTGACATACAGGAGGAGGAAGAAAAAATTTGCTCATATTATCACGCCTGCTCCTTTTTAATTCCTTTCAAGAAAATTCTCCAAGGGAGTACATTGTCTTATTGATGCCAATTTCATTGTCAGAGAGACTGTTACATCCCAGGTTTTAGCACTGACCTGTTATGTGGCAGTCAGTACCGACTTGCTGGATACTGCCTTTTCCACCATGGAGACTGTCTAGCTGTGTATCCTGCTCGGCCTTGAGGAAAGTGATGCTTTTCTTCCCTCTTCTGATGTGGCTAACACTTGGGTTGAATTCCTAAATCCTAGCTTGTGACATGATTTTACTGTATTGTATCTTTATCTTAGTAGATTCATAAACTATTTCTAACTTCAATAATTACACTACAAACATTCCAGATTATCTGATTTATCTAAGTAATCTCTTGTCTTTGAATGCCGCATCCTGATTTCCGAAGCATGTCCACCTGTTAACAGTGCTATCTGGGAAAGGGCAAGATAAGGGGTAAATGGAGATTGTACATCATCATTACTGAATGCATTTAGCAGCCATGTGAATTAGCATAGTTCCTAATACAGGGCCTGAAAGCGCTTATTTTGGCATGAAATGAAATAATTTATTAGAAACAAAAATATTAATGCAGTTTAAAAATGTATTGCTCTAGAGACGTATTTTTTCATAAGTATTGCTTCTCATTACAATGAGATATAGCAACATTACATTGAAAAAGGTCCATAAAACTTGAGTGGGTGTATAAAAACATTTTTATTGTTTCTTTTGATTATAAAAATATGTCTACTGTGGAAAATTTAAAAAAATATACAGTTTGAAGAAGAAATTAGAAACAGCTTGTAATCTCACTGCCAAAAGACAACTATTACCATTCTTGGGTAATTCTTTGATCTTTTCTTTTTTTACATGTATATGTGTGTATACACATTTATATAACAAATATGAAAAAAATTTATGACTACACAGAGTGTTTAAGAATTTGACATCATAGTGTTTACACTATTTTATATCCCACTTTTCCATATAATTATAGGTACATTGGAAAATTTGATGACTGCATTATATTTAATATACCATAATAATTTTACCTATTCCCCTATTTAGGGACATTTAGGTTGTTTCCATTATTTTTAGAAACTTGACTTCTGCTATAATAAATGATGGTGAAATGAATAGTTTTATAAATATATACTTAACAGCATTTCTGATTTTTCCTTATCATAAATTCTTAAAATGAAATTATTTGGTTAAAATGTATGAACATGTTAAAGGTTCTTTTATATATTGTCAAATAACTTTCTATATGCATAAAATATAATATATTTTGTTAATTTTTGCTAATTTGGTATGCTTTTAAAATGCTTATTTCAATTTGCCTTCCTTTGGTTTTTGGTGAGGTTGAATATTTTATCATATACATATAAACATATGTATTTCTTCTGTGAATTGCATCCATGTTTTTAATCTGTGTTTCTTATTGGTGTTTTTAATTGGGATATTAATATTTAATTAATTAATTTGTAAGGTAAGTACTTACCTTTCTCATATTTGTTTAAAATTTTTTTTCCTAATTGAACTTTGCTTTAAATTTTGTCCAAAACATTCTTGATATAAGACATTTTAAGCTATGTATAATTAAACTTCTTTGCCCTTTTCTTTATAATTTTATCCCATATTTGAATGCTTAGGAGATTTTAAAGTGTGAACAGTATTACTTGTCTTCTATAGCTTTATTTAAAATTTTAATTCAGTTAGAATATATTTGACATAATTTGAAGATTCTAAGATAGGATTTTATTTTTTTTAATTAGCAAACTTTTCCATCATCACTCATTGAATAATCTGACCATTTGTGAAATTCCCTTTGTGAAATTGTTGTTTTTATTATTACTATCATTATTATTACTGTTATTACATACCAAGGTTATATATACCCCCAGGAAATTTCAGGGCAATCTCATTAGTTATTCTGCTATTCTTTTAATTCTTCTGTATGACCACATTGTTTTAATTGTCAGTGTATACATCTACACTCTCTAGTCAGCTTTCTGATATGTTTAGCTATTCTTTGTGAATTTAGTCTACTAGATAAATACTGCTAAGATTGCTAATTATTTTTCTCACTGGAATTTCATTAAATTCTACTGGAAATTATTGCTATACTCCTAGAAGTCTGCTGGCTCATACATCTTACACCCCAGGATATGGGATAATTCTCCATTCTTGCAAAATTATTTTTAGATTCCTCTATAAAATCATATTTTACCCATATATGTATCTCATTATTTTTTGCTATAAAATTTTAGGTCACTTATGATATATAACTATTTGTATTAGGACTTATTTGATTTCTCCTTTAACTAATTTTTCATATTTATAGGAAAAACACTAATTTTTATAATTTTTATTTGGTCTAGTTTCTTACTGATTTAAATATGTATATAGTTTTCATTTCTTTTTCTTGTAGTTCCAGGCATAAAAATTATCTGAAAATATCAGTAATGTTATTTTCTCATTTCCAATACTTACTATTTCTGTTTCATGTCTGATAGCATTGGTTAAAATTTCTAGAAAGTTATCAAATAACAATATGAAAAATATTTTTGTTTTGTTTCTGATTTTATCAGAAGTACATATTTTGTATTCTCTTTAAGTATGTTATAGGCTTAGTATTTTTAAAATACCATAATTTTTTCTTTTGTGTCTATTTTCCTAAAAAGTGTGTTTAAAATCAAGAATGCATATTAAGATTTATTAAATGACTTTTTAGGTCCCATTGAATTTGTCACTTTATCTTTGACCTGTTACTGTGTTATATTTGATTATCAGATTTCTAAATATTAAATCACCCTTGCATTACTGGGATATTTCTTACCAGGTCATGATAGCTGTTGCTTTTATTTATTTATTTATTTTTTTGGCTGTGTTGGGTCTTCGTTTCTGTGCGAGGGCTTTCTCTGGTTGCGGCGAGCGAGGGCCACTCTTCATCGCGGTGCGCGGGCCTCTCACTATCGCGGCCTCTCTTGTTGCGGAGCACAGGCTCCAGACGCGCAGGCTCAGTAGTTGTGGCTCACGGGCCCAGTTGCTCCGCGGCATGTGGGATCTTCCCAGACCAGGGCTCGAACCCGTGTCCCCTGCATTGGCAGGCGGATTCTCAACCGCTGCGCCACCAGGGAAGCCCAGCTGTTGCTTTTAACGTATTGTTGAATTTAGATTACTTGTATTTTATAAGGCACATATTCATCTATGATTGGAATTTAAATGGGCATATAGAATATATGAGAAATAGATTCCAGACCAACTACAATACATTTTTAGTGGCAACAAGCATTCTGTGTTGAGAAATAGTATGAGGTTGCAAGTTTGGTCTGATAGTGATAGAATGGCGGTAGGCTGTGACAGAGAATACTCTGTAGACTGAAGACTGTATTTGGCTTCTTTTTCTCCTTCATGTCTTGCCCCTCTTCTTTCTCCTCCTTTGACTCATCCTCTTCCTCCTTGTGGACCCATGATGTCCCTCTTCTATCCTTCTCCCTCACGCCTTCCCTTCCTCCCTCCAGTACACGTACATTTCCTTGCCCACCTAGCAAACCATTATTCCAGATTTTATTCCAAAACAGCTTCTCTGTGGAAGCTTTTCTTGGCCTCACTAGCAGAGATAACGCTTTCTATACATTCTATTGTTCCACACCCCCCCATCCTTTTATTCCCTTGCGTGGCTGAAATGGTTTGAGTGGCTTATTTATTTTTCTAGAAGGCACTGTTCTTCTCATCTTTTAACTTCGAAAGCTTTGAAAAGTGGTAGTGTATACTATTACATGTAATTTTATTGAGAATTTATATTGAATGTATCCCCCTTCTGGGCATTGGCTTGCTTCTTGGGAACTGAGTTGAACTGTTGGTACTAGAAAGTCATTAGAGTTATGCCATCAATTCAAGATCAATGGAACTCTATATGAATAATCCAAACATTTTTTCTGAATATGTTTCCTGTCTGTTGCTCAGATAGGTGTGTTGTCTATTTATGACACCTATTATGTCTATGTATTTGTATCTTTTAACAAATACATAAAATCAGAGGACATAGTTAATCCAAAATGCAGAATTTCATATTGTATCTTTCATGCTTTGTCCTGCCCCCATCTCATATTAGGGTTCAGGCTAAGTTCCTATAACGAAGAAACCCTGAGATACAGTGCTTTAAGAACATAGAAATTCTTAGTGCTCATGTAGTATTCTCGAAGGGAGTGGCCCAGGTCATTGGCACAGCGCTACTCCTTGTGGTCATTCGGAAACTTAGGTTCCTTTTGCCTTATCTCCCCACCATCACCTGATGGCAGAGTTACAGTTAGAGCATGAGCACCTCAGTATTCTGAGAGTAATAGGAAAGACTGAAAAGGGGGCACATGTAGGCCCAGAAATGGCACACATCACTTCTGCTTACATTCGTTTGAGGAGACCTTAGTAACAAGGGAGTGCCTGCCAGGGAGACTTGACAATATAGCTGGGCAGCTGTAGCGCCCCTACTGGTGAAGGACAGTATCTGATGGTCCTCTAACAACCTCCATAGCACATATCTACCCAAAGACTGCGTGTTTGACAAGGACAGTTTGAGCCTCAGTCTATTTAAAGAAACCTGTAAAGATAGAAGCATGCAAACTTTATCATTGCCTTTATTTTAGAACTACCAATTAGTTGGAACTTGCAGGAATTAAAATTAATGCTAATATACTGTATCTTGATATGCTTTTGTTGAATCACTTGGATACAGTCAAAGGTTGAATGCTGGTTTTCAAAAAGTATAACTTGGACTATAAAGATATTTACATTAAATTTTTTCACCTCATTTTGCATCTTCAATCCCTCTTTTAATGTAGTAAAAAGTTATCTTGGACAGAATGGTATTTCCCTAAAAGCATCTAATTTAAAGTGGTTTTTTAAGTCAACTTTAGTGTGAATGAAAAGAATTACCAGATATGATTCTGCAGATTTCCATCAAAGTCACATTAAGAGATAGCAGGGCTGTGAGCAAGGAAAAGGCCCACAGGGACCTCTAATAGTGTGCTGAGTAGGCTGGGGCTGGGGATTTCATTCTAAAGAATGAGTCATAAAAATAGAAACAAGTTTGTGTACATGAAGAATGGTTTCATCTTTTCTGACCACTGAATGGGAACCCAAGGAGGGCAGAAGGAGAAGCAATATAGTGTGTGAAATGAAATGAGGCTGTTTACAGCAAAACCTGATGTAGTATATCTAGTGTCATAATTTGGATTGCTCAGGAGGGAACTAGCTT
Organism: Balaenoptera acutorostrata; assembly: GCF_949987535.1. Lineage (NCBI taxonomy): Eukaryota > Metazoa > Chordata > Mammalia > Artiodactyla > Balaenopteridae > Balaenoptera > Balaenoptera acutorostrata. The sequence continues at coordinate 38,946,062 of NC_080077.1, read as the reverse complement.
GGCTTTAACTCTGTGAAGAGATAATTAGGCATAGAAAATGCGTTATCTTTCTTTCTTAAGGAACTCTTCCTGGAGTCTGTTTTGTGTTTTTTATGCCCATTTAAAAATGTTTCCTATTTGTACATTTCATTTATAATGCTTCATTGTGGTAATAAAAAAATATTGCAGTTCAAAACATGAAATCATATTAGGATAGTTCTCTAGTGACTAATATGACAGAAATATGACACGTTTTATTCTGTAAACCAGTATCATGATATACAAAAACATAAACGTATTAGATTATACATAGACTTTCTGTCATACACAAGGGAGCTGGAGTGACCAGGATACTTTTAGATATATTCTGTAGATCTTTAATAAGGTTTTGTGCTTAAATTCAATATTACTATTACTGTTATTATTATTATTATTCATAATATTGTTATTAAGATTTAATATACCATATTACTAAAATAGAAGTGACTGTATTTAAATTTTAGATTAGCTTTTATTTCATGAATTATATTTGAATTCATGTACAGAATGAATAGACTAAATATGAATGCAATTTTTTTAGAACTTAAAGAGATTGTTAAAATTTTTCATGTTGCTAACATACATAATTGGTGATTTCCACCATCTGTAAAAAGTAATCTCTTCATGTTATTTAATGTTAACTCTTGGTTTAAGTTTTTGCATAGTAAAATATATCAATCATACGTATTTTAAAAATAAGATCATTATATATAATTATTTGGGTAAACTACGGTAAGGCATTCTGGGGCTTAAGCCATTAATTACAGAAGAAATCACTGCTTTGTATACAGAGTTGAAAAAGATAATGTGTGTGTCATTTCCATCCTGAAAAAAATGTTCTCTCACACTACTTTAAAAGAGGGGCAATAAATTCAGTTTGGTTTTCAGGGACAATTTGTGAGTCCTTATGTAAAATGAATAGAAGTAAGTAAGTTACAGGTGCTGTCAATGAATTTGAATACAAAATATTTTGTATATTATACAAACTGACTTTAATAATAACACAGTGAACCTTATCTTTTAGTCAATATTCAGACCAGTTTATGTATATGTGTATATGTTTGGGGGAACTTTTTTTTTTTTTAAATTGAAGTATAGCTGATTTACAATGTTGTGTCAGTTTCTGGTGTACAGCAAAATGATTCAGTTATACATGTGTGTGTATATATATATGTATCTACATATATATATATATATATATCTCCTTTTTTTATATATTCTTTCTCAGTATGGTTTATCATAAGATATTGAATATAGTTCCCTGTGCTATACAGTAGGAGGACCTTGTTGTTTATCCATAGCATATATAATAGCTTATATCTACTCACCCCAACCTCCCACTCTACCCCTCCCCCAACCCCCTCCCCATTGGCAACCACCAGTCTATCCTCCATGTCCGTGATTCTGTTTCTGTTTCATAGATAGGTTCATTTGTGTCATATTTTAGATTCCACATATAAGTGATATCGTATGGTATTTGTCTTTCTCTTTCTGACTTACTTCACTTAGTATGATAATCTCTAGTTGCATCCATGTTGTTGCTAATGGCATTATTTCATTCTTTTTTATGGCTGAGTAGTATTCCATTGTGTATGTATATATGCACCACATTTTCTTTATCCATCATCTGTTGATGGACGTTTAGATTGCTTCCATGTCTTGGCTGTTGTGAACAGTGCTGCTATGAACATGGGGTGTGTGTATCTTTTTGGATTAGAGTTTTGTCTAGATGTATGGGGGGATATCTTTAGAAGCTTACTTTTATGTTAATGAAAATGCAGAACACTTTCCCCCAGTAAAAAAGTAAGTTTCCTATCATGTTATTGGAGTAAGTGTGTAATTAAAGGTTTGATAGCTAAAATCTTAGAGCACAAACTCGTTGTTCATTAATCAGGGTGATTTGTTTAATGGTATTTAAAAAGAGCAACCCAAAGCCTTGTATAAGTTAAAATGAAAGAGCCATTGTTTAAGGAAGAAGAAAATCAAAACAAAACAAAATATGTAGGTGTAGCTGCACTGTACATAAATGTGTCTCATCATGCTCAGTAAATTTAAAACATGCCAAAATCAGTCAGAAACTAAACTGATGAGACTTTGAGGCTGTTTGTTTTGTCTGGATTGTGTGTGTGTGCCTGTGTGTAGGTGTGTGTATAAACATGAGAATTAAGGAGACAAACATGAGAATTAAGAAGTGATTGGAAAAACTGAATGTAGATAGTGAAAAGATTTTCAAACCAGTGTGTGAGTGTGTGTGTGTGTGGTCTATATGCTACGGGCTAACCACTTTCCTAAAGGAATCCCTTACACTTTTGATTTTAGTTCAGTTAATACCCCAATGCTTTGTCTTAAATAAGAGAAATTTAGAAATGAACAGGTAATGACAAAATTGCTTGCTGTTCCTGCATTCTTGTTATTCTGATAATCTGTCCAGATACTTTCTAGAGTAACAATTAACAGACAGTAAAAGTAATTCATTACAAAAATTTCATACCCATTGATAATAGTATAAGATAAAGCATTCATTTACTCAATGTAGAGGCTGCTGACTAAGGTGGTGATAACATGGTACCCAGTTGTACCTTACATTACTATTACAGCTGAGCAACTGGCAGTGTCTCAGTTATACCCTGATCATTTCAGTTGTTTTATCAGTGTCGATATTTCTGTATAATTGATTGTGTTAAAAATACAGCTCATTTTGTTGATTATGTATCCCTCTTCTGTATGCCTATCAGATTTCTCATTATCTCAGATACAAGTAGGAGCAGTTTTAACCTATCATATTCATAAAGTTTGGTCCAGTTTTAAGCGTCAGAAAGAAGTGATGATGTACTTACAGATCATATTTTTAAAATACTTTATTTGATTTTGTGCCTTTTTATGGATTTACTCACATAGCAATGTGTTAGCATTTTTTAATGCATATTTATCCCCAGGCCCTGTATTCTGGATGCCTTTCTTTCTGAACGATGTCAAGAGGTTCCAGTGTGATTTCACTTTTTAATCAGGCTGCAAGGACAGTTGGCCTCGATAGGATTACAGGGTAGCTTTGTATCAGATATACTTCTGATTAGCAGCTACACAACTTGGCTTCCTAGAGCTTTGGTGTTTATCTCTTATTAGTTATTCTAATAGTTAGTCCCTCTACAGTAACTATATTTTAATCATTTCTGACATTGGTATTGAAAAGGGAAAAAAGACGTTTAGATTGAAATTTTTGTTGTTGATCAGATTTTGTATGTTTTAGTTTTCTCAGCAAGTGTTAGCTTGGAAATAGTTAATATTTAGCTTGAAAATATTCAGGTATAAATAATTCATGTGATAGAAAAATGACTGTGGCTATTGAGTTTTAAGAGCAGTTAGCAATGAATCTCTAAATGCTACATGTGAGGCAAATATATTTTCTGTGATGCAAGAACAGCCACTGTTCTAGGGAAGTACAAGAAAGAGACGCTTGGATTGTTGTGCTATAGAATATCGTCTTTGTATTAGTTCAGTAGACTTAAGTTGGCCTGCCCGATACAGGCCCTATTAGTTCATCATTACCTTGTATTTTTAATGAATGTTGCATTTTGCACGCAAAGGCAGGAAAAGCAACCAGAATGCTGGCACTTTCTTTTAGTTTGTCTAGGGTAGAGTACTTTCCTAAACTTGTACTTTATGGTGCTATAGCCACATCAGTCAATGAAGCGTGAAAAATTCAGCTGAGATGGAGTAATGATCAAAAGAAGGAAGTCATATCCTTTTATCCTTGCCAGAAAAAAATGGCAAGGATATAGGCAGTTTAAAGAAGGGACAGTACAAATGGTTAATAAACAGATGAAACATTTTAAAGTCACCATAATAAGACAGACAGATTAAATCATTTTTATCTACAAAATTAACTAGGACGAAAACGTACTCTTCAGTGGTGGTGAAGACTATATATATTAGCTGATGAAAGAAAATATGCACACAACCTTCAAGTGGGCAGTTTGGCAGAAATTAATGCAATCTTTAAAATGTTCATACTTTTTGATCAAGGTATTTTTTTTTAGAAACCTTCTCTAAAGGAAAAATATAGTTGATGATTTGTTCATAAACCTATATTAATAGACTACTATGTTACTCCCACATGATAGCATATTTTTCAGTCATTAAAATACTTTGGAATAATAAAGAATTGGAGTATGCTCAGTATATAATGTTAAATAAGAAACAAAGACATCAAATATACATACCTTACTAACTAAATCCTGTGAAAAATATATGTACATAGGAAAAAGTGTGGAAGCAAAGTAGAGAATGCTGCCAGGCTTAAGTTTGTGTTTCGGATTATGAATTTCCTCCCGCAACTGTGTGTTATTTTTGGTATAATAATGAAAATTGCATGTAAAAAGAAAAGTGAAAACTAAACTGAAGCAAGTAAATAGCTGTTTTTCCACCAAGAATATGTTGAATAGAAAAAAGGAGGAAGTAAAGTTATTTTTTGATGGAATTGTCCACAAAAATAGCTCATCAATTTAGTAAAAAGGAAAATCAATCAGTTGGTCAGTTCTTTCAGAACAGTAAAACATTTTGTCAGTTGCCCCAGTGAAAGTATTCCTCAATTGACTATATTGACTAGCTGTTTTGCAGTTGTATAGACGTGTTTTTGGAGAAAAAAAAATTGCTGAAAAATACTTAGTTGGTGAAACTTAATAACAGGGCACAGTGGGAGATCATTAAAATGAATCCTCTTGCCTCATTGAGATTGTATATTGTGATGCAGATTGTATTGATTTACTGTAAATATCTGTGTGAAATTGTTGTTCTCTTCAAGTGAGCGTATGTATTAAAATCTGTATATTATAAAAGTCAGAATGCACGTTTGCAAAATAGCGTTTTAATGAACAACCAAGCTAGTTAGACTATCATGTAGTTATTGGATCATTTTTAGATTTCCTTCTAGCATTACACAGGAATTCATTAACTAATTACATTCTCCCTGTTTTCTGTCCCGAGTGGGCATTTAAAAGAAGTCTGGGCAGTTCAATATTTCTCCTCTAAGCTGCTTGTAATGATGGTTCTGTGTTTGTGACATTTAGTGGAAATATATTATCCAGGTCTACACTCAGATATGACATGTGTAAGTCCCCATGGTTAAGAAGAAGCTCGCTCTTGTCTGCTCTAGCTTAAAGTGTTTGGCTTATTCACATCGTTTCTTTACAGTAACATTGACACTTATCTTTATGTGGAACAACCATTTTCAACATTAAAACAAGATGGAAAAATCAGGAATAATTAGTGGAAATCTGTAACAAAGGGCGTCGATTCTAAAGCAGGTCATGCTGTTTCCTTGTCTGTGTATCTTCAGCTCTTGGTGTCTTCAGTCTTTACAAGCCCTGGTCGTTGGCACTGTGTTGCCATGCTCTTATCCATTGTAAATATGTTGAAGGTCAAGAGCTCTGAATTATAGAATTTTAGAGGAAAAAGAGATTTTAATAAAGACCTTCCATTTTCTTAATGAGGAATGAGAGGTACAAAGAATTTATGGAAATTGCCAAGGTCAGATGTACTTAGTGACAAAAGCAGAATTAGACCTTTGTTCTGTTGCCCTATTATCCATCATTTTCTTCTTCTTTGAGAGGCTGAAAATGAAGCCTCTCAATAACATAGTGATTAAGACCATGGAATATGGAGCCATACTTTCTTGATTTAAATTCTGGCCCTATTCCTTACTAGCTTTGTGACTTTGGGAAAATTACTTAACCTTGCTCAGTCCATCAGTTTCCTTATTTGTACGACAAGGGGGTAATTGTGAAGATTAAATGAGCGAATATATGTAAGGTGTGTAAAATAGTACCTGGGAGAAATTAAGTGCTCTGTAAGTATATCTTAATGTAAGTACCAAGAGGAAAAGCAATCTAGACAAAGAGGACACATTATCCCTTATGTATATATGTCATTTTTAATAATATTATACACAATGTTTGTTTTACTAGTACCAATTTAATATAAAGGAAATACAGACAGCATATCACGAGTTACAAAGATTAACGAAGTTCATGTATGGTAATTTAGTATCTTCAGCCTATATATTTTTTCACACATACCTTCTATTTTTTTTATTGCTTAGAAATACTTTTCAGTTGGGACTCTTTTGAATTGATAGTTTTTAATATGCAGTTTTTTATAACAAAGAGAAAATGTTAAATCTTACCAGAAAATGTACAGAGAGACTGTAAGGAAAAAAAAATATTGAGCTATGTATAAAACTTGATAGTGCTTGTTTTTTTTCTTTATAAATAAACATTTGACAATATTGTATTTTTAGTCTTTTGTCTTTCCCTTCAATATCCCTGAGAGATATTAGGTTTGAAGACTATCTTTCTGCCTAATTAGAGGCCAAATTATCCCTCTATATTGACTCCTTTTTTAATGACCTCTATTTGCAGAGACTATTTTGGGGGGAAGTTTTAACTCTTTCTCTTAGGGACTGTCCACACTTGAGAAAGATAGCCTCCAGCTTAACATTTTCTGTGCATGTTTGAAACGGTGTCTGCACCATCATGCAGGCTTCACATTCTTGAGCTATTTTCAGCTCTGGCTGCTTTTAAAACAGAACGGAGAGTGAAACAGCAGCTACCGAAGGACGAGCTGGATCGTGCACTTTCAAGTATAGACCTGGCCTTAAAGAACAATCTGCTGAATGGCATTGAAAGGATAAGACCCAGAAGAGATATTATTGTCTCTATTTTAATGCTTTCTGAGTGCCTTGAAAGTGATACTTGACCTGTATATCATAAATCCAAACCAGAACATTTTAGAAGAGTCATTTATATCTCAGCTTCTCATGCTTGCATCGCATCCCCTGATAGTGCATATCATCGTGTGATTAGTTGGACTAAGTGCTTCCTAGGGGGCATTGTGAGTTGACATATGCAGAGCTAGTTGATCTGAATGGCATATTCTAGACGAGGTGTCCTGCTTAATTGACTAAGAGTGGTTTCAGGGTGACCATTATATTTTGCCCTTTTCTACCCCAGAATGACTTGAAGACAACTGGGTTCATTCTGTGGAGAGTGAATTTCTTGCTCTGCCCAAATACAGGTTTCTTGGCATTTTTTCCAAGTACCAGAGAGAAGAAAGAAGAATCAGCTGTACAGCTCATTTGCTAATGGTGACATGAACAGGCTGTCTCCATGGGAATAGAAGATTGAGTGAATGCAAGGAAGAAAAGGAAAAAATAATTTTGGGATGGTGGAGAAATTTTCTTATCCTACATCTTATAGTAATCTTTTTAAAATTTATTTATTTATTTTTATATTTATTTTTGGCTGTGTTGGGTCTTGGTTTCTGTGCGAGGGCTTTCTCTAGTTGTGGCAAGCGGGGGCCACTCTTCATCGCGGTGCGCGGGCCTCTTCACTATCGCAGCCTCTCTTGTTGCGGAGCACAAGCTCCAGATGCGCAGGCTCAGTAGTTGTGGCTCACGGGCCCAGTTGCTCTGTGGCATGCGGGATCTTCCCAGACCAGGGCTCGAACCCGTGTCCCCTGCATTAGCAGGCAGATTCTCAACCGCTGTGCCACCAGGGAAGCCCTATCCTACATCTTAAATGAATGTCCAATACATATACCTCGAGTAAGAACACAAAGGAAAGGCTTATGTCAGGCTTGTTTTTGAAATAATAGTTTGCACAAAGGAGAACATGTTTTTAAAAAAAGCACTGAGTAATTTATTAAGTTGAAAATAATATTAACTCAACTCATGAAAGTTGGGAATGTATTAGAGGTTATGAGGCATGTGATTTATGCTGCCTCACCTCCATGTTTTTCCTATTTTAAAACAAATTCTGTTTTATTCTTGAATTTTTTTAAAAACTCAAGACATAAAATTAACGTTATAGGTATTTCCATTTCCTCTGAATTTGGGAGTTGGTACCTGGTATTTTTCTTCTCACTTGTAAACCACAAAGATAACATAATTTTATGTTATATATGTGTGGCTGCCATTCATCTATATCTGTTCATTGATAAAAATCTGCCACTCTTCTATGGTTCAACCTATTTTCTGGTCCATATTAAAGCAATCAGTTTGGATGATTTTGAGCTCAGATGCCAGAAACTCCATCTCATACTGGCTTGAAAAATAGAACAATTATTACCTCACATAAAAAAGACATCTACAGGTAGAGTGGGTTCTCTGGTTTGGGTGATTTTGGTTTGAATATATCATCAAAGATTCAGATTTTTTCTGTCTTTTTTTCTCCGTCATCTTTGGAGTTTTGGTCTTGTCATCAGGATAGTTCCTCTAAGACAGCTCCAGCAAAAGCTAAGACAGTGTGTTTTCTACTTATGGTGTCTGTTTAGGGTGAGGGGGATGAGGTAGAAAGAGAGATAGAACATGGAACATCTTTCAAGCCCTTAAAAGCCTTTCATTTTGTCTGATTGAATCCATCCTGGACCAAAATCAGTAATGGGGAATACCACGAGCTAAGTGGCTGGTGAATCAGCATCAGCATCTAGAGCTGGGAATGCAGTTGATACCTGACTGTTATCAAAAATGGAATATAGAAAATATTGGCAAAGATTTAGAGAAATTGGAACCCTTGTACATTACTGATGGGAATGTAAAATGGGGCAGCTACTGTGGAATGGCTTGGCAGTTTCTCAAAAAAGTTAAACATAGAGTTAACGTATGATCCAGTAATTTCACTCCTAGCTATATACCTAAAAGAATTGAAAGCAAGGACTTAAAACGATACTTGCATACCCATGTTCATAGTAGCATTGCTCATAATAGCTAAAAGGTGGAAATAATGTAAGTGTCCATCAACAGATGAATGGGTAAACAAAATGTGGTATATAATGCAATGGGATATTATTCATCTATAGAAAGGATTGAAGTTCTGATACATGCTATATAACATGGATGAACTTTGAAAACATTATGCTAAGTGAAATATGCCTGACACAAAAGGACAAATGTTGTATGATTTGTTGTATAAATTATCTGGAATAGGCAAATTCATAGAACAGAAAGTAGAATAGAGGTTACCAGGAGCTGGGGAAAGGGGCAAATGGAGAGTTGTTTAATGGGTATAGAGTTTTTGTTTGGGATGATGAAAAAATTCTGGAAGTAGTGGTGAGAGTTACACAACATTGTGAATGTGCTTATTAATGCCACCAAATTATGCATGTATAAATGGTTAAAATGATAAATTTTATGTTATGTATATTTGACCACACAAAAGAGAAACGCAGAATGAACTTGAGATCATGTATTGGTCACTTTAAGAGCTTGTGAATAAGCTTCAAGAATCAAGAAATTAGTTTCTTCACTATTCTCCTTATCCCTGTACACCAAGATAAAGAGGAACTGAATTTGGAGTATTCATCTAATGTCAGCCATCAATACTTAGTACTAATTCCCAAAGACCAACCCTCAAACATTGGTGTTTATTCCCCATAAAAAACTTGGTTTCTTTAGCCATATAAGGTTGATAAGCTGACTGACTTCAGCCATTCCTGTAAAGCAAACGTTACCACAGTGATAAGCTTCAGCAACAAACACAGGGCAAAAATAAGCTACATCCTTCTGTGAGTTTCTAGTCTTAGTATTTATTCACAAATTTGTTAGTCAACATACTGATAAGTTAGAAGTCCAGGTATTGAGGGAAATGACAAATCTCTCTTCCTTGCTTTATTTTCTGAATGAAATAAAGAATGGGTACAGATATAAAATAGAGATGAAAGTAACAGCCTTACTGTTGGTTGTCATAAATATTTGGTTCTGTCGTAAATTGGTACTCTGGTAAACTGTATGATACAGTGAGGCTTCTACCTAAAACCCAGGTGGCCTGTTAATGACTTTGGAATAGATCCTTGGGCAAGGCCAACTTTTCAGGGCTTAACCAATCTCTAAAAACCTGGAAGAGAGAGAGAATTCTGTTCTTTCTTTTTTCAGGATGGGGAGATCTTACCCAGGTGTGCCTAAAAGGTGAAGAAAAATAATGAACTGCCTGTTACTTCTGAACACAGGCAGGTCAAACTGCATTATGTCCTTGACCCTAGCGACACATGAGCAATGGCCTTTAACACATGAATCCCATCTACTAACTGAGTATGGTTTAATGACTGCCAAGGCTTGCCCCAGCCAGATTAGCTGCTACTCCTTCCTTGGGGAGGAAAATATTCCTTTTTACACTCATGGAAAGGGCATGGAAAAAATTCTTGATTGTCATCTAACAGATACAACTTGCACATTCGTAAGGTTGTACAGACCACCATGTGTAGATCTTCCAAGTTTATTTGGCTAACAGGGCTCTCCATGCCACTCTTAATTTTCATACAGTGCTATTCTAAGAGTGAGGGTTCCAGATGTCATTGACTTCAGTTTTATCTCTTTGACATTGATTGAGCTCAGTCTCCTAGTATTGTTTCTGAAATGAAGTTGGGGAAAAAGCAGAAGGCAAAACAAACTGACATTCTGTGGTGCTAAATAGGAAATAACTAAGTGAATTTTTATTCTTTATATTGGATACAGGACATCTTTACCTGCCTCTGTTTTCAAACAATTTGTATGCAAAAATTTCTAGCTCTTATAATGCTTTCACTGAAGCTTACTCATATAGGACAATAACTTCTCCTAAAAAGTTCTCTCAGCTCAGACTTTTTTTTTTTTTTTTTTTTTTTTAAATATTCCTAATTGAAAACCTGTTACTCGAGAATTTCAGGGCTGTCTTGGTACAGCTGGCTCTGTACAAAGCTTTTTTTTTTTTTTTTTAAATTAATTAATTAATTTATTTTTGGGCGCGTTGGATCTTCATCTCTGTGCAAGGGCTTTCTCCAGCTGTGGCAAGCGGGGGCCACTCCTCATCGCGGTGTGCTGGCCTCTCACTGTAGCGGCCTCTCCCGTTGCGGAGCACAGGCTCCAGATGCACAGGCTCAGTAGTTGTGGCTCACGGGCCCAGTTGCTCCGCGGCATGTGGGATCGTCCCAGACCAGGGCTCGAACCCGTGTCCCCTGCATTGGCAGGCAGATTCTCAACCACTGCGCCATCAGGGAAGCCCCAGACTTTTTTTTTTTATTGCTTTGAAAACCAAATAAATGTATATTACAGGCTCTTAAAGCACTAAGGGAGGACAGATATCTGGTTGATCCACTCATTTTAAAGGATTAAACAGTTGATGCCTGTAGCTTGAAAGTGACTTGTAAGCCCAATGTCCCATGGCTGGTTAGTGGTAGAACAAAGCTGGGGGTGTGGTTTATTTGTCCCTTTTAGTTGGATTTAGTCAAATATTCAAATAAAAGGCTATGATGAAACCGTTACAGTTTAGAGCTATAATATGATAAGATCATACCCAACCATTGGTTTTCATGCCAGTATCATTCTGTAAGATTTCTGGCAGGAATTATCCCAGAGGGTGGATGCCCATTTGGCCAGGGCCTCAATTCACAGAAGGCCTGGAATCTAAAATTTAGATGCTTTGCCTTAATGTCCTCTGGGTAGCACAAGGATATTGCCTAATATTTTTAGGTTAAAAGTATTAATATGTTCATATATAAAATATTTCTAAAAACCTCTGTTTTGGCATTTTTTCAGTTTTTGATATATAAGGTATGTCAGAAATGGACATTGCTGGGGTCTCTCCGGAGTCCTGAGTGGTCAGGTCCATGGCCGTGGGCCACACAGTCTGGAACGTGCCGCTCCCTCTGTGTCATTTGACAGCTCTCACTGTCAGAAATTCCAGCTGTCTGGATCCCAGCCGCTGAATCATAACAGGCTTTCAGAATCACTCAGGACTCCAGAATAACTGAACAAATCTAGAAATCATTACCTTGTTGGTAAAACAGAAGAAACAGAAATGGCAGAGAAGAGCACAGGTTGGGAGGCTTAGAGAAGATTCTCTGGATGGTGCACAGATTGGCTGTTGATATTTTTAAAGGACCTGTGAAACCCGAGAAGCGTTCAAGGACAGGGATGAATGAGGCAGAAGCTACCGAGAAAAGAAAAGCAGAGGAGAAAAAGGAAGAGAGTGGGCGAGGAGGAGCAAAGAACCACTCAGAGGGATAGCGGAGTGGGCTTTCTGCGGAGAGAAAACCCAGAACCCCAGAAAATCCGTCATTTATACCCCAGGGTTCTGGGAAGGAATATCCTGTCCCTACATTGGGATTTGTGGATGGGGGAGGGGAGCAGGTACTGGAGGAGGAGTTCATCTGGACTTAAATCTCCAAGGTCAATCAAAAGCCATGGCAGCCATCGCAATTCAGCACTTTATACAAGGTAAACTTGACTGAAGTGTTGTAAGTTGTGTTTTGATACCATTGTAATCTATCAGTCAGGCTAAATTGATTGAAAGAAAGAAGATCCTCTTAAGTTACCTCAGGGAAGAAAAAGCCATGTATGTTAGAGAAAAACGCAGAGTGCAAGTGGGTCTTCATAGCCCATGAGGCTCAAGGCATCTTTAAAGATGAACGTGTTTCTCCTCCTCTGGCTCCTTTACCTCCCCACTTCCCCTCCTCTTCCCCTCCTCCCTCTCTCTCACCAACTCTGCCCCTCTCCACACATCTAACTTACTCTCTGTTCACCACCAGGGGACTTCATCCTTCTCTTCTCTGTATCATTTCTGGTCCCTCCAAACTTTGGATTACACGTGGCATTGTGTCACCATTAACTCACTACTGACTGGCATCATTTCTTGTTGTTTCCCGTTATACATTTTGAAAAGGAAGAATCCAAATGGCTTAGCTCACCCTTTCAGAGCTATATAGGCTGTGTCATATGCTAGACTGTGAGTCAGCTGGCCATTCGTCTTGGTGCTGATTTTTGGGCTACTCACCTGGGGGCAGGGTGAGTATGAATAGGGTCACAGTGGTACGAAATGTAGGTGCTTAGGCAAAGGAGACTGTAATTGCGATAAGGAATTATCCAGGAGAGATCCTTTGGCATCTCTAGTGTGGGTTTAAACTCCACAGTATCGTAAGATAATGGGCACAAATGGGGTAGAACAGAGCTGAGTTGTAGTGCTGTGGAATATAGCGGGTACAACACAGACTGCAGACTTCATTTATAAAAGACAAGGCCAGACACATAAGAAAGTTGTGTTAGCTATAAAAGAACAAACAAACGTTTGAAAGGTTGATGAATCACTACAACATTCGTTCATCTCCCTTATACGACATCAAATCTTAGAAAGGCAGCTGTTCACATTTTTGGGTGCCTGGTAAATCATCTCAAGCTGCTGCGGATTCAATATCATGCATACGACAAAATTAGGCAAGTCAACTGTGTGTTACATGAGTGGCTCATTACGCCTGATGTTCTATTGCATTTGCAGCTGCATCTGCATCTCAGACACGTAACATTAACTGATGTTCATAATGATAACACTGAGTCATTAAGGAAATCTTGTATTATGTCTGGTACAGTAGACTTGAGAAGTAAAGAGGTGCAATGGAGAAAGAACTAAGACTTATGAGTACCTGCTGAATTGCAGGAGCAGAGGGAGGTGAGCTGCTTATGGTTCTGCCCTTAAGCAACAGAATTCCTGTGAGGCACACAGTTGTACCCATTTTACAACTGAGAAAACATGTTTAGAGAGGTTAAGTAAATTGTCCAAAGTTGCATCAGGAATCCAAATCCATTTCATTCCAGAACTTGCACTCTCCCTTCACGCTACAAATTTGTTCACTTTATTTTTAATAAGAAATTTTCAAGTTGCTATTTAAATAAATTACTCTTAGCTAGTCAGCATTAGCTAGTCGATGACTCAGACTCAAAATATGCACAAGAGAAAGAAGAGATCTAACATTTGGGAATGTGACCATGCATGCTGGTTTATTATCTTGAGTGCAGGGTATTATTATCTCCAAGTTATAAGTTGAGGAAATTGAAGTTCTTTGAGGCAAAGTGACTTGCCCAAGACTATACACTTAGAAAGCTGTGGCTGTAGTCTCTTTTGCAGGCTTCTCTTGCTCAACCCACTACTTAAATGTTAGTTTTCTTAAGTTTAATTCTGACCTCAGCTCTTTTTCCTTTTTCTCCTGTATACTTTTGCAGGGTAGTTTCAGATGTAGTAAGTCTGAAATTTGTAACTTTAGATCCCGTCTCTCTCAAATTCCCTACCTGAATTAGATACTTCCTCCTTCATATCCTATGGGCTGCTCAGACTCAAAAGATGTAATTTGTTATTTTCCATAGTCCCCTACAGGTGCCTCCCACCCTATGTTCTTGTCTCAGTGAATGGCCCCAGTTTACTAAGCAAGAAATCTTTGTTTCATCCTGCTTGAGTCAGTTAATGCTGACTGATGACCTCCTGGTATCTCGATATTCATCTCCTTCATCCTTTTCTTTTTTTAATTTGAATTATAGTTAATGTACAATATTATTATTAGTTTCAGATGTGCAACAGTGATTCAGTATTTCCTCCTTCCGCTTCTTATGCCATTTCCTTAGTTTATGCCAGTTCTAAATGGTTGCAGTAGCCTTATTAGTCAGTCTTTCTCAGTGCCCTTAGAGCGGTATTTCATTTGAATAATTTTGATCATGTTGCTTTCTTGCTCACTAGTTCTTCAGTGGCTCCCCATTGCCCAAAGGATAGCCTATATACTTCTTTGCATGGTACACATAACCCTTCATGACCTGGCCTCTGTATGCCTTTCTAACCTTACCACCTGCCACTCACTCCCACCTTCATGCTGATATAGTAAATTTGAAATACTTATGGTTCCCCAGACATGCCTGATATTGTTGCAGTTTTCTGACTTTTCCTATGATGTTCCCTTGACCTGCTGGTTCACCTAACTATTCATCAAGCTCCCTCTCAAATGCTATTTGAATTTTAAGTTTTTCCTTTTTTTTTTTCAGGGCTGCTGCTACTCTTCATTCACACTTACATTACAGCAGGTGTCTTCGTGTGCTATCATTACACATGGACCTTTCTCCTTCCACTGATAATCTTGAACTGAGATGTGGGCATTCTGCTCTTTGCCATTGGCATCCTTTCTGATAGATCAGGCATCTGTTCTGACTGGTCAGTGCTCATGCCATACAGTTGTTAAATGTTTTTAAGATCAACTTCAGCTTACTACCAAGCAGTGTGTGGCAGAGAGAAGGTGCTCAAAAATACCTGTTGATTCTCAAATTATGAAAGACTGAACGCCTGAGTTACGGCTGGCTTCACAGCTGCATCTCACCCTCTTATTCTCAGTGTGTCTGGTCTTACTGCACTGAGCCAGATGGGTCCCTCCAACATTTCCAGCTGGGCTGGTTCTGTACTTTAGCAAAACAAAGAACAAATATATCTCACAACAAAATCTCACTTACTTGAAGAAAGTTTGCCTGTCTCACTGAGGCTTCATTCTTAACAAACCAATATCCACACAATATTTATTTCTCAAATAGCTTTAAGACCTCATACTGCCCAGAGATTGTCCTCTAATCATCTAAATTTCCACTGACAGCACAGGAATGAGAACTAAGAATAGTAAATCACTGGAGGATGGAGTAAGATGATTGGCTCCCGTGAATTTGAAAGGGCGTTGGCTGATACTGATGTAGGCTTGATGTCACTGGCTCCTTTCACAACCATATCACATTGAACTTGTGATCACTTACAGCCCAGGGTTTTATTTTATATTTTTACATGAGCTGCTACCGAGTTAGATAATTCTACTCCACTGATTTTTAAAATGTGAGGGGGCTTTAATTATGACCCTGCCCATCATAAAAAACATTTATGCTTCTCATGATCTCATCCTGCATACACCTTTGTTCTCCATCCTGGTTTGGGATTGTCTGCAGTTTGACAAGTGTGCTTTCTCTATCTTTCTTACAAATCACTGATGAAAATACATAAACAGCAGTGTAAGTCACAGAACCCTATGTTACATCACTTTCCCTCCAACTTCAGATTGATTCATTAATCATTGTTTGCGTGCACAATGTTTGGGTATAGATTCCTGACTCATGGGGTGTTTTTTACTTCCCCCATCTAATTCCTCTGCCTTGTCCACAAGATATAATTAGAGACTTAATTAAATGCCTTGCTTAAATTAACGAGTACCACGTCTGCAAGTTTACTTAATCTATAATTACCTGCTCTGATTAGAAATTCGTCATCGTTGTCCTCATTGTCATCATCTGTCTTTTGAAGTCAACTTACATATGTAAACCTCAGTCTTAGTTGTTAGCTGGGCCCCCATCCTACATCTCAGAGTTATTTTTAACTTTGATTAACCTCTAATTCTGTGGCCTGGAACATCCAGTTTCTCTCCGGGCTTTCTCCTGAGGCCCAGAAGGGCTCACTCCTATGACCTTTGCCTCTATCTCTCTCAGCTGCCTTCATAAACTCAGATGCAGATTGAAGACCTGATTTCATATATAGTCCACTCAAACGGAACCTTCTGGAAGTTTTCAGGTCCCGTAAAGATCTCTGTGCACAGAGGTGGGTCAAATTACTTATTGTGTTGTCTTCTGGCACAGTGTTGGTGTTGGCACTTACTCCTCACCTGCTTTCTCATAATTGCCCAGGGCTTCAATTTCTTCTGCTTCCACTCTGCCTGGCAATTCATCTCTCTTTGGTTACCACCCATAATGTGGACTGCCAAATACTCTGAAGTCTTTAGTGAACAAAAGCCTTGCTATTTACACTCTCTATGGAGAATGGGTGTTTTATGTGTATATATATATATATATATATATATATATATATATATATATATATATATATATATAAAATCTTTGTTGCATATATATTAATTCATTTAATTTGTGAAGAAAATCTGTGAGATAGGTATTGGTCACATTTTGCATGACTAGATTCATGACTACATAAGTTGGCTTTTCTCATGATTCATGAGGCTGAAATTTGAGTCTGGGCTTGTGACTCAGAGGCACTTATGTAAGCTGTTGAATTAGCCCATCTCTTACCTTGAGTGCAGATCTCTTTTCTTCGTTTATCCTTCCTCCCTTCTTTCCTTCCCTCTTTTCTTCATCTTTTACCCTTTTCTTTTTCGCTCTGACTTTCTCCTTTCTCCCCTTTCTCTTCTTCCCTCTCCTCAGTACCAGGTTGGAT
Organism: Balaenoptera acutorostrata; assembly: GCF_949987535.1. Classification (NCBI taxonomy): domain Eukaryota; kingdom Metazoa; phylum Chordata; class Mammalia; order Artiodactyla; family Balaenopteridae; genus Balaenoptera; species Balaenoptera acutorostrata. Next base: position 38,929,008 of record NC_080077.1, on the reverse strand, counting down.
ATCCAGGAAAGAGGCCCTGGCCTGGGTTTAACCATTACAGGTCAAACCTCCAAATTGGAAATCAGAACAGATGTTCTCTCAATTTTATTTCATATACCTTCCAACAAATTTTGCATGATGGAAAAAAGTGTTCTTAGTCTCCCCAGATCAATTTCTCCTTAAAAAGAAATTCAGCCAAGTATTAGTGATGAGGAAAAGAATCTCCTCTATAGCCAGTTAATCCTCTGAACCTCTCACTCCTTCAGGTTTAGTTTTTGACATGAAAAAATGAGGAAATGAAGCAATTTGGAGAATACTTACTCTAGAAAGTTTGCTGCTTTTAAAGGCTTTGGCTTCTTGCCTAATCATGTTTTCATGTCAGAAACTGACCATTCTGTAGTTTCTCTCTTTGCAATACATCTAAAACAAATCTTATTCCCTAGGCAAATGGATGCCTTAGACTAGTAGGGAACAGCAAAAGGAAAAACATTAGTAATATTTAAAATGGTCCACTCAAGTAAAAGATTGAATATATTTATAATTTTTAATTTTACATTTGATTTGAGAATTTCTTTGAGAAGATGGAGGAAAATAGCAGCTGAGAGGTCAAAGTTTTGATCTAACAAGTGTTAATATTATATTGTCATCTGGTCCATCACCTCCTTGATTGTCTTCTTTTTAAAATCATGTCTTTTATGTTAATGTTATTATCCTTAGTAGTTTTCATAAGTCTCAGTTCATTTTGAGCTGTAATCTAAAATTCTTTTAAAGTTTCTGATTTTATTTATGTTCCTTCTTTTGTGCGCCTACCTCTTTGTAGTCATATTTTCATAGCGAGTTTATTAGAAAGCAGCCAGTGAAGTAGGATTTTTTTTTTAGTTATTTCACCTTTTTTCTCCTTAGGATTATTTTCAATTAAACATCTGTATTCGCAGTTTTAGAAACACTTTATTTTAGAACCTCACGTGGTGGGATTCAATTTAATATTTCTTGATTTTTTTGAAATATTTCATAAATTCTAAAATAAATGGTTCAGTGTACCAGGCATTTCCTTTGTTCTAGTTTGTTTTTTCCCAATTTCAATAGGAGATATTCTTATTATTCTGTGATTTCTTTCATTACCACAAACAATATTTCCTTATGGGTCAGAAGTAAATTTATAGTAGACATTTCCCTTCCTGCTGTCTGTACATATCAGTCATTTTTCTGTAAAGTGAAAATTCATTGAATGTGAAACTTTGCAACATCACACAATTCTCTTTGTGTGTTGCGGGCATATTTCGTGTCTTAGAATGGAGACTTTTGTTCATTCCCATATTATAAACAATGAAGTATGATTATAACTGGTCTAAAGCAAGAGTTGCCAAGAGACAATTGATTAATAATTTTAGTGAATTGAGAAAAAGGGAGGTTAAATTGATCTTTACTGGGACACAATCCTTTCTTTACCTTGAGAAATGAAGACTTTAGATAAGGAGGCTGATTCTAGTTTTCTTGATATAGTCTTAGTTATGTTAAATGAAATTTTGTTTTAGTTGGCTGTTAGACAAATTTTAGGAAGATTAAAAATTGTATAGAATTATTGGTGCCTCTGTAGAAGCACAGCCTCGCATTTATGGTCTGGAAATGTAAAAGGGTGGTGAGTAATTTAAATACTGAAGGACGCAATTTATCAAATGGTAAGTCAGGTGCGAAAATGGCCTTGTAAAAAGATGACTCTGTTAAAGGAGGAAGTAAGCCATTTAGTGAAGCCGCTATAGGTGCACTCGTGTGCAAGTAGATAATACTACACAAAACAGCCTTACTTGGGTTTAGATGGATTTGTTAGTGGACATGAGTGGGCCCTTAGGAATGGAAGTTTTTGTGTTTATACTGCCTCTGTACATGAGAAGTTGCTACTACCCAATATAACCAAAGTAAAACAGGCCACACACACACAAAAGTCTTTCATTTTATTTTGCTTTAAAAGAGGAATTCCTGCATCTAGAAAGAGATAGGAGGTTCAACTACTTCAATATATACATTGTTGACATTACTATGTTGCATTACTATTTTCATATTAAATGTCATTCTGAAAAGTTTGACCTCCCTAATATTGATATTGAAATGGCACTATTTCCAGTCACGAAATTAATTCTAATTAAACATTAGTACAAAATCTGGAAGATCAGGATGTTTTTAGTGCCATGTTGAATCTTATGATTGCAGAATTAACTCAACAACCCTGTTTGGGGATAATACATTCCAAAATGAGATTTAAAGAAGCATCACTTTATTCAAAGGGGTTATATCTGCTTCATATGCATTCTTCAGCCGTATTCAGGAAACAGCTGTCAGATAAATTATAAAAATACATGATAAAAAAACCCAACTCATCTTTTTAATTGATTTGAATATAGCTTTATCTAGGCAGCATAATGCTCTTCACTGATAGTAGGGTGAATAAAATCTGTGCAGTTACTTAGCAATTCACCACGACTTAAAAATATACAGAGCCTTCATCTATTACTAATAAAGTCTAATGTCCAAAGTGGCAAATTATTGGTAGGAGCTTTTGAAGATTAACTGATAATTAGTCATACTGCTTTGTTCAAATTTAATTTCAAGAAACAAAGGAGACTTGATTACTGGCAGTAATAGCAGTGACTTATGGGAAATTGCAACTGAATAATTTATTGATTGATAGTGACAAAGTTATTATCCTCTGATGGCTGTTCGAACAACTAATGTGAAACAATGCAACTGATGTCTCTTAGGAAACCTCTGCCATATTAGCTCTTTCTTAATTGTTGCTTTTATTCCTTGCAGCTGAAATTGGAACACAGATGGAAAAGTCATGGCTCCAAACTATCTTTTGCAGCTGGAGAAAGTGCTTTTCAGTTTTAAATGCCTTCTGAAATAAGAGGGTATAGATTAGTTACCTGAAGAAATAATAAATAGTAAATGATGAAGAATATCAAGGTTCCTCAGTCTGATGATATGCTTTTGTAATATTCAACATCAAAGGTTAGCACAGCCTCTTCTCTATGGAAGTACTTGAGAGTGGCCCATAGTATTTCTGTCTACCACAGAAAAAGAGAGAAAGTTGACTCTGGCAGCAATCATTGTCATTTATTTATCTCTCTTTCAAACTTAGCCCTGTCTCTCACTTCATAGCAATTGGCTAGGATTCTCTTGAAGTTCTCATGAACTGTCAGGAATACAGTAAGGTTTCAGGATAGGATTCATAAGGTACACCTAATTTTCTTGATATATCAGATACTGGAAATATGCAGAGGATATAATCAAAGGGTTGTAATGTCATTACCTATTTAATTTTAAACATGGTTAATAAACACTAATTTAGTTGCATTCTATCAGTGTGATAACTCATGCATTGAAAGTTGTCAACTGGTGATTTTCACATTAAACTGTACAAAGCTATTCCAATCCATTATATGGAATTTTCTATGAAGACAACAAGAAACAATCAATTAAATGTGTCTGATCTAGGAACTGAACAATGACAACTTTTGTTTTCTCACAGATTTGGTCCATAATGGCAGTTTGTCAAAATGTCAGCAGGTTATCAGGGTGCAGTGGCAAGTTATCTTTGTATTCCTGTCATCTTCAAATTAATCAAGTGTTTATTATCTGCCCATTTTGTATATAGAACTTGACCATTGTCATAAGCATAGTGAAATAGACTTACTTAGTAGGTCCAGTTGGTTGTTTCTCAGATTACCCTCCTCACACCCTTGTAGTGTTCAGCCTTGCTTTAATGATTTCTCACCATGCACAAGTACATCTTAAATGTGACACTGGATATTTTTCTCCAAAAGAGTTATATATGGGAGTGTATGGGGAAGAGTTTGTAATTAAGTAGTTAATAGGTTTTTCACTCAGTGAACATGTTCATAAACTTCATATGCATTTGTTTTGACATCTCGAAATGACATGCTAAATGACTTCTCTTGGTTGTTAATTAGCAAGACTCCATCTAAAATTTTCATTTAATTTTTTCTCCCCCTCACTTGGATGTAAGCCTAACTAACTGAACTGGAAACAAGAATGAGTGAACAGGTCAGTGAGGGCAACCTAGTTTGACCCATTTTTGGGGTGTGTCCTGTAAATCTTAATCCATCTGGGCTCAAATAGCAGGTAGTTATATTTTTTCAGAAATCAATAGTCATGAAATTAATCATATTATTTATATATTTATGAATAATAACTTAAGGAGCTAATTAATATTTTATAACTTCAAAAACCCAGAAATTGGAAAAATTTCCAGGAAAATGCATCCATCCCTTTTCTGAGAAATGTTTGGGTTCCTGTCAATAATGGGGAGAGTCTGAGATTTTATCCTACCTTCACACCAGCAAATTAGCCTGCAGGAGTTTCATGGCAGATGCTGGCAGGAGACACAATACTCCTGGTTCAGAGACAAAGACTTTATTACTAGTAGCACAGCAAGCAGCATGAACTTCATTATCCCTCCAAGTACTTTGGGGATAACATGGATGGACACACCCAGGACACACAGTTGGTTTGTGTCACAGCTGAGGAATCTTGAGTTTCGGAAATCTGTATCTTTTTTAATGAATACTAAGCAAATCTGCATGAACTTTGTTATGGAGAGTGCTATTATATTGATTATACTGGATGGTAAACAAACCTGCCTTCTCTTCCCGTGGGAGACACTAACTGTCTTCTCAAGCTGTTTACTATGGGGCAGTTAGTATCTCTGCTCTCAGTATATACAGAAATGAGACCCATAGAGATCTAGCGCCTAATGTACCTCTTATGCACTAGGGATTGTGCGAGTTTACGGTAAGAGGATGACCAGGACAGACAAGACTCTTGATGAGCTTGCATATCTGACTCAGATAAGATAAAGTGAGTAAAAATAATAAATAAAAAATAAATAAAGTGAGTAATGGAAAACAACACCAGTGGAGATGAATGTGAGCCATTTTTACCAATAAAAATTTCTAAATAGTTTAACCAAGACAAGAATATCTTTAACCCCAGATTGAATTAATAGGTACTGTCATCCCATCAAGTTGGAGTGCTATTAATCTTTGACTACATGTTTGAATATATATTTTGATCTCATATTGTTAGCTTAATATGTATATCATATATATACCAAACTAAGATTGATTTTGGAATTATTTTCTGCCTTTTCAAACAATATAATTTTTTTCTTGTCAAATTCCTGACATTCCTAGTTGTGATTTTCCTTTAACTGTCTATTTTAAAACTAAAAGTTTTGAAATTCACAACCTATTATGAAAAAGAATCAGTCTAAATTATTTCTTGAATTATATAGTAATAAAATTTATCTGTGTAAAGTTTCCCTTTGTCTCATTTTTTCTAGATTACTTAAAAAATTTGTTTGGTCTTCCATACTTTTGCATAATTGTTCAATGACTTTGGTAAACTATATTCTAGTGAAATTATCCACCTTAATTATCACCACTTTCTAAACACAAGTTAAAAAGCTTACCTTTACCTAAAATATATTCATTACCACATTCTTTTAACCTCACTAGACTTGTCTCACTTCCCAGAGTGTCTGTTTGTGTTAAATGAGGTTTTATATTCAAATTTGATATATGCCCTTTGGTATATTATTATGGAAATTTTTATCTGATGGTAAGATTTTGCATCAAACTACTTTATAATAATTTCTCATTTACTCAAAATTATTGAATAGTTAAGTATTCAGGCTTAATAAATATTCTAGTGAAATGAAAATTATTGGCAGATAGACAGCACAATACAACATTTACAATACATTCATAAATTTTCAAAGGACTCAAAGACAAGTATGTTTTAAACTAAGGTTATGATTTGATCTTTCTTTTTCATTGCATCTAGTCTCTTATTATGAAGAATAGTGATTTGTAAATAGTTGTGAAGATGTAAAATATTTGAGCAAATCTTCACTAACTAGTATTTCATTTACTGTTTGCTTATTTCTACTATTAGTATGGTTACCATCATGTTTTACTTTTAAAAGCCTAAATACAAAATTCGTAGGAAGAAATACTGGTTACTTCTATATTTATTAGCATTTCAAATGAATAAACATTTTAGTGAACCAGGTTTTCCTGTATATAAATATTTCAAATAGATCTAAAGTTAATAAAAATGTGTAATGTCATAGAACTAGAAGAGACCTTGGCAATGGTCTATCCCAACAACTTTATTTTACAAGTGAGAAAATGGGGGCCCACATAGGTTAACAAACTGACCAGTGGTTTCCCAGATTTTTATTTAAAGTGCTGAGACTAGAACCATCTGACAGTTCATTGCTCTTTCATAACCTTATTACACTGATTCTAATATGATGTTAATTGTAAGATGTATTATCATTTCACATATCACTAAGAAAAAAAAGAAAGCTTTCAATAAAATTATGGCAGTTTTATTAATGATAGTTCCACCCAACTCATGAATACATCACATCTGTCCCTCATTGCTTTGAAACATTTCTGTATCTATTCTGAAAGATTGGGCAAATTTGTCCTCCCTTCAGCTGCACAGAATGGCCTGTGAGGCAACCGTTTTGCACAACTATCAGCAACAAACTATAACACAGCTTCATGTAACTGCGGATATCTTTCTTATGTTTCACAGAGCAAGGAAAATCAGTAATTGGGTCATCCTTCCAATGAAGAATATTTTGCTAAAACCAAATTTATTCCCTGTCCTTTGTTGCCATGCAACAGTGTAAACAATAAATTTTTGTTTCAGTGATGAATTGTACTGTAAACATTTTGAAGATATTTTAAACAGCAGTTAAACTCAACCCATATTTTACCAACAAGGCACATGGCTCAGTCAAGAAGACAGTTTGCTTAGCTATGATGAAGAGCAGGTGATTGCAACTATGTAATGTCCCTTGTGTTTGTCTTCCCAGCATTTAAAATATCATATCAATTTTAAGAGGCGTCTTGATTTCAAAGATGTTAAATGTTAAAAAAAAAAAGTAAAAATCTGAGTCTCAGAATTGATAAAATATGATACCTCCTTAAGATTTGCTAGAAGTATACTTTAGAATATTTTCCTCTTGAATAATATTTTTACATGATTCTTATAATTCTATGATTTTTATACTTTGTCAAATCTGATAGGTTGCTTAGTAAATGCTTCTTAACATACAAAGTTCTAACTTTGTGTTTGGTAGGGTACTCTGATCTTAGAAAATTTATTTGCATATAATGAATGTCATAAATGACTGTGAATTTTAAAAATTGAGTGTGGTTTATTCTTCATTATTTTTAAAAACTGGAATATATTTTAAAAGAACATGATTTCAGAATCATTAAACCACTCAAAGCGGTTCCCACTTTATATACTGTTTATCTGAATTATGTTATTGAATATTCAGTTATAAAGAGTTTGATTGGGTGCTTTTTTTTTTTTTTTTTGGAAAAAAAATACCTTGGTTGGAATGTACTGAGTCTATATAGATGACAGGAATTTAACTTCAAATAAGTTTTCAGACTGTTTCTAGCTCACCAAGTCATAATTACTATTTTGACAGTTATATCTCATACACATTTATTTTAATTGCAGATGTTGGCAATTCATTTTGGCATGACAGTCTCTGCCATTGTTGTGTTGCCGAATTATGCTTACAGAAACTATGTCAGAAATTCAACATGTGGAGAACAGTAATTAACCTGAAACATCAATTAGCTTTTGTGAATACAGATGTCCTATGAATACACTCTAGTTGTTGTTGTTTTTTTCTTTTTTAATTAAGTAAAATCTCACTAATCCTGACTCTATCTCCTCACCTCCTATTTCTACCCTGTCACTATGTCTTCTTGATTTCCTTCCTAAATATGTTTTGGACCTGTCGTCTTTAATTTCCACCATTACTACCCTCATATATCTTTCTACCCTACCTAGCTGTTCCTGGCCAGTTCCCTCAGCTTGCACAAGTGCCTTCAAACAATGCCTCAGTGACCACCCAGACCAGATTAGGTCTTCTTTATGTGTTCCAACAGAAACTTGAACTTGTGCTACATCATTCACTTCACTTCACTTCATATGTTCAGAGTGCAAACATATTTATCTTTATTTTAATAGGATGTCTGTGTTGGTCTACAGTGAGCTTCACGAGGGTAGGGATTCTATTTACCACACTATTCTCAGGCATTGGGACAGCAATTGGCAGAGAATAAGTGTGCGATAGTTACTTGTTAAAAAAATGAATAACTCTACTACAGTGAATGGGTGATTATTTAATCTGGGCTAAAGTGAAGGTGACTTTTAAAAGAAAATTTCACCATGACCAATACAGTGGTTCTTTTTTTTTTATAAATTTATTTAATTATTTATGTATTTTTGGCTGTGTTGGGTCTTCGTTTCTGTGCGAGGGCTTTCGCCAGTTGCGGTGAGCGGGGGCCACTCCTCATCGCGGTGCGCGGGCCTCTCGCTATCGCGGCCTCTCTTGTTGCGGAGCACAGGCTCCAGACGCGCAGGCTCAGTAATTGTGGCTCACGGGCCCAGTTGCTCCGCGGCATGTGGGATCTTCCCAGACCAGGGCTCGAACCCGTGTCCCCTGCATTGGCAGGCAGATTCTCAACCACTGCGCCACCAGGGAAGCCCCAGTGGTTCTTTTAAATGGCCTTTGAGGAGTTTAACTACACATAGTTTGGAAATGCTTTTAATTAAAAATGTATCTTATCATTTGCGAGTCAGAAACCTTATATATTTGGTTGGGTACTGCCACTTCCTGGCTCTGTGAAGTTGAACAATTAATTAGCTTTCTGATTCTGCTTCCTGCTCTCCTGGCTCTTAAGTATTTCTCTGGCTTGTTGTAAAGAGAAAGCAGGTGCGGGTGGGATGTGAACAATAATGCACTGTTTATAAGGTTTAACTATTTAAGTATGCAAGCAGATTCGCTGGCAGCCATTGATTTGACTTTTACAATGTCCTTGCAAGTAATTTATAAAACGCCTTTAAAATGTTATGCACTTCCGGTTTTCCACTAATTAAAACTGAATTCCTTAGGATATATATTTGTTTCATTAACCATCATTTGTTTTGAGGACAATACATTCAATGTATGCTCTTAAATTTGTAAGTTTTAGCTCACCTGAAGAAGAGCTCATAATGAATATAAAATAACTTTTAAGTTGAGGCTATTTTCTGCTGTCACTTAAAATCCTTATTAAACCTTTCTGCCCTTTCTTGCAGCTAAAGGGTAGTCAAGTAGATTACAGGGAACATTATTAACTTAGTACAGTGACTATTTTAATAATATAGAAATGTATTCAGCCCAAATGTTGATTAGGCTTTTATCTAGATTGCTATGTTTGTATCTTGTATACATAGGTACCATGTTATATGCATATTTTTATAAACATATGTTAAGTATAAGAGATACGTATATAGTTCTCTTTTAAAACTTTAAACACTTTTGAAAACCTTTTGATTCTGTCCATGCCATGCTATGCCTTTATCTCATATGCAAATTTAGAGAAGAAGAGTTTGGAGTGCAATGGTCAAACCCCTATTTGGTTAATTAATCTTTATCTTTATCATTTTATAATAATAGTTTACAACAATACGCACCATCTTACATCTGTATTGCAGTGAAATAGTTATATATCTCCCTCCAAGAGCATATTTTCCCAACAGAGCGTCAAATGTTTGACAGACATTTTTCAGTCAATTCATTCTGTGTTTTGGATTAAGTTTATAGTTTAAGTTATGTAATAGTAAATTACATACTAAGTAAGATTAACCATGCGTTTTACCTCCTGGAAGACCTATAATCATTAGAGCTCAGTGACTCCCTTCCCCAAAATATAGGGAGTTATATTTTCTTGCTTAGTAAACCAACTCTCATATTTTACCTCTAATTATGATAACTAATTAAGGGCTTTTTGTTGCTGAAATGAATAATCTTTTTCCTGTGTCAAAGATATTCTTTTTTTAAAAAAAATTTTTAATTAATTAATTAATTTATTTATGGCTGTGTTGGGTCTTCGTTTCTGTGCGAGGGCTTTCTCTAGTTGTGGCAAGCGGGGGCCACTCTTCATCGCGGTGCGCGGGCCTCTCACTATCGCGGCCTCTCTTGTTGCGGAGCACAGGATCCAGACACACAGGCTCAGTAATAGTGGCTCACGGGCCCAGTTGCTCCACGGCATGTGGGATCTTCCCAGACCAGGGCTCGAACCCGTGTCCCCTGCATTGGCAGGCAGATTCTCAACCACTGCGCCACCAAGGAAGCCCCAAACATATTCTTGAAAGAAATATAGGCCTAATGACTGGAATTCAGATATAACATGTACTTTGTAATATATATTAGTTTATATTTTTTGAGACTTGTATGTATGTAATAATATAATTTATGTCACATGTTACTAAATCCTAGCATTTAATCCTGAATCCACGTCAGTTTGAGTTGAGTTACGAACACGTTTCTAGCCGAAATTTTATGTTTGAACTGTATTTTCTTTACTCTGAACAGGATGCATTTTTACTTTTGTTAAGGTCTTGAGTTCAAATTTGTCTCCTTTAACTTGTATTTGCTTTTGCACATCCTCTCTTGCAAATTTCTATTAAAGAATCCATTAACCACTGTGCTTTTAGATTAAGGCTACATGTGAAAGAGGTTATGTGCTTATTTATTTGCATTATTTGTATTATCCCTAAGTTGAAGCCTGTAGGTTTTTAGATATTCCACTTAAGGCTTCAGAAACTACTGAATCCAATATTATAATACCTGCTAGTACAGGCCAATATGCATAGTTTCATTCCCAATCATGATGGTTAACTTCATGAAAATATTGTTGCAGAAGCTAAGGTTTGGGGGAATCTCACATGTTCACTGGGATTAAATTGCTCCCCAGTTCATCCAACTTAACTTTCTAACATGCCAGGGGTAGCTGAAAATGGGGTGTGTTATAGGAATTGCTTCAAACCAATGACACATGATTAAACATGAAAACTGAAGTGCCTAAAATCAACCATTTAATTAAGAAATAGAGTATTTTATTGACAATGCTGGAAATAATTCAGGGAACACTTTGTTCTTTTCCAAGTGGTTGGAGTTACTGAAAGAGAAGAGAAAGTAGTGTTATTTCTCTCCTATGATTGAAATTTTTATGATTATAGATTGATCTTCATGAAATATGATTAATGTCACAATTCTTCCCATGTCCAAAATGAGGATTTTGTAAGATATAGTATGAATCAACACAATAATTACTACATACCCGAGGCCATTCTAAATGAATTATTTCATTTCACCTTTATAATAACCCTCTATTAGTCTGCTCTGGCTGCCATAACAAAATACCACAGACAGGGTGGCTTAAACAACTAAGATTTATTTTCTCACAGTTCTGGAGGCTGCAAGTCTGAAGTCAGACTACCAGCATGGTTGGTTCCTGATGAGGCTCTCTTCCTGGCTTTCAGATGGCTGCCTTCTTGCTGTGTCTTTCCATGGTCTCTTCTTTATGTGCACATGAAGAGAGACAGTGAGCTCTGCTCTGTCTCTTCTTATAAGGCCACTAATCTTCTTTGGCCGGAGCCCTGCACCTATGACCTCATTTACGCTTAATTTCTTCTTAGAGGCCCCTTCTCTAAATACAGCCACACTGAGGGTAGGGCTTCAACATATGGATTTTGAGGGGATATAAACATTCATTCTATAACATCCTCCAAAGTAGGTTCTGTTATAATCATCCCCAGTCTACAGAAGAGGCAATTGAGACCAGAGAGTTTGGTGATTTGCCAAGTACCACACAAGTGTTAGAGCTAGGATTCAAACCCAGGCTATCTCACTCAAGTCTCATGCCCTTAATCATAACTTTATCCTCTGCATTAGCCTGAGATTACATAGAAAAGGTACAAAGAAAAGGTGAAAAAGTAGAGATATTCTGTGATATGAAGAAGACATGAAAAAAGAGGACTTAGAGGGTTCAGATGTCTTATTTAAAACAAAGTTATAGGACTTGTAATATTGCTCTAATGTAGAATGAAATTAATCATGTTTCTAAGTTTTCTATGTGGTCTGTCTTTGTTTCTTTTGCTTAGTTTTAAATCAGCCTTCCTCAGAGTAAAGCCTGTAGCAGATTTTCAAGCTCACCTTGTACTTATTGAATCAGAATCCCTGGGGGGAGTGGAATCCTGAGACTACATTTGGAAAGATTTCCCCAAATGCTTCATATGTACTCTAAGGTTTGAGACTCACTGGTCCTCAGAGAGACAGACGATTCAGGTTAGAAGACATATGTTGGAAAATGACCCATGTTTGAGTGAGGCACTGGCCATGTTTAAGTTCTTGCTCAATACAAAAAGGTTGACATGCACCAAGCTCTTTAAAGACAGCTCTCCAAGGAAAATATATTTAACTTTTAGGTAATCTATTCATACTACCAGTATTTACTCTTCTTGTTTCTCACTGTTTGCCTTGGATATTTTCCCAGCCCCATGATTTGGCTCCATTTCTTGGTTGCCACTTTGTTAAGTCTTTTGTCTACCGCTTACAAGGAAGGGTGTTATATGCAGAATATCATGTACTGCTTGACTCACGAGACTCCCTTTCCTCTTTTTTCTAACTTTGCTATTCCTTATGACCTAGAGGGTGGTAAGTCATCCACATGGCTTAATTTGAGAATACTGACAGGCTCATCTGACTCAACATTATTTGAGAATTTAATTCCTACCATGGACTACTTACATTGCATGGAGCATTTATCCCAAGATAGACTCCAGTCAAAGTCCCACGATCAGTTTTGATTGGGGAACGCTTCAGTTCGGTCTCCATCTTGGAAATAAACAGTGCGCATTTAGCATAGTAAACATTCTAAAAACAAAAGAACTAAGTCAATATAGTTAACCCACGAATATTCAAACTTATTTGATCCCACACCCGTATTTTCTGCACAGATGTGCTGATGTTCCAAGGAACTAATGTTCTGTGGACACATTTCAGGACTACTACACTGCATTGGTATATGATGGTTCACTGGTTGAGGCTTCATTTCTCAAACATCTTTTTAAAAATATGAAGCACTTACCTGGGGCAGGAGAAGGGAGTGCTCTATAAATACCTCTGTGAATTTTTACCACAGAGAGTTTAAAGGATAAGCTAGCAGAGGGTACAGGACAAGGAGAACTTCACTTGTTCTCCTTCTCCAAGGCATATATATTTTGAGACAAGAAGGAAAGCGTGAAAGAACTAGAACTGAAATTTTGGGTGTAACCAGAGTGATTGTGGATATTCTGAGTTAACTCCAGTATACTTGGAAAGTAGGATTCAAAGAATGGAGAAGATGGGGGGCTTCCCTGGTGGTGCAGTGGTTGAGAATCTGCCTGCCAATGCAGGGGACATGGGTTCGAGTCCTGGTCTGGGAAGAATCCCACATGCCACGGAGCAACTAGGCCTGTGAGCCACAACTACTGAGCCTGCGCGTCTGGAGCCTGTGCTCTGCAACAAGAGAGGCTGCGACAGTGAGAGGCCCGCACACTGCAATGAAGAGTGGCCCCCGCTTGCTGCAACTAGAGAAAGCCCTCGCACAGAAATGAAGACCCAACACAGCCAAAAATAAATAAATAAATAAATAAAAATTAAGAAAAAAAAAAAAGAATGGAGAAGATGAAAGTAAGAGAAGATGAAAGGAAAGATGGATGTGAAGATGGTGGATTTGAAGGAAGATTTGTGTCCTTCACATCTTTTTTGAGCTGCCAATCCTGGCAGGAGGGTAGAAAATTGAGATGCAGGTATAGGGATGTGTGTATGTGTGTGTGTGTGTGTGTGTGCATGCTTACACACTCTTCTGCCTATCTATCTATCTTTAAATTATTAAAGTTAATCATCTCAGGGCTCTAAACTTATGATACCAATGTCATAGTCAGTCCTTTCTAAAACTTTCTAAAATTGTGAAGTTGTTGGACAAGAGAAGGCCTAATATCCTGATGTGTGTGACGACAAGAGTATGGTCATAAATTAGAACCCATGGAGCTTTTATTTTTACTTTGTTTTCTTTCATTTCTGTCAATTTTATCAGTGTTCTTAGAACCTCTTTTTCTGAAGAAAGACTTTGAAACTTTCTGTAAATTTTTTAAGAGGCAAATTTTTTAATCAGTTGAATAAAAGCAGGTGAGGTAGGATTTCATCTCTTTTTCATTTTCCCATTAGCACAAAGATACTGGCAAAATTCATGTTTGTCTTAGGTTGTGACCATACTGCTGGCATCCTCTATAGGCTAATATCATTTTGTGAAGTAGATATAAAAGTATATATTCTAAGAACACTTATTGAATTTTAGCTTGAAATCACAAACCATCCATAGAATGTGTGCTTTTAGGCAAAAACTCTAAAAAGAAATTTGAATTCTTTCTAAACGTTTATAGTAAAACTGAGCATTTGAAGCTTCTCAATATTTGCATTTCTGTCCTGGCAATGTACAACCGCATAGGAAAGGCCAATCCTAATCTACAGTTTTTCAACTTGGCACATTTTGCTTCTGTGAGAGCCTCCTTTTGGGGCTGTTTCCTTTTCTACTTGTATTCCTTTTCCATATCCCTCTCATGTCTCCACACTGTCACTCTGTTCATCAAAGCCTGCCCTCAGGAAAGGAGCTGATAGGCTACTTCATAATAAGTATTAATAACTGATAAGGCTGAACACATTACAGGAGGAGTTTATTATATTTTATTAATGTTAATCCTTGATTCCAAGGGAATTAAGTTCTCTTTGTAAAATTTCATCCACCAGCAATGTTTAGCAAAGGTAAGCCTGCAGTGGTTTGCTGGAGCCAGCTGGTACTGATTCTCAAGAGCTGATTGTTAAGTGTTTATGAATTGTTGTGAGCTGGTTGTTAAACATAGCCATTATTAAAAATTAAATTATATAAATGTATAATTAATTAAATCATATTAAAAACAAAGATTTTACTCCAAACTTATCATGTCCTAATTATGTTAATTATTGTTATTATTATTATTAAGTAATTATTTCAATACTACCTGTGCTCTTGAGGACATTTTTGTCTGTTGTATCGGGGGTTGTATAACCACACATCTTGTCTCAACTTCGCTCAAGTGACATTATATTGTTAGCTTGGAATTGGCCATGATAGACGTATTTACACCTTGGAAATCAGCAAATACTCCAAATCACAGTTTGGTTTATTGTTTTGCTGTTTGTCTGAACTTAAGAAAGTCCTATAGAAAATGTTAACTTGCTGATTAAACTTAAAGGTGTGGTATAACTATAGATTTTACATTGCTTAGTAGCACAAAAATTGAGGAAATATTCTCTTAGTATTTGTATACTGTTATTTAGTTCAGCGAAGAAGTCATTCATATCATTATGAGACAAATTTTCTTCATTTCACTTTCTCAATATTCATTAAAGTAAGAGAAAATATCAACAACATTCATAATGGGAATCTCCTTTCATAGATTGCAACCATAGGTTAGCTACTGTGACGGTTAATGACATGTGTCAAATAGGCTAGGCCATGGTACGCAGATGTTTGGTCAAACATTCTTCTAGATGTTTCTCTGAAGTTGTTTTTAAAATTTATTTATTTTTTAATTTTAATTTTTAAAATTTTTGGCTGCACTGTGCAGCATGCTGGATCTTAGTTTCGTGACCAGGGATCGAACCTGTGTCCCCTGCGTTGGGAGTGTGGAGTCTTAACCACTGGACCACCAGGGTGGTCCCTGAAATTATTTTTTAGATGAGATTTAAACCAATAGACTTTGAGTAAAGCAGCTTGCCCTCCCTATGTGGGTGGACCTCATCCAATCAAGTGAAGGTCTTAACAGAAACAGCTGATGTTTCTCAAAGAAGAGGGAATTCTGTCAGCAGACTGACTTCAAAATGCAGCTCTTCAACTCTTTCTGGGATCTCTACCCTACTGGCCTACCCTGCAGATTTTGGATTTGGCAGTCTGCACAATCATAATGAGCCAATTTCTTGAACTAAATCTCTCTCTCTCCCATATATGGGTATATGGGTATATGAGCCAATCTCTTGAAATAAATCTCTCTCTCTCTCTCATATACCCATATAAATCTCTCTCATATACATGTACATACATGTGTGTGTGTGTGTATATATATATATATGTATAATGTACACACATACACACACACACACACCCCATTCCATTTCTCTGGAGAACCCTGACTAATACAGCTACTGACTCAAGAGTTTGACAAAACAAAGAATGTGTGTGAAACAATTGGCTATTTGGAATTTGCAGTAAATAGTACTGCATATTTACAAATTATCTGTGATTTATGTGCCATGCATTCTGAATATGTCTGACATTTATTGAAAACTTATGTATGCATGTATATGCAAACATTTTTTTTCCTCAGAGATTCACATGTTAAATATTTAGCAGCAAACCAGTGATGAAAGTGTGCATGAGTTCTCTCAATCAGATTGTCTCTGTGTATGTGAGATTTGCTAAAAGTTTAGAGCTGCTTGATTTTCATGTTTCCTCAAATGTTTTTCAAAATATTTTTAATATGGGGAAATAAAAACCACCCTTATCCAATATTGTTAACGTTAATTGAAAGACATAAATTTTTTGTTTTCTGAGTATGGAACAGCTAATATTAACTGCATTGTGTCTTTCAATGCAAAATTCCAAAAGTAATTAACTATAGTTTAATTAATATAATATTTTCAGGAAAAATGCTGTTGGGATACTAATACTGCAAAGGCAAAGTTCATGTGTGAGTAACTGCAGGTGTTCAGTTTTCAAAGCCTCTGAAAACACTTGAACATTGAAACCTATATGACATTTCATCTCCTGAAGAGAGATATAGTTTGAGTGGATTCTATAGTTGTTTGAAGTATGTAGTTTCATAATGCCCCAGCATTTCAAATTCAGGATTTAATAATCTCTCACCTGCTAAATCATCAAATGCCCTTTCATAACAGGATGCTGTAGTACCTTTCATTTCAGTGGCAGCCATGGGACAATATGGTCTTAAGTCATTGATATTGATAAAAAACCTGCAGAGCACCAGGGCGGGGAAAATAAGGAAAGAAAGATCCTGCCTGGACTTAATATGTGTTTGCTCCTTCAAAGGCAGGAGAATATTAACTTTAATTTATTCAGTAATGCATTTTTTTTCAACCTGCAGCGTTACAGAATGTGGAAAAGAAAAAGAATAGATATGCAAAATAGTAGGAAGCCCTTTGTATGAACAGTGCTTTCTTAATGTTCAGTTATTGATTTTCTTTGTGTGACTTGACTTTGCAATGAATATGATGGAAAGACAAAATCAATATGAAATAAAATTTACCGAAGGGCTGTTTTCTGTGTAATACACGTTTTATAAATTTCTGGAGTATTTAGGTTTGTCTTTGCAAGCAGCTTAAAAAGCACACGAAGTCAGTGGCAATAGCAGTGTGGCAAAATAAGTACTTAATTTCTAGACTGGTGATAATAGAGTCTTGCTCTATAATGGCTACTTTATAACACTGACCGGTTTTAAATTGGTCTGATTTTGGGTGCCTAGTCATGGGCCTTAGACCCATACCTAGAGTCAGTGCTACCTGATGCTTGTATATAACACTGTGAACAGAATGTTTCCCTTGCTATTATTTTATTTTAGAGGCACAAAAACCTGGGATGCAGCAGAGTATAAATAGCTGCCATGGTTCCCTATTTTACACGTGAGAAAGCTGGCTTAGAGTGATGTGGTGCCAGATCTGAACCTAAGGTTTCTTAATTCTCAGCCTGATTCCAACCACCCAGAGTCCACATCATCATTGCTTTCCCAACCAAGAATAAGGAAGAATAACGCCGATTCCTTAAATCTTCATATAATACCCACATGCCCATTTTGGCTACTTCTATTCAACTGCAGCAGTTTCAGATGGGACTGAATTATTTAGCTTCGTTACCCACCCCGCCACACTGTTTATCAAATGACTATAGTAAACAAAAGCAGGAAATTAGCTGCATCTGTATCATTACTCAAATCATCATCTTTAAAAGTTGTAAAAAAAATGTGCTAATATCACTGCAAAATAAACCAGCAAAGAAAAAAATACCAGTACGTAGGGGTGGTGTTTGTAGTCAAAGAGCACTTGGATTCTTGACTTCTCCTAGCCAGGAATTGGAATTTGACTGTGGTGGAGTGGTAAGAACAGGTGGGTGTCAGCTGAAGATTTGTTCTGGTTTGTCGGTGCGTGCTGCTCTGTGAGGATGGAAATAAGAATGGATTTTAAGGGCAGAGAGTAAACAGAAATTCTTAGCTTTAATGAGAAATGAGAGCACACAACAGAGACACTCCAAGAGGAAAGGAGATCACAGCATCAGAGGGACTCTTAAAAGTCACCAGTCTGAATGCCCATCTGCAGAGCACTCCCTTCTGTAACAGCCAAGGGAAATGGGCATAGCTTTGGGACACTTCCTTGAGAGACAGCCCTTTCCATTGTTGGACAGCTAAAATTTACATATTTTTTCATACATTAAAGAAAAATTCTGTCTTCCTATAATGTGTACCGAATTCTGTGATTCTAGAGTAATGTTCTGGCTCTGGAAACAATCAACAAATGGTTTGTGTATTGATTCATCTTCTCAGTAATAGAGTCAGTATTTACTGAGCAACTGTAATGTGTTAGGAATTACGCCAGGTGTGGAGTGTATCTAGCTCTTTTTCTGCAGGAAAATCCTTCAAATATTTGAAGTCCTGTAGCCCTGAAAACATTTATTTCATTTCTCAGATGCCATAATTCCATGTCTTTCACTGTTCTGGTTTCTCTCTTCTGCTTGCATCTAGTTTGTGAGATGGAAAGGGGAAGATGATTACTGGATGTATTGATAATTACTGGACATATCTAATAAGATGGGAAAATTTCTTATTTCATGGACTACAGTGTACTTTCTTACTGCAAGAGGTCACATAGTGTGTATCTCATATGAGAAACTCTAATTCTGGTATTATCATTTTTCGGTCATTATTCCATTTTATTTTTAAAATTGCCTACTCTTGATGAATTTTAGTAATTTATAAATTATTGAGTGCTTTTGTTTCAAGGTGTATGCCTCTTATGCAATGCCCGCTAATTTATCTTAGGGTTTCTGAATTTCAATCTTCGTTACAGAGACACTGTCTAAATGTTTCCTTTTTTGTTTTTGTTTTTTTTGTTTTTTAAAAATCAGAATGAACTTACTCAGCAACTTTATTCTCTTTCATTTCTTAAGAGATTGCCTATTTGAAAAATGTTAATATTTTCAGTTGATAAGCAACTTACGTAAATAGCTCAATGAGTTTTCAAATTCCTCAGCTGTTGAGTATTATTTTAAATTTATGCTATGTAGATTTTAAAAAGAAATACCTATGGAAATGAGAAACAGAGAGCTTATGGTCAGGCTATGAAAATAAATCCTTACCTGGATTAAGTCTCATCTGTATGTGTTGTAAATTGTTGGGGAATGAACTGATTTTACACGTGACAAGTTTGTTGGGCTTTAATAACTTCTGGTGCTTATGGATTTTTGTAGCCCTCTGTCCAAACTTGAAAGTCCCACGTATAGTAAACTTTTAGGTTGATATTGTAAACTCCTTGTAGCTTTTTTAGGCTTCACCTTACTAGGTACCTAGTTCTAGCATTTCTCTGTATACAGCTTTTGGTCAGTTTTGGGGCAGGGAAAGAACAACACGGATTTTGGAAAAATGTGCTACTGTCATAATAAATAGTGTCCATTTATAGACTTGGTAGAGCTCACTTTTCTCAATGTATATGAATTATAGTGCATAGGAGTTCAGTCTATGTTGTTTGCTAAGTAATGTTTTTCAATTATCTCTTGTTCTGAGAGAATGTATTGGATAGAAATGATAGGAGGTAATTAGAAAACTAATACTTTACTGAATTGGCCTCTTTACTTTATTGAGATCTAAAGCATAATTTACTTCTAATTATTTTGTTTTAATATTTATTTATTTATTTATTTAGCTAAAGAGGTTTCACCAGCATTATCGAAGGTGGCAGTTTTCTTATAACACTTTTTTTAAATGTTGTATTTCTTTTTAATTTATAATTTATTCTTTTTATTTTTATCCAGGTACAGTTGATTTATAATATTACATTAGTTTCAGGTGTATAACATAGTGATTCAAAATTTTTATAGATTAGACTCCATTTAAAATTATTATAAAATATTGGCTATGTTTTTTGTGTTCTACCATATATTATGTAGCTTATTTATTTCATACATAGTACTTTGTACCTCTTAATCCCCTACTCTTATCACTCTTATCACTCTTACCATGTCCCTCCCCTCCTCTTCTCCCCACTGATAACCACTAGTTTGTTCTCTATATCTGTGAGTCACAGATACTTTGTTTTTAATATTGAAGAAATTTAGACAATTACTCTTACACCTCCTTCAGGGCTACTTAGAACCACCATAACACAAAGACATCATGGCTGGATCCACGACTTGAGAAAAAGGCTAAACCTCCAGAAGGATGCAAAGAAAATGAACTCCCATATGGCTGGGAAAAAAATTGATGATCCCATATATGGCACTAATTATGTTGACCGGGACAAGTGACTTACAGGATCTTGGTTCCTCGACTGGAAGACGGGCCTGAGGCTCTGGGGTGGGAGCACTGAGTCCAGGATGCTGGACCACTAGAGAATTCCCGGCCCCAGGGAAGATTAATCACTGAGAGCTCTCACAGGGGGGCTCTATCTAAATCCAAGACCCTGCTCCACCCAACTGCCAGCAGCTCCCAGCACTGGATGCCTCATACCAAACAACAAACACGACAGGAACACAAACCCACCCATCAGCACACCGACTACCTAAAGTCATATTAAGTTTACAGACACCCCAAAACACACGACTTGACATGGCCCTGCTCACCAGAGGGAAAAGACTCAGCTCCACCCACCAGTGGCAGGCACCAGTCCCTCCCATCAGGAAGCCTACACAAGCCACTGGACCAACCTCACTACTGGGGGCAGAGAACAGAAGCAGGAGGAACTACGGACCTGCAGCCTGGGGAAAGGAGACCTCAAATACTGTAAATTAGACAAAATGAGAAGACAGAGAAATATCTTGCAGACCAAGGAGCAAGATAAAAGCCCACAAGACCAAATAAATGAAGAGGATATAGGCAAACTACCTGAAAAAGAATTCAGAGTAATGATAGTAAAGATAATCCAAAATCTTGGAAATAGAATAGAGAACATACAAGAAACTTTTAATAAGGATCTAGAAGAACTAAAGAGCAAAGAAATGGTAATGAACAACACAATAACTGAAATTAAAAATACTCTAGAAGGAATCAATAGCAGAATAGCTGAGGCAGAAGAATGGATAAGTGAGCTGGAAGATAGACTGTTGGAAATAACTGCCACAGAGCAGAATAAAGAAAAAAGAATGAAAAGTATGGAGGGCAGTCTCAGAGACCTCTGAGACAACATTAAGCACACCAACATTCAAATTATAGGTGTCCCAGAAGAAGAAAAAAAGAAAGGGACTGAGGAAATATTTGAAGAGATTATAGTGAAAACTTCCCCCAAATGGGAAAGGAAATAGTCAGTCAAGTCCAGGAAGCGCAGAGAGTCCCATACAGGATAAACCCAAGGAGAGACATGCCAAGACACATATTAATCAAACCAACAAAAATTAAACACAAAGAAAAAATATTAAAAGGAGCAAGGGAAAAGCAACGAATAACATACAAAGGAATCCCCATAAGGTTAACAGCTGATTTTTCAGCAGAAACTCTACAGCCCAGGAAGGAGTGGCAAGATATATTTAAAGTGATGAAAGGGAAAAACCTACAACCAAGATTATTCTACCCAGCAAGGATCTCATTCAGATTCGATGGAGAAATCAAAATCTTTACAGGCAAGCGGAAGTTAAGAGAATTCAGCACCACCAAACCAGCTTTACGACAAATGCTAAAGGAACTTCCCTAGGCAGGAAACGAGAAGGAAAGACCTACAAAGACAAACCCAAAACAATTAAGAAAGTGGTAATAGGAACGTACATATCAATAATTACCTTAAACATGAATGGATTAAATGCTCCAACCAAAAGACACAGGCTCCCTGAATGGATACAAAAACAAGACCTGTACATGTGCTGTCTACAAGAGACCCACTTCAGACCTAGGGACACATACAGACTGAAAGTGAGGGGATGGAAAAAGATATTCCATGCAAATGGAAATCAAAAGAAAGCTGGAGTAGCAATTCTCCTATCAGACAAAATAGACTTTAAAATAAAGACTAGTAAAAGAGACAAGTAGGGACACTACATAATGATCAAGGGATCAATCCAAGAAGAAGATATAACAGTTGTAAATATTTATGCACCCAACATAGGAGCACCTCAATACATAAGGCAAATGCTAACAGCCATAAAAGGGGAAATCGACAGTAACACAATAATAGTAGGCGACTTTTTTTTTTTTTAATTATTTTTGGTTGTGTTGGGTCTTCGTTTCTGTGTGAGGGCTTTCTCTAGTTGCGGCAAGCAGGGGCCACTCTTCATCACGGTGCTTGGGCCTCTCACTGTCGCGGCCTCTCTTGTTGCGGAGCACAGGCTCCAGACGCGCAGGCTCAGTAGTTGTGACTCACGGGTCTAGTTGCTCCGCGGCATGTGGGATCTTCCCAGACCAGGGCTTGAACCCGTGTCCCCTGCATTGGCAGGCAGATTCTCAACCACTGCGCCACCAGGGAAGCCCTAGTAGGTGACTTTAACACCCCACTTACACCAATAGATAGATCATCCAAAATGAAAATAAATAAGAAAACACAAGCTTTAAATGACCCATTAGACCAGATGGACTTAATTGATATTTATAGGACATTCCATCCAAAAACAAAAGAATACACTTTCTTCTCAAGTGTACACGGAACATTCTCCAGGATAAATCACATCTTGGGTCACAAATCAATCCTCAGTAAATTTAAGAAAGTCATAATCATTTCAAGCATCTTTTCCGACCACAGTGCTATGAGACTAGATGTCAATTACAGGAAAAAACTGTAAAAAATACAAACACATAGAGGCTAAACAATACGCTACTGAACAACCAAGAGATCACTGAAGAAATCAAAGAGGAAATTAAAAAGAATATTGAAGAAATTTACTGTGTCACGGTTAGAACTCAACTAACTCGTCATTAATTCCGGATCAACTGTTACGTAATTATTATTATTATTTTTTATTACACTGTGCTTATTCTTGGAACATGCTTAGCTTCCTTCAGTAGAGAGTGTCTAACTAGAAAGGAAGTATTGCATTATGGCTAGATATGTGGGCACTGGAGTCAGACAACTTCAGGATCTTTTCTGCTGTGTGATCCAGTCAAATTTAATCCCTTTGCATTTCATTTTCCTTGTCCGTTAATGGGTCTGTAAGAGTAACTACTTCATAGAGTTATTGAAAAGATTACTAAAGTAATATATATACATAGTCATATTAATGTTAGCTACCATTATTTCTTTGAGGAAACAACTTACTGAATTCACCCGTTTAATTTTTTTTTTTTTTTTTTTTTTTTTTTTAATGAGGATCTTGAATCAGATGCGTATGTTTTTGATTGATTGATTGATTTTTTGGCTGTGTTGGGTCTTCGTTTCTGTGCGAGGGCTTTCTCCAGTTGTGGCAAGCGGGGGCCCCTCTTCATCGCGATGCGCGGGCCTCTCACCGTCGCGGCCTCTCTCGTTGCGGAGCACAGGCTCCAGACGCGCAGGCTCAGCAGTTGTGGCTCACGGGCCCAGCCGCTCCGCGGCATGTGGGATCTTCCCAGGCCAGGGCTCGAACCCGTGTCCCCTGCATTAGCAGGCAGACCCTCAACCACTGCGCCACCAGGGAAGCCCCACCCGTTTAATTTTGATTATGGGAAAAATAAAACAAAGTAGATAATTCTGACAATTAAATAAAGCCTGTGGATGTTTTGGTTTTTGTTAGAGTTGACATCTGTTACTTTTCAATATGAGCTTTCTTTTTTTTCTAAATGATTGTGAGGTTGCTGTTTGCTTGCTTTGTAGGAAATGAACTTTGGTTTTGTTTTGTTTTTGATATTCACCATATTCCTGTCTCTAAAGAAAGCCTTTGAGATATTGAACACATAGATCAGATTTTTAATATCCATTCATGATAGGCAGACATATCCATATAAATCTGATCATAATATGAGAGAAAGAATTTGGTAAAGCAGACAACATGTTGACTTTTAATATCAAGAATCTTTTAAAATGTGAACTGTGTTAACGTTTTAAATATACAAATGCTTAAGATTAATTGTAACTTTGACATTTAAAAATTTTCTTGTCAAGCACCTTTCTATTTGTTTGCGATTAAGTTTGAAAAATGCATTTGATAATTATTTAGGCCATTGGATAGATGAGGACATCACCTGTGAAGACAGTCTGAAAGTAGGCAAGCTATCTGACAGCCGGACTCTTGTAAAACTCCATCACGGCGGCACCATTGCCTCTGAGTCCTTGTTCTCTGCCCTGACTTCACTTCCATGGCTTGGTGGCTTAAACAGCCATTTTGTACTTGATCTTACATGTGTGTGTGTGTAGAATATCAGAAAGAACACTGAATTTACTATCTGTGTGACTCTGAGTAGGTCATTTAACCATTTGAGACTGTTTCTTCATCTATAAAAAAGAAATAATCTTTCCATTATCAAGTCTCATAGATTTTATAGTAGAGATCAGTGTTTTATTGTTTATAAGGAGTGATATTTATAAAATGATGTTATTTATGGAACTTTTAATCTTCTGCAGAATTTATTTATTGCCCGAGGACTTTCTTTTTCTGTAAAGGAGATTCAGCATTACAGTGGGAAGAGGATAGGGATGGGATTAAGGAGCCCTGGACCATTCCGTTAAGCTTGTGTCTCCATTTCTTTATCTGTTGAATGAATGGATTGGACTCTATGATGTCTACAGATCCCATCTGTCTCTGAGTTTTAACTGTAATATAATTTCATGGTATCGCCTTAATTTTCTCCAGGAATTGTTTCTTGTGTGAAATCACAAAATGAAGGAAATGCTTTTGCTCCTTCTACATACTTCAAAATGAATGAAACTGGGAGGTAATGTGTTATACTTGAAGATCACTTTATATATATGTGTGTGTGTGTGTGTGTGTATATATATATATACACACACACACACATATATATAAACTAATGTATTTTTTATATATAAATAAGCTTTATAATTAGGTTTGATTAATAAGTAAAATAACATCGTTGAAAAATAATTGAAAAAAAGTGTTACTAAACCTAAAAGAAAACATGTTTATGAACCAGAATATAAAATTTCAACTACTTTTCATCCAGAATGGATTTTACTTTGATTTTCTAATTACTTGTCTAGGTAACCATAAATTCTATTATAGGTGCTACAATAATTGTGTTTATTTAAACACTAATTTTCCTCATAAGTGAAATGTATATCTGCTCACAGTGTGAGCTATATGACCTGGAGAAGAAAGAAAAGAAATCAACTGGCTCATGTTTTTATGCCCAGTGCAAATTTTGAATATAAAACATTGTGTTATAAATAATTTGTATTCAAAAAAAGGATCTCAGGATCAAGCCCCAGATAAAAAGGCACTGGATCCAGAAACACTGGCGATATTTCAGAAATGTCCTAAAGCTATACAATAAAGTGGATTTGACTAGAACTCTTTTCAATTTACACTTGCCTCCTGGGTATCTGTTCACACCGGCTTATGAATAGACTCTAACTGATTTGTGAAGGGGGTTTGTTTTTTGTTTCACAACAGTGTAAAGCATTCTTGTGTAAGCCACACTACTTCCCTGTTTTGTTGTATATTACACTAGAAGTTGTCCTCTGTAAATTAAAAATAAAAAAGTGATAAAATGCAAACTGGTGTTTATTGTTTGGGCTAGGTTTGCATATGAAATAGTTCTGAAGTCATTGCTCTGATTGCATTATTGAAGGTGCAGGGGACATTTTTGGTGAACTTCTTTCTGCTCTTAGCATTTCTATGTTGTCTTCAAAACTATCCAACTGATTTCTTAGTTTTCTTCACTGATTCTTCTTTTCTGCACTTCTCCAAGCTCTGGCATTTCACATACTATTTATCCTTCATTCTCTTTGCTTCTTGCCCTGTTCTGCTCAAGCTTATTACTCATGGTGGTAGCCATGCTGTATGAAACACTAACTCTTTATGGATATTTATAACTGTCCTTGGGACATTTCTATTTAAATAACCCACAATTACCTTTAAGCAGCTTGTTTTAAACCTCTCTCTCTCTTATGTCTCCAAATTCCTGCTGCAGTGTTTGCTACCTTGTTTCCTTATGCTAAAACCTGAGTGAGCTTTACCATTTCCCTTTCTCTTTACCCTCCGCCAATACTCTTTTCAGTCTCTTTAGCAGTATTGCCTAAATTCTGCCCCTTGTCTTTATTTTCAAGGTCATTGCTTTGCTCTAGACTACATAAATGCTTTCCTTATCTAACTTAGTGGCCTCCCAAAAGCTCTCCTTACCAGCAGTTCATCTCCAGTCAACCTCGGAACATGCAGTCAGATCAGTTATAAACCTTGTTGTTTAAAAATTTGTTTTGTAACCAAGTCTTTAAGGTCCTTCATAATCTGACTCAAATCCAATTTTTTTTTTTTTTGGAATATAACTCTCCAGTTTACGTGTATTCTTTTTTTTTAAACTTACAATTTCAAGTACAGTTTTCCCAGGCAATTTTTTTTAAATTAACATGTAATTGATTTACAATATCATGTTAGTTTCAGGTATACAGTAAAGTGATTCACTTTAACATATATATATATATTTTTTGAATTTTTGAATTTTATTTTTTTATACAGCAGGTTCTTATTAGTTATCCATTTTATACACATCAGTGTATACATTTCAATCCCAATCTCCCAATTCATCACATCACCACCCCCCGCCACTTTCCCCCCTTGGTGTCCATATGTTTGTTCTCTACATCTGTGTCTCAATCTCTGCCCTGAAAACCTGTTCATCTGTACCATTGTTCTAGGTTCCACATATATGCATTAATATATGATATTTGTTTTTCTCTTTCTGACTTACTTCACTCTATATGACAGTCTCTATATCCATCCACATCTCTACAAATGACCCAATTTCATTCCTTTTTATGGCTGAGTAATATTCCACTGTATATATGTACCACATCTTCTTAATCCATTCGTCTGCCGATGGGCATTTAGGTTGCTTCCATGTCCTGGCTATTGTAAATAGTGCTGCAGTGAAAATTGGGGTGCATGTGTCTTTTATTTTTTTTAATAATTAATTAATTTTATTTTTGGCTGTGTTGGGTCTTCATTGCTGCACACAGGCTTTCTCTAGTTGCAGCGAGCTGTGGCTGCTCTTTGTTGCAGTGCGCAGGCTTCTCATTGCAGTGGCTTCTTCTGTCATGGAGCACGGGCTCTAGGCGCGTGGGCTCAGTAGTTGTGGCTCGCGGGCTCTAGAGTGCACGCTCAGTAGTTGTGGTGCACGGGCTTAGTTGCTCTGCGGCATGTGGGATCTTCCCGGACCAGGGCTCAAACCCATGTCACCTGCATTGGCAGGTGGATTCTTTTTTTTTTTTTTAAACATCTTTATTGAAGTATAATTGCTTTACAATGGTGTGTTAGTTTCTGCTTTATAACAAAGTGAATCAGTTATACATATACATATGTTCCCATATCTCTTCCCTCTTGCATCTCCCTCCCTCACACCCTCTCTATCCCACCCCTCTAGGTGGTCACAGAGCACCGAGCTGGTCTCCCTGTACTATGCAGCTGCTTCCCACTAGCTATCTATTTTACATTTGGTAGTGTATGTATGTCCATGACACTCTCTCACCCTGTCACATCTCACCCCTCCCCCTCCCCATATCCTCAAGTCCATTCTCTAGTAGGTCTGTGTCTTTATTCCCATCTTCCCACTAGGTTCTTCATGACCTTTTTTTTTTTTCCTTAGATTCCATATATATGTGTTAGCATACTGTATTTGTTTTTCTCTTTCTGACTTACTTAACTCTGTATGACAGACTCTAACTCCATCCACCTCATTACAAATACCTCCATTTCCTTTCTTTTTATGGTTGAGTAATACTCCATTGTATTTATGTGCCACATCTTCTTTATCCATTCATCCGATGATGGACACTTAGGTTGCTTCCATGTCCTGGCTATTGTAAATAGAGCGGCAATGAACATTTTGGTACATGACTCTTTTTGAATTATGGTTTTCTCAGGGTATATGCCCAGTAGTGGGATTGCTGGGTCGTATGGTAGTTCTATTTGTAGTTTTTTAAGGAACCTCCATACTGTTCTCCATAGTGGCTGTATCAATTTACATTCCCACCAACAGTGCAAGAGTGTTCCCTTTTCTCCACACCCTCTCCAGCATTTATTGTTTCTAGATTTTTTGATGATGGCCATTCTGACCGGTGTGAGATGATACCTCATTGTAGTTTTGATTTGCATTTCTCTAATGATTAATGATGTTGAGCATTCTTTCATGTGTCTGTTGGCAATCTGTATATCTTCTTTGGAGAAATGTTTTTTTAGGTCTTCTGCCCATTTTTGGATTGGGTTGTGTTTTTTTTTGTTATTGAGCTGCATAAGCTGCTTGTAAATCTTGGAGATTAATCCTTTGTCAGTTGCTTCATTTGCAAATATTTTCTCCCATTCTGAGGGTTGTCTTTTGGTCTTGTTTATGGTTTCCTTTGCTGTGCAAAAGCTTTTAAGTTTCATTAGGTCCCATTTGTTTATTTGTGTTTTTATTTCCATTTTTCTAGGAGATGGGTCAAAAAGGATCTTGCTATGATTTATGTCATAGAGTGTTCTGCCTATGTTTTCCTCTAAGAGTTTGATAGTGTCTGGCCTTACACTTAGGTCTTTAATCCATTTTGAGTTTATTTTTGTGTATGGTGTCAGGGAGTGTTCTAATTTCATAATTTTACATGTGCCTGTCCAATTTTCCCAGCACCACTTATTGAAGAGGCTGTCTTTTCTCCACTGTATATGCTTGCCTCCTTTATCAAAGATAAGGTGACCATATGTGCGTGGGTTTATCTCTGGGCTTTCTATCCTGTTCCATTGATCAATATTTCTGTTTTTGTGCCAGTACCAAACTGTCTTGATTACTGTAGCTTTGTAATATAGTCTGAAGTCAGGGAGCCTGATTCCTCCAGCTCCATTTTTCGTTCTCAAGATTGCTTTGGCTATTCGGGGTCTTTTGTGTTTCCATACAAATTGTGAAATTTTTTGTTCTAGTTCTGTGAAAAATGCCAGTGGTAGTTTGATAGGGATTGCATTGAATCTGTAGATTGCTTTGGGTAGTAGAGTCATTTTCACAATGTTGATTCTTCCAATCCAAGAACATGGTATATCTCTCCATCTATTTGTATCATCTTTAATTTCTTTCATCAGTGTCCTATAATTTTTTGCATACAGGTCTTTTTTCTCCTTAGGTAGGTTTATTCCTAGATATTTTATTCTTTTTGTTGCAGTGGTAAACGGGAGTGTTTTCTTAATTTCACTTTCAGATTTTCATCATTAGTATATAGGAATGCCAGAGATTTCTGTGCATTAATTTTGTATCCTGCTACTTTACCAAATTCACTGATTAGCTCTAGTAGTTTTCTGGTAGCATCTTTAGGATTCTCTATGTAGAGTATCATGTCATCTGCAAACAGTGACAGCTTTACTTCTTCTTTTCCGATTTGGATTCCTTTTATTTCTTTTTCTTCTCTGATTGCTGTGGCTAACACTTTCAAAACTATGTTGAATAATAGTGGTGAGAGTGGGCAACCTTGTCTTGTTCCTGATCTTAGTGGAAATGGTTTCGGTTTTTCACCATTGAGAACAATGTTGGCTGTGGGTTTGTCATATATGGCCTTTATTATGTTGAGGAAAGTTCCCTCTATGCCTACTTTCTACAGGGCTTTTATCATAAATGGGTGTTGAATTTTGTCGAAAGCTTTCTCTGCATCTATTGAGATGATCATATGGTTTTTCTCCTTCAATTTGTTAATATGATGTATCACGTTGATTGATTTGCGTATATTGAAGAATCCTTGCATTCCTGGAATAAACCCCACTTGATCATGGTGTATGATCCTTTTAATGTGCTGTTGGATTCTGTTTGCTAGTATTTTGTTGAGGATTTTTGCATCTATGTTCACCAGTGATATTGGTCTGTTGTTTTCTTTCCTTGTGACATCTTTGTCTGGTTTTGGTATCAGGGTGATGGTGGCCTCGTAGAATGAGTTGGGGAGTGTTCCTCCCTCTGCAATATTTTGGAAGAGTTTGAGAAGGATAGGTGTTAGCTCTTCTCTAAATGTTTGCTAGAATTCGCCTGTGAAGCCATCTGGTCCTGGGCTTTTGTTTGTTGGAAGATTTTTAATCACAGCTTCAATTTCATTGCTTGTGATTGGTCTGTTCATATTTTCTATTTCTTCCTGGTTCAGTCTCGGTAGGTTGTGCATTTCTAAGAATGTGTCCATTTCTCCCAGGTTGTCCATTTTATTGGCATAGAGTTGCTTGTAGTAATCTCTCATGATCGTTTGTATTTCTGCAGTGTCAGTGGTTACTTCTCCTCTTTCATTTCTAATTCTATTGATTTGAGTCTTCTCCCTTTTTCTCTTGATGAGTCTGGCTAATGGTTTATCAATTTTGTTTATCTCCTTGAAGAACCAGCTTTTAGTTTCATTGATTTTAGCTATTGTTTCCTTCATTTCTTTTTCATTTATTTCTGATCTGATCTTTATGATTTCTTTCCTTCTGCTAGCTTTGGGGTTTTTTTGTTCTTCTTTCTCTAATTGCTTCAGGTGCAAGGTTAGGTTGTTTATTCGAGATGTTTCCTGTTTCTTGAGGTAGGCTTGTATTGCTATAAACTTCCCTCTTAGCACTGCTTTTGCTGCGTCCCATAGGTTTTGGGTCGTCGTGTCTCCATTGTCATTTGCTTCTAGGTATTTTTTGATTTCCGCTTTGATTTCTTCAGTGATCACTTCGTTATTAAGTAGTGTATTGTGTAGCCTCCATGTGTTTGTATTTTTTACAGATCTTTTCCTGTAATTGATATCTAGTCTCATAGCGTTGTGGTCGGAAAAGATACATGATACGATTTCAATTTTCTTAAATTTACCAAGGCTTGATTTGTGACCCAAGATATGATCTATCCTGGAGAATATTCCATGAGCACTTGAGAAAAATGTGTATTCTGTTGTTTTTGGGTGGAATGTCCTATAAATATCAATTAAGTCCATCTTGTTTAATGTATCATTTAAAGCTTGTGTTTCCTTGTTTATTTTCATTTTGGATGATCTGTCCATTGATGAAAGTGGGGTGTTAAATTCCCCTACTATGATTGTGTTACTGTCGATTTCCCCTTTTATGGCTGTTAGTATTTGCCTTATGTATTGAGGTGCTCCTATGTTGGGTGCATAAATATTTACAATTGTTATACCTTCCTCTTGGATTGATCCCTTGATCATTATATATTGTCCTTCTTTGTCTTTTGTAATAGTCTTTATTTTAAAGTCTATTTTGTCTGATATGAGAATTGCTACTCCAGCTTTCTTTTGATTTCCATTTGCATGGAATATCTTTTTCCATCCCCTCACTTTCAGTCTGTATGTGTCTCTAGGTCTGAAGTGGGTCTCTTGTAGACAGCATATATATGGGTCTTGTTTTTGTATCCATTCAGCCAGTCTGTGTCTTTTGGTGGGAGCATTCAATCCATTTACATTTAAGGTAATTATCGATATGTATGTTCCTATTAACATTTTCTTAAATATTTTGGGTTTGTTATTGTAGGTGTTTTCCTTCTCTTGTGTTTCTTGCCTAGAGAAGTTCCTTTAGCATTTGTTGTAAAGCTGGTTTGGTGGTGCTGAACTCTCTCAGCTTTTGCTTGTCTGTAAAGGTTTTAATTTCTCCATCAAATCTGAATGAGATCCTTGCTGGGTAGAGTAACCTTGGTTGTAGGTTTTTCTCCTTCATCACTTTAAGTATATCCTGCCACTCCCTTCTGGCTTGCAGAGTTTCTGCTGAATGATCAGCTGTTATCCTTATGGGGATTCCCTTGTGTGTTATTTGCTGTTTTTCCCTTGCTGCTTTTAATATGTTTTCTTTATATTTAATTTTGGATAGTTTGATTAATATGTGTCTTGGTGTGTTTCTCCTTGGATTTATCCTGTATGGGACTCTCTGTGCTTCCAGGACTTGATTAACTATTTCCTTTCCCATATTAGGGAAGTTTTCAACTATAATCTCTTCAAATATTTTCTCAGTCCCTTTCTTTTTCTCTTCTTCTTCTGGGATCCCTAAAATTCGACTGTTGGTGCGTTCAATGTTTTCCCAGAGGTCTCTGAGACTGTCCTCAGTTCTTTTCATTCTTTTTTCTTTATTCTGCTCTGCAGTAGTTATTTCCACTATTTTATCTTCCAGGTCACTTATCCGTTCTTCTGCCTCAGTTATTCTGCTATTGATCCCGTCTAGAGTATTTTTAATTTCATTTATTGTGTTTTTCATCGTTGCTTGGTTCCTCTTTAGTTCTTCTACGTCCTTGTTAAATGTTTCTTGCATTTTGTCTATTCTATTTCCAAGATTTTGGATCATCTTTACTATCATTATTCTGAATTCTTTTTCAGGTAGACTGCCTATTTCCTGTTCATTTGTTAGGCCTGGTGTGTTTTGACCCTGCTCCTTCACCTGCTGTGTGTTTTTTTGTCTTCTCATTTTGCTTATCTTACTGTGTTTGGGGTCTCCTTTTCACAGGCTGCAGGTTAGTAGTTCCCGTTGCTTTTGGTATCTGTCCCCAGTGGCTAAGGTTGGTTCAGTGGGTTGTGTAGGCTTCCTGGTGGAGGGGACTAGTGCCTGTGTTCTGGTGAATGTGGTTGGATCTTGTCTTTCTGGTGGGCACGTCCACGTCTGGTGGTGTGTTTTGGGGTGTCTGTGACCTTATTATGATTTTAGGCAGGCTCTCTGCTAATGGATGGGGCTGTGTTCCTGTCTTGCTAGTTGTTTGGCATAGGGTGTCCAGCACTGTAGTTTGCTGGTCATTGAGTGAAGCTGGGTCTTGATGTTGAGATGGAGATCTCTGGGAGATTTTCGCCGTTTGGTGTTACGTGGAGCTGGGAGGTCTCTTGTGGACCAGTGTCCTGAAATTGGCTCTCCCACCTCAGGGGCACAGCCCTGATGCCTGGCTGGGGCACCAAGAGCCTTTCATCCACACGGCTCAGAATAAAAGGAAGAAAAAGTAGAAAGAAAGAAAGAAAGAAAGAGGATAAAATAAAATAAAATAAAGCTATTATAATAAAAAATAAGAAAAAAAATCATTAAGAATAAATTTATTAAGAAAAAAATTTTTTTTAATTTTTAAAAATAGATTAATTTTTTATAATAAAAATAAGAAAAAATTATTAAGAAAAAAATTTTTAATTTTTTAAAATAAAAAATATGAAAAAACTTATTAAAAATTTTTTTTTAATTTTTAAAAATAGAAAATAAGGAAAAAATTATTAAGAAAACATTTATTAGGGAAAATAAATTTTTTTAAGCAAAAAAAAAAAAAAAAGAAAAACGGACAGACCTACCCCTAGGACTAATGGTGAAAGCAAAACCATACAGACAAAATCTCACCCAGAAGCATACATATATACACTCACAAAAAAAGGAAAAGGGGAAAAATTAATATATCCTGCTCCCAAAGTCCACCTCCTGAATTTGGGATGATTCGTTGTCTATTCAGGTATTCAACAGATGCAGCCACATCAAGTTGTTTGTGGAGCTTTAATCTGCTGCTCCTGAGGCTGCTGGGAGAGATTTCCCTTTGTCTTCTTTGTTCGTACAGCTCCCGGGGCTCAGCTTTGGATTGGGACCCGCCTCTGCGTGTAGGTCGCCTGAGGGCGTCTGTTCCCCGCCCAGACAGAACGGGGTTAAAGGAGCAGCTGCTTCGGGGGCTCTGGCTCACTCAGGCCGGGGGGGAGGGAGGGGTGCAGATGCGGGGCGAGCCTGTGTGCGCAGC
Organism: Balaenoptera acutorostrata; assembly: GCF_949987535.1. Classification (NCBI taxonomy): domain Eukaryota; kingdom Metazoa; phylum Chordata; class Mammalia; order Artiodactyla; family Balaenopteridae; genus Balaenoptera; species Balaenoptera acutorostrata. Next base: position 38,895,018 of record NC_080077.1, on the reverse strand, counting down.
AGAGGCCGGCGTGACGTTGCAGCAGCCTGAGGCGCGCCATGCATTCTCCCGGGTAAGTTTTCCCTGGATCACGGGACCCTGGCTGTGGCAGGCTGCACAGGCTCCCAGGAGGGGCGGTGTTGAGAGTGACCTGTGCTCACACACAGGCTTGTTGGTGGCAGCAGCAGCAGCCTTAGCGTCTCATGCCCGTCTCTGGGGTCCGCGCTGATAGCCGCAGCTCGCGCCCATCTCTGGCGTTCGTTTAGGCGGTGCTCTGAACCCCTCTCCTTGTGCGCCGCGAAACAAAGAGGCAAGAAAAAGTCTCTTGCCTCTTCGGCAGCTGCAGACCTTTTCCCGGGCTCCCTCCCAGCTAGCTGCGGTGTGCCAACCCCTTCAGGCTGTGTTCACGCGCCAACCCCAGTCCTCTCCCTGCGATCCGCCCGAAGCCCGAGCCACAGCTCCCAGCCCCCGCCCGCCCCAGCGGGTGAGCAGACAAGCCTCTTGGGCTGGTGAGTACTGGTCGGTGCCGAGCCTCTGTGCGGGAATCTCTCCGCTTTGCCCTCTGCACCCCTGTGGCTGTGCTCTCCTCCGTGGCTCTGAAGCTTCCCCCCTCCGCCACCCACAGTCTCCATCCACGAAGGGGCTTCCTAGTGTGTGGAAACCTTTCCTCCTTCACGGCTCCCTCCCACTGGTGCAGGTCCCGTCCCTATTCTTTTGTCTCTGTTATTTCTTTTTTCTTTTGCCCTACCCAGGTATGTGGGGAGTTTCTTGCCTTTTGGGAGGTCTGACGTCTTCTGCCAGCGTTCAGTGGGTGTTCTGTAGGAGCAGTTCCACATGTAGATGTATTTCTACTGTATCTGTGGGAAGGAAGGTGATCTCCGCGTCTTACTCTTCCGCCATCTTGCCCAGACCCCCGGCAGGTCATATATATACTTTTTTTTTTACATTCTCTTCCATTATATGTTATTTCAAAATATTGAGTAGAGTTCCCTGTGCTATACAGTAGGTCCTTGTTGGTTATCTATTTTATATATAGTAGTGTGTATGTGTCAATCCCAATCTCCTAATTTATCCCTCCCCCACCCCCACTTTGGTAACCATAAGTTTGTTTTTTATGTCTGTGATTCTCTTTCTGTTTTGTATCATTTTTTGAGATTCCACATATAAGTGGTATCATATGATGTTTGTCTTTGGCTTATTTCACTTAGTATGATAATCGCTAGGTCCATCCATGTTGCTGTAAATGGCATTATTTCATTCTTTTTTTATGGCTGAGTAATATTCCATTGTATACATATATACCACATCTTTATCCATTCCTCTGTTGATAGACATTTAGGTTGCTCCCATGTCTTGGCTATTGTATATAGTGCTGCAGTGAACATTGGGGTGCATGTATCTTTTTGAATTATGGTTTTATCCGAATATATGCCCAGGAATGGGACTGCAGGATCATATGGTAGCTCTATTTTTAGTTTTTTTAAGGAACCTCCATACCGTTCTCCATAGTGGCTGTAACAATTTACATTCCTGCCAACAGTGTAGGAGGGTTCCCTTTTCTCCACACCCTCTCCAGCATTTATTTGTAAAATTTTTGATGATGGCCATTCTGACTAGTGTGAGTGATACCTCATTGTAGTTTTGATTTGCATTTCTCTAATAATTAGTGATGTTGAACATCTTTTCATGTGCCTTTTGGCCATCTGTATGTGTCCTTTGGAGAAGTGTCTATTTAGATCTTCTGCCCATTTTGTTCCTCCCAATTATCCTAATTTGGAAGAAGCTGCTAGTGGTCTACCAAAACCTATACTATTCTTCCTGGGCACAAGGCAAGACTCTTAGAATTCTTTAAGATGTGGCAATATGATTTAGTTCCTGGCAATGAAATGAGAGTAAAAGTGACACGTGATATGTCTGGGTTTACACTCTAAGACATTGGGTGCATTCTCTTTTTCCCCTTTCCCTTCCTATTGGCTAGAATCTGAGTCAGCCATTTTTGACCATGGAGAAGATAACAATGCAAGGGACCTAACTGCATTAATGATTTCTTAGGACTGAGTTGCCTCCACTAATCTTGACTCTTTGCCTTGGTATGATTCTATGGAAGTGAAATAAACTTTGAAAAGAATGTTTTTTGGGGTATAATTGATTTACAATGTTGTGTTAGTTTCAGGTGTACAGCAAAGTGAATCGGTATACAAATACATATATCCACTCTTTTTTAGATTCTTTTCCCATATCGGCCATTACGGAGTATTGAGTAGAGTTCGCTGTGCTGTACAGTAGGTCCTTATCAGTTATCTATTTTATATACAGTATTGGTATGTGTCAATTCCAATCTTCCAATTTATCCCTCCCCCCCCTTATCCCCAATAACCATAAGTTAAAATAAGCTATTTTTTTAAGCTATTAAGTTTTTGCAGTTTGAGGCCTCTAAAAATCATTTCTTAATTTTTCATATAAACATTCTGTTTAGTACCTGGAAATTCCATATCTTTGCAGAATGGAGATAGTCAAAAAGCCTCATATTAGTCAATGAAACTCTCATCAAGAATAGCAAATATGTTTTTGTAAATATGCTTATCTTATATACCCACATAAGGTGTTACCTCTGTTTTCATGGTGGGAGACTTGGAATTATAACCTGGCCCCTAGATCACTGAACTATGTCAGACACCTCCATCTTTAGCGTCCATGTGTTAGGATATCATTTACATTGTTTTAAGTTGTTTTAATAGACCAAAACAGAATGTAGTTTAAGTGAGAAGAATGCTTATTTCTTGAGTAAAAGTCTAGAATGATATACAGGAGGATAGAGCAACTCTGTTTTACAAGGTGCTTCTTCAGTCTTGCGGCTCTGCTATTCTTGAGTGTATTTTTCTAATACAAAAATGCACCTTTATCACTACGTTCTCTTTTCAGTTAATGAGATGGGAGGAGGAAGTGGAAGGGCTCAACCATTCTTGCCATGACCTGCAATTTACAGAATAACTTCTGTCCAGATCCCATTGTCAGACCTTAATCACATGACCACACCTACCTGCAAGGGAGGCTGAGAAATGTAGTCTTAATTGTGAGTCCATGAGCCCAGTTAAAGTTCAGTTCATTTCCATAATTACAGGGAAAAAAGGGATGATGGGTATTGCGGGAAAACCAGTGATAGCTGCCACACTGCGTGGCTGTATAAAATCTGTAAAATTACTTGCCAGATTTCTCCAAAAGGAAATCATTTTTTTTCTTCTAAATATTCCTCTCCTTTAGTCTACTTGATCTTGGCAAGCAGCACCAACATCCAGCTAGTCAACACAATAAACAAACCGAAATACCTCCTTATTCCTCATACCCACATCTAATCCATGGCACATTCTGTTGATTCTATCTCATTAACACCGTGTTCACTCTTTTCCTTTCCTCCCCTCTGCAAAGATTGTAGTATAAGCCATCATCATCATCTTTCTCTTCAACTGTTACAACGACAATGGATATTTAAATGGTATTGGGTTTTAAATAGTGTGTCCCTCTAATCCATCTTCCAAAACCATAATGATCTTTCTGAAATTCAAGTATGTTCATTTTACTCCTCTGTTAAAAGCCCTTTGATGGTTCCTCATGTCTATGCAATAAAGTCCCCAATCCTTAGCTGAACACTTAAAGCTCTCCATGTTCTTACCCCTCTTTCGGGGTATTTTCCTCCTTATTACTTGTAATCTATACTTCAGCCCTCCTGTCCAGTTTTCTGACTGTGGCATGCTGATAAAATCTTGGGTGAGTCTGCTCACAAATTTTTCTCTTCCTAGAAAGTCCTTTCCTCCTTGCAGTAAACCATCTTTAAGGTCAGTCTTAACATTGTCACTCTTACGAAGAGTTTCCTGACTCCTGTGTGACTCCAGGTTTGACTCACTCATTAATGCCTACACTGTCTCCTATATAGTCCTTTACAACCAGGATAGTGTTGATCACATTTATGTCATGGAGGCAGAAACAAGGTTAAGACTGTACAGGTATTTGTATTATAATATCTTTATATTGTATAGATATTAATTTAAATATTGGATTTTTTTGGTATGTTTGTTTATATGTCAGTCACCCCTATTTGACTGAGAAGTCCTCAAGAAAAGATTCTGTCCTTTAGTCATAATTGAAGGCTCAGAAATTAACACAGTTTCTGGAATATAGTGGGTATGCAATAAATGCTTCTTTAAAGATCTAAAGATATACTGGCCAATACTAATGGTGGGAAAGCAAATTGGTACAACCACTTTGTATAAGTCTGGCAATGTTTATTACTAAAAGAGAAAGTAGTCTACTGTATGACCCACTAATTTCATTTCTAGTAATATATACAACATAAATGCTTGAACATGTTTGCCAAGAGACATGGACAAAAATGTCCATAGAAACATTTGTTTCTAATAGTTGGAGAATGGGGAATAAAGTCCAAGTGTCTATCACTATCATAATGCGTCAGGAAATTGTGGGGTATTAATACAGTAGAATTGTATACAGGAAAGGAAATGAATAAACTATAGCTACGTGTAGTAACTTGGGTGACTTTCCCAAACAGAAACAAGCAGAAACAATAAAATCCCCACTGTATGATCCTATTTGTATAAAATTATAAAACAGAAAATGTAGTGACAGAATCAGGGTAGTAGTTTCTTTGGGAGGTGGAGGAGATGGTAGTGACCAGGAAGGAACAAAAAGTCGGGGCTCTGGTTTACTATGTTATGTATCCTGACTTGGTAGTTGGTTACATGTCTACTTTGTGGTAATTCATTGAACTGTGTATTTTATACTTCAGCAAAAAAAGTTTTAAAATGAATGACTGAATGACTGATAGGCTAGAGTAAACAGGATTTAGAGTGGACCAGTTTTTAATTTGTTGCCATGGCTTTCTGAGTGGGTGTCCTGGGACGGACCCTGTGAACTTCACCTTCTCTTGAAGAGGATGAAGAACATTGATCTATGGTCTGCAAAATTCATTCTAGCTCTGACGTTCTGAGCAGAAATTAAAAAGAGGTGAAAGGACTCTATTTCCTGTCTTTTTAGAGATGGCCTTATGCATTAGCTCAGGTGAAATTAAAAGGAAAAAACTCCAACTTTTTGCTATGTTCATGCTTAAAACAAGTCAAAGTTCTAAGACACTTTGACAATAGGTAGCCTAAACCATAAATCCATTACGAAGTATTTATACTGCTATTACTTTCATTATCCTACAGATAAATAAATTTCCCAGTTGGTATAGTGGAAGATGTGCACCTGCCTCCCTACAGAATATAGAACACATACTGTGTATGTCTTTATCACTTATAATCTACAAGTGATTGTACAGGGGACTTTATAGTGAGGATCCACTATAAATAGGAATCAGCAACCTTCATAGTTTCAGTCTTTACAACATTTAAAACTAGGACCAACCACAAACTCCTCCAAATTTGAATAAAAGTGAAATAATTGTCCTGTGAATCTGGGTGATGATGACAGTCAACACAGTTAAATCATTTCCAAGTATCAGCTCATACTTTCAAATAAAATGCAAATTGAGATAATTTTACTAATCGGAAAGGAATTCTCAATTATTGGGTATTTTAGAAAAATCAAGTTTTGGCCGGAATTATTTGTATAATTATTTTATTCATTACATTTTAAGTGTTTAACATTTTAAGATTTAGCCAGTGTATATTTGGATTTGAATTATCCAGATTACATTGTTATTTTTTTCTTTTCGAATTTTATTTTATTTATTTTTTATACAGCAGGTTCTTATTAGTTATCTATTTTATACATATTAGTGTATATATGTCAAACCCAATCTCCAAATTCACCCCCCCCCTCCAACTTTCACCCCGTTGGTGTCCATATGTTTGTTTTCTACATCTGTGTCTCTATTTCTGCCCTGCAAACTGGTTCATATGTACCATTTTTCTAGGTTCCACATATATGTGTTAATATACGATGTTTGTTTTTCTCTTTCTTTTTTTTTTTTTTTTTTTAGTGTGTTAGCTTCTGCTTTATAACAAAGTGAATCAGTTATACATATACAATATGTTCCCATTTCTCTTCCCTCTTGCATCTCCCTCCCTCCCACCCTCCCCATCCCACCCCTCTAGGTGGTCACAAAGCACCGAGCTGATCTCCCTGTGCTGTGCGGCTGCTTCCCACTAGTTATCTATTTTACATTTGGTAGTGTATATATGTCCATGACACTCTCTTACCCTGTCACATCTCACCCCACCCCCTCCCCATATCCTCAAGTCCATTTTCTAGTAGGTCTGTGTCTTTATTCCCATCTTGCCACTAGGTTCTTCATGGCCTTTTTTTTTTTTTTTTTTTCCCCTTAGATTCCATATATATGTGTTAGCATACTGTATTTGTTTTTCTCTTTCTGACTTACTTCACTCTGTATGACAGTCTCTAGATCCATCCACACCTCTACAAATGACCCAATTTCATTCCTTTTTATGGCTGAATAATATTCCACTGTATATATGGACCACATCTTCTTTATCCATTCATCTGTCATTGGGCATTTCGGTTGCTTCCATGACCTGGCTATTGTAAATAGTGCTGCAATGAACATTGGCATGCATGTGTCTTTTTGAATGATGGTTTTCTCTGGGTATATGCCTAGTAGTGGGATTGCTGGGTCATATGGTAATTCTATTTTTAGTTTTTTAAAGAACCTCCATACTGTTCTCCATAGTGGCTGTATCAGTTTACATTCCCACCAACAGTGCAAGAGGGTTCCCTTTTCTCCACACCCTCTCCAGCATTTATTGTTTGTAGATTTTCTGATGATGCCCATTCTAACAGGTGTGAGGTGATACCTCATTATAGTTTTGATTTGCATTTCTCTAACAATTAGTGATGTTGAGCAGCTTTTCATGTGCTTCTTGGCCATCTGTATGTTTTCTTTGGAGAAATGTCTATTTAGGTCTTCTGCCCATTTTTGGATTGGGTTTTTTTTTTTTGATATTGAGCTGCATGAGCTGTTTATATATTTTGGAGATTAATCCTTTGTCCATTGATTCATTTGCAAATACTTTCTCCCATTCTGAGGGTTGTCTTTTCATCTTGTTTGTAGTTTCCTTTGCTTTGCAAAAGGTTTTAAGTTTCATTAGGTCCCATTTGTTTATTTTTGTTTTTATTTCCATTACCCTAGGAGGTGGATCAAAAAAAATCTTGCTGTGATTTATGTCAAAGAGTGTTCTTCCTATGTTTTCCTCTAAGAGTTTTATAGTGTCTGGTCTTACATTTAGGTCTCTAATCCATTTTGAGTTTATTTTTGTGTGTGGTGTTAGGGAATGTTCTAATTTCATTCTTTTACATGTAGCTGTCCAATTTTCCCATCACCACTTATTGAAGAGATTGTCTTTTCTCCATTGTATATCCTTGCCTCCTTTGTCATAGATTAGTTGACAGTAGGTGTGTGGGTTTACCTCTGGGCTTTCTATCCTGTTCCATTGATCTATATTTCTGTTTTTGTGCCAGTACCATATTGTCTTGATTACTGTAGCTTTGTAGTATAGTCTGAAGTCAGGTTGTTATTTAATCTACTTTTTTCAACTGTCCTTCATCCTCATAGTAGAATTAGGGATAGAATATGTAACAATCCTGCTTTTTTTTTATTATTATACTGTATACTCAGTGATTAGATCTGACTCTGCTCCTGTAATCTAACTCTGCTCCTATAATCTACAATATATCTTAAAGGAAAAGGTTCTTTAAAATTCTTGAAAGCTAGTGAGATGAAAAATTACTTTTAACTATGAAACCTCTATTTTGAATTCTACATACATTGCTTCTGTGGTATACTGCTCTGTACAAGTCATGTATTAATACACAATTTAGTATTATAAATCTCCTAGAGTAGAGCAGAGAGGAATCTTCCCATTAAATATGTTTGTAATACTTCACCTCTCCTCTTCCAGTCAATCAGGAAATATTAATTGAAAGACTACTCTGCAGACACTTGGAAGGACACAGATTAAGAATAAGGTGTGTCTCCCTGTCATCTCTCAGCAGCCTCTAGTCAGACGTGGATAAGACTCAGAATCAAAAATACCTGGAGAGCAGAGCAGAAGAGTATAGAGTAATGTGCAGAACAAAGTGTAAGGATAATAGAAATACAGGAAGGAGGGTGATTATTGTGTATGGTTACAATCTTAGGTGATTTCAAGAGGAAGATAAGCTCTTAAAAATAACTAGGTGTATTCTGCCTGAGAGGCAGAACAGTCAGAAGTCCTATCGATCTTTCTCTGTCGAGGCTCTCATAGCTGTTCTTACCTTCCCTCTCAGCAGGCGAAGTTACCTCTTAACTCACTGAGACCATCAAAGCTTTCTGGCCTGTGTTCCCTCCTCTAAAACAGTTCAATATAGCATCTTCTTCTTATTTACATCACCCTGTAGTTTCACATGTTCTTCTCTCTTTCCTGCTTCTCTTTGAGGAAGAAGTAGTAATATTTTAATTCTTGGTCCCTTTTCTTCCCATTCTAACACCATCCCAGAGTAACCTTTTTAGATTCTTTCATTTCTCACCACTGAAATATTTACATGACACTTTGGGATTTTCAAATATAATTTGGCTTATTTATATGTTCATTTCATTATGACCTTTACTAGACTCTGCTTGATATTTAGTTAACAGTGGAATTGTAAATATATTCCCAACTATAAGCTCCCTGAAGGCAGCACATGTATTTTCATTCTTGTTTTCCCTCATGGTACCTTAGGATATGTATTGTTGGATCAATAAGAGACTGCACATTTGCTCATGCATCATCATTTCTTTTTTCTACTGTCTTTCTTTTTATTCATTCATCTGTCCCTTGATTATTCCAAGGATTGCAGGTGGTCTGTAAAAATAATAAAACATTAATATAATGGTAAAAACATAAATATATGTTGAAAATGATCACTCGTGTATCTTGAAAAAAATTTTTCACTTGATTCTACTAACCCAGCTCACCTCGCCTCTCTTCTATTTAACTTTCTTCTTACCAAGCACACCTTCAAAGTGAGCAGTATGATTGCAACCTCCATCTTATCACTGCCCACTCAGTCTTTAAACTCTGTCTAGTCTGACGGTTTCTGAAAGCTACACTCCTGAAGTTGCTTCCTCCAAGGTCACTTATGAATATGCACTTAAAAATTCAAAACACTTTTATCATATCACATTCTCTTTGCTCTAAGGCATCCAACACTATTCTGCACAATTCTTCTTAAATAAATCAGTTCCTAGCTTGGTGTCACTGAGAGTTGCTGTCCTAGCTCTCCTCAGTCCTTTAGCTGCTCCATCTCTGTCTCAAGTCCTGCCTGCTCTTCTTTCTCTTGCTTCCTAAGCAGTGGTATCATGTAAGGCTTAGGCATTTGTGACTTGCCTTCTCCCTCTACTATCTTTCCTTTATGATTTTATTTAATTCCATAGAGAAACTTTATGTCCATGATGGTAGCCAGATTTCTCTTAAGTTCAAGAGCACTATCCAGCAGGACACTGAACAATATTCTTCAGTGTCTGTCTTCCATTCAAAAGTCAACATGTATAAAGTGGAGAACTTTGACTTCCTCTTTAATTTGATAGCATCATTTTTAGACAGTCACCAAGGTTTCAACATTTGGAGACTTTTTTTTTTATGTCTCCCTTTCCATTTCCTGCCATTTTGAGTCCCATGCTTTCTTTAGATTCCCTTTTCCTTTAGTTTCTTCCTTTTCTTCTTTCTTCCCTTTGTAGTCACATTAGTGAAGGTCTTTATTCCTCACCTTTCCATTATAAACATTTCCAATGGGTCTTCCTACATTTTTCTTACTTACTTCAGTCAGGCTTCTATAGAGTAAACTTCATGAAATACATCCTTCTTCAAAATTCTTTTTTTTTTTTTTTTTTAATTTATTTATTTATTTTTGGCTGTGTTGGGTCTTCGTTTCTGTGCGAGGGCTTTCTCTAGTTGCGGCAAGCGGGGGCCACTCCTCATCGCGGTGCGCGGGCCTCTCACTATCGCGGCCTCTCTTGTTGCGGAGCGCAGGCTCCAGACGCGCAGGCTCAGTAGTTTGTGGCTCACGGGCTCAGTCGCTCCGCGGCATGTGGGATCTTCCCGGACCAGGGCTCGAACCCGTGTCCCCTGCACTGGCAGGCAGACTCTCAACCACTGCGCCACCAGGGAAGCCCTCTTCAAAATTCTTTACTCTCTCTCTTACCTACACCAGCAGTTCTCAGTCCTGATTGTCACAATTATCTAGGCAGGGCCATCTACATAATTTGCAAGACCCTGTGCAAAGTGAAATGTGGAACCCCTTGTTCAAAGGCAGAAAAAAAGTGCCATTAAAGGAATTAGAATATAAAACTTTTTCTACTCGCCCATGGTTTCTCAACTTGTCATGGTGTTTCTAAAATTTCTATTTAATGTTGTGCTAAGTAAAGAAAAATTAAAATTTTAAATCATTAGCATGGGTTTTACTAGTCATCTTTATATGGTACAGTGACAGTTTTAAATGCAAATATAAGACCATTTAACTCATATGCAGAAGCACTGACATTACACAGTTTGTATTTTATGGTTTGTATGTGCCTATATATTTCTTTCTTACCAGAATAAGGGAAATGCTGCACAAAACTAAGTCAGATGCATTTATTTAACTTTTTGATACATTCACATTTTACTAACACTCTCATTTGGCTTGAGATGAATAAGGAAGAACTGAAAGGAAAAGAAACTATAGGTTGCCCTATTATTCTCTTTTCTTCTGTATCATTATTTTCATTGTAAATGGTTGGCTAATACAGAGAAGTAGTGTGAATAAGAAGGGTATGACAGGGTCCCTTTATGGTTTCTGTTGCTTAGAATGCCATTGCTTTCTTTCTGCCCTCATGAAAATTCTGGTTCAAGCAGAAAACATGGCCTCTTGGAGGCTATCAGCACTCCCACTTATTCAGGCATAGATGTAGTAAGCTTACCTTATGTTTGAGCCTTGCTGAACTTCCGTACATTTTGGGTTCGCTGGAATTCTGTATTCATGGGCCCTAGTGAACACTATATATGAAAGGAGTGACAAAAAATGGCTGCAGGTGAAAGATTAATGATAAAATTATTAAGAATTTCATGGTGGCTACAGCAGAGTGTTAAACTAAGGCTGGGGCCCCTACAAGCGTGGAGCCCCGTGAGACTGCATAGGTCTCATGCCCGTAAAGCTGGTGCTGTATGTGTGGATCGTTTTAAAAATAGTCTCGAGTCCCAGCCTCTGGGAATCAGAATCTCTAGAGTGGGTCCTAGACACGTGTATTTGAAATTAACAACAACAACAACTTCATAAGTGATTTTGTGAGCTGATGTAAAAGTCCATATTCCCTCAGGCGAGTATTGAAAGATCTTTATAATCAATTCCTTAATTTTATCACACTACTCCCTACTTTGAACGCTTGTCTCTGACCCAGTAGGACTATTTGATGTCTCTGGTTTATAGTTCCTGTTTTGGCTTACCCTGGATTACTCTCACCATTATCCCCAATTTTAATGCTCATTTTCTCCTCACTACTCATGAGAATTGTACCATTTTTTTTCTCACTTATCAAAGCCTAACTTCTCTATAAAAATCTTCCTCTACTACTCCAGTCCATGGTGAACCCTCCCTTTCCTCCATTTTTATAGGTCTTATGTTCTAGGCCATTTATTTTATGTGCAATATTCTACAGAGGGCCATTACTTACCCTTTTATGTGCATCTTCTTTCTTCCTCACTCGATTCAGTGTGTCTTGAGCACCTGGTCTTCTTTTGAGGTTTAAATTGGCCATGCTAGGGTCTAAGAATTACTATTCTTCCTAGAAAATCTTAAAGAATAAATAACTCTAACAAAGAAGGTAGCTTCTGTTTCTAAATTTGATTGGACCAAAGTACTTTTGAGATAGGAATTTTTACTCATAATTAATTTTTTTCAGTCTCCATAACAACACTTTTAAAATTCATTATTTTCTGAAATTTAAATAAAATCATTGAAACTCATCTGAAATGTGATGCCTTAGCGGTGCTGTCACAAGTCTCTACAAGAGTTGTTAAATCTATTTTCTACAATGTTTTCCCCCCCTACAGATGACATTTGAGTAGTTTTCCTAAGACAGAATTTTCAAACAAAATTAAGAAGCTCTTTTCAATGAATTAAAAAGGTAACTTCATCAGGCTTGTTTCTGTAAACTTGATTTGAAGCAAGGAGAAACAGATATAATTGGAATAGTTTTCTTTTATCTTTCTTGGTTTTTAGCTGAAAACAAGTGGCAGGAACCTTATGGAACAATATAGAGGAAACTTAGGCAGTAATGTTTTTCCTGGGGAAGAAGTGAGAAGTTATGAAGATGTGTCCAAGTGGTTCTCTTACAATTTCTGTAATAACTATCACAGCCATTAGGTTATAAAGTGAATTTTAAAAGTAAGGAATGTTCCTCCCAAGCAAACACACACATATGCATGCATGTGGTAGTCTTATGATAAATTAATTAGGACCATCTCATCTTTTGATAAATTGTCAGCATATCCAGGTAATGTCTAAGGCTTCCTTCCAGTTTAAAAAGTTATTTTATGATTCTATGATTGTGTAAGTGTAGGAGTAGATTTTTTAAAGCTTAGTCCTAAGGGAAATCTTATTACATGTTATTTAGAAGAAAGGTGTGTTTTGTTTTTTTTTTTTTTTTGAGACAACTATATTGTAATACTATATCAAATTTAGAAGAATAAGTTATATTTTTATATATCAGTTATCTAATGTCATTTAATCATATAAATAAAATATCTCTTGAGTTCTAGTAGAGTTAATATAGGATTCTCTTCTAATTCAAATATTAAGTTTAATTGTCCAACCATGTAGGTTGTGCTACATTTATAATCACCAAAAGAATCCTGGAGGTTCTTTTGTGCTTTTTCTCTTAGACCATTTAGAGAGACAGGTGGACAGTCATCCTAGCTATGGCTCTGCTTTTGTTCATCCTTTCTTTAGAGAGAAAAATAGACAAGGAAAAGAGTAAAAAGAAATGCATCCTTGCCGTGGCATTTTATGACATTTCTACATTTGAACATCTGGAAAGCCTAGTGTGACAGTGACAACCAAATTGACAAAGCTGCTGACTGCATCGGCTATCACACAAAAAAATATAGGCACTAAAAGCACCACTTTTAATTCTGAAAAGCTCAATAGAGTTTCTCCCCATTTTGGCCTTGAAGATAGAAAGGGAAGCCACGTTTATTTTGAAGATGCATTCTGAGTATTGTACATCACACGCACTGGGAAACAACAGTTCCAAAGAAAAGAACATGCATTACAGGAAAAGAGAAGAGAGCAGCTGTAGAACTGGCTCTAATTGCAGATCCTGGATGGATTTGGTAATCAAATGACTACTCTGCATATTTACTCGGAGTAAAATAGCAAAACATTAATTACTCCTATTATTGCTTTTATCTATGAAGATGTAGAACAAAATAAATGCATAAAACATTTTAAGAACAGAAATCTAAAGGAAAATAAAATTTATGTATGGAAATATCTGCAGTGGTGATAAAAAGATGTCACAGGAAGAAATGAGCCCTGAAATAAAATGCTGACATAAATAAAATAAAAGTTATCTACCTACAATATGCTATTATTTAAAGAAGTTACAAAATGAGATAATACAATAAAGATAATATTTTCAGTGTTTAAAAGAAGACAACATTTACAGTGTGTCTTAGTCTGATAGGGCTGCCGTAACAAAATGCCACAGCCTCGGTGGCTTATAAGCAACAGAAATTTATTTCTCACAGTTCTGAGAAGCCCAAGATCAGGATGCCAGCTTGGCCACCTTCTGGTGAGGTTCCTCTTCCTGGTTCATAGTCAGCACCTTTTTTGTGTATCTGCACATCGTGGAAAGGACTAGTTAACTCTGTGAAATCTCTTTTATAAAAGCACTAATCCCATTCATGAATGCTCCACCCTCATGACCTAATCACTCCTAAAGGCCTTACCTTCTAACACCATTACATTGGGGGTTAGGATTCCAACATGTGAAATTAGAAGGGCACAAACATTCAGACTATAGCACAGTGAAATAACTTGGTTAATTGGCAGGAATTAAACAAGACTTCTGGTGTTAAGGTTAATTATGCTAAAGTATTGTTATTTGTGTGGCAATAAATTTTATGATTTACATCTAATTGTGTCTAAAATTTAATGAGCTATGTTCCAGGGAGCAATGATGGGAACAAAATGAATTGATTTTATAGAACATGGTCTTTAATACTATTATTCTAGAAGAAATAACTCTTTAATTCACCAGTTTTCTGAAATGAAAATCTGTTCATTAAAAATGGACATTTTTTTATCATTGCTAGAATCTGGAGATTGGATCCCATTTAAGTTCTAGAGAATCACAATTAGCTCAGTGACCACAATATACTACCACCACCGCCAAAAAGTAACCAGTTCTTGATGTCAAGGAGCAACAGACCACTACCACCACCACCATTGTCATTACCACAAAAGGCTTTGCTATTCTGACACTAGGTTCTTGGAGATGTGTGTTATATTGATGTTTCAATAAGAATGTTTTAATATAATGGCTATGGACCTTGAGAAGCCCTGTGTCTAGTCCCTGCCCCATTCCTCAGAATCACCTTCACCTCCTAAACTATTCTAGAAATCATGCTTTGAGCTAGAGTAAATTTATCATTAAATCCAAGTTAACTCTCATTGGAACTATTTTGATTTCCAGAAAAGGTTTTGACTTGTTCAGGATTTCCCTGTTGATAAGAGGCACAATTGGATCTTGAATCTAGGTATTCCCAAGCCAAATATTCATTTGCTCTTCTAACTGAATTTGAACACTTCCTTTTAAAATTTGAGATTTAGACAACTCTTGTAGAATTAATTGCTCCAGTTGATATAATAAACCCATTAAGAATACACCATTGCATATAAAAATAAGGATGCTATTTCCTAAAAATTGGTCAGTCACCACCCAAGGAGTAAGAAATGTTTGGTAGTACCTTATAGTTCACCTTATGAAGACTCAACTATTGATAAATATAGACAAAAAATATCTACATTCCTTTGACCCATTGACTTATAGCTGGAGGTGGCATTAGGTGGTAAACTTTGTTAATGGCTAACTTGATACTCATTTCCACTGTCTTCATTCTTACTTGAACCCAATTTGTTTTGGTGGTAATGTGCGCAACACAAGCAGTGGATTGTTATCTGCTTCAGTTAATCTTGACAATTTTTTTCCTAATTTGTACAGCCTTATTTGCACCCACCGGTGTCCATGTGACCCAGTGTGGCTGCTGGAAGGCTTTCTCAAAGAGTGTTTGTTTTCTTGAAGAAAGGGGTCAGATGTGGCCAACACTGTCGTTTCTGATTGCCTGTCTAGTGCCTTAAGCGTGGGTCTGATGCACAGAGCTTCTTGAGAATCCCAGAAAACTCAGACCTGATATTTTAGAGTTGCTGAACTAGTAACAGCCACCATCTATGTCCACCTAGTCTTCTTTTGTGAGAAAAATAAACCCTTACTTGTTTAAGCTACTGTTAGCTGGGTTTTCTGTTGCTTATAGCCAAAAGCATTCCTAACTAAAATCACACGGCTTAGAATTGAATAAGCTCATTTCCAACACTAGGGGAAGAGAAAAGGATAAAGGATAAAGGCCATGAGGACATACTCCAAAGATTGTTTTGATTTTTGAGAAGTTTATTTGAGCACTTTGTGCTTCACTGTGATTGCACTTACAATTCCTCAGTCAAGTATCCAGAGGTGGGACAGTCTGCAGATGCCATGAAACCAGAGCTCACTTACAAGGGCAGCTGTTAAAGGATATGTAACTTCTTTTCTAAGGCAGACTCAGAGGATGACCTGCATTTACTGACTATTACAGACCTACCTGATACCATGTAGCTGGGAGAAGGAGTCCATCTATAGAATCATGGAAAATCATGAAAGTTGTTTAACTCAGACAGGCTCTGCTGGATATATTAGGACTAACATAGTAGAAGTTAGTGAAGGAAGAGTGAGCATTAGCTATGAAGAATTGACCCACATGGGAGGTTAGTTCTTAGAGGAGCCGTTGTTACCAAATCAAACTGAAGTCTGTGCCTCACAGCAAAACCAATTTACTTATGCCGGGTTGTGGTGAAGGAAAGTACAGCGTTTATTGCAGGGCCCAGCAAGGAATACTGTTACCTGAAAATTGGGTTCGCTCCTTGGTTGGTGTCAAGCCAAAAGACCCAACCAATCAAAAATTCGGGAGAAGGAAGGATTTATTACTTCCAGCAAGTAAGGAGGACACCAGAGATCTTTCCCGAAGCAGTGTCTCCCCAAACAGCAAAATGGGGGATGTTTTAAGCTAAGGGTACATGCATATTCATGAGGGGGGCTTGAACAGAGGGGAATTCAGCATAGAATTGGGGCAAAGGTCGACAGAGTCCAAGCTTTAGTTGCTTGAAGTCAAGAGGGTCAACATCATCATTGCGTCCTCCATGTGGTTGGGGGCCTTAGTTCCTGCAGACCTCAAAGACTGTGTCAGAGTGTTATGAGTATCCCTTGAGGAGGAGCTAGGATTCTGTTTTATTGCCGAACTGTTGTTTCTTGGCTACTTTTCCCTTGTTCCTACATTCTCTCACTGCCCTTAAGATCATTAGTTATTGAGACCTGATCAAGGGCAAGTACTGTGGCCAGGTCTAGATCACACAATGACTCAGGCCAAAAATGGCTTCTCTTATGTCAAGAAAGCCAGGCCTAGTTCTCTTTCTCTGGGGACCTTCTACCTTATCTGCTTACAGTACAGGCAGCTCATGATCAAAAGACCCAGACTCCTCAGTGGTTTTCGGGGGAGTGTTTTTTAAAGGCAACATTTGGGGGTACGGGCTGCAGGAATCATGACTTTCTTCTGATTAGTTGGTGGTGAGGTAACAGGGTGGTGATTCAGGAATCTCAATCATCAACCTTCTGGTTCCAGCCAGTCTGGGGTCTAGTGCTTGTGTGAAGAATACAGTCACCATCCTCCACCTGGGTGGAGGGGAGTCGGTCTTAGTTCCTGAAGAACAGCTCAAGGATATCCATCAGATTGTTATGTATATCCCTTGAGGAGAAACTAGAACTCTGTTTTATAGCGTAACTATTGCCATTACTTTTCTTGTTTAACTGCTTTTCCTTTGTTTCTGCATACTCTCACTTCTCTAATTAGTAACTGCTTGTGCCTGCTCTTTGGAACTCAGGGAACATCTAGGAGACTAAAATCTTTTTCTACAAGCAAGAAACGGGGTACACAGAGGAGCTTTTGTACGGAGAGGGCCCCACAGGATCCTGTTGGTTTCACAGTCACCAATCTGCCTAGAATATCCAAAGAATATAGTAAAGTCCAGCCATGTCTATCAGGAAATAAAATTTTGGTGGCTAGGATAAAGCAGAAGTAGGTTCCAAGAAGTAGGCAGTGGTTCTAGGATGTCAGGTGAGCCTTGTAGCTATAGTTCATTTTCAGAGCAGATCACCAGGCAGACTTGGGAAATTTAAACAAGTGTCTAGGTATTGGGTTGAAGAGTCTGGGAGGATCTAGGCAGACTGTTAAGATTTGGACCAAGAGAGTTTGGAGTCTAGATAAGTCTCCAGTCTTGATGAAGTCATGGAGTGTCAATCAGGAAACTGAACCAGAGCCCAAAGATATAGTTATTTGAGGAAAGTGGTAGTGGTGGTTCTGGTGGGTCTTAGCACACAAGTACGCATTGTTCAGCAAGGCATAGAAGATATTAATACACAGAGGCAAATGAACTCCTTACCTTACACACTCCTCAAGCTGAGGTTTGTAACACCAGAGGAGCCATTTCTGTATCCTCATAACCTGTTTTCTGTGGGGAGTGCATTCCATGAAATGGAAATGCTAACTCAGCACTACTTGTGGTGGTTTGTGCGTAGGTTATTGGCTTTCATACATTTTAAAATGTGACTCATGGGTAGACATTATATGGAATAACAAGACATAAATTAGAAATGAAGCAAGAATTGTATGGCCAATAATTTACTGTGAATGAAGCACTATGATATTTTCATCTTATTCAATTTTATTATATTATTATATTGGAAAAAAAAGATCTTGATCCACAAAATTGATTTCATGACCCACAAATAGGTCAGGACCTACAGTTTGTAAAGTCTGGCTTAGTTCCTAGGAAGATTCATTCTAGATGTCCAGTATCACTGTTCTCTCTTGGGTTTTCTTCAGTTCCTCAAATTAGGATTCCTCCAACCACTGTTTCTTCCAGCAACTGTCCACACAAGTGTTGTCCTAGCCTTGTAGGCTCCAGTATGTCCTTGGTGCCTTTCACAATGCCAGGAGGCTTTCACCAGTCCTGAACTTCCTGAAGATCTTTACCTCATAGGTCCTCAGCCATTTTCTGGAAGGAACCTCGAGCCATCATAACACAGGCATGTTGACAACCAGTGCTACTGATTTCTGCTAGCAGGTCTAGCCTCCATTTGTCTGTCATTATGGGCCCAAACCGCTTACCAGAACACGAAATAAGTGGCAAAAAAAGACAGAATAGCAAGAGAAATATACACTGCAGAAAATGTTCCCCCAGGATAAAGTTGCAGAGCCCTATTGGCTGAGAGTGTTAGCAGCCTGGGGCTCATGGGCTGAAAGTTAGTTTCATCTGCTAGGCTAGCCACCATTGGCTGAAATTATGCAAAAGCACTTAACACACACAAAAAAACATTCACATAAGCTGTGCACTACATGGATTACATTTATACATACATATGTAGTTTTTTAGGAAGGTATTTCAGAGTCTAATATTAAAATTAGTCAGCGCAGCAGTTTTAAGCAGAATGTTTATTTGATCTTCCCTGCTGTTACATAACTTCTGGGATCAACATCTCCAGGCATTTTTTTACTCTGCTTCAGAGTTCAGAAAGGACTGTGGATAAAAAATTGAGAAATTCT
Organism: Balaenoptera acutorostrata; assembly: GCF_949987535.1. Lineage (NCBI taxonomy): Eukaryota > Metazoa > Chordata > Mammalia > Artiodactyla > Balaenopteridae > Balaenoptera > Balaenoptera acutorostrata. Next base: position 38,876,098 of record NC_080077.1, on the reverse strand, counting down.
CTTGTGATTTTCTTTTTGCTACCAAATTTTAGACAAGAACCCGTGAAATGTTGCTGGGTGCTCCTTCGCTTTCCAAGCACTTCTTTGGGAGGAGTTCTTAGTAGAGCTGTCTCCCCAGGGGCTTCATAGTTTGAAATATGTTACTGATTAGCACATGAGAAATTATTTTTATGTTTAGGAATTGAAACAAAAACTGAGCACGTTGGAACAGAATGTTCATTTACCTTCTAAATCAGTGCAGTAGGAATAACTAAAATAATGACTAATGTTCATAGAAAAGGACATAATATCAAAGAGATTTAATAACTAATTGAAAAACCAGTGATGAGTGCTTTCCTGCATATAATTCTAGATAGTGAAGAATATCTTTAAGAGCATGATAAAATAAGGTTAAAAAAAATATTGTAAAAGTATGTGTCCCTGGAGTAAAGTTCTGAATTATACTAATCAGATACTGTTTAGGGATTTCATAGTCTAAGTTATATTCTTTGATTTTTCACTGTGACAGAAGACTGAATTTTGCCCTGGAGCTCAGTATTATTTTCTGCCATGTGTTAATTTCTTGCATGAATGCCTTATTTACCTTCATTTAGACTATGCTGCAGGTGGATTACAAGCAGTTCTTATTGCTGGTACTTTTGTTGGCCGAAGCTGAAGGACAGCTCAGGGATTTGCCTGGCTTGAGGGTTTTATGACTGTGAAGGCGATTTTGAGGTGTGATTTGTCATTGTAGAAGAAGACTGGCTTCTTAAATATTATCCTATGGGCCATGGTTTAAATTCATAAACTTTCTCAGTAGCTTCAGAACAGTTGATGTGTATTTTAAAGGCCCTACTTTTTATTTAAGACTTCATTGTAACCACAACTGCGTTCATTCCTGGAGGTATGCTTATTTATTTAATAACTGAGTCAAGTACTCTTACAAAGCCATTGTTAGGTTTTAGCTGCTATGTTGATACACTTTTTTTTTTCTCTCTCTCTTAAAGCAGCCAAGTCATTTCATGTTATTCAATCCCATGTGCCTTACAGAATTTATGGCCATAAAGTTTACAGTGTGGTTTGCTTTAATTCAAATGCATTTACTTTGGTAGTTTCAGTAATTACATGTTTCCATCAGGGATAGTGGGAAAGGAATACAGTTGACAAACTATTATAAAAGGGTGACAGCCACTGGGCTTATAAAAGAGCTCAGAGTTATCTCTGAGCTATAATTAGTAAGTGTGCACGATACATCTAGATTTTTCTAAGGTGCTTATCACCTATTGAATATGCCTATTATTCTTTCCTCAAATACTTGTGAATCGGGATAGATACCTACAGCTTGCTTTCACCCTAAATAGTAAAAGGGTGCTTTACAAGATATTTCTTATGACTTGCGTGATCGTTTGAATCCTTCAAGAAAAATGTTGATGCAAAGATATGATAAAACTATCTTTAAGAATCCTAGTATTCTTCTGGAGGTGATTCTTATTTCTGGAGGTGATTTTTTATGTCCCCTTGTAGAAAGGGGACATGCTTTGGAGTAAGTAGTTTGGGCTCAATTCTTTTCCCCCCAGTTTTACTGAGATATAATTGACATATAACATTATGTAAGTTTAAGGTGTTGATTTGATACATTTATATATGGCAAAATGATTACCACCATGGCACTAGGTCATACTTCCATCCTGTCACATAGTTACCATTTCTTTTTTTGTGGTGAAAACATTTAAGATATACTCTCTTACAGTATTATTGGCTCTAGCTATAATCACTGTGTTGTATGTTACAGTCCCAGCATTTGTTAATCTCATAACTGCAAGTTTGTACCCTTTGACCAGGATCTCCCTATTTCCCCACGCCCACCCCTACACCACCAGCCCCTGGTAACCACTGTTCTGCTCTTTGTTTCTCTGAGTTTGGGTTTTTCAGATTCTGCATATGAATGAGATCATACAGTATTTAAGTGTCTTTCTCTGTTTGGCTTATCTCACTTATCATAATGCCCTCAAGACCCATCGTTGTCACAAACAGAAGGATTTTCATCTTTCTCACGGTTGAGTAATGTTTCATTGTATGAAATTACAATGAAATACTACAGTGAAATATTATAATGAAACATATAATGAAATGTATATATATATGTGATATATATATATACACTCTGTCTCTAAACTCAGCCTCAGTGTTCTAATTTGTAAAATGGAAATAATGCCCACCTCACTGGTTTGTTGGGAAGGTTTCAGTAGAAAATATATGGAGTGGGTATGACGCAAAGTGGGTATGCTATAACTATTAGTCTTTCCCCATGAAAAGAGTCAATGTGATTTTAATAATTATCTCTACCTCATTGAAAATTAGACTTTAATATAACAGCTTCATTGGTTATCCTACTGTTCTAGGTATGCACATAAACTGAATAGCTGGAAGAGTAATTTGGAGATGCTTCAGGGAGGTCATAATATTTCAGCTTGATAATACCATTTTCATACATTTATCAAATGCTTAATGTTGTAATAGCATTAAAAAAAAAGCAACCCAAACACAGACAAACACTCTGTTCACAGGGCTGTGTTATTGGGCATCATTGAATTTAAGCATTAATATTTACCTGTCAAATATCTTTGAGGGACTTCTTAGATAAATATTTGTAGGCACTAATTGATTCCAAAGGGATTCTTTGAAGTTTGCTCTAAAGTCCTATGGGATAACTCAAGTTTCTTTCAAAATTTCCTGGGCCTGAAGCAAAAAAAAACAAAAAACAAAAAGCAAGTGTCAGTCCTTTCTTCTTTTGCCATACTCGTGTGTTCTAGCTTTTCACTTATGAAGTGCCTTTTTCCCAATTTCTGATGCAAGCAGCCTTATTATTATCCCACCTCTGTCCCAGTTCATTCTTATCATGGTAGGATTCTGAATTAAATCACTTCCAGAATGGTAGACACTCTGACTTAGACTGTGATTTAATTTCAAATTAAATCACTTCCAGAATGGTACTCTGGCTTAGACTGTGAGAATTATGAGATTCCCACTTTAACCCCTAATTGGACTTTAGACCTTGTCCTTCTACCTCAAAAGATAACCCCCAGCCTTCTCTCTAAGTCTGAACTCTGTCCTTGTGGCACCTTGCCCCCACCAATAGCCTTATGTTTTGGTCTCTTATTCCTCAGCAAAGTTGCCTAGAATCATATCTTCATAGTCACAAAGCCTTACCAAGCCTCCTTGGGGCTACTACTGTAGCCTTATCCCATGTCCTAATCTTATAGATGCCTAACAAAGAAGTGTATGCCTACACCAGATCCACTCAGTCTCAGTAGCAAATACTTTGATAAGGAAAAACATAAAACCTGAGAAATTAGTCTCTTGTTTAATAAGGTACCTACTTTTGGATGAAGAGAAACTATGAAGCAATCACTTTGATTTGTTGTTTATGCAGATACAGTGCAGTAAATAGCAACTTGTCCGGGTTATTTGCCATACCTTGTATCTTCAAAACTTTTTCACTGAACTCTTAAATTTAGGTCATAGTTCAAGATTTGGATAGAACTTTGCTTCACCTTGTTGGGGTTTTTTATGTGTGTATTTCTGCCACTCTGAAATTTAAGGGATAAGAGCAGTGTCACATATATTTTAGAAACTGTCACATTACACATGCACACAAATGTGTATATAAATTTTGTATGTGGAAACCTCAAGATTTATGAACCATATTTTCAATATTTGCACAAAGTTATAAAGAATGGGTAAAATAGTGGTGTTTCATTAATTGAAGATATTGTTAATGCTTAAGATGATAAAGCACTCACATTGAACTCTAGTTTCTTTCTTCCTCACTTATTTTATCCTGGGTCAGTATAACTGCTTATATTTGAGAAAACAGTTACTTTGCTAAAATCCCCTGTTCTGATGGTCAGTACTATTAAACTTACTAATAATGGTATTGATGACCATATCCTAAAGCTAACACAGTGTAGAACTTTATCTTCAACATCTGCAGGTCTCCGTTTCTGGGTTGCCAGGTCATCTTCGGGGTCAAGAGTGCTCTAGCTACTTGCACTGCTGAGACTTCTGGTGTATTGGAAAATAGAGAGATGTCTACCATTCTTACGACAATTATGGTGTATTGAGTATTTTAATATGAACACCTCGGTTTATTCCATCGTTTCAGTGTATCTGTGACCATGTGGTAAAACTAAAATAGAGATAACATCCAAGTCTAAATCTGAGGTCCTTTGAGAAGGCGAGGCCCAGGCTAAATGGCTCTCTCGCTCCCCTCAATGTTAGGCCCAGCACCCCAGCTTCTTCCACAGTGATTGTGTGACTGTGAATATGTAACCTTTGATTTCTGCTGTTTCCACAAATCTGCTTGTATCTCTGAGGTCAGCTTGGAAACTGCATAACTGCTGCCCTGTCTTGGCGCATGCTGTTTTAGTGTGTGCGACTCACTTCCCTTCCTTCTCTGCCTCCCTGTGTTCAGCAAGTAAACCTTCATGACTTGTGTTGCCATGAGCGATCCTTGCCAGTGAACTATTTCTACACAACAGTTGAATTTCGGAGTTAATTAATCAATTGTGTCAAGTTGAAACTTTTAATCACATATAATTCAAGCAAGAGTAAACCCTTTGTAGAATGTTTAACCCTGATTCCTGTTGGGTAAGTCATAAAGAAATCCATTATGGATGACTGAGCCTTAAGCACAATTTTACCCTTAAATTATTAGACTGTAATTTATGATAACATCTGTTTTGGATACCATGTCATTTCTTTAAACTGCATATTTTCCTTATGTCAGTATCAAGTTCATTCACTTTTTATTATGGCATTGGAGAATAATGTATAATTAGCAACAGTTATTTCAAAATCTGTAACCACCTGTATAGTCTTATTTGCATAATAAAAAGGTAGGGTTATCAGCTGCACAACAGCGTTGCTGTGTTCTTGTAGGTTAATGAGGAATTTAGTTGGTGAGTAAAGAAAAATAAAGTATTTCTCTTGGAATTAAAAAGAACCTACACTTAAATAATGATTTTAAGAATGAACCCCTATAATTTCTGAGGCATGCATCACTAATTTCCCTGAAATTCTATTTGTTGTCTATGCTTTTCCCTTAAATGTTGACTGTATAAAGTACTGTTAAAATGTATTTCTTTGAAATACTTTAATGTGCACGATGAGGTAGATGTGCTTTAAATGAAATTAACACTTTAATTTTTAAATCTAATTTACAGGGAGCTTCAAAACTCTCACTGTGTTAATAAAATTATCACTATGGAAATTTTACAATGTGTTTTCCTTAAGGAACTTGAAGTCTTTTCACCATTTTCAGATGATTTGCCCTAAAAAAATTAACTCTGTCACTTAACATCTGATGATTATGTCATTGATTGTATTGAGCAAAGAAAAACAACTGGAATTAGGGGCAACCTGCCGAATTGCCACTGGCTCTAAAGAACAAGCTAGCTGTGATAGAGTAAAACCTGGAAATTCTGTAATAACCTGACAAATTGTTTAGATTACTAAGAAATCTCTATGTAGATTTATTTCCTTTTTTCCTCCCCTTTCTTGGTGTTTGGTAAACTATAGAAGTTCAAGCCAGCTGTGCTTGTGTTCTGGTAACAAAGGAAGAGTAGTGGCATCAATCAAAGCCATTGATTGGAGTCCCTCCCTACTGGGAAATGATCATTCAAGGGCCAACCTTGGAGGTTATTATACCTAAGAAAGAAGACTTTTCATGCTGGAGTCTTTACTAAGTTCTTGTATATCTTGTCTCTCCAAGCTTGTTTTCTTACACTCAAGAACAGAATGGAATCTCAGACCTTGAGAGTAACCTTCACTTGGACCACAGTGCCTTTAGGGGTCAGTACCCTGATTGATGTGAAAAGGTGTAATGGCTGCATTATTCAGTTATTCCAACTCTCTGTCTTCAAGGTCAGAGCTCTAATCGAGGAAGCATGTTATAGCTAATATATATCAAGGTTTATACAGTACTTGGACTTTTTCTTGACCTGAGTATGACCCCTTCCAGCTTAAACTGAACATATGTGTCCATGTTTATCCATGAAAAGCCAGGTTACATGAAAAGAAATTCCCATGAGGAGAAAGATAATGGCATTTCAAATATTTTTGTGTAAAACTAACTTGTGTTGGTTCCTCTCAAATACTCTTTCATGTTTCTTCTTCTTACTCTCTCTGTATACCACTAGAATACTATTTAGATCCTATGTTGCAGGAAGCTTTATTCTAAGACACTCTTAAGGACTTAAGAGCATATATCTGGCATCATCTACTTCTCTTAGCCATAGCGAGAAAACCACAGTCATGAGTTGGTAGGGCTTCAAGAGCTCTTTATTTGCCCCCATGCATTCCCTTTCCGTGTCCACCACAGCTCCCAGAGGCTAAGTCCAAAGTCTCCCAGGTCTCTCTCTGGCTTGTATTCTTTGTTGGGTATCACACTGCCTTGTCCTTTTCTGATCTTCCACCTCAGCATTTGAGCCCTTTGGTACCCAGGAGCTGAACTTTCTGACCAGGGAACAGGGAACAGGAGAATGCATTAAGAACTTTTCCAGTGAAGCAATCTGGAAGCAGAGAAGAAAATAGTGATTTGGGGGAAGTCTGATCAGAGATCTGTGATCTGTGATCTAGGGGGCATACTGAGTGGGGAAAAGCACAGTGAGGAGGGATGAGAGAGAGAAGGGGAAAGAAAAGAGAGGAGAGAGATGGACATAGAGTTGATGAAACATAGCAATATTAGTTCAATCAGCATATTAAACAAACATTCATTGTATGACACATTTGTGGTTTTAGAGTAGAACAGATATAGCTGAATCTCAAGGAGATATTGAAGAATTAAAAAAAAAAGGACAGTTAAAAACTTTGTATGGCTATGTAAATGTAGAACTGATCATATTAATGAGAACTGTTTATCATTTGTAGCTAATTGTCATGCCACAGACTAATGATTATGGATATCATGAATGCAGTTTATTTGATTGTTACATTAAACTCTGTTCATAACGTACTCAATCTACTTCAACTTTCATGCTCGATTACTCAGAACTTAAATATGTAGAGCAGTTTGCATGAGATGCCATTCATTCTTTCAAATTCTTCATTACTAAAATAACTAGGTAAAGAGTCCTGATGAAAGCTGCAGAACATCAACTATGTAGTCATGTTATCCCTTTAAAATTACAGTTGGGTTAAATTTAAACTTTTGTATTTAAAAGTATTATTTCATTCATAAACTTGATTATAAGTAAATATAAATTGCTGATGTATTTCTTTAAATATATTTGGATGGTTCACTTGAAGGAAGCAAGGAAGGAAAGAAGGAAGGAAGGGGAAAACCAGTATTTGATTCTTGTTTCATGAGTAACAATAATTATTCTGGAAGATTGATGAGTTTGAGCACAGGAATATCCCTTCCCTTGCCCACCAGCTCCTGCCCCAGTGCCATCTCCAAGTTTTTACTCTGCTCCAGCAGGAAATAGAATACAAATAGAAAATCCAGTAATATATTACATTGCACAGATTTATTTGATGACAACTCTAAACTCCCTTCGTCTATCAATCAACATATCCTATTGGCTCTACCTTCAAAATATTTCCCAGAACCCACTGCTGCTTTCTGTATGCACAGCACTTGGTGCAAGACACTCCCTTTGTTTTTCTCCCAGATTTCTGCAGAGAAAAGATTTCTTCCACTGTTTCCAGGCTTTCTTTCTACTGTCTGTCTTCCACAGTGTAGAAGAAGTGATCTTTTCGAAACATGATCAGATCATGCCATGCATTTGATGAGAACCCCCAGTGGCTTCTAATTATACATAACTCTTCTCTGTGGCCTACAAGATCCCACAAGACTTTGCCCCTGCATTCTGATCTTACCTCTTAACATTCCCTGTCACTCACTCCAGTCCAGCCAGGTGGTCTTGGCCCTTCTTGCCATGGGAACTTACCAATTGTTGTTCCTTTTGATTAGAATATTCTTACCCTAGACCTTTATTTTGACTCTATTCTCTATTCAAATATCTTCTCCTGAGAAGGCCTTTGGAAAGCACCCGAACTATCATAGCATGCTCTATTCCATCAGCCTGTATCACTTAACTTATTTTAGTTTTCTTTAAAGCACTTGCCACTGGCTGATATTATATATTTCCTCATCTATGCATTTGTCTTGAGTAAAAGCTTCTTGAAAGCAGGGGTGTAGGCTGAATTGTTTACCTTATCCTCAGAGCTGACAAGAATGCCTCTTGTGTAATCAGTGCATCAGTAAATATTTGTGGAGCAAGTGAATGAATGCTTATTCTTCATAAAGCAGAAGAACAGAAACGGTTACAAATGAGAAAAGAAATTCCCCATGGCCAGTAGCTTCCTTGGCGGTTGTTGGCCATCGTTCTTGAGTGTGTGGCTTACGTTAATGAGGCATTTTCTTTGAGACCTACCCCAGAAAAGCTTTCACTGCTAAACCACTGTACTCACTTTACAGTGCTTATTTTCAGAAAGTGGTTGTTGGAAAGACAATTACTTATATGTCCTTGAACATGATATTCTTTTAGTTTCTATTGTGATTGCCAAATGGGTATATTTATACTCCTTTCCAAGTGAAGAAACAGATTCTCCAGTTCAAATTGGGTTTTGTGTTTCTTAAACCTGTTAGCATCATGCAGAGAGCAGAAATATATTAATAGAACTATGAAAATACTTGCTACCTCATTGTCTAACTCTGGTTTCAAGTGACTACAGTGGCCAGGGAAGTGAGAATTATTTTTTCCAAAAGACATATTGTCTTAGCTCAGGTGGCTATAATAAGACACATGAAACTAGGTGGTATATAAACAACAGAATTTATTTCTTACATTTCTGGAGGCTGGGACTTTCAAGATCAAGGTGCTGGCTGATTTGGTGTCTTGTGAGGACTCACTTCCTGGTTCACAAATGGCCATCCTCTTGTTGTGGACACATGTCATATGGTGGAAGAGGCAAGGGAACTCCCTGTGGTGTCTTTTATAAGTGTACTAGCATCATTCACGAGGTCTCCACCTGCATGACCAAATTACCTCCCAAAGGCTCCACCCCCTAATACCATCACATTGCGGGGGGGTAGGATTTCAACATATGAATATTTTGGGGGGGGACAGACATTCAGTCTATAGCATATATCTTTCTGGATCTATCTTTTGCTCCTTACTTTTTATATTATGGGGATGGATGAAACATAAAACACAGTTCATAGGAGTTGTGGAAATCTAGGAACTGAGAACACGTGCTTTTCTAAAGAGATAAACACTGCAAGCCCCAGCTGATTATTGTCATGTGAGTTTGCTGTGTTGCAAGATTAAATTATTTAAAAAATAAACTGGATATATTATGTAAAAATTCTTTATTTTAATGCAGGCATCTAATGCTACTTTTTAAGAAAACAATTTCAAGCCTATACCATGCAGCAGGTCAAGTTAAAGACACCTGTGAGCTACGATTGGCTTATGGCCGTCATTTCACAATCTCTGAATGAAATCTCCTGGATATGCATCCCCACCATCGTACATGTGCTTGATAAGCCCTTGCTGTTGTCACTTACCTTGTGGCAGGACCACTCCTCTTCCAGATTTTCTCTATTTCTTTTCCCTGAAGCACACAGCAAGGTCTTCATTACCAGGTAGGCTTTTCTAAGAGGCTCTGACTTTCTATATTCGGAGTGCTTAGCTGGATCTGGTGATGGAGGTCCTGCCTCAAGTGTGTACCTCCTTGAGCCATTCTTGAAATGAGGGCTTTACATGATTAAAACTCCAGGGTCCTCCTAAGGTGGCTATTTGAATAGCTCTTCTCCTCCCACCCTGACCCCTTCATGTGCTCTCCCCTATTCCAATGCCTGGGGCACAGGCAATTGCCATGTGTACTTGTTAGGTGGAAGCAGCATTCTAGCCTTGCTAGGTGAAAGTTTATATATCACCATACATGAGAGGCCCACACTAGGGGTTAGAACCTTTTACTTCATGGACATTCCTCAGATTTTCTTTCTAGATAAGTGAACACCCTCATAGTGGACTTCTCTGATAGGTGATAGTGAGGGTGGGTTATTCTAGCCCTCGTTTATTCTGTTTCAAGGATTGCCACCCTAGATAACAATGTCAAAATCTTCTGCAGTCAACGCAGAGAGAAATATATCTTGAACTCTAGTTTGTATTTCAAAAATGAAAAAAAGAGTTGTGAGTAACATAACCTAGCTTGACTATCTTTTCCAAACACTGCACTGGTGTTATTAGAGGCACATGACGATTTGCATTAGAGGCCGATGCGAAGCCGGAGATGTGTGTGTTTCTTTCCCCTTGTATAGTTCTGTAGCCTGCAATTGTAGTCATTGCTCTTGGTGATCGGACATGCACGTTGGCAACTGTAAATCTGGAAGTGACATTCTAATAAAGAAGACAAAGCAGAAGAAAAAAGACATAGTGCCATAAATGCACCGAGTTCCCTCCTGTGTCTCATTTTCTACAACAAGTCTTAAAACTGTACATAAAGCCTTCCTTGTCATATACTACTATTATTCTTGATTCATTAAATACTTTTGCGGCTGTAAGCAAACTTGTTTAAAGCTCACATGCTCATAGACCAGAAAAGCACTTTAGAAGAAATGTGAGCAATCAAAGCACACTTGCCAGCATTTTATTATTGGTATTTTTCAGCATAATGCAGTTTCTGTTCTAGTCTACTCCCCTTTCTGAACATTTTTATTTCTGTAGGCATATACAAATGAAATCACTAATAGAATTCTTATTATGTCAGCACTAGGGCTCTATTTACTTGCTAGAATATTCATAATATTAGGTGCCTTTTGAAAACCATTTTAGTTTTATGACTGAGATTGTTTTGGAGAAATGATGGTTTGAATCAAGAATGACCACTGCTACTTACAATTTGTGGGATGATATAATCTCTTTTCTCTGTTTGACAACAGATAAGGACTCATTTAACTCATGTTTAAAGCTTTTCCCACTTTCTACACCTTCTTGTATTATTGTGTTAATATTGATAAGTGTCGGTGTTGAACTTCTGCAGTTAAAGACTGAAATGATACTTCACAAGCTTTGCACCAATCCAGATATTAGGGAAAGTGAATGTGATTGCAAACCATCCTCTTGCCCATCCTTACCACACAGTATCCTATCCTGTCCTATACTATCCCATTCCATTCTCTCTACACACATGCATGCACGCACACACGTATGAGAGAGTGAACCTTTGAAAGTACTGTTTGCACAATCCTGACACAAAATTTCTGCAAGAACAATTGTCCAAGAAGAAACTGGTTCTTGAACCTTTACACTAAGTTCGGAACCCCATTTGAGTACATATTTAAACTCTCCAACACCTGTTGGACCAGCAGGCTAACTTACGTTAAAGTTCTGCAGGTCACAACTAGTCTATTAGCTGGAAATAGAAATATAGATTCTTTAGAGAGATACAAAGGAAGAAAGGGTATAACGATAGTATGTGAGTTAATTTTAAATAGGTAGTCAATACAATAAAATAATGGGAGTGCTTTTCCTGAAAGGATGATTAGATTTGTAATCTTTGAAGTTACATAGAAGAAAATGGAAGGAATACATTAAAAGGTTCCTGGTTCTTATAATTGCATTCTATCTCAGCAACAGGATGTTTTAGACTGTGCATTATTACACAGGAAACAAACAAACCGAAAAGACAACTTTACCTTTAATTGGTTACCCCAGGAGCTATAAACTTTGTCTTTATTCAGTGACACATATATTGAAATCTTACTCTTGTATTAAAATGAGGGGTTTAGTTATCTTCCCAATAAATATAAGAATATGTTTATGCATATTTATTGTGTGTTTACATGTGTGTATATGAAATTGGCAATCAGATCCAGTATAACTCTTTTTCTTGTTAATTAGAAATTAGACATGTTTCTCAGAAATTGGCTAACTAATATTATTTATGGTAATATCATTGCCCAGCATTCAATCGCTATGTTATATATTATCTATACATATAATATATATTTAATAATTATGTATAATCACAATGCCATATTACACCTTACATGTATGTATGTACATATGATATGTATATGTATATGTGTATCTATATTTGAACACAACTGAAATGTCATTAGAATGCTTCTACTTGTTACAGGGAAGTTTTAAGAGAAAAAGCCATTGTGCAGAGAGGTAGCATAGAGTAGTAATTTGGATCCTGGCTTTGAATCCTAGCTTTATCCCTTATTAGCTGTTTGACTTTGGACAAGTTGCCTCACCTCTCAGTTATCATATGAGTTTGATAATTGCACTGATATTACAGTGTCATTATGAGGATTAAATAAATTAGCACTTATAAAATGCTTAGAATAGAACCAGCTACATAGTAAATTTGGTAGATAGATAGATAAGTAGATGGATAGGTAGGAACAGAAGGTAAAAAAAGAAAGCAGATAGTCAAGGAACCTTCCATTATGCCAATTTTCAAGTTCGAATAATAGCTTTCCAAAATATTCCATCTGAATTCTAAGAAGGCACTCAATATTGTTGATTAAATATTTAAATTATGTTTGTTATAGCTAGTTGTGTATTCATTTTTAGATAGGTCAAATTTATGAGGCAGCGAAGTTGTAATGTTATGTGTGGTGTGTACAGTTTTATAATGCATTTGGACCCCTTGTATAATCAACATGTACTGTTCATTTATGTCCATTTTATAGGACTAGGAATATAATGATGATATTTTAAATTATTATACAGGCCTAACATTGTTCTGTCCTCGCCTTTATAGCATATTGTTGATCATATCTGTGATTTATTTGAAAAACAAATCCTTGTTCAGGAACACAATATCCAATTACAGAATTACTCCTAGGGGAAAATACAAGCTGTTTCATGGTGTGATTTCCAAGAATGCATTGTGGTGTGAAGTAGAAATTACCTACATCAATTCTGCTTTCTTTTATTTATTAGAAAACCATCTCTGCCTTCAAGTTTTACCTTCTTTGTTCTAGTAGCCTAGAATTTAGTACATAAGTCAGCATTTCGTCATCCTTATACAGCTGTCCATTTATCCCTTGATCCTTCTTTTGCTTTTCTTGAACCTCCTCTAGTTTCATCAGATTTAATTAGTATCAATTTCCAGTGTCAGCAACATTGGATTGCTTTATAAGGCTGTATGAATGGCCTCTGATGGCATTAATGTAAATCCTAGTCATCCCAGCTCAGATGTAGAAAAACTTTACTTAAAAGTGGTCTCTGCTATAAAGACATAAGTTCCCTCTCATTTCTGTATCATATCTCAATTTCCTCATTTCATTACAGTAAGGACATGGAGGTGTAGAAAGGGCATATATAAAAAGTTCCCCAAATGATTAAAGGTTCGAAAAATAACTCTGAAGCGAAAATGTCAAATGGATTTGGAGTGTTGCCCAGCCATTTCCCTGCCTCCGCCTTCAGCCAGAATCCGTCAGTTCCCCTTACCCCATCTGGAAGCTCAGCTTCACTCCTGTTCCTGGAACCAGGCCAGCCCACATTGAAAACTCAATGAGCCCTGCAGCCGTTTCTTACCTAACAGATCGACACTAAACATGTTTCCTGGTCCTGTTATCTGGGCTCTTGTTTTATTCCCTCCCTCATGTTCTCACCTTGTACCTAACACTGGTCTCCTATCTTTTTGTCTAATTTTTTAAGTCCTTGCTTAAATTTATTGCCCAGGTAACCGCTTTTTCCCCCTGGATTTTATTGTTTATTGTTATTGCATCCCTGTTTTCTGCTGCCAGTCTAGCTTTTATGCAGAATATCTGTGTGTCTTTAGCTTCCACTTCACTCAGTGTTTGGAGTATCTTGATGGTTTGTGTGGTCTTTTTTTGAGAGATCCGTCCACCCCTTGCCCCTGGAACACGCTGATGTGAGATCCTTCTCTCTTCCATCCTCATCACCTATGTAGTTATTGAATCCAGAAATGTCCTAAGATAATCCGAGATGCCAAAAAATCAAAGCTGGACGTATAACTTGGACTTGGTTGTCAAGAAGTAGAGACAGTAAGTTTGTCAGTAATAGGGGACTTTTAGTTTACAGTGAAATGCAAGATTTGATATTTTACAGCATTTGGAGATCTAATTGGATTAAGAGACTAGAACTCGAAATTTAGGCTTGGGAATCATCACTTACTCTATCATGCTAAACCCCCTTACTCCGTGGTCAAAACCCTCTGTGGTCTCCCAGTTCTACCATCATTTTGCTCATGGTCCTTATCAGAGTATTCAAGACTGTCTGTAATCAGTATTCATTCCTTTAAACCCCCGCATGCTTCATTCCCCTCCTTATATCCTGTGATCTAGTAAAACTAAAGTACTGCTTTATTTCCAGAATCCCTCACAATAGCTACTTTGGTGCCTTTGTTCAGTTTGTTGCGTATACTTGGAATTATGCCCTCATTTCTATCAGAATACTATCTAGCTTTTGAGGCAGATTTCAAGCGCCGCTTTGTCTATGATTCATTTCCTCTCTTCTCCAATCAGATGTGAGCTCTTCCTCCTATGAGTTCACATAATAATTTGTTTTGGCATCTTTTATTGAATCTATTCTTAAATTTTGTCTTGTATTATTGGTATACAATAAAACACAGTCTAATTAATTAGAGGGACTCAAAACATTCTTCAGTGCTAAAATGCTTAAAATGTTAGCACACATTTTGGGGAGATTAATACTGTAAGTATAGGCAAGCCCAAGTAAACTAACTGGCTTGTGGTTCTCAAGGAAGAGCTGGCTGCTAAAAACACCCCTTCCTGATCTTGGCGATGGTTTTGGTCCCTAAAAGTTTAAATATCAATGGGAATGATTCTGGGTCCTGTGGTTGGCTGGGATTTCCAGGACAGTGATGGCAATTTCAGGAGGCTTCTCTTTGGTTAATTCCCCCTTTGTCAGCCTGACCCAGGGAACTCTGGCTGGGAGAACCCTGGGAATGCAGGGGAACCCTCTGCTTTCTTATTATCTGAAACTCTGTTGCTTATCGTCTTCTGAGTAGTCTTCTTCCTCTCCACGTTTACTCAGTCACCACCCACCCCCCAAGAAGAGAAGAACTTTAATTCTAACCAAGTTTCCCCTTACTAGTTTGAGGAAGGAGCCCAGGCAATGTGTAGGAGACAATTGCAATTATTTAACATGGTAGATTTCTTTACTGTGAAGGTACCTTTTCATAGGATTTTACTACATGTGTATGGTATGCTTCACAGGGCCAGGGGGTTATCTTTGTAATCCAACAGCAGGTAGCACAATGCCTGGATACACTTTGTGGTCAATAGTTTGTTACTTGGATTGAAGCTGAGACTGACTGAGCTCTCCAAGGGGGTGGATGTTCTTAGGAAGAAGTATAGGAACAGCTAATGATGTCAAAGAAGCAAGATACCACAGTTCACTGTTTCTGTAGCAAAACCACCAAACATAGTTGAGCAAGTCACTTAACTTTGAGCCTCAAGATCTTCACCTTTACAATGTTGATAGTAATGCCTACCCAAGAAGGCTGTTTCTCACTCCACAAATATTTATTGATCACCTGTCATGTTCCAAGTGATGGGTCTTAGGAGTATTTCAGTGAAAATCACAGACATGGTTCTAGATCTTATGAAATTTTTCAGTGTGAAATAGGATTATTATTTTATGCTTTAACTATTAAAATATTAAGGACATGGTTTACATAAATATTACAAAAATCCCTCTAGTCCAAAAGAATTTTTAAAAAATCCTCTTTCAGGAATGATCATTATAGGACAATCTGTATTATATTCCCTTTCACCAAGCCCCACAAAGGTATTTGTCCAGCTAGAAGTAAACACAGGGCTGCTCTTATGTGTGATTGGAATAGGCAGCACTTTGGCTGTATGTTTTGAGAAGCACTGGGGTACCTTCCTTATAATTTCCCTCAAATAACTACCTTATCTTCCTACTCTGCTCCACTATCGGAAGTACATTGTGTGTGTGTGTGTGTATACGTGTGTATTTTAAGCCATTGTGACTCAGAGGGTTTTTTTTTGAAATAGCAAATACTCTTCAAGGGATAAAACACATTAAATTATTATCAGTTATGACTATAATTTGTTTCTCTGACTCTTATCTTTGTGGCACCTAGCTGAGACCACGGGGCAGCCAGATAGTAATGCACTAAGCACTGGGGTGGGGGGACAAACACCACTTCTGTACTTAAAAACTTAAAAGTTACCCTCTTTTTACTCTACTGCTCTCTGTTTTGTTTTTTGTTGCCTTGTCTTATCAGCAATTTCAGCTTTAATGTCCTCATTCATGTTTGAAGTACACTTAGTCAGAAATGGGGCTGGGAGAATCTTAACTGGGGCTTTTCACTTCCACCAAGAGGTCTATGTGGAGCACAGAAGTTTAACGTGGCCAGTATATCATCAGCCATGTTACACACGATGACAATAAGTGTCTGTCTATATATATGAATATATGTATACATATATACATCAATATATATGTGGGAATTATATATATATGTATATACATATACATATGTATAAAATTAGTTCCTAGTACATACTTTCTACTTATAAGCAAAATAGCAAAATATAGGATCTGGGCGCTTTTCTCTTTTTTATTGAGCCAACTCTCTGAATATGAACAAACCACGTTGAGCTACTGAAAGTTCTGTACCTGTTGTGCTTGATCTCCGTGGCATCACAACACTTAACTAATTGTGCCTATAAAGTGACTCTCTGAGGGCTCACTTAAGAAGAGGACAAGGAGATTCAGGTGCCTCTCAGGATGTAAAATGATGAATTCTGGATGCACATTTTCAACAGATGGACGCGGCATTATGAAGGCAGCCACGAACGGCAGCAGGTGGAAGAGGCAGCAGGAAAGCAATGCCACTTGCAGGAACACTTGACATTAATTACACCTGTTGGAATTCTCGACCAACCCTTTGTTTTCAAATGTGTTCTGAATATAATCACTGCGAGGCGAGAGGGAAAAGAAAAGAAGCCGAACATTGTAAACAGGAAGTGGAGCATTTGTCCTGTAAGAGCAAGGAAAAAGCGAGTGGGTGAAGCTTCTCTGTCTTATGCCTTCCAATTAATCACATGTGCAAAAAAGGAGGCAGGGGCACAATTATAGTGATCCCGATGATTCCATCTGGGGGTGAGCAGGGCATTTATTTATTTTTATTTTTTATTGTTTAAAATTTATTTTATTGAAGTGTACTTGATTTACAATGTTGTGTTAATTTCTGCTGTACAGCAGAGTGATTCAGTTATACATATGTATATATATATATACATTCTTTTTCATATTCTTTTCCATTATGGTTTATCACAGGATATGGTATAGAGTTCCCTGTGCTCTACAGTTGGACCCTTTTTGCTTATCCATTATATATATAATAGTTTGCATCTGCTAATCCCAAACTCCTAATCCATCCCTCCCCCCTGCCCCTCCTTGGCAACCACAAGTATGAGCAGGACAATTTGAAAATTGAATGTCTGAAGCTGGAGAATGTATTTAGTACATTAAATTAAATGTGTTCCTTGGTATCTGAAGAGATTAAATATATACATTTTTCTTTTTGTATTATCTGAACACATTTAAAAATACTTTGGGGGACCATTTGATGACTTTTTTAATGCTTCAGATTCTTCATTTATTTGTGCTTATAGAATTGGATCCTAGCTTCCCCACTAGGCTGTGCCCTTGTCAATCAGTACATCCTGCATCTTTGCTGCATTGTGGCTCACACGGAGGCTTCCTTCATGATAAAATATGACCCTTTGCCTAAAACTGCCTGGGTGCTTCTTGTCTTTGCTCTCGCCTTTCTTTCTCTCTGGAATGCCCTTGTCTGCTTCTCAACTTTCAGCTCATCATGAAATGTCAAATCAAGGGTTAAATTTGCAGGGAAGCATTCAGTGATTGTCCCAGGCAGCCGTGAGCCTTCATCCTCCCCAAAGTCACAGGACCTGCAAGTTCATCTGTATCATGTCTGGCACCTTGCAAGGTCCTGGGTCTGCCTCTCCCCCTCTCTCCTGGACTGAGGACTCCACAAGGAGAGCCCCATTTCTACTCTTCTGTAAGTCTCCTCCTTCTCTCCTAGCTCTTGGTCTCTCACTTAATAGTGTCTGAATAGATGTAGTTTGAATAAAGATTGGACTGCCTTCATCTATAGGTGAAATACCACTGCAAAGTAATTTTAAGGGTATCTAAATATCTTCTGAAGAAATAAGATATGGCTTTCAAAATTATCAGTTGTCTTCAGGTTTTGCTCATTTTTCAATGAGGCTTACCATGATTACTACTCTATTAAAAATAGCAGCCATTCCCATTCCCCCTTACTTTAAAGATCTATGCGTGGTGAAAATTTTGCTAGTTAGGTATGAAACGATGCAAAGTAGAACATATATTTTCATAAGTAGGAGGGGGCAGAGTTAAAAAGAGAGGCGCATTGAAATGAAGGAAAAAGATAATAAAATGGAAATGAATATAATGGTGAAGAAATGGGTATGGGTTAACAATGTATTCAGCTGCAAGTCTACAGAAACATAACTAATGATAGAGGTTGAATTTTTTCACAAACAAGACCACTGGCACACATTTATGCATACATAAATGATGGCATGGCATGGTCGCACCAGCTCAAAAATGTCAAAGCCAGCATCTGTGCAGTTTTGTTTTGTTTTGTTTTGTTTTTCCCTCATGATTTCAATATACCTGCCAAAGTTCCAGATAGTACGCCCATATTCAAAAGGTAATGGAGGAAAGAGAGTTGCACAAGGACCTTTACCCTGTTTCTCAGGAAAGCCAAAGCTTTACCAAAGTCCACTCTACAGATATTTGCCAATGTCTAGAGGGGCAGATTAGTGTCACATGGATGCAAAGGAAGCTAAAGAAAAGGAAGATTTTGCTTTCTCAGACTCTGTAGTGGAGGGAAGAAAAAGAAAAAGAGATTCGGAGTGGGTTTGGGGCTACCCAACCAGCAGTGTCTGCCACAAAGATAACAGGTAGATAAAATGAATTGACCAAAGGAAAAAAAAAATTGAAAGAAGACATTAACTTATGGAGGGATATATGAGAAAAATGAAAAATTCCATCATATGATGAAATAATATGTATCCATAAAATGTATTATATATCCACCTATATGTATCTATCAAATATGTAATATCAAAAACAAAATGTAGAGTGATAAGAAACCAGGTATGTACATTACACTACTCATATAATTTAAAACACACAATACTGATTTTTTTAATGGATCTGCTTAGGTATAAAAGTATAAATAGCAGACTGAAAGCTACACACCAAATTCTGCGTAGTTTTTGCCTTCCTTGGGAAAGAAGAAGTTAATGGATCTGGGGAGAGTTGAATGGGACTTCATCTTTATTTGTGAAGTTTCTCATCTACTATTTAAAAAAAATGTATAGCAGTTGTGTATACAGAGGTTTGTTGTATATGCTACCATTTACTGTGTTGTTAAGAAAAACAAAAGAAACAACAGTTGAAATTTAGTTATTTTACTGAAAATAAATTTAAAGGAACATAACCTGAAAATACCATTTTCATTTTATGGGGGACTCTCGTTGCCACAAAGCCTAGGACACAGAAACATAATTTATCACAGGAAACAATACCGAATGAGTAAGAAGACCCAAAATCAGCCCTTACTTTTTTAACTTACTCTCTTTGAAATTCAGTTCTCTCCTTTGTGAGATGAGGATTATGTGTTGGGTTTATTTTTCTCTCCATTCTTTAGCAATATTGATCTTTTAAGGATGTTAGTCATTTTGTAATAAGACATGGTTTAAAAAATATTTACTGTTTAGTAATAAGCTGTGGTTGTCATAGGTTTTATAAAGTATTAAATGATTCATTTATTTGATTCATATTTATTAAGTACCTACTATATGCCAGAAGCTGTTTTAGCATTGGAAATTGGTACAAACAAAGAAAAACTCCTTGTTCTGATGAAGATAATTTTCTAGTTGGGGAGATAGATAATAAGCACATACAGGGTATTTAAGTGGTGTTAAATCCAAAAAGCAAAAATGTAGCAGGATTGGAGAGCACTCAGGACAGCATGACAATAAAGCTAATGCTAAGATAGATGAGGTTTCTCTGACAAGGCAACATTTAGCACAGGAAGAATACAAAAGTAGAATATTTTCCCGAGTAATATATATATATATATATTTTTAAAGATTGATTGATTGATTGATTGATTGCTATGTTGGGTCTTCGTTTTCTGTGCTACGGCTTTCTCTCGTTGCGGCAAGCGGGGGCCACTCTTCATCGCGGTGCACGGGCCTCTCACTATCGCGGCCTCTCTTGTTGCGGAGCACAGGCTCCAGACGCGCAGGCTCAGTAATTGTGGCTCACGGGCCCAGCTGCTCTGCGGCATGTGGGATCTTCCCAGACCAGGGCTCGAACCCGTGTCCCCTGCACTGGCAGGCAGATTCTCAACCACTGCGCCATCAGGGAAGCCCCCGAGTAATATTTGTCAGGGTTGATTTTAATCATATATATGTGTCGTATATTATATATGTTAATGATACTGATTTTCACTGCCCTGTATTTTAATACGGGATTGTATGTGCTTCATTGGAGTTCGCTCTTTCGTATTGCACAGACAGTCCTTCTCTTACAAGTATTCCTGTCCAGTTAGGATGGACACACTACTTTCTAGTCAATCTCTTTGTGTCTGTTTGGATGGAAACCTGTGGTTTGATCCTTACATATTTAACATTCGAGGCTGATATTCCTGAAGCACTATGGTGAATATATCTCTTTTAGGAAAACTTGTTGCCCTCATCACGTCTATCTTAAGCAGTCATTGTATATATAGTGTTGGCTGGTAGGGTTTGGAGGATTTTCTTACCAGTTGTCTTCTGCCTCCTGGATGAGTGAAATGTAATGAGATCCAGACAGGTTATATGTCCCTTTTTCACTTGAAATTTTAGTTTTTGTGTATATAGATTAATATTGTTGGGAGTTGATATGTTCCTAGAAAGGTCTTTAAAAGGTTAAAAAAAGGGCTTTAAAAGTTAATTGTATTCTGGAATGGTCTGGAAAATGAATATAAATTATTATCCAGATTTGATCAATGTGAATTTTTAGTATGTCTTTGATTTTAAGTCATCACAGAACTCAAGGCATTCTTGTGACAAATAGCATAGTGGAAGGTTAATTGCAAAATGAAAAGGTCTTAATTTACTGTGAAAATTGGCAATAGGAACTAAGGTTTAACATCTGAGTAACCGAGAATACTGCCACTTGGCCCAGTGTCTGGAACATGGATATTATTGAATGACTGAAAGAGAACATACGTAATTGAGCCTTGGGACTCTTTGGATGTTGTAGAAAGCTCCATAAGACACAAGAGCATGACGTGAGCTTGGAGTAAGTCCCCCTTGACCTATTAATATTGGCACAGCTTTTTTCCTACTCGGAAAATATCCATCAGTGTTAAAAGCCACAAACCTTTCTATAAGCCTACATCATTTACTTTTTAACTTCTAGATAGAAGTCCCTGCTGTGCAGATAACAGGGCTGTAGATTTTTGCCTATCATAGATGGACACATGGTTGTTGTGAGGTCTGCATAGATGATCAAATATGCATACAGTGCTTAGAATAGTGCCTGATATATGGTAAGCACACAGTATCTATAAAATTTATATTATTAATCAAATAAAGCAGGGACTTAATACTATCAACATCAGAGATCAGTATATCTTATAACTTTTATATTTGCTGCCAGATTTTCTTTGCCCCTCAGATACCAAAACAAATATTGTCTGTTTGAAAAATCTAACATTTAGAAAATTGACCCAGCAGAGTTCTGGCTTCACCTATAAGCTCTTCTCTTTGCTGAAGTGTAATTTGGGCAGAAGGCTATTCTCTCCCCAATACATCATTCCTGCTGGAAACCATGAAGTCTAACTTCACCATCAGAACTTACTGTTTTCTGTCTCTGCATACATGTAATTAAACTATACATACCCCTAAAAGCTAGTGACTATTATTGGTGGTTAAAGACAGCAAGTTAAGTAATATACTGTATTCCTGAAAGAATGAGAGACAGGCCAGGATTTGAGATACGAAGTGAATTTGGGAGGGAAAGACCCCGAGAGAGGGAGGAAACACTAAAAGGGCAGAAGGAAAAGCACTGAGCCTTGTCTAGCCTACATCTTTCTTGTGTCTGGAGCAAGGCCTGGACTGTTTCCATAGAAGAGAAGGTTACCAGTTACCAATGGATGATTCAAGTTGAAGATTTCTAGACTTTACATTCAAGAGTAAAAAAGTTTATCACCATAGCGGAACTACAGTTTGCTTCCTGGGTTCCTAGGTATTCATAAGTCCAGATTCACAGTTTTTATTCACAAATACTGTGAGTTGTTTCACCATATTTATATGTCCAGCTATTTTGTTAGATTGTTAGCCAGAAATATTTGAAGAATTATTAAAGGATAGAACTTTCCTTATATAACTCAACATTGTGATAGCTTCAGAGCCCTAAAATAAAGAAAAACTACGTAGAACAAAGAAATCCACCAACCCTATTTTTTTTTAAAGAAAGGAGGCTTATCCTAAAAATCTAGGTAGGAAAAAAATTTCATGGAAAATTTTGATATTATGGCTAAAAGCCACGAAACTTTAACATTGTAAGAAAAAAGAAAGAAAAGTGAAAGTAGAAGTGCTTTCATATAAATGATGAAAATGAATCTGTAATACCTATCCATTCATCTATAGAGAATGTTATTAGATTAGAATGAGAACATCCTCATAAAGACAGGAAATTGAATAGGTACGTTATGAAGCATTACAAGATGCACACAAAATGGTTTGGATCCTCTACAGCTGCCTGAGGTGAGTGCCATTATAACTTCCAAAATTAGCGAAACTGTAATTCTTCCCAAAAGGATATTTTCTCTTGAAGATGAGAAAAAGTCAAGAAATAAGGTGTTCTTTGGATGAAACTTTGAAGTAAGGATAACAGTAGGCTTTATTGATTCTTGCTGTGTTTCTTTTTCCTTTAGATTAAAACTGTGTCTCTTCAGGGGGAAATGACTATATCTGTTAAAACAAAAATTAACATGGTTTTTCCAGGTGTCTTCTTTTTTTTAATATAAATTTATTTATTTTATTTATTTATTTTTGGCTGCGTTGGATCTTCGTTGCTGTGTGGGCTCTCTCTAGTTGCGAAGAGTGGGAGCTACTCTTCGTTGCGGTGCGCAGGCTTCTCATTGTGGTGGCTTCTCTTGTTGTGGTGCACCGGCTCTAGGCGTGCGGGCTTCAGTAGTCGTGGCTTGCGAGCTCTAGAGCGCAGGCTCAGTAGTTGTGGCGCACGGGCTTAGTTGCTCCACAGCATGTGGGATCTTCCCAGACCAGGGCTCGAACCCTTGTCCTCTGCATTGGCAGGTGGATTCTTAACCACTGCACCACCAGGGAAGCCCTTTCCATGTGTCTTCTTTTAGTGGTTTCAACAGAGGCTATGAAGTTTTCAATGGAGACTGTAGACTGTATATATAAGTATCAGATTCTGTGAATAACAGGAGACAAAAGCCCAATGTCAAAATGTAAGCCTACTATATTGGCACATTGGTTTGGGAGTTTTCTGCTTCTGTAAGCAAAAAGGTTGGCCACTGAACTGAAGAATGTGCTTTTCAGAGTAATCAGTTCTTGCCAGGGCAACGTCAGCTGACTTAGAGGTAAGAGAATGCAGTTGAGGTGGAGTGCATCAGCGAGGACCCTTGAAAGGGAAGTGATATTATGGTGGACATTATCTTCTATTTTCTAACAGAGAATTCTAATAGGACTTACAGAAGACTAAGTTTATTGCCTGCACACCTCTTATTAACATTTTGTCTTGATCCTCAGAGAGTATGTCCTGCAGAAGGTAAGAGAAGATGAAGCACTTGTAATGCTTATGATAATGAAATGTTAGTGTGCTTGACCTCTGCAGCTACCCATCATTAAAGAATTAATTTTCTGGACCCAAATCCATTTATCTCCTCATTTTAGCTTAGGCTTAGTTATTAAGAAGAAGAAAGAGGAAAACTTTAAACATGGAAGCAGAAATAAAGTTATTAACCAGTCTTAACCAACAACCCATTCTACATAATACAGAAAACATTGAACTACTCCTTAGATATTCCATCTATAAGGTTAAATAATAGATAAAATAAAATAGAGTAATGCACTTCGAAGAAGTAACAAATGGTGAATAAACTGAATTTTGAAGAAATATTATAATACATTTTTTAAAAGAATAGAAATGTTCAGAGAATCCACTACTCAATTTATGTTTTCCTTTTTCACCTGAATGTGAAAAAAGAGTACCGAATTGTCTTATTTCCATGTGGATACAAAAGTGCGTAAATGAACCACAACACAGCTAATGAAATATATTCTCATGTACAAGGAGAGCATTCTGAAGCACTAAAACTTAATAATGAATTAAAATATAATTTTATAGAAAGAATTTTTAGAAAAGTTACTGGTCTATGCACTGTTTATTAGTCAGATTTCTCCAGAGAAACAGAACCAATAAGACAAGTATATACAAATATATACATGTATATATATTTGAAAGGGATTCATTTATAAGGATTGGCTTACGTGATTATGGGGGTTGGTGAGTTCAAAATCTGCAGTGTGGGCTGGCAGGCTGGAGACCCAGGATAGCCAATGGTGTAGTTATAATCCACCAGCAGTTTGCTGGAGAATTCCCTCTTACTGTAGAAGCCATTCTGTTTGTTCTGTTCAGACCTTCAACTGATTGGATGAGGCTCACCCACATATGGAGAACAATCTGCACTACCCAAATTCACTGATTTAAATGTTAATCTCACCCAAAACCACCCTCCAGTTAATACCTGAAATTAACCATCATCACCATGTATTTGCAAATGATGAAGAATTAGGATGTACCACCTTGTTACACAACTGCATTGGAAGCAAAATTTTCTACAAGAGGAATGAGTTAAAAATCAAAGCATATAAAGTATATAAAGTTGTGAGTTTTCCTCCTTTCCATCATTCAGTGTCATTTAGTTTCTAAGGATTTAGAAGAAGAGTTAAGGAGGTGTCAAGGACAGTGATGGCGCTCACTCCTCTCTATCCACTGGACCATTTTGGTCTGCCTTTTTCTAGTTTAGAACAATCAAAAAACAGATATGGACCTGGGATATTAATATTTCATTCATAAATGTGTTTTAATATGAACATTAATGTTGACTTAAAATCAGGACAGTCAGCTTTCTGTTAGTGATTTAAAAATTGAAAAGAGATAAAACAACTATCTCAAGCCTAGGAGGACTATATATGTAAGGGATACATTTTAATCAAATAATTCTCTTTATCAAGAGGAAGGCTATAACTCAGTAGTGGAGTTGTGAGGTATATCTCATTTAGAAAAAATATGCTAACCAACATGTAATATGAATTTTCCTGCTAATTACCTGTATCTTATCTAAAACTCTTTTTCCAGCAGTTAATTTAATGAAAACCAGAGAGTCTTTTTTCTGTTATCCTGGTCATGTTTGTATTTCAGACATCCTTGGGTAGTTGGAGGAAGAATAATAATGGGTTATGCAGATATTTTTCCTAAATTCAGAATGTATGTCCCTTGCATAGAAAAAAAAATTGTATCATTCATATTTCTCTGTCAGACACTTGATTCATTTGTTTTCCTTTTATCTTAACTCCTATTGGATAAAAACATGTATTTATATTTGAATTTATTTGAACAAATTCTCAAATTTCACAAATGGACAGTATTTTGTAGGGAACTTTTACAGAGTGTAGCTCATGTATTTTGAGGAAGAACATGCAATACTAAATGGAATGACAAGCAAATACAAAAATGTGTGTATCAATTTAAAATATAAAATGCTACTTTTCACTAATATTTATCAGGTTTTTTGGTATTATCATTTAAAAAAAAAACCTTCCTTTTACTTAAATTTCCACTATACATTCATTTAAAAAGCGCAAGTTGTAGAAATTCTTTTTGTTTGTTGGTTTATGTTGAATGCATACCAAATAAGATCTTGAATTTACTTGTTCTGTTGCAATTGGGCTATGTTGATTTTCTCATATTATATTCAGATGAATAAAGTGAAGAGTCCCAGAAGCCTGCTGGACTCCAAATAATTTGTTTTTCAGTGGTGGTTAAAGTAGAAATTAAACGAATTACTGTTATGTATACCAATTTCCCTATTAAATTATGGGTCTGTAAAGCATTAGAATTTACACCTATACAGCACTCTAGAGTTGTCAATTAAACTTCATACTTAGGGGCAAAATGCAAATAGAGTGGTGTAGCCTGTTAACAATTATTAATATTATATCTATGCAAATCCAAGCATCAAAACAGTGAATGTTAGTCCTAACCACCCATGTTGATACATAGTGTCAAATATGTAACTTGACTTTATAGTAGTCTCCCAGAAAATGAATGTGTTATTGAACAACTTAATTAAAACCAAAACAAAAAATGACATGAGGATTTTTTTTCCTGTTTGTTTTTTAATTTCTAAATTTCAAATATGCATGTGCCTGTGTATGAGTAAGGAAACACACATATTACACATACTTATATACATTTTTAAGGCTTGTTTTCAACTGAATGACTTGCTTCTGTAGGGCAGAGTTTGTTGTCAATAAATTCAAAAGTTCAAGATTTATCAGGCCAATTAGCTTCATGGTTAAATAACTATGGACTGATTGCTTTCTCTATCAAAGATGACACATTTTTATTTTTTTAAACTTCATCACAAAGCATATGTATGTAACTGATTAGGACTTCATAGGTACAGCAAAACATTGCATTTTAGCAAAGATTTAAATATGGACTGAACCCTGCCCTCTCCTTTGACGATATACTCAGATGAAACAAATATAATTATTTATTACTTCCAAATGTAAATTCTGAGCAATCATGTTTTTGACTGTTACCCAATATTACTATATAAGAAGTTATTTCATATTCTCCATCTGTCTGTCTTTTATTTTTTTTAAAGAAGGATCAAACATGAATTCTGATATGCGGCAGGCAATGCCAAACTTTCAGAAAAGCTTATGTATTTAAAAAATATTATTTTAAATACAAATTTAAAACCTTGTCATTAGAAAACTATAATTTTAAAGTATATTTTGTAAGTTCTAGCAAGGTGATGGCATTTATCATCAAGTGATGGAGCTCCAATCTTTCAGGGCAGTGTGTGTGGGCAGTATGGGTGTACACATGTGCACAAACAATGTATTTCTGACCTAAATTATCTCCTGCTCTACAAGACAGGCTTTAAGATTTCTTGGAGATGCAGACGTAGAGAATGGACTTGAGGACATGGGGAGGGGGAAGGGTAAGCTGGGACGAAGTGAGAGAGTGGCATGGACATATATACACTACCAAACGTAAAATAGATAGCTAGTGGGAAGCAGCCGCGGAGCACAGGGAGATCAGCTCAGTGCTTTGTGACCACCTAAAGGGGTAGGATAGGGAGGGTGGGAGGGAGACGCAAGAGGGAAGAGATATGGGGGTATATGTATATGTATAGCTGATTCACTTTGTTATACAGCAGAAACTAACACACCATTGTAAAGCAATTATACTCCAATAAAGATGTTAAAATAAAAAAAAAAGATTTCTTGGGCTTCAGTAGTATTCTGAAGCATTTGAAAATCTTTAGTTCTGTTAGACACTAAATGATGTCAGAACCCAAATCCTCTGTAAATGCATTAGTTTATGTCATCCAATTCCAGAGACTTATCTCTTTAGCTATCTCATTGGTTTCTATTTAAGAAGGTCAGCTTACCTGACTAGGACCAAATACAAATATTGTTAAAAAATAAAATCCCATTGTAGCATGTTGTTTTGTTCTTCATCTGTGCCCTGGGTCAAGTTTTGGTCCTCAACGCCCCATGCCTTTTGGAAAGATCAGTTAATTCAAAGAGTTGCTTTATGGAATGAGGTTTTAGTTCTCGGTATCTCCTTCAAACCCTTCTGAGCTCACCCTGGTTAGAATTGGGTAATTGGGAAAAGACAATAAAACCTGAGCAGAGGAATAAGCTCTTGTTTGTGTGTATGTTTTTTTTTCTCTCCCTCTGTAAATTAAATGTCATCCAATTATCTCTTACAGCTATCTACAGAATTGTTCGTTAGTCAACATTATGATACAGGTATTAGACACTGATTGGTCTAATTAGTTTTGTGAATATTTGCATATTTGGAGAGCAGTGAATAAATTGGGAATATTTTTGAATTTGATGTTCTTATAAACTGTTTGTATCCTTGGAGATGCTTTGATATTCGCTCTTAAGTTTTTGTATGTTTCACTATAGAAGCCAGAATGCTTCTTGCTAATAATAACATTTATAATAATAAATACTTTATTATTCTAGTAACACCACCAAAAGTAAAGCAGATTTTCTAGGCATCTCCCAAAATACATGTCTTTTTTGAAGATTGGAGGCTGTGAAGCTGTTAATGAGATAAGGAAGGGGCATTTTCTAAAAGTGACAAGTTATTTTAATCAAAAAGGTCATGCATGTCAGGTAGCATTATGGTTTCCTGAAGTGGCTTGACTCTGCCTAAGTCAGTGAAAATTAAGATTTCAATTATACATCACTAATGGCTAGGACAGAGGGTGAGTGAAGTAGAAGTTTAAAACCTAAGCGTTACTGAAATGTCTTCTTGATTTACTGGTATCACTGCTAAGTACTCTGTAAATGTGAGCATTTTACACCGTGTCACTAATGCACAAGAATAATGCCACGTTAGAATTACAAAACAGAAGGCATTCTGCAGTCTGAGCAGCAGAGTTAACTTCCAAATGAGATCTGAATACTAAAGTGAATGTCATCTTTGAGAAGGAAAGGCTTTTGAATGATCAAGTCAGTTCTGTTTAATTATTTAAGTGATGCTTCAGGGATACTTATGCTCTGGAGAACATCTGACCCTTCAGTGGACTTTCATAATGCTGAACTGGGAGCCAAGAAGAATGGAATAAAAGAGAGATGCTGGGATTAGGTTCTATGCTTCTTAAAGTTATCTTTTTTGTCTGCTTATCCTTCCCTCCCTTCATATCTCTTTTCATACAAGTGGTGGATACCAAGTGTACAGG
The DNA here is from genome assembly GCF_949987535.1 of Balaenoptera acutorostrata. Taxonomy (NCBI): domain Eukaryota; kingdom Metazoa; phylum Chordata; class Mammalia; order Artiodactyla; family Balaenopteridae; genus Balaenoptera; species Balaenoptera acutorostrata. The sequence goes on along the minus strand of NC_080077.1, from coordinate 38,846,995 downwards.
GGAGAGACTTTAATGGGGAAGAACCCTTTATTACATGAGTCTGATAATATGTATGCAGATGTTTTAATTTAAGTATATAGTTTGACCAGTGCTAAAGAAATGGTGTCATCTAGTAGTGGGGGTTACACCTAGACTAGAATAGTCCTGATCATTTAGAGAGTGTTTCTGACCAGAAAAACAAGATGTTTTCTGGGTGAGGTGGGGGCATGTATTCTGCATGCCCCACGATGCTGAGTTCAGGCTTAACATAGGTAAAGGCAGACCTTCCTGTTGGCCACTCTCTGGTCCCAGTGACTTCGGCTCCATCAAATATGGAAATTCAGCTTAATGTCCTCAGGAGAGGGAGGACAAGTATACTCCTCTACAGCCTGTGGAGTTTTAGCTTATAATGCATATCTCTTATAGGACTTCACTGGTGCTTCATCCAATGGCAGAAGGGCACAGGAAGGTGAAATATTGTCCAAACCTGCTTGTTGAAATTAATTAATGAAAAGACAGCACTGGGTGTTGAGAGAGGACTGAATCAAATGGAGAGGGTTAAGTCCAAAACACCGTAATTTTCCTGAGGGGTGTGTGTGTGTGTGTGTGAGAGAGAGAGAGAGAGAGAGAGAAGAAGAAGGAGGAGGAGGAGGAGGAGGAGAAGGAGGAGGAGAAGGAGGAGAAGAAGAAGGAGAAGGAGAAGGAGAAGGAGGAGAAGAAAAAGGGGAGGAGGGGGAAGGAGAAAAAGAAGAAAGGAAGAGCGAGGGAGAGAGAGAACCAAAGTGAGAGCGAGACCAAGCAGACAGAGGGAGCAGATGGTAGGGAGGGGATGTTTGTTTCGGGGCATCCAGATCAGTATGTCTTACTTGGTTCATATTTATTGAAGTTGGTCAGTATCAGAGTGGTCTGGGGGTGCTGATTACAAATGTGAGGAGCCCTGGAACACTGCAATATATAAAGGGTCAAGTTAAAACTATATAACCCTTTTGATAAGCAGAAACATTTTCTTTAGGATAGGTCTATCAAAAATGTAAATGCCATGTGACCTAATTTTTTTTTTTTTCTGGAAAAAAATCTCCAGGTTTCTGTCCATCATGTAGGCTGACATTTGCAGAGCTGTTGTTGGCTCTGACTTGAATGCTGGATATACAAAGATGCAGAAATGGCCAGAGCCTGGTCAACCTTCAGAGGAGCTGACACCCTAGGGATTCCTGGACTATAAAATTATGTGCTTTCATTATTGTTGTATTTATCCCTTTCAGACTAAAATGAATACTGTAATAGACTTAGCCAAATTTTGTAGACACACAAAGAGGGTGGGATTTCTTAATTCTGAAGGTGTTGAAGGATTTATAGATGTAACTTTCAGGTTGACTATTAAGGAGAGATTAACTGTATAGGGTTTAGATGAGAAGGAATCAGGTCATGCTATTTCAGTTGGTGAACACTGCATGAAGAGTGGCAAGGTTGTTGATTCCATTTCACTTGTGCCTTTGTATGACCTTCATGTAGATGGGCGTGGGAGGGGGAGTAGATGGGTTTGGGGCTGCCCAAGATGGAAATATAAAAGCATACTAAGAATTGGATTTAAGGGCCCAAATTAAGCTAAGGAATTTGTACATGATTTATAAATAGTTGGATCCATTAAATATATTTTAAACCGGAGGTAGTAACCGTTACTGTTCTGATGGAACAGTTTTTAGAGATAAGAGAATTTTGGACAGGTAGGAGACAAGTTAGTAGGCTATTGCAGTAATCCAATTAAAAAATAGAAGTGCCTGACCAAGGGTTATCAATGTGGAAATGCAATAGAAACAATGCAGTTGGGCCTCCATATATTCCCAAATTGAAAGAAACACCCTCCTTCCCATTCTCCCTTTTTCTCTCCCTCCCTTATTGTTTCCCTTATTCCTTTCCTCCATTCCTTCTTTTTTCTTTTTCATTTACATGCTGTTACTCAGTGTCTGCTGTTTGCCAGGCCATGGGAGTGGGGAAGGGAGTGGGTCAGAGAGAATGCCACAGGCCCTGGCGTGGCGCACTAGTAGGGCTGTTAACTGTGACAGGAAACAATTTTAGAAAAGAAACAGTTTTGCAGCAGGGAATAAAATGACTTTGAATTTGGACAGATTGATTTGGAAATGCCTGTGGGACTTTTTTATAGAGATATCCAGTAAAGAGCTGAATAGCTCCCTGACATTACCGTGGCCTGTGGAATGAATGGTCTGCCTGATGAGCCCAAGAACTCCTATCACTAGAAAAGGACATGACTTGCCCAGATGGCCTTGGGTCAGATGTGTTAGATGGAACTCTGATGAGAGATTATTAGCGATCTTGAACGAAATGGGATACAATGTCCTTCCAACCCTACAAATCTATAAGACTGTGGAGAGGCATGCACGCGTGCGTGTGTGTGTATGTGTATGTGTGGGATTGGGAGAGAGAGAGAGAGAAAGACACACACACACCCCTTAGCTTCTTTTTCTTGTCTCTGACCGTATCTGGTGTCATAAGCATTATTACATCTGTTGATGTTTGCCATGTCACTTTTCTTCTTAACTTCTGCAGTGAATGATGACTGGACTATGCAGGATATTCTAATATTTCCTATTTTCCCACTAGCCACTTACTTCTTGTCTAATTAACAGATATTCATGGTATTTTTCTGCAGCCTAAATATCATTTGCTACTTATATTCTTAACCAAATTAGGGTAAATAGTTGAGGATATATTTTCCATTGACAATATTAAGTGTAGGATAGTCTATTATAAATTAAAACTCTGGATATGTAGTTATTCTTGATTTCTTTTTTTTTTTTTTTTGTAAATTTGCTATTAGTAAGAAACAAGGGTAAACCAGTATTTTGTCAGAGATTCTCCATTCTCTAAAATGAAGTCTCAGGTTTATTGTTGTTGTTGATATTGTTGCTGCTGCTCCTGTTGTTGTTATTGTTACTCCTATTAATTCTTTAGTTCCTGCTTTATAAATAGTCATTTTATTAAAATTTTTATATATACTTGTATGGACTTCCAAGGCTTTGGAAAATGTGTGAAATGGTATGCTATTCATAACTTCAACATATGTATAAATACAATTGACATCTTACATAAGAGTCTAAAATATGGCACTCACACTGTAATATCAAAAACAGAAAAATGATATTGGGTCTGCTATCTTATTTTTAATTTGTACATAGACTTCTGAAACTGTTTGTCTCCTACACATGAAAATTAATTTTGAATCCTGTGAGATTTTACTGGATTAGGTTTGGGTTAAGCGATGTAAAAGCTTAGGTAAGCTGTTACTACCATTCACTTATCTTTTATGAATTCGATAGATGAGCTAAGATTTAAAATTTTGACCTAGAGGCTTGTGTTGCACTATTCAGTTCTCACAGTTTTGTGAAATGAATCACTTTGGCCATTACTGAATGATTCGTAGCAGTTGATACATGTGTTGTTTAAGATAAATATAAACGGCTTTTTATAATAACAAAATGACAGTGAGTTAACACTTAGCAAATAAAATAAGATAAAAAAAGATTAAAATTTAAAAGAATTAACACTATTGATGGAAGTATAAATTGGAAAGAAAACTTATGGAGAAAAATCTGGCAAAATGTGTCAAAATTAAAATTAAATTTAAATGAGAAAATTTTTTGACTCAGTGATCCGACCTGAAGGAATCTAAGCAAATTAATGTACAGGTGACCTAATACATATGTACAAGCATCTTGATTGCACCATAAGTTCCACTGGTAAAAATCTATATCAAGATAATTGGTAAATAGGAGAGAATATAAACAAACAAAAAATTGAAATTCTATAAAGTTGAACAATGAGTTAGATCTACATGTACTGACCTGGAAAATTTCATAACATTCTTTTGCATGAAAATAAACACAATATAAATGGAGTGATCCCATTTATAAATATATTTATATGCATTCAAAGTCTGGAAAGACATGCTCCATCTGGGAAGACGTTCCTGAAAAAAAAATGATGTTTAACTGAAACCAGAAAGGGAAGGAAGAATTAACCAGGGAAAATTATTTAAGGCTGAGGAAATAACATCGAAGAAAGCCTACAGGCCAGAGTGATTTAATGTATTCAAGGAAAAAATACATTAAAAAAGTTAGGTATGAATGAATTGTAGACTGTAGGAGAGATTTACCTTTGGGGTTGGTATTATACATGCAAATATGCTTTCTATTTTATACATTTCTATTTTTGTTAATGCAGATGTTCCCATTAAAACACAAATAATTTAAAAACTAGCTTAAATGACCACAAACAGAGAAAAAGTTAATGAAATGCTTTAAGTAGGATACAAAAAAAAAAGACAAAAGAAGTTGGGAGCAATTAAGCTGAAGCATAAAACAAAAAGATAACATTATATATATTAAGCTGAATGGAAGAAGAGGAAGAAGAGGAATAGGTGATTTTAGAAGATGAAGGTACTTCTTTTAAATAGGCTCATATAGAAACATTAAATAAAGCAACAGTGTAAATCTTTTAAAATTATACTGCTATTGTAGAAAGGCCCACAGGACTATGTGTATCAACATAGCTGTGAAATATTGAGCGCATTTAGCAGACCTTCTTTACAGTAAGACTCTAAGGCCTCAGCTGCCCAGGTGGATATCTTGGGGCAAAAACATTCCCTGTGGTCTGTGTTAGTGTTTCCCTTTCCCTATTGCTTTCAGTCCAGATAATATTCCCTGTAAATTCCTTCCAAAATATGACCCAACTCTACATCAGGGGTCTTGACCTTGACTCCATCTTAGAATCTCCAGGAGAGATTTAAAAACATTTCAAGCTCAGGCCCCACTTGATAAATGATAATATTAAATCATTATGTCTGGCGCTGGGACCCAGATAGCAGATGTTTTAATGCTCCTGGGTGATTCTCATGTGCAGCTGGGGCTGGAATATCACCGCTTTAGGAAAGTTTAGCCTATTGACACCTTCAATGTATAAACAAAGTGGCCTGCCAGTAAACTCAGAGGACAGCATATTCAAATGGGTAGTTTCAAAGAACTGAGTCAAGAACTAAGAATGAGAGGTCTCAAAATTCATTAACTGGTTTGGTGGTGAGGTTGTCTGGAGTGTGGCTGTTTCAAAGGTGATATATGAAAACTGAAGATACAGAGACACTTTAGGTATAAAATATAGGAGAGATATAAGATTAAGAAAACATGAAATATATTAAAGATAAACCACTAGGACTCTATTTTCTCATCTTTGAAATGAGGATATAGCTGCTTCATGGAGTTGAGACAGTTAAATGAGAATGTTTATATAAGCAAAGTGCAAAGTGTAGTTCACTCATACTTCAGAGGCTTAATAAACAGAACGAGAAATAATGAAGTGGAGAATCAGTCTCTTTCGTATTGCAGTTTTCAGATATATTATAGCTTCAACTCTTGGTTTCCATCAATCACGTTTATTTTCCCTTTGGTGGACACTGAGGGGCTCTTGTTCACAGTACAGAGCCCAAACCAGTAGGTAGACAGTGTCCAGATTATCTTGGACAGGTACAGGAGTAATGCCCTTTCAGACTTTTGGAAGGTACTCGAATTTCCCTAATGGTATGTCTGTGGAATGCATGTATATTAGTCTCCTGTTGCTGTATAACAAGTTCCCACAAACTTAGTGCCAGTTGGAGGAGGTCATCAAGAAGACGTGACCTGAGTTGACCACAAGCTGGACTCGGGCAATCAGAGGCACCCCATCCCTTCCCCTGTCCTTGGAATGTATGCTCCGGCCACCATTCCCACACTAGGAGCTGTTCCAAGGATGTAGCCTTGAGAGAGTAAAGTTTGTTGAGACCACCTGGACTTTGTAGGTAGCTGAACCTCATTAAAGCCTCTATATAAACTTTTACGATTCTGGCAGGTGGGTGTGGAGATTTACTTGTCTTGCGGCCACCCGAGACAACCTCCCATGTAAGTTCCTTTGCTTAGTAAATCTGCCACCTGCCAATCTGGAGTGACTTGCCTCTTTCTTCAGTTTCTCCTTACCCTCGCTGTATGGGGGCTGGTTTACAAGCCCACAGTGCCTTAAAACACCTGTTTATTAGCTCACGGTCCTGTAGATGAGAAGACTGGGCTGATGAGGCTGGTCTCACAAGGCTAAAATCTCTGCTTAGGGTCTCACAAGGCTAAAATCAAGGTGTCAGCTGGGCTGCATTACCATCTGAACTCGGGATCCTCTTCCAAGCTCACATGATTGTGGCGGACCTTAGTTCCTGGCGCTTACAGGGCTGAGATTTTTCTTTCCTTTCTGGCTGCTCTCGGCTTTTAGAGGCAATCTGCATTCCCTCTCAGGTGGTCCCCTCCATCTTTGAAGCCAGTGACAGAGAATTTCCCTCTCATGCTTCGAATCTCTGACTTGATGTCTCCATGCAGATTTAAAGGGCTCATGTGATTGGATAAGGCCCACTGAAGAGAGGCATGCTTTCTTAAAGTCAGCTGAACCAAGTAAACTCATCACAGGAGTGATGGCCATCATATCACAGGTGTCTCTCATACCAGAGATGGAGATGATTTGACAAGGGTGTGGGTCATGGAGAATCATCTTAGAAAGCCGCATACCCCCACGTATAAAAGGCGTGCGTGGACGGCATCAATTGTTAACATGGTTTAAGGCAAGGAGTGAGGAGCGCCGTCAGGATTCTGCTTTTTCGGTGAGTAATGTTTTTCATTTGGTATTACTGTAGGGGGAGATCCGCCTCAATGTAGTTCCTACAGGAAAAATAGGGGAAAACATAGATATTAATTCATAAGTTAAAAATATAAACCTTTTGCTTATGATTTTAGTGCCTAGCAAAGGCCATGTGCTCTCTTATTTTTTATTTTCTTCCTTTTCATTCTTAATAAGTATAGTTTCTCGTACAATTTCATCTCATGACAAATATATGATAAAAATACAAACCGAAAATAAACGTTCCTAAAGGAACTACATTCTACAAATAAAAATGGACACACATTTGGTTTTTTGGAGGTTGTGCCTGTTGGTACTTTCAGCTGCATTGTGTGTATCTGTTTGTGCGAGTTCCAGGGATTTACCACCGAACAAGGAAAGCCTCAGCTTGCAGTCTCCTAAAGCTGTAAAACCGCTCAACACTGCTTTAAGTACTTGGCTGCTTTCTTAATAATTCCCTGTAACTCTTTAACAAATGTGTTTGTAACCAGGAAACATTGTTTAGGTTTGAGCCAATTTTCTATTTCTCAGAATCCAACTAAGGAAATACATCTTCTAGTTGTTTTCCAAAAATTGTAGTTGAATGGATGAATGGGTATTACTGATAATGCATTGCCTTGTTTGGCTGATACAATCTTGCTGAGGAATATAAAAACAAATCCCGGCGTTCTTTGGAAGATTTCTGCATAACTTGTCTTAAAACTGAATTAATTGTGATAGATATTTGAACCATTAATGTGTGTGTGTTTATTTGCTGATAATAAAAGGAAGATCCTTGGGAGATTTTTCATTTATTTGGTTCAAATCTGTGTGCTCTAGTTTTACTCACTAGTATACTTTTAGGAGAAGTGAACATATATAAATGTAATATAAGTTGTCATCATGCTATTGTATAGTGGACTTTAAACTGCACTCCCTGGGGTTATATGAGGATTTGTCACTGGTATATAGACTCAGAGCTTTGAGGATACCCACCTCCCCCAATTCCCCATCTACCCTGTCCCCCAAAAATGTGAGAGAGAAAATTTGGTTGTATTGATAGGTGGAATGGCTCTAATGACTGGTTAACAAATCCATTTGCAAGTCAGGTGGTTTACAGTTCTCTGTTTAAGCTAAATTGCAGAAGGGCCTAATTGAATTGTCAGCCAATATATGATTAAAGTAATTTTTGATGAAAGATCACTGACTTTTGGCATGCAACTGAGAAGGAGTTCAAGGATTTGAGTGACATTGCTATAATAAATGAGTTTCTTCCATTTCCATCTATTCATGTGAACAAAGAATCTCCACAGTTATAGTAATAAAGATAAAACAAACTAAAAATATGGGAGAAAATTGATGCTGTCTCCTTTTAACAATAAGTAATAGTCACCCATGGAATACATGAAATAAATGGAAAAAAGCCAAACTATTCATCTCATTAAGAGATTAATTTCTAGTAATTGTGATCTTTGTTTACTAATTATTCATCGCAACTTTAGATACATTTGTTTGGGTAATTGTGCTCTTCACATAATTTTCATTATAACTCAATCCAGAAGAAAATTGTTTTACACTTAGTCATATGGTCATGAGGAATTTTTTTAAAAAGTCATTTTTACATATTTTTATTACAGAGAAATATGATCAATAAAAAGACTTTCAAGCATAAAACTTATTACATTAGGATAAAATTCAGTGGGGATAGAAATATGAGTTCAAAAGGAAATAGGAGTGAAATAAAACTTCCAGCTGTAAATAATATCTTGTTCATGTTGTTCCCTCTAGTATTTAGATTACTTTGGATTTACTACAAGACTTATGTAAATTTTATTCCAAAACATTTATCTTTTTAGTGTGCCACAGCTTATATCTCTTGCTATTTAAACTTGCCACGAAAAAACTAAATGTCAACCTCAAAGTCTGTGAGGGGTACATGGTTTTATAGAATTACTTGAAAAGGGTACATTAAGTTTGAAGACCATGGCTGTTGTGGAGAGGACTATCCATGAAACGATCAGCTTTCTCAATGCTGCAATAAAGGATTTAGTGAAGGGACTAAGGCCCCAGCTGGCTCTGACATTGACATCAGCTCTCCTTTCTCTGAATTCCTGTGGCTCTCACTACTCATCCCAAACATTTGATGCTTGTTATGTGTCTGATGTTGACTCAGAAAAGTTTGATCATATGTTAGACTGGATATTAGTTACACTTTGGACAAGCCCTCAATACACCGTCAATACAATGTCACAGTTTGTTTCAATGAAATAATTAGCCAGTTGTAATAGTAAATAGTAAATAGTATTTGAGTATTTTACTCAAATAGTAAAATAACATGTTTCATTAAATATAAATACAGTGTCTTGCAAGTAATAAACTTAAGGTAATGATCATGGATATCCAGAATGCTTTCATGTATATACATATTGTATGCTTTAATAACAAAGTGAAAACAGATGGTACAAATAATAGTAGTAAAGAAATAAAGCTAAGTTCTTCATATTTCTTAAAAAGTTAATTGGGGCCAATTTTTTTCCAAGAAATGTTAAGTTTTATTTCTGTGTGATTTAATGCAATGTAGAACTCTGCAGTTATAATCTTGATTAACTTAAGCTTAATGAGTACATACATGCTTGATTCTCATGTTTCCTGAAAGGTTCTTCACTTTGGGACTAGTTGCACCATGTGAATTCAGTGACATAGAGATGGTATTTGAAATCACGGGCAGGAATGAGATGGGCTAGGCAGGGAGTATACTGTGAGAATAGAAGTAACATCCTCTGATGTTAAATAATGGTTGGGACTTCGTGCTGGTGGTGGTGCTCTGAATTCAGCTTGGTGATTTGACAGAGGAATGCTCAGTTCCAGCTCTGCCCCTTCCTCCCACCATTTTCTTCTGAGCAAGCTGTGTGGCCTACACGGTCTTTGTGCTACAGCCAGATGTCAGGCTTGAGTCTCTGAGGTGGGAGAGCCGAGTTCAGGACATTGGACCACCAGAGACCTCCCTGCCCCACGTAATGTCAATTGGTGAGAGTTCTGCCAGAGATCTCCGTCTCAAGACTAAGACCCAGCTCCACTCAAGGACCAGCAAGCTTCAGTGCTGTACACCCCATGCTAAACAACAAGCAAGACAGGAACACAGCCCCACCTATTAGCAGAGAGGCTGCTAAAATCATAAGTTCACAAAACACACCACCAAATGCAGTCCTGCCCATCAGAAAAACAATAAAACTGAAATCTGGTTCTTTGAGAAGGTAAACAAAATTGATAAACCATTATCCAGACTCAGCAAGAAAAAAAGGGAGAAGACTCACATCAATAGAATTAGAAATGAAAAAGGAGAAGTAACAACTGACACTGCAGAAATACAAAGGATCATGAGAGATTACTACAAGCAACTATATGCCAATAAAATGGACAACCTGGAAGAAATGGATAAATCCCTAGAAAAGCACAACCTTCCAAGACTGAACCAGGAAGAAATAGCAAGTATAAACAGACCAATCACAAGCACTGAAATTGAGACTGTGATTAAAAATCTTCCAACAAACAAAAGCCCAGGGCAAGATGGCATCACAGGTGAATTCTGTCAAACATTTAGAGAAGGGCTAACACCTATCCTTCTCAAACTCTTCCAAAATATAGCAGAGGGAGGAACACTCCTGAACTCATTCTACGAGGCCACCATCACCCTGATACCAAAACCAGACAAGAATGTCACAAAGAGGGAAAACTACAGGCCAATATCATTGATGAACATGATGAAAAAATCCTCAACAAAATACTAGCAAACAGAATTCAACAGCCCATTAAAAGGATCATAAACCATGATCAAGTGGGGTTTATCCCAGGAATGCAAGGATTCTTCAATATACACAAATCAATCAATGTGATACACCATATTAACAAACTGAAGGAGAAAAACCATATTATCTCAATAGATGCAGAAAAAGCTTTCGACAAAATTCATCACCCACTTATGATAAAGACCCTCCAGAAAGTAGGCATGGAGGGAACTTACCTCAACATAATAAAGGCCATATATGACAAACCCACAGCCAACATCGTTCTCAATGGTGAAAAACTGAAACCATTTCCACTAAGATCAGGAACAAGACAAGGTTGCCCACTCTCACCACTGTTATTCAACATAGTTTTGGAAGTTTTAGCCACAGCAATCAGAGAAGAAAAAGAAATAAAAGGAATCCAAATTGGAAAAGAAGAAGTAAAACTGTCACTGTTTGCAGATGACATGATACTATACACAGAGAATCCTAAAGATGCTACCAGAAAACTACTAGAGCTAATCAATGAATTTGGTAAAGTTGCAGGCTACAAAATTAATGCACAGAAATCTCTTGCATTCCTATGCATTAATGATGAAAAATCTGAAAGAGAAATTTTGGAAACATTCTCATTTACCACTGCAACAAAAAATAATAAAATACCTAGGAATAAACCTACCTAAGGAGACAAAAGACCGGTATGCAGAAAACTATAAGACACTGATGAAGGAAATTGAAGATGATACAAACAGATAGAGAGACATACCATGTTCTTGGATTGGAAGTATCAACATTGTGAAAATGACTATAGTACCCAAAGCAATCTACAGATTCAATGCAATCCCTATCAGACTACCAATGGCATTTTTCACAGAACTACAACAACAAATCTCACAATTTGTATGGAAACACAAAAGACCCCAAATAGCCAAAGCAATCTTGAGAAAGAAAAACGGAGCTGGAGGAATCAGGCGCCCTGGCTTCAGACTATACTACAAAGCTACAGTAATCAAGACAGTATGGTACTGACACAAAAACAGAAATATAGATCAATGGAACAGAATAGAAAGCTCAGAGATAAACCTACACACCTGTGGTTACCTTATCCTTGATAAAGGAGGCAAGGATATACAATGGAGAAAAGACAGCCCCTTCAGTAAGTTGGGCTGTGAAAACTGGACAGCTACATGTAAAAGAATGAAATTAGAACACTCCCTAACACCATACACAAAAATAAACTCAAAATGGATTAAAGACCTAAATGTAAGGCCAGACACTATAAAACTCTTAGAAGAAAACATAGGCAGAACACTCTATGACATAAATCACAGCAAGATCCTTTTTTGACCCATCTCGTAGAGAAATGCAAATAAAAACAAAAATAAACAAATGGGACCTAATGAAACTTAAAAGCTTTTGCACAGCAAAGGAATCCATAAAGAAGACGAAAAGGCAACCCTCAGAATGGGAGAAAATATTTGCAAAAGAAGCAACTGACAAAAGATTAATCTCGAAAATATACAAGCAGCTCATGCAGCTCAATATCAAAAGTGCAAACAACCCAATCCAAAAATAGGTAGAATACCTAAATAGACATTTCTCCAAAGAAGATATACAGATCGCCAAAAAACACATGAAAGGATGCTCAACATCACTAATCATTAGAGAAATGGAAATCAAAGCTACAGTGAGGTATCACCTCACACCTGTCAGCATGACCATCATCAAAAAATCTAGAAAAAATAAATGCTGGAGAGGGTGTGGAGAAAAGGGGAACCCTCTTGCACTGTTGGTTGGAATGTAAATTGATACAGCCACTATGGAGAACAGTATGAGGTTCCTTTAAAAAACTAAAAATAGAACTACCGTATGACCCAGCAATCCCACTACTGGTCATATACCCTGAGAAAACCATAATTCAAAAAGAGTCATGTACCACAATCTTCATTGCAGCTCTATTTACAATAGCCAGGACATGGAAGCAACCTAAGTGTCCATTGACAGATGAATGGATAAAGATGTGGCACATATATACAAGGAAATACTACTCAGCCATAAGAAGAAACAAAATTGAGTTATTTGTAGTGAGGTGGATGGATCTAGAGTCTGTTATACAGAGTGAAGTAAGTCAGAGAAAAACAAATACCATAACACACATATATGGAATCTGAAAAAAAGAATGGTTCTGAAGAACCTAAGGGCAAGACAGGAATGAAGACGCTGATGTAGAGAATGGACTTGAGGACATGGGGAGGGGGAAGGGTAAGCTGGGACAAAGTGAGAGAGTGGCATGGACATATATACACTACCAAATGTAAAATAGCTAGTGAGAAGCAGCGGAATAGCACAGGGAGATCAGCTCAGTGCTTTGTGACCACCTAGAGGGGTGGGATAGGGAGGGTGGGAGAGAAACCAAGAGGGAGGGGATATGGGGATATATGTATACGTATAGCTGCTTCACTTTGTTATACAGTAGAAACTAACACAGCATTCTAAGGCAATTATACTCCAATAAAGACGTTAAAAATGTAATAATAATGGTTGGGGACTAGAAGAGAGGCTTGGAAACATCTTGAGAAGGATAGAGAAAAAAACCTGGAGCTTGTGTGGATTTCAAAGGAACAGGAAGATACAGTGCCATGTAATGCTTAGCAATTAAAATGGGGAATGAATATGTTCACTGGAACTTTTTTAACTTAAAATATTTCCAAGGTCATAAAAAAAAATCAAAGGGTAGGGGGAGGAAAAAGCCTCACTTTTTGCAGGTTGGATAGGTAAAAAAATGATTTGGGCGTGGTCTTTTGTGGTTAGTCCTGTCATTTTATACAGTGGCTGATGCCCAGTTCTGTAGCCTCCCAGCTTTGAGAATCCAGACAAATTGCATAAACTCTCTAAGCATTTTGTCCCTATCTGGTAAAACGGTGATAATAATACATCTATCCTAAGGGTATTTTGTAAGTATAAATAGGATAAATTACATAAACTTAGCATACTCTATGGCATATATAAACTCGCTTAACAGTTGTGACATGTTGTTATTAACTTTCTTAATAGGGTTCTTAAGGCACAAGGGAATTCCCCTATCTCTATCCACATCATCTTCTGTCATTGTTATACCGTGCTAATTAATCTAATTCATTTCATTATAATCAGTGATAATACAGCTGGGATGTGAAAAGCTCATTTTGATAGTTTTGAGGGAATCAATATGGTAACCGCTATTCATTTCAGCAGTTTGACCAACATTAGATGAAGATCAACTGTAGTCTATAATTTAAAACTTTTATAAAACATGTTGATATATTTAATGTTTTGTTCTTTAATAACTGCAAAGGACAGTTTGTTTTCAGGCCTCAAGGTATGTATGGGTATAACCCATAAAATAGCTTTCATTGGCATCCAATTTGCTTACTTGCTATCCTTAAAAAATATTAAACATTGACTCTTACTGTTGATAATACTAATACCACAGATTAAATGAGAGCCGACCAGGTAGTTACTTTGACAGTCATTGCTTGTTGGGTGAGCCACAGCCAGTGTGCATTATTCCCAGAGTTACATCGCTTGTAAACTTTATTTATGACTCATATAAGGTTTTATGTTCCAATGTTTTTCCAAAGGACATCCTTTATGTCCATGTGCCTGCCCTCAGTTATACTGGTAACTGTCCATTTTGTATTGAGGATCACACTGGAAGTAGTTTTTATAATATTTCTGAATTATGAAAGAATTTCATTCCTTTTCCAATAGAACGGTGCTGCAGCTGAGATATATTATGGCTGTGCTGTAAGCTAATTGCAGTAAAAATCATAATTTGGGTGCCTTCCATAGTATTAAAGTAGCTAATAAAACTCACTTTGTCTTTGGCCGTGTGGAGATTACAGGTATACAACCAGATTGCCCGCAGTCATCTCTGCTGCTTCCCCAGAGAGGGTTCAAATTGTTGGGAAGTTTTCTGTTGAGACTGGAATGTGTTTGTCCTTGGGCAGTAGTGGCTCTAAATTTGGTGTTTCTGCCTACAGGGCTCCCTGAAATAAATTTCAGTTTGGAGAAGGGAGAGGGACAAAGAAACCAATCTTTTTTTCTTCAGATTCTGAGACAGCATCCACCAACCTGCTCAGTGTACCTCTGGGGACCCTGAATAGTGCATAGAAAGGCTGTTCTGTTTTTGTTTGTTTTGGAAATCAATTTGCTTCTTAACTTCCTCAAATATTTACTGCAGTGGAAGGAAAGAAAATTTTTTTCCTTTCAATTTTGCCTTGGGGAGGAAACACTTCTGTGCTCTCTAGCCCAAAAGAAAGGGTAGGTATTAGTGTGTCTGATCTAGACATAATTTACCACTTTATTGTAGGTCATGCTCAGCTGCTCTCTAAGCGCATATTTTCCCCAGGGACATCTTCCCCAGGGGTCAGTCAGCTCTCCACTTACACCAGGGAGCCAAGCATAATCCAGTTACAACAAAACTGTCCTCTTACCACCTCCCTCACCCAGCCTCCAATGGACTGCACCCAAAAAAGCTCCAGAAGTCTTCTTCTTCCTCTTGCCTGTAGCCTTAATGAAAAACAGCATGTTTTTTTTTAAAGCATTAACTTTTGATTTACTGTTAAATGTGATTTCCCTCTATATACATTAAATATCTACACCTTTACAGAGATGTGTGTCATATGTGTGTACCTGTGTTACTTTTTGTAGAAATAATTTAAAACCGATGAGCTACATTAGTCTGCCTTGTTATCTTAACATGGTCCTGAGAAACTTTACATTTTGCCATCACTTTATGTTATGGCATATTTGTGACGGCTAAATGTTATGCCCACTTTTTAGGTGAAAGCCCAACATAATGAAGGACCAGCTTGATACAGAGTTCAAATTCTGACTTTTTTAAAATGTAAATTTAGTTTTTAGTCCTCTAAATAAAAAGCACAAGATGGGGAAGGGATCTTGGTTAGTTCTCTTCACATTTGGTGAATGTTTACCGTGTGCCAGGCACTGTTGGCAAGGCTGGGAACCCAAAGGAGAGAAAGGCAAGAACAGTGTACTGGGGGAGACGAGTTAAAGAGAATGGCCCGAGAGAGGTAGGTATCACAGACACCAAGGATGAGAAGGAGCAAACCAAGTGACTAAAGGTGACAAGGAAATTCCAGGCAAAATATCTAGAAATGGAGGAGAGTAACAGAGAACTGGACTTTAGAAACACACAGAATCCCTTTTCCATGACTGAATTATACGAGCTAGTCGCCTGATAAGTTAAAAATAGAGTTAATAATTGTTGTCTAGCTAAGGGATTTCCTGAGGGATAAGTAAAATAATTTAAGTAAGACACCACGCCTGCTATATAGAGTTGCTCAAAAAAGGTAAATTCCCTTGTGTCCCTTTACACGGGTCCCTTAATAGTGAACTCACTATTTTAAAGATGATGCAATTTAAATGCGATCAGAAATGAATGAGTAATCAGATGAATTGGCCCTTTTCTGATGCAGTGATCTCCATCAGATGGAAGTCCAAAGTAGCCATGTTTTTTAAATTATAAGCCTCTCTTGAGGATTTTCTTGGTAGATGCTTTAATAGTTATTAAATCTCCCAAAGGTTGGTTACAGAAAAAACTGGAAGTCTCTAATACAGGCACTTGGCTGAGTATATATTGTCTCTGCTATTCATTATTATTGTTGTCATTGTTATTTTAACAAAGCATTAATAAAGTTTATGGTTGGAGTCAAGTACCAAACATACTCAAACGAATTTATTTTGATTCTTCAAATTAGTGTGTAATCTTGATAAATGGGAAGATTTTACTTTTAATTACAATCTTCACGAATCAGTGAGATCTAGGTGTAAAATCTAAAAGCTTGTATCTTAACAATATTTGAAGCAACAGAGGGTGTATGAGAAGGGAAAACAACCAACATATATAATATAGATGTCTTTCATTAAATGTTCAGTTATTTGTAATCCTTCCTTTCCTCCTTCTTCGTCCCTCCTTCCATCTTTCTGTCTGTCTGTCCCTTTGTCTCTTTGTCTGTCTCTCTCTCTCTGTCTTACCTGCATTGACTTGTATTCTTTTCTACTGAAAGGTAGAATAAGTCTCAGGTCGATTAATAAGGGTAAATAGTAAACAAAACTTTTTTTCCTAGTAAGGCCCTCAGGCCTTGGTCATTAATGTTGACTGTAGTCCACTATTCTCAAATTTCAAGTCAACACTTTGCCATTGTACTCTTAAATAATAGGTTATTTTCCAATCTAGAAAATGGTTTCCTTAGTAGTTGGAAATTAAAGTTAGCTAACAAGCTTGTAACATATTAGTATTAATGTGCAAAGAAGAACACACGATAGCAAATTTTATATTCTACTTTTAAATGCTTAAAGTTCAAAAGTTACATTTTCTTAAAAAATTTCAAGTTATCAACTAGTAAAGTCTTAAATATAATCTTTCCCACATTTTGGTGATTAATACCTTTTCCTTATTTATGTCTGGGGTATCTGAAAATACTTTGCACTTATTGACATTATGGATTGTTTCTCTAAACTTGATGATTTGAGATTAGCACATGTGAGACATTCCTTAAAATGTGTATATTGTCAAATCTTTGAAACTCTTTTGTTTCATAAAAGAAAGATGTTCTGATTAAGAGATTCTTTGAACTTCGTTTCAGCATATGGCTACTTAGTTTGACAGATAATTTTACCTTACTAAAATGGTAAAGTATCTTTTTTGAATGGAAATGGAGCATTTTAGTTGTGAATATGTTTTGGTAATGTCAGTTGAATGAGTTGTTTAGAAATACAGACTTGTATTTTGTTCCAAATTATATTTTTTTCTTAAAGATATTGGATATTTGATGTAATTGAGCTTTCAGCATGTGGCAACCATTTTGTCAACTGTATCAATAAATCTAATATGTGTGATCAGAAGATAGAGGTCTAATAAGGCATTTGAATAAATTCTGTTTTAGGCTGATGTGCTTTTAATAACTCTAGCTTCCATAGATAACGTGCATGAAATACAATCTATTTTAAGCATATTCTCATGCAATATTCTTGTGACTGTTCTCTATAAACATGGCCAAATGGAGCTAGCCTATAAAATGTGTTTTATCTAACTCATTGCTACCCATTTATGGCTGCACCATGTGGTAGGAATCCAGAAACATCAGGTCTGCTGTTCTGGTAACATTCAAGTGGCCTCCAGGTGATAGGCACGGCCAACTGTCTTCGCCCAGTGCCAATTCACGATGGTCCTATCAACCAGCACCCCTTAGCAGATTACTTTGAAGCAGTGAATGATCTTATGTGGAACAAGAGAGGATTCTGCAAAGTAGGTATTTTTAAGTAGTTCTATCTGTGAACTAGAATGTGTCAGTAGCTGCAGTTCTTTGTTGAAAGAATAATTTGCTTTTTAGCCTCTCTAGATTTTTTTCAAATGGAATGATGAAAACAGTTGTATACAGATCCCCTAGTTCTTCATCCCACTCCCTTTGTACTCCATACCTCAGTTAAGTTTCTTTTTCTCTTTTTGCTGTTCTTTTTTGATCAAGTGCAATTTTGTGTTAATTAAAAATGTGGGTTTCCCTTCTTAAATAACTCACATTGGCTTGATTTTGATACTTTGCTGTAACAAAGACATACAGGGGGCAAAAAGGCAACTTACCAAAGAATAAAATGTGTCGGTATAAATAGATTATTTAATACTGAATCTTTCAGTTATACATTCTCCTTTTACTTAGAAGAAATCCCCCAAAGAAAAGAATAGGTATCTATATATTCTTATTGAGAATCTTTATGTACCATATTAAATAATAAAGATTAACAAGCATATATAGGCAGTGTCATGTAAAACAATGAAAAATATGTCCTCTTTTTGTGCTGAACTTTGGCTCTTGCCAATTTGGTTCTCTAAAGCAACTGGAACTGGAGAAAGAAAGCTATGCTGTATTGTATGCCTAAAAAATGAAAAACCTAAAAACAGAAAGCACAACAGCCTCAAAATTAGGGGCAAATCTAGACCCTGAAATCAAAACGTTTTTGGTAAGATCAGCATTCGACAACATAAGAATTAGCTGGAATTAAAGCTGCAATTAAAGCTGCATTGAAGGAGCAATGTAGGTAAGATTGGTAAATCCAGGATTAATTCTTATGCGGAGTTGACAGTGACATCAATTGGAAGGTATTTCAAAGAGACGTGGTCAGATTGAACACTTCTTGTTTTTTTGAGGAATTTATTGTCAGAATATATAAAACATGTAAAACTGTTCATACTACAACACAGTTATACTCAGGGCTATAAAAATGGTAGCAGTTATTGTCACTAACTGAAGGCAGTTTTAAGAAGTGTGTTCATCTCTTGGCCCAAACCCCAGATCAGGAACTACCGTTGTTCCTGATTGGTTTGAATTACTACTAGATTGCCTCCTAAACTACATGGTGGTACCAGAATCGTACTATATTTTGGTGGCGAGGCGGGGCAGGGGCGATAGCATCAAAAAGATGAAAAAAGGTGCTCCACAGTTATTTCTTTTCATCTTAAATTTGCTTTTAGTTTACATTTTTCAAATTTAAATACCACCGATTTTAGACATTCTCTTCAGTATTCAAGACTTTATAGCTTTAACTTTATTTTAATAAGCTTAAGCATTTGCTTGATTTTTAGGAGCTAGGCATAGGCTCCTAAAGTAAATAGTTCATTAATTTTTATGTCAGCCTTGGTGCTATTTACACGCATACAAATGAAATGAAACTACCCCAGGGAACTTGTAAAGGGTCGGTTTCAAATCCATGAATTAATGCAAATGGTAAGGTTTCATCATTTGGGTATAAGCTATAAGCTTTGGAGAATGGAGAATAAGCAACCAAGGTAAAATAGCCCTAGTGCCTGCATTATTTATGAAAATGAGATCCTGGCATTTATATTCTAAGGTACTGTTACAGGAGATAGAGCTACCTATCTGTGCAGGTGTGCTATAAAGGTCACTGTGTCTAGGATCAGCAGTCCATGTGGGAGAGTAGCTATTCTGCATCTTTATTTGGAGGAAATCCACAGGGTTTTTGTTTGACCTACTGTATTTCTAATGTTTATTGCTACCATATCTGATAGCCCTACAGGTTGAGAGGAATCATATTTCATCCATTCTAAGGTGTCATCAATTCAAAGATGCATTATTATGTTCAGTATACCACTAAGAAAGGAAAAGTACTTCCAATTAAAGTATGACTTTTCATAACTGAAGATTCATCCCAATTTCAGCAATGTGAAAATATGAAAGATAAAAAGTCACCTTAGAGTTGTTGAATTACAGTACTACTTTTATTTTGTCAAACGTGCTTGCTGGTTTGGAGGTAAGGCTTACACATTACTTTCAGAGGGCTGTCTGTTAGATGTAGACATTCCCTTTGGGGAATGAGAGGCCAGAGACTGTATCTCTCCCATTAGCACATTAGAGAGAGAAATGTGGGACTGTTAGAGCTTTATCTGGCGGGGTGCTTGGAATTTCTGCCTCTGTATCTATGTCTTCTTATATTTGATTGCTGCCATTGAGTTTTAGTAAGATACAAATAGGCATAAGAGCACTTCAGCGGTGTTTCACATACTATTATTTATTAATATGACTCTTTAATTCTAAATTTCCTTAAATTAAAAAAAAAAGCAGTGCAGGCATTCTTACTAGAATGCCATAATAAGATATATTTCTAGGCACCTGGTTAATGAACAAAACCAGCAAAAACCCTGATCTGCTTAACATCTCATTCTATTCCAAAAAGCTACTTTCTTAGCAACGTCGAAGCAACAACTGATGGCTTGGTAAGGATATGGCAACAAGGAATAACTTCTCCATCTTTAAGAGACTCAGAATTTCAATTTTTGCCACACATACAACTACTTTGTTAATTAAAGCAAGAAGTCCACAGAAAAATGTAGTGTCCCAAACATGAATTTTAATAAATGCAAATGAGCCAAAAGTGAGAATAATCAGCTGAAGTTCCGGGATAGAATATTTGTCTACTATTTACCTTGGAATTCATCAGCTTTTACTCAGCTATAACGGAAGCCTTGGGAGAAGATGAAAAAACAAAATTATTCCAGGAATTTGGCAACTAACAAATATACTCCATAAATACTTTGGATTCTAGTGTGGGGAACAATATAAATTCCATGAAGCCAGACAAAGAAAGGAAACAGCCTTGTCATCTCTTTTCCATTTTATTTCAACTCCATGGATACTGGCTTATTTTTCCCCCATGTGTCTAGGAATCTGAGTTTTAAAATTATCTACTAAAAAATTCTCTGTAGGATTTTTTAGCCATTAAATATCAAGATAGTGAGCATGTTATTCTCACCAGGTGATGGGTTGCACGTTTTACCCAAACATCCCTGAATTGCCAATAGATTTATTTCACATTGGTAGGTTAAATCCTGTTATCTGTTTTTGTTGTTTATGAGGAAAGGAGTACAAAATTACACCAGAAAGACAAAACAATTATTGCTAGTTAGTGGCATTGCTGTGAGGTGTCCCTTGTCTCAATATAGTGTGATTCCTTGGTTAATTGTTTTTCTGCTCAAATAAACTGTAGAATCTGTAAAGATAAACTACTTGCTCGTCATTGAAGTAAATCACCAGCCCTTAGCACAAAGCCTGGCACATAATAGATGATCAAAATATTGAAACATCACATGGTTTGGTTTCAATAGCATTGACATGTGATAAAACATCTCTTCCGAATGATCTAGACCTGGTTAAATTGGAGATGCCATCTAGTGATGCTGAGAAACTCCCATTATAATCTGTTTTGTTGCTTTTGAAGTAACTTTGTTTTGTAAATTTTATTTTTCCTTCATTTTTATTCATTAAAGGGAATGGCTTTTGAGTGTAAGATTAGAGATTAGACTATTTAAATAACTAATTCTGAAAACTGTGACTAAAGCTATGTCTACATAGAGAAAGTGAAAAAGGAAATGGGCAATTTTGGAGTAGACCTGAGCTAGTAAGATCAATTATATGAGAAATGCAGTTATTAAGATAACTGATCTAACTCATTTTCATATAAATACTTTTGACAGTCACAAACAGGACAAAGTAACATGCTATTTCTTTTTTTTTTTATTTTATTTTATTTTATTTATTTATTTATTTATTTATGGCTGTGTTGGGTCTTCGTTTCTGTGCGAGGGCTTTCTCTAGTTGTGGCAAGTGGGGGCCCCTCTTCATTGCGGTGCGCAGGCCTCTCACTATCGCGGCCTCTCTTGTTGCGGAGCACAGGCTCCAGACGCACAGGGTCAGCAATTGTGGCTCACGGGCCTAGTTGCTCCGCGGCATGTGGGATCTTCCCAGACCAGGGCTCGAACCCGTGTCCCCTGCATTGGCAGGCAGATTCTCAACCACTGCGCCACCAGGGAAGCCCTGCTATTTCTTAAATTGACATCTGCCTACATAGCAGAATCTTATACACTGCTTTTCACTTATAGACATCGTGTTTTTTTTAAAATGTATTTTCTAAAAATACTCCATTAATGTTCCAACTAAATAAATGCATATGCACATATGGATGGGGATGTCAACTCTTTAGGAAATGAATGAGAATTTAGGGGCCAGAGTGACAGATTTTAAAGAATGTTGCTTAGAAAGATGAGCAATGACTCATGCCCTTAAAAGTCAAGTGAATTCTAAAAGGAATCAGTAGAAATACTGACTTATACCACTTATACCCCTTTCTAAATAGAATGTTTAAGATGTTCTTTTAGGTGCTGATTATACTATATATGCAAGTATGAATGCATATTGCAAGTAAGGGTTAGTCACTCAAAGGAAAAAACATTATTTGCCGTGTAGTAATTATGATCAGGTTGGTATTTCTACATTGAATCATAATTATTGTTGGCTTGAATACAATTGTATGCAATTTATTTATTCAGCAAATATTTATTGGACCCCAGGATTGCATTAGAGTGCTACACAACAGTGATACAAAGACAAATTCATGTCCTGAAAGATTCTAGTTAAAGGACATGTCTTTGTATTTAACTTCTCCCCAAAGTTAATAACAATTAAGTTAATCACTAACAATTAATAATAAAGTTAACAACAATAATAACCAAGTTCCATCTATCATTACTTCTATGTTCTGCTTCCAACAGTAACACACTTTGGGGCACCCTCTGAGTTAGGTGCTCCACCTGTATATGATACCTGAATATTATGGACATTCCAAGATTGTAATATATGATTGGGGACAGAGGATAAACACTAAAAAAGGTAATAATATAAGGTAGCATAATTTGAGTCAAATGAATAGTCTATGAAGAAATAGAACTTTGTGCTGGTGCTGGATCACTGAAGAAGTAACGACCATGTCTGCCTCTTTGTTTTTAATTTATTCTCCTGTCTCTTTTTTTTTTCTTACCACCCACTTAATTCACACTTTTATTTTTTCCTGAATTATTTTTTAAAATGTTATCCCAGCCCATAATCCATCTTGCATATTATCACAAAATGAGTCTTCTATAGATATGCTTTGGCCCTAGAGTTTAAGTTATACCTGTGTAACTACGGCATTTAAGGTAGTTCAGAACCTGGCCTGGCTGCAGTACTCATTCTCATTTACCTTTGCTTCATCCAGAAGTGCTAAATTTCTTTTCTGCTTATTGCAAAAAAGGATTAGAGTTATCACGAAAACAACTTAGCGAGAGAATTGACAACATTTGCAGTATTATACTGTGTTTGAATTTGCAAATCCACTGAGAATGAGACAGGCCTTCGGATGGATTATAAATAGGCTTTGGCAGGCTTTGAACTGCCCACACTGCGCTCTAAGATTTCAGCAGCGCTCTGCTGGCATGCTGAACCAACTTAAGCTCTGATGTGAGTTATAAAGAACACAAGGATGAGTGGCTCTGTTTGGAGCACTGTGTTAGCCAAATAGGTAAAATAATTCATGGTTAGACTTTCTCCCCACATTCCTTTCAGAATTATTCTGATATCCTCTCTTGACCCAAAGCAGGTAAATTCCACTCTTCTTGATGGAAATGATCTTTTACTATTTAAAAGAACAACTTGAGGTTCCAAGATTTATTTCATTGTCAGTCATCTATGAAAAGGTGATAATATCACAGACATAAATAGAGATCCAGAATCACACTTTCATACTTATTAATTGATGGCATAAGTTTGGACACTTACACATGTTATGGTTTCTAAAAAGCACTCACAATAATGTGGAATGATCTTACATATTCAAAATTAATATTCTTGCCATGGCTATATATACATAAATATAATGTTAATATGTACTCAACATTAAAGAACCCAAATACCATCTTTGATAGTACCACCATCTCCTACCACTTGATGTTCTCATCTTTGGTAATACCAGACTTGAACTTCTGTTGAACTTTCTGATAGAAAGCAGTTGTTTACTGAACGCTTTTCTGTGAATCACCTAATATGTGTCTGATACTGTTTTACTAACTGAGTGTCCTATCTCTATGGACGTTGATAAGACATGTGACCAAGACCAGGCAGGTTTGGCAAAGTAAGTGGGAATGACCCAAAATATACTCTGTAGGGCCAAGCAGATGAGGTTGGGGGAAGATAAATGCCCACAGCCTAGGCCTGTGGACTTTCAGTGCTGCAGAGAAGTGGCTAAAACAGTGTACAAAGGGCACAGCATCCTCAGAGCAGCAGTACAGCTTCATGGGCTCTAAATGAGGCAGCAGGGATCCCAGCGGGTCTATGTCCCTCAGCAGTGGGACATACAGTGATGTCTAGGTGTCAATGAAACAGGCGATCAATATCAGGCTTTGGCCAGAGCTCTAGACTTCAAAGACAGCATGCAAAACTAGACTGGAAATTGAGATAGGAAATTCTAATACTGACTAGAGCTGAAAGTTCATGGAGAAAACATGGATGGATTTTTGTCAGCGTGTCCATAATTTGTGTGGAGTAAAACACTGAGCTAATTCCAGAGCATGTAATAACATCTTCTAATTATTTTCTTAGTCACTAACTTTATTAGGTAAATGATTTTCCAAACTGGTGACATGAGCCACTTTTAATATCTTGGAAGGGAATATTTGGATGCTCTGCCCATCTCAAGTCTCCTGTGGGGGCCTCTTTTAGCCATCTGGGTGGTTTAGTTGTGGTTCTGTTCAGATGTGTGAAGAACCAATTAGAATATGTCCTTTTATTCTAAGATATCTGGTTATATGATCTTCAGTGAAGAGAAATGAAGCCCAAGAACATTCAGATATGTGTTTGGGAAAGAAAATCACCTACTTGAGTAACTACTTGCCAGCAAAAAAATTCAAAGAAGGAGGGAAGTTCAAAAAGAGGAAAGAAAAGGAAAAAGGAAAGCAATCAGAAAAGGGAGAGGGAATGAAAGAACTGAAATTGATCAACCACTCTGTGTCAAAAGTCAACAAAGATTGAAAGAATGTTCCGGAAAACAGAATAACATATTCCCACCTGTCTAATTTAGACAAATGAATTCTCTAAATAGTCTTGCTAATAATTTTTTGCAAAAAAGTGTATGGAATGACTACAAATGTTTGCAGACATCTAAAATATACTACTATAAATGTGTTTTTCTTAGAAACCAGTTAACACGTTTAAACTTTATTTAAATATAATATATGTGTATTATATAGTGTTTTATAGTGCTTTATGTATGTAGCTTCTTATATATGCCATATGCTATGTCATAGTCATTTAATGTAATATGTACCCTACTATTAAGTATTGAAATACTTAATATCTGTGTTCATGTCTCAAATATCATTGCCTTTTTATCTATTATTTTTGCACCAAGTCTGGCAAAATGCTTACTTTATTTAGAGATATCATAGTCATTAAAATAACAAAAATAGGACCAGAGTCCTGTATATTTCTATTAACTCCAACCATTTGTTTCCTTGCAGGGAATTCCTAATCGAGTGTCTATTGACATATGATAAATAATTCTAGTTCTTACAGTCTGGTATGGTTTTACCAGTGTGACAACAGGACAAGGTTCAGGAGATATGGTTTTTGGTACAATATCTTTATGAAGCCATTTCAGCCACTTGGACATTCTGTCACCAATCCCATCAATCCCTCCTGACTCTTATAACTGTTCCCTTTTCATTCCTGCTGTCACTCTTTGAGACAAACCTTTGTCCTCTCATGGCGAAGACTCCTGTGATAGACTCCTATCAATTCCCCAATTTCTTCCCCCGCTCATCCATCCTAACACTCCAACAAGGTTAATCTGTTCAAAATGCTGCTCTTATGTGTTGTTTGTGTAGAATTTACTTTAGATCCTGCTTTTGTCTGTATGCTGTAAAAGCCTAACAGTGTTTAAGGAAGAAACTCTGAGGTGCTCCCTAGAGGAGGGATGGTTGAGATTTTTAGAAAGGAGGTGCACTTTTTGCAGGGACTTTCAGAACAAGTAGAGTTTACACAGGAACATATTCCAGGGAAGAATAATGTCTTAGGTTTTATTTATGTTCAGGCCACGTCTGAGAATGCTAACCACTCTGAGAATATAGATTAAAGTTAAAATACACACATCACGAATTGTGATTGGTTGATCATTATCAATTCACTGAGTCATAACCACATTTTTCAAAATGGAACTGCAGAAAATATCAAAATAGAATAGAATAAGATATTTTAGAATAAAAGATTTAACAAGTGTAATGACTGTTTTGTGAAACTTTAGTTTCATGTTTTAAAAATCTTATTTGTTCTTCATAAAGTATATTTTTGGTGACCTATTGTTAAAAATGTGTGAAAGCCACTAATTTAAAGCATGTGGGCATTTCCCCCCCTACTTGGTAACTGGCATAGCTGTTAGTTGGAGTTTAGTAAATACTTAGATTTTATCACAGTTATTTTGCAAAATGTGCTTTTTAAAGTAAGATTTGAATGTATTTATATTGTATCTATATATATTTTTACACAGAGTGCATCTCTGAGTTTATCATAGAATAAGTGGGAAATTGAATTTATTTTACAGATTTACATTTAAAGGCAGTTTGGAATGTACTTATTCTCTCTCCCACTCACTGTACCTGTTCCCCTCCCCCCTTTTCTTTCTTGACTAATAATTACTGAAATGCTAAGCACTTTACTTATATAGTATCTGATTTAATCCTCTCCCCCTGAGGTATTTATTATTATTCCCATTTTACAGATGGGGCTATTAAGGCTTTAGAGACTTGACAGTAGCTTTTCTAAGGTTACCCCGTTAGTCAGTATGTGAACCAGCTGGAAGTTGAACCAGGCAGTTTGACTCTAGAGCCTGTCATCTTTATTGACTTTTTTTTTTTTTTTTTCAGATTCAAAAGACCAGGTTGGGTCAGTATACCAATGCTTTTTGAATCTATTTGCCCCGAACACAGGGAACACAGGGAAGGAGGGCACTGGAGGGTCTCCATTCCACTGACTTGCACTCTACCCAGCCAACTCCATGTCCTCACGTATCCGGGGCTTTGAGTTTGGGGATTATAGGTTAAAAAGGGAAAGAAATGAATAGAGAAAAAATATTGAAAGGGAGTTGTGCACCTGATAATTCAATAAAGAGCAAATAGACAATGGCACATAGAACCATATCCTGTTTAAAACCCCCCTCCACCATGTCCTGCTGGCCACGCTGACCCAGCGATGACCCAGGAGTCAATCCAGGGCAGAAGGTACAGCTAGGGTGAAGAATACTGGGTTTTGTTGTTTTTTTAAACTCGAGCTCTCCAATGTCTCTGCTTTGGTCAGATGCTTTGAATGGTATCAACTGGGAAATGTGATCTTTCATCTCACATCTGCTCATCTTTCCTCCACACTGTGTGTGGCCACTGCCGGCCTGCCCAGGGTATGTTTACAAGCGTCAGTTCCTTTTTTCTTAACAACTAAAGACCAGAACTGGTGTACAAACCAGACAAAATGTAAACACTTTTGTTCAAAGGGAACCAGGTAATCGTAGGTCATGACTTCTTTCAAAAATAGAACTCTATATTATGTGCGTCTCTTTGTAAAATATTTGAGAATCATAGTGAATGCAAAAGGCATTGTCATATCTTTTATTCCCTAAAGAACTCAGTCTGCCCCAGGGCCCTTTGGGTAGGAGAGGAAATGGCCTGTGTGAAGCAGTTCCAGAGAATCGGCACAAATCCCATTATGAGGCCTTAGAGATGACCAGCCTTAAGCCAGTTATTTAGAAGTCGCAGGGACTGTGGCAAAGTGTATTTGCTGGGATGAATGTTTATAAAAACTCGTGCTGATCCTCTTGCTTCTAAGGAGATGTTCAATGACCAGAAAGTGGGTCATGCTTTAAATCTCGTGTTTGTCATCCTGAAAAGTGACCCTGCTAAAAGGCAGTCTTGACAACATTAAAATTGACACTTGACCAGCCAGATCAGGTGAACTCATTAATGCAGGCCCGGTGAACAATAGCAGGGGCGATTCTCAGATGGATGCTGTGAGGGCCTAGCCTGTGTATGTAACTGCCAACGAATGGGCACGTTGGCATGTGGCCAGTCCCTGTGGCTTTTCTTGGAGAAAAGGTGATAAGCTTGTCATGAGACTCGGGAATGTGCTTTAAGGTGGTTTTCCATATTTCTGCACATGAAAGAAAAGTTTATATTAAAATTTAAAAGAATTAAAATACATTCCTGAACTCTACTAGATATGCCAAACTTAATACTGATGATCACAAACTTACTCTGAACAGTTGTAATCCTGAAATGCAAAGCTTCCTTTCCCTTCTCTGGTTTAATTTGAGGTGCCTATTTCTCATATTCTCTCGCCACTTGTCTCTCGCCTCTTGTCTGTGTCTCTCTAAAGATTGCCCAATCTACTTATTTCTCTAGCTGTCTAGCAGCCTTACATTTTCAACTGATATTGAGAACTTATGTTTTGCGTGCATATATGGTAAGCAGTCATCAGAGCTGATTATTGCATTCTAAGGAAGATCTAAGTCTTGAGTAGTCTGCTTTATTGTTTACCCTATCACAAAAGGGGTGCATCCTTCACAAATCCACAGCTGCAATGCTAGGCAGCAGCTTAAGAGGACCAGCTGCTCCTGCCCCTCCACACCTTGCAGCGCCCTTCCCTCACCCTCTGCATTGAGACCTGCAGATTGTTCTTTTGCCAAATGGGTACTCCTGACTTTCCCTATATTTCCACACTTCTTTATACCTCTGGTAACAGAAATTAGCTTATGGTTAGGTGCAGTCACTTTATGTGCAGACTTTCCTAATTCTAGTTAATTGCTTTGGTTTTTTAATAAAACAAATAGGAATACTGTGAATAAATCCAGGCAATGCATGGTACTGAGTAGGCTTTCAAACTACTTTCCCAGTGGTTTTTGGAAAGGATCCATTTTGTTGTCTGCAGTCTCTGTATGTCTGTCTCTCTTTCTCCCTCTTTCTCTCCCTCTCTCTCTCCCTCTCTCTTCCTCTCTCTCACACACGCTTGTGCACACAAACTGTGAGTATTTGCCCATAAATCTTTCACTCTGTTTCACTAACAGTTAATGTGTCCTAACAAGTAGCATGTGTAATTTAAAGGGGATGTTGTGCTTTTTATATCCCTTCTCAATATTCAATAATTTAAGATCAGAGTCATAATATAAGGTATTAGCAGTACTATATAAATGTATACTCATTTACTTGTTGTCTCATGGCAGTTTTCAAAGTATGATTTGTGGATCTTTCAGGGAGTCGGGAAGGTCAAACTCTTTTCCTAATAATAGAGACATAATTTACCGTTTTCACTTTGTTGACACTTGTACTGATGGTGCAAAAAGTAGTGATAATATGGTCACCTTAGCATGAATCAAGGCAGTGGCACCAAACTGTACTAGCCATTGTGTTCTTTACCACTATGCATTCACAGTGCTTGTAGTTTTTTTTTTTTTAAAAAAGGTGTTTCACTTAAATCTTTGAAGCAGTAAAAATTATAAATTTTGTTAATCCTTAACCCTTGAGTAAACATCTTTTTAGTATTATGTGTGACGAAATAAGAAGCATGCATAAAGCACTTTGTGTACTGAACTATGATTGTTGTCTTGAGGAAAAACACTTGTGCAGTTGTTTGAGTTGCAAACTGAACGAGATTTTTTTTTTTCCATGTCATCACTTTTACTTGAAAAACAATTGACAAACTGATTATTTAGACTTGGGTATTTTCAAACATTTTCTTGGAAATGGACAAAGTGAGTTTGTCACTTCAAGGAAGACGACTGACAGTATTTGTTGTCAATGATAAACTTGAGTTTTCAGTTTTGGAAAATGAGTCTCTGCCATCAGTTTAACAGCTTCCCAGTATTTGAAGGCTCTTCTGATGAGATGGATGATGACATTAATAAGTATGACTTTTAAATATTGTTTAATGAAATGAGTCATCTTTTAGAAAATCTACATAATTCAGCACACCATTATTTTCCAATTACTAGTGCAGGATATTACAAAATTATTCATGGACAAAAGAATCCATTCAAAGTGCGAGATATGACAACTGATTTTAATGTTACAAAAATGTTATTTAATATAGTTTCCGATCCACATTGCAACTTAACTTTTAAAGAACTACAACTTTTAATTTTTGGTGTAGTATCAAAGAATATTCGAAGGCTATTCTAGTATTCCTCTTTTTCCAGCTACATGTCTGTGTGAAACTAGATTTTCTACATATTCTTCAAACAAAATGGCATAGGGAATGGAGAACCAAATATGAGAATCAAACTTTCTTTCATTAAAACCTGCCACTTTTAAGATAGGCAAAATATAAAAATATAATACTTCTCACTTATTTTAATTTAGGAAGACAGTTATTTTTCATAAATATATTAATATATAATAGGTTTATTTTATTAAATACATGTTTAAAATTTTCTAACTTCTGATATGGTAAATATCAATATATATATAATCTACATAAACCACTTTTAGATCCTCAGTGTTTTTTTTTTTTTTTTTTTTTTACAGTGTAAAGGGGTTCTCAGACCACATAATTTTGAACACCTGGTGTAACATTTCCATATTGAAGTAACTGATTTATTTTCAACATATAAAATTATAAAGCATGATAATGGAGATTACTCAATTAGCAAAGAAATTAAGTTGATTTAACAGAAATATACAAAGTCAGGTAATCTTCTATGGAAGGTAATATCTTGCCATAGTCTAACTATACAAAATCTCTTCAAAAAAATGTCTTCATCCAAGGTAGAGCACAAGCTACTTAATGCGTTTCCCCTTTTTGTTCCCAAGTCAGAGTGCATCAAAGAAATAAGACCGGCATCTAAAGTATACCATGGTCTTAATTTTTAAGTGAACATCCCAAGTTTTGATTCAGCCTCTTACAGAGCCCAAACTACACAATCTGTTCCTTTAAAATTTCAAGGAAGTACAGTTTCTTTGGTGAGAGACAAGACATTTCCATCTGAACATCTGGGTGGACCACTCCCATTTCTAATTGAGAGCTTGCTGTCTGAAGAATTGAAGGAATCAAAGACTTTGTAAAATGACCTTACTCTCCCTGAGCACAGATCAAAGTAGCACCTGGGAACTTCTTAACTGACAACCGTCTAAATAACCTACTCTCCTTACTGGTGGTCAAAGTAAAGTGTGAAATAGTAACTGAATGATCATCACTTCAGTAGTTCATAGCTATGGCCTTGGTGAATTTTTATATTTTTCTTCATATTTTAATGTTGTAGGTGACATAGCTATTTTGTATGCTTTCATTGTAGATTTAAGAGGATCCCAGGGACAAATCATTGAGAAAGTAGGGTGTGTCATATTAGAGTTCTTTAGAGTCATAATTATACCTTAGTGTCGTAGCTAAGAGTGTTACCTGGACTCAAACATTAGCTATAACACTTACTGTGGGCAAGTTGCTCATCCTTTCTTGGCCTCAATTCCCTCACCTGTAAAGTAGGAATAATACTAGTTTGTACATATAGGGGCTTTTTGAAGATTAAAGTTTGTGTGTGCTTATAGTAGTTACTAGAGCATAAGGGATTAGTCAAATTTAGTTAGCAGAGTTATTGCTGTAGTGATACCATTTATTATGACGATTCTTTCTGTTCTTAGAAATTGTGTTCAAAAAATGGTAAATGGCTGCAACTGTGTTTTTTTCTTTTTCAGTTTTGTGTCATACAGTTTTAATCATCGGGATGATTATCATAATTTCTTTTATTCGCATATGATTTTTATTGACCTACCTACTGATACATTTTTAAGGAGTAATCCCTAATCACTATCCCGCTTTTTTTTTTCTTTCTTTCTTTTTCCTTAACTCTAATTCATTGGTTACATTCTTTTTGATCAGATTCTGCTCGTAAGGCTGTATGGCTACTGCTTTCACCAAGTTCTTAATGACTACTGATATGCTGAATCCCAAAATGACTTTGATTTTGATTCAGAACCTTTCGACTTCCCTCTGCCCATTGTTGATCATCTCTTCCTCCTTTGATCCTTCTTCTTATGTTGGATGAAATCTTTCTCCACTCATACTCACCCAACCCATGATGATATTTTCTGGAACCTCAACTGAAGTCACCTTTCATTACTGTTTTATACACTGTATTTCAGTGATACTATCATCTATCCTTTTATTTTGAATGATCATAAAGTATTTATTCCCCAATCTACATCTTCTGTCCCAACTTCTCATATTTTTAACGGAAGGCTAGTCTCCATCTGAGTATCATCCGTTCACCTCATAGTCAACATGTGTAAAACCTAAATCATTATCTCCCTTCCTCATCCTTGTTTTATACCTCAGTCTTGTGGCATCATCGTGTACTGAGCCTCCCAAACTTAGTTCATCTTTGATCTAACACTCTCTAAATGCCCTCAGGTTACATGGGTCATCAATTTTTAGAGACTGAATTCTTATACTTCATGGCTATATCTCAAATCAGTCTCCCTCTCTTTTTCCATTGGCCCTGCTTTAGCTTAGCCTTTGTCATATTTTAATTAAAGAAGTGTACAACCTTTCTAACTAGTATGTTCCTATTACCAGACTCTTGCCATTCAAGTTCAAAATCGACACTACTTGCTTCAGGGTATAATTCTTGGTGGCCTGATCAGATCACTCCTGCTTTTTTTGTTGTTTCACTTTGTTTTTAAATCAGTCTCAGTTGGCTCCCCATTACATACAGGACAGAATTCAAACCTGTGACAAATTCTTTGACCATCTGAGCCCAGACTTACCTGTCAGCTTCATAACCTACTTTTCCTTCTATTCATATAGGCAACCTATCTTTTTTATTTGTTTTTAAACAATTGATTGAAGTATATGTAATTCACATGACATAAAATGTACATAATTAAAGTATACTATCTGATACGTTTTGACATATATATGCAACATTGGAACAATGACCACAATGAACATAGGGAACCTACCCATCACTTCCAAAATTTTCCTTGTGTTCCTTTGCTCTCCTACCCTCTCATCTCTCCAATCCCCACCCCTGGATAACAACTGATATCCTTTCTGCAACTATACAGAGTTTCCACTTCTAGAATTTTATACAGATGGAATCATATGGTATTACTCCTACTTTTGTCTGGGTTCTTTCAACATAATGATGTTGAGATCCATTGGTATATTGTTGTGCATATTAACAGTTCATTTCTTTTCAAAGCTGAATAATATTCTATTTTATGGATATACCACAATTTGTCTATCCATTTACCTGTTGATGGACATTTGGGTTGTTTCCAGTTTGGGGATTTCAAAGACTAAGCTTCTGTGAATATCTGTATACAATTATTTTTATGGATGTATGCTTTCCTTTCTCTTTCTCTTGAATAAAGGAGTGGTGGGCTGGGCCATATAATAGTTATGTCTTACTTTTTATGAAATTGTCACACTGCTTTTTAAAATGTTTGCAGCATTTACATTCCCAGCATTTACATTCTCAGCAGTGCATGAGAGTTCTAGGTTCTCTGACTCCTTACCAGCACTTGAAATGTTCAGTCTTCTTAATTTTTAGCCATTTAAACAAGTGTGTAGTGGTATCTTATTGTGGTTTCATTTGCATTTCCCTAATGACTGATGATGTTGAATATCTTTTATGTGTTACTTGCTGTATACCTTATTTGGTGAATTGTCTGTTCAAATCTTTTGTCCATTTTTAATTGGAAATTTTATTCTGAAACTGAGTGTTCATATATTCTGCATACAAGTCTTCTATGAAATGTGCCTTTGCAGATACTGAATCTTTTCATTCTCTGAATAGTGTTTGAAGAACAAGTATTTAACTTTATGAAGTATAATTTATCAATTTTTTTCTTATATAGACTGTTCTTTTGTTGACTATTCAAGAAACCTTTGCCTAGCCCAGAATCACAAAGATTTTATCCTGTGCTTTTGTCTAGAAGTCTTTTGGTTCTAAGATTTACATAGATATGCACATCTGTTTCATATAATTAAGATAGGAAAAATCTAAGATGAGGTAAGGTGAAGAGTTAGTGAATGAGTTGTTTTCTTTGTAAATTAAAGTTTCATTAGTAACAACCATATTTAAAGCAGGCACCCCTGATAATTTGTGTAGTGGGCAGACTACTAGTCCCCCAAATGCTGTCCAATTTCTAATCTCCAGAACCTGTACATATGTTACCATATATGCCAAGGGAGAATTTACAGATGTGATGAAGGTTCTAGAACTTGAGATGGGAAAATTATTCTGTGGGCCCAGTCTAATCCCATGAGTCCTTAAGGACAGAGAACCTTTCTCAGCTAAAGTCAGAGAGAGATGCAGTCACAGAAAAAGGATTAGAGAGATGTGACCTTGCTGCCTTTTAAGATAGAAGGGCCTCAAATCAATGAATGCAGATGGCTTTTAGAAGCTGGAAAAGGCAAGGAAAGGGATTCTCCCCTGGTCTCCAAAAAAGAATGCAGGTCTGCTGACACCTTTATTATAGTCTATGAGATCTTTGTTGGTCTTCTGACCTATAGAACTACAAAGTAATAAATTCGTATTTTTTAAGCCACTAAATTTGTGGTAATTTGCTACAGTAGCAATAGACGACTAATGTAATTTGTATATCCTCCTTTCTAATCTGTTCTTTCCATTAAGCAAAAATCCACTTATTTTTCTTAGTAAATTTTTCCTTTTTAAAATGAGTAATAGAGAACTATAAAATAAATACTCATTGTATGAAAATTAGAGAACAAGGATAAGAATTTAAACAAAATAGACCCATGGCTATGCTACCACCTAGAGATAATGTCTACCTACAAATACATATATAACAAAAATGGCAATGTACAAAGTATATGGTATTGTAACCTGCTCTTTTCATTCAGTAACATGATCATCTTTCTATGTCAATAACATTTCTACAAGTTTTCCCAACAAGGCTTCTAATGTTGGACATTGACATTGTTTATGATTTTCTGCTATTATAAAAACTATATACATTTGTTGCTTTTAATATTAGAAGTTTGTTTCTCTTCCTTCCTTCCTATAGTTTGTTAACTGGTTAAAAATATATATTTATTAAAATACTCCAGAAAATTTTTAAAAGTATAGATGAGAAAATAAGTTACCTCTGGCTTTTGTAATCATTTGGATGTCAAACATCTTAGGTTTTTATATTAGAGCATATATTTACATTAAAAAGTTTTAGTGTTATTTAACAAATATTTGTATGTCATTATCTTCAAAGACTACATATTATTTAACAATATAAACATCCCGTTATTTGTTTAACATACCTCCTTCTAATGGACACATTTTTCCATTATTTTTGATATTTTAAGTATTCCTGAAATCAAGTCTTATGTACACATTTTTACACTTTACCTGATTATTTTCTTAAGATAAAAATTTTAGAGGTAAATTTCCTTTTCCAGTGGAATGTGCAATTGGAAGGACTTGGATTTGTATTACCAGATTGTCGTCAAGGAAATTTTAATTTGGATCATGAATAGCAGAGTACAAAAGGCATATGCTGTCTGCTTGCTCAAATACCATTTCTCCCATTTTCTTTGCCTACAGAATGTGTATTGGCAGCTCAGGGAAAGGGATGCTTATCCTTCCTTGAGGGTAAATTCTGATTGGTATAAGCCAACCGTGGTTACATGTTTAATCCCCTTGCCTTTGTCAGTGGCTTTTAGAGATGGAACTGTAACCCAATTTTGGCCAAAATCTTCTTTTAAAAAAAAGTGTTTTTTTTTTTTTTCTCTTAAAAAGAGATACAGTGAACTCCTTCCCTCCCCAAAGTACATTATATTAATGAATATTTCTGATAGTTTTTGGAGGGTTTTAAGTTTTAATCCCTCATTCTTTAAAATTTTTAAGTTGAATCCTGGCTTCTTATATTCTATCACCATGAAGTCACACAGCATGCCTCATGCTTGAGAGGATCTTATTGGATCATTTCATAGTTCATTAAAAGAACTGCATTTTAAATGGTTCAGCTGAGAATAAAAACCACCATGAGGTGCTGCAAAGTTGTTCTGTAAGTTTAGCATAACTACCCAGGCCTCTGGTTAGCCATAAAATCATTAGCTGTGACTGGGTCATTAGTAATGATAACATCTCCTCTGATACACACATCAGTCCAAAGACGTTCAGTTTGTTTGACCCTGTGCATCTCATAGAAGAGTCAGTATTTATGAGCTCTTCTCTTGAGAGAGTACCACTCCAGGTATGCTTTTAATCATCCGCCTAAGTACACTGGGGGGCGGTCTACCATCTATAGTGACCAGAACCACTGTGGATTGATGTGATTACTGAATTTCTTTCCTGTAATAAACCTCGCAGACATTCTCTCTCTCTCTCTCTCTCTCGCTCTCTCTCTCTCTCACATCGCTACCCCCCCACCCCCAATGGACCCTGTCCCCTCTCAGTGTGCATTAACTCTACACTACTAAAGTTCTAGTCAACATTTTGTATCTTTCTGATTATTTGTAAATCTAAGATTTTTTTTTCTTTCTAAATATTTTCAACTTTGATCTGTTGATTCAGTGATCAATTTATAGAGCAAATTGAAAAATGTACAAATCTACATAAAAACTGTTTAGATCTTTTCCAATTTTTACATTTTAAGTTTTATTTAAAATTTTATATCTTAAAATTTTTAGGCAACAGTTTGGGGAATATTACTTACTATTTAATAAATGGAGTAAAAACTGCCAACATCAGACCTCTCTTGACAGAATTTACATGTGCAAAAGAAACCAAATATTCCCTTGTAATTGTTAATGAAAGGCCAAGGAATCATGGGCAGGTTTTGTTGAAAAAACTGCAAAATTAAAAGCCTTGAGGAAATTTGTTAAAGCTTCAAGACACTGTACTGTCAAGAACTAGTTAATTATAAACATAATTGAATTGCTGAAATTAAAAAAAAGAAATCTATTTATATGCAGTGTTTGAACCTTGATTAACTTGGCAGTTTAGTGCATGCTTTCCCCCCAGAAGCAGTGATCAGTTTTTGGTCAAAATACTGTATAGATTGCTGTATGAATTCATGCCACAGTACACAATGCTAATCAGTTTTGAAGAAGCTGAAATTATATTTTTAAGTTGGCTTTGAAATAAATTTCTTTGCTCAGCTTTCTTCCCTTAAATAATATTGCTTTCTGAGGCTACTTCCCTGGACCACAGGCCTCTTCTATATACATACTTAGCCACCTCAGCAACAGCCACAACCATCATTCAACTATAGAGACGACTTTTTCTTCTTCTAATTTTTATTGGGGTATAGTCGATTTACATTGTTGTAAATGTGTGTTGTAATGTGTTAGTTTCAGGTGTACAGCCAAGTGAATCAGTTATACATATACATAAACATATATCCACTCTTATTTAGATTCTTTTCCCATAGAGGCCATTACATAGTATTGAGTAGTGTTCCCTGTGCTATACAGCAGGTCCTTATTAGTTATCTATTTTATATATAGTAGTATGGATATGTCAATCCCAATCTCCCAATTTATCCCCCCCCCCTTACCCCCTGGTACTGTAAGTTTTCTACATCTGTAACTGTTTCTGTTTTGTAGATAAGTTCATTTGTACCCTTTTTTAGATTCCACATAGAAGCAATATCATATGATATTTGTCCTTCTCTGTCTGCCTTACTTCACTCAGTATGACAATCTCTAGGTCCATCCATGTTGCTGCAAATGGCATTATTTTGTTCTTTTTTTATGGCTGAGTAATATTCCATTGTATATATGTACTACATCTTCTTTATCCATTCCTCTGTTGATGGACATTTAGTTTGCTTCCATGTCCTGTCTATTGGAAATAGTGCTGCAATGAACATTGGGGTGCATGTATCTTTTCAAATTATGGTTTTCTCTGGATATATACCCAGGAGTGGGATTGCAGGATCACATGGTAGCTCTATTTTTAGTTTTTTGAGGAACCTCCATACTGTTTTCTGTAGTGGCTGCACCAATTTACATTCCCACCAACAGTGTAGGAGGGTTCCCTTTTCTCCGCACCCTATCCAGCATTTATTCTTTGTAGATTTTTTGATGATGGCCATTCTGACTGGTGTGAGGTGATTTTTGATTTGTAGTTTTGATTTGTAGTTTTGATTTGCATTTCACTATAGAGATAACTTAATCGCATCTGTTTTGTTCCAAGTATAGTTTAAAATTCTTCACATACCTTTTCTCTTATAGTCCCTACAGCATCTGTGTGAGGTTGGTTCTTTTATTATTTCTATTTTACAAATTAAATGACCAAAAATCAGAGATCTTAATTAATTTGCCTGCCTAAGGTACACATTGGAGCCAGTATTTGAATCCAGGTCTGTACTGCTGCAGATGCCCAGTGCTTTTATCAGTTAAATGACACTGCTAGACTTTCAACACGCCTGTCAAAACATCATACCTACCCTCTCTGGTACAGTTTCTCATCATAAAATGTAACCAATTAGTGGCATGAGCTTTTGTCTTAACATTCCCACTTCAATGGGAATATTACAAATATTACAATATGATATTTTACACTTTTATACTTTTACATTTTTATGCTTTTACAATGTGATATTAAAGTGAAATTGCCTTGATTTTTTCAGAGCGTAATTCCTGTCTCCCTCACTATGGAGGTGAAAAGAAATCATATTGAGGTAAATATTTTTTGGCATTTGAATCATGAAAATCTCTGCATTTTTTTTTCGTCTTCTTGGTTTTTGATCTTGAAGGTCAGTTTACATTGTCAGGTTTGAAAACGTAAGGTTTTTTTTCTAAGTCCTTATGAGTCTATTTTCCAGAGTAATAAACTCGTCTTGGTCACCTTTTACCTAATGCTATCATTTTTGTAGGGGGAACAAAGGGTATTTTAGTAAAATGGGTCATCTTATAGGTGATCATGGATCATCTTATAGAAAGGATAAAGACTTTAGATCAATTTCAATATCAGGGTGTCTATTTGGAGGGAACTGTAATCTCATATTAGAGATACTATACCTAGAAAGTCACTCTGATGAAAAACAATGTTCAATGGAAGCTAATAAAATATGATTTATTAGTGGCTTTTTTTATAGTGAACTTGAATGGTCTAGCTGCTGTAGAAGATAGATATCTTATTGCTTATTCAGTGATTCTCTTTAATACTGTTATTCACTTCAGCTTGAAATAATATCAGTACATTGAGTGATCTCTCTGTTCCTCTTCATAATATTCAAACAGAGAAGGCAGCAGGAAGCAGAGAGGATTTTTTTCCCCCTGAGATCCTGTGAAGTATACATCTGTACCTAGGCTGTCTATACTTACTCTTTGTGTTTGCAAAAGCCAGTGTGAAAATGGGTCACTCACTCTTGGTGAAGGAGAAATATTCTTCCTGCCAAAATTAATGGATATTATATCATTGCTCAGTGTCCTTTGCATATCAATATTAGAATAGAATTTTGAAACTTTTATTGGATCCATTCTCTTAACATCATTTCTCCCTGTGTAAGTTATCCAGAACTGGAGATCAGGGACAACTCTCCCTGGTGTCCTAACTTTTGTGTGTTTGCATCTTCAGAATAGGCTAAAATAGCAGTAACATAAAAACTGAGTTTCCTGCCCCAACTTCTATATGTTTCAGGATAGGATTTGGTATATATTATATTGTTATGTAAAGTCAGTATTTAATCTTTTGAAGGAAAATAAGAACCAACATAAAAACATTTATCTTGTATTGACTATTAAATGAGTTAACGAATTAAGCGTATTCATTCAGCCAGTATTTGTTGAGCACCTACTATATTCTGGATACAGTTTAAGTCCTGAAGATAAGGGATTAAAAAAACAAAAACAATGTTTCCTCTCATAAGCTTAAAGTCTAGTCCAAATTATATATTTTATGTCATTTCAATTTGTGTAACATAAATTTCCCATATTACATTTCTTAATAAATCAATATTATATGCTGTGAGTATTATCCTCTCAAATCATCAGCAATTTTCTCTTCTAAAAGTGACCCAGAAAGAAATGCAAGTTGTATACTCACTTAGTTTACATTTTCTATGGAATTTTGAATCACATAAAGGTTTATTTTTTTAACTGAAGTATAATTGATATACAGCATATTAGTTTCAGGTGCACAACATAATGATTTGGCATTTGAATATGTGTTGAAATGATATGAAGATTTGTTTTAAAAAGAAAAAAATTTTACATTTTTTTGCCTTATAGGTTTGCTATAAAAGCATATTTTGTATGCCTTTGCTGAGAAATTAATTCAGGAATTCCCTCCCTCCCCTCATTTTTTATAGCCTTTAATTACGTCATCTAGGTTTACATGAGACTCGAAGTTAATTGAACACATGTAAAATCTAGTCATTTCATGATCATACTCCTTAACTGTGTAGATATAAAAAAAAATTGAGTTCCAAATTCTAGTGGTTTTTGACATTTTTGACCATTTATTTATTTTTGAAATGAAGTAAAATGAGGATAAATGACAACTTATTCTCCTTTTCCAATTAAAAGCACGGGTTAGAAAAGCCAAGTTCGGTCAGCTAAAGATGAGTTATCTACAAATGAGCCTACTTGGAAACAGATTAGCAATTTAAATGACTAAGTTAATAAGATCCAATTATAGCTAATTTGCCCATCCTTTCTTTCCCTTGCCCTCCCACAGTCTTCAGAGGGTGAGTGCCTTGCATGAATTCCTGGAAGCAGTGGGGAGGTTTGTAGGGCAGGCAGGTTTGTAAGGGAAACACACAGTCACATTTATTATACCTGCTGCAGCTATATGGGCTCTGCTGCCCAAACATACAAACGTGTATATTTGTAATTTTTTAGCTAAAATATATGTGTATGTATACACACACTTGTATATATATATTTATGTATGTGTATCATGTAAAGTGTGTATGTATTACGTGTGTGTGATGTATGTGTATAATATATAGTACATATACATGTGTATTATATGATGTGTGTATATCATGTAACCTGCATGTGTGTATACATGCATACGCACATACATAACTATATGCCAAATGATAGTATGATCGCTTGCTTTCCTATCTCTCCTCTATGGCTCACTTTTTCCTAAAGACTCCTTCAGTTCACACTTTTCCCAGTTTGTTGGCATCCTGCGTATTCTACTTTATTGATTTGGTAATCCCCTTCCTCCTTGCAGCTGCTAAATCCTCTTACTCTGCGCCTTAACTTTTTTTTGAAAAAGTACTGTGTTCATTTTTATGGCAACATATATATCTCTGAAATGTTAACTTATTGATGTTAATAACACATCATTGTTATGTTATTTAAGATTGTTGGTGTTATCAGTAAAACTATACTTAAAAGAATTTGAGATTCTAGAGATTTTCTCATTGTTGCAGGATAGATTAACTTTACATTTTCTTCATTACCTCTGCTAAAATACCATTTTGCCAAGCACTGTGTGGCTCAAAAAAGATACTTATGTGTTTAAATCACAGTTTTGAAAGTGAGAAGTTCCAGGATGTAAAGCCAAATAGTTAAGGGATTTGGGCTAGGCATTATTGAGAAAAATGAACAAATGTGGTTTCTAGAGTTTAGAAGCAACCTCTATTAATAGAGTGCCGCATGAGATAAGGAGAGGAAAGAATCGGTACAGAAAAGCGATCTGAAATTAATGTTTAGGGATGCAGTAGAACACAGTATGATATCATTAAGAATTGTTAGGAAACAATTAAAATATGTTTCAAATTAAAAAATAAAAATGAGATTATGTAGTATAGTCTGAAGTCAGGGAGCCTGATTCCTCCAGCTCCGTTTTTCTTTCTCAAGATTGCTTTGGCTATTTGGGGTCTTTTGTGTTTCCATACAAATTGTGAGATTTGTTGTTGTAGTTCTGTGAAAAATGCCATTGGTAGTCTGATAGGGATTGCATTGAATCTGTAGATTGCTTTGGGTACTATAGTCATTTTCACAATGTTGATACTTCCAATCCAAGAACATGGTATGTCTCTCTATCTGTTTGTATCATCTTCAATTTCCTTCATCAGTGTCTTATAGTTTTCTGCATACAGGTCTTTTGTCTCCTTAGGTAGGTTTATTCCTAGGTATTTTATTATTTTTTGTTGCAGTGGTAAATGAGAGTGTTTCCATAATTTCTCTTCCAGATTTTTCATCATTAATGTATAGGAATGCAAGAGATTTCTGTGCATTAATTTTGTAGCCTGCTACTTTACCAAATTCATTGATTAGCTCTAGTAGTTTTCTGGTAGCATCTTTAGGATTCTCTATATATAGTATCATGTCATCTGCAAACAGTGACAGTTTTACTTCTTCTTTTCCGATTTGGATTCCTTTTATTTCTTTTTCTTCTCTGATTGCTGTGGCTAAAACTTCCAAAACTATGTTGAATAATAGCAGTGAGAGTGGGCAACCTTGTCTTGTTCCTGATCTTAGTGGAAATGGTTTCAGTTTTTCACCATTGAGGACGATGTTGGCTGTGGGTTTGTCATATATGGCCTTTATTATGTTGAGGTAAGTTCCCTGTATGCCCACTTTCTGGAGGGTTTTTATCTTAAATGGGTGATAAATTTTGTCAAAAGCTTTTTCTGCATCTATTGAGATGATCATATGGTTTTTCTCCTTCAGTTTGTTAATATGGTGTATCACAATGATTGATTTGCATATATTGAAGAATCCTTGCATTCCTTTGATAAACCCCACTTGATCATGGTGTATGATCCTTTTAATGTGCTGTTGGATTCTGTTTGTTAGTATCTTGTTGAGGATTTTTGCATCTATGTTCATCAGAATTAGGCCCCCCGACTTCAAACTATACTACAAAGCTACAGTAATGAAGACAGTATGGTACTGGCACAAAAACAGAAATATAGATCAATGGAAGAGGATAGAAAACTCAGAGATAAACCCACGCACCTGTGGTTACCTTATCTCTGATAAAGGAGGCAAGACTATACAATGGAGAAAAGACAGCCTCTTCAATAAGTGGTGCTGGGGAAATTGGACAGCTACATGTAAGATAATGAAATTAGAACACTCCCTAACACCACACCATACACAAAAATAAACTCAAAATGGATTAGAGACCTAAATGTAAGGCCAGACACTATAAAATTCTTAGAGGAAAACATAGGCAGAACACACTATGACATAAATCACAGCAAGATCCTTTTTGACCCACCTCCTAGAGAAAGGGAAATAAAAACCAAAATAAACAACTGGGACCTAATGAAACTTAAAAGCTTTTGCACAGCGAACTATAAACAAGAGGAAAAGACAACCCTCAGAATGGGAGAAAATATTTTCAAACAAAGAAACTGACAAAGGATTAATCTCTAAAATATACAAGCAGCTCATGCAGCTCAATATCCAGACAACAAACAACCCAATCCAAAAATGGGCAGAAGACCTAAATAGACATTTCTCCAAAGAAGATATACAGATTGCCAACAAACACATGAAAGGATGCTCAACATCACTAATCATTAGAGAAATGCAAATCAAAATTACAATGAGGTATCACCTTGCACTAGTCAGAATTGCCATCATCAAACAATAAATGATGGAGAAGGTGTGGAGAAAAGGGAACCCTCTTGCAGTGTTGGTGGAATGTAAATTGATACAGCCACTATGGAGAACAGTATGGAGGTTCCTTAAAAAACTAAAAATAGAACTACCATACGACCCAGCAATCCCACTACTGGGCATATACCCTGAGAAAACCATAATTCAAATAGAGTCATGTACCACAATGTTCATTGCAGCTTTATTTACAATAGCCAGGACATGGAAGCAACCTAAGTGTCCATCGACAGATGAATGGATAAAGAAAATATGGCACATATATACAACAGAATATTACTCAGCCATAAAAGGAAACAAAATTGAGTTATTTGTAGTGAGGTGGATGGACCTAGAGTCTGTCATACAGAGTGAAGTAAGTCAGAAAGAGAAAAAGAAATACCATATGCTAACACATATATATGGAATCTAAAAAAAAAAAAAAAAAAAGGTTCTGAAGAAAAAGACGCAGATGTAGAGAATGGACTTGAGGACATAGGGAGGGGATGGGTAAGCTAGGAGGAAGTGAGAGAGTAGCATGGACATATATACACTACCAAATGTAAAATAGCTAGCTAGTGAGAAGCAGTCGCATAGCACAGGGAGATCAGCTCAGTGCTTTGTGACCACCTAGAGGGATGGGATAGGGAGGGTGGGAGGGAGATGCAAAAGGGAGGGGTTATGGGGATATATGTATACATATAGCTGTTTCACTTTATTGTACAGCAGAAACTAACACACCATTGTAAAGCAATTATACTCCAATAAAGATGTTTAAAAAAATGAGATTATGGGATACAATTAGTTTTTTAAAATGGGATAGTGATGATTTGGTGATGAGAGAAACTATGTACTGCACTCAGACACTGTCCAGGTTACTTTTGGTGTAAGAGACGAGTTTCCAGTTTTGATTTTTTTTTTTTAGCATGATGTATCAATTGTTTCAGTCAGTAGGTTATATTCCCCTGATT
This sequence comes from Balaenoptera acutorostrata, assembly GCF_949987535.1. Classification (NCBI taxonomy): domain Eukaryota; kingdom Metazoa; phylum Chordata; class Mammalia; order Artiodactyla; family Balaenopteridae; genus Balaenoptera; species Balaenoptera acutorostrata. Next base: position 38,802,628 of record NC_080077.1, on the reverse strand, counting down.
CAGGAAGTAATAAATACATCATTTAATATGTATATTAAATCAAGCTTATCAGGTTAGCCCTCAAAAAGTTTACTAGATATGATAGTTTATACATGTAGATCCCTTACATTTTAACACTATTGTGTGGCTTTTATAAAATGATATGTAATGAATTAGAATGCACAGAGTGAACTGTAGAAAACCCACCTACTGAACGTGGGTGTCTCCCACTACTATGTTGCATAGTTGAAACAAGTCCTCTCGTGCTGTAGAGTGCATCTTTTAAAAATAAGGAAGAGGAAAAATTAAACATTTAACAAATTAATGCAAGGAGATATATGAATAACATATGGACTTGTTTAATATACACTCATTGACTTATTTTTATACTCAAATGATCAATTTTAGAAAAGACAGGCTTTAAGATGATCAATTGTTTATGTGATGTTATACATGATTATTGGACGATAACTATGAACATTTAAAAAGAATCACAACTCTGCCATTTCAACATAGTGCTGTTCCTATTTTAATTACTCAAGTATATTTTATGATTCATTACTGGTATGCATCCATTTTCTAAATGGCCCGTGTTCAGGATAAGCTGTCTTGAATCTGTGTGTATAGAAGATCTAGAGTACAGGAAATGGGTTTTGCTTTAACTAATCCAAGGCCAATTTTTTGGTAGGGATTTTGTTTCCAACTTACGAACACCCATTTTTCTCTCTCTCTTCTGTTTGTTTCTGAGGTTAAGGATTTGAGGGAGACATTATTTTTTCCTGTGCTTGCCTCACAGGTCCTAAGAAGTATTGATTGGCTAGGGCATGCAATAGATGCAATCGGAGATTCAGGTCTGTGATAACTGAAGATCTGTTCTTGTCTCAACCCAAAGTATTCACAGCTCTGGGGAAACGGTGATGTCACACAGCAAAGAGAACCCTCTCCCCAGGTTCTTAGCCACAAAGTCAAGATACGAAGCAACATATAAATGAGTGTCATCTTTTTTTCATTTTACCTTTTTTTTTTTTTTAGGTCAGTCCCTCAAATGCATCGTTAATTGGGAAAATAATGCCTTCATGTTTGTGTTTCTCTAACATTCTCGTAACCAATTTAGTGGATCCTAGGGAAGCTTATTTCTACGGTAACTCGGTTGATTGTTCCCAGTAACTCCTTACAAAGATTACTTTTTTCTTCCCTTTCCCTTTATAATTAGAAAACTGTAACATTTACCAATATGTACAAAGTGCGTCTCATCTGTGAATAACCCTAGTCATTTGGAGTAAGCTTGTAAAGGGCAAATCCAGGGCATCTATACCACTACCCCCCTCTCCTGCTTGTAGCAGGCATTCATCATTAGTCACTGCTTTCTTTCCCCCTGAACCATACAGGTGTCACAGTTGTTCTTGACCTTGTGTTCAGACAGTCACTACTGATCAGTGTTGCACTACTGATCAGAAAAGGCTGTTTCATGTCTCTTTTCTGTAAACATGTTAAACGTTCTCATCCTGAAACAAAACTAAACCCTGAGCACCCTTGCACTTTGGATACTGTCCATTAATCTCTCCCTTCCTTAACTCAGCTGCTTGAAGGAGCATCTACACTAGCTCTCCCAGCCTCCTCACTTCATACTCACTGCTTGGGCCAGTGTGGCCCACCTTCTGTGTCCAGTGCCCTAGTGCAACTGTGCTGCGGTCTCAGGTCAACCTGAGGCCATCCTGCCATTCAGCTCTTATCTTTCTGCCACTGCATTTGTCCATGAAACGCTCTTCTTCAGCTCCCTCCTACCGTCCTTTCTGTTTCTCTTCTTGCTTCTCTTCTGACGACTTATGAGCTGCCCACTCCTTAAAGTTGTTTCTCTGGGAAGCCTTTGACCCGCTGTGGATCTCACTTTCTAGATGTCTGTCAATCTCTCTGTTTTCATTATTACTCAGAGTTTGAAGACTCTTAAGTCTATACCCCCTACCTTAGCCTCCTCTGTGACATTTATTTATTCTTGTATGTCAAAGTTCCTGGTGGCCATATCTTCTCAGATAACCCGCAGGAAACTCCTGTGACATTTATCCCTCCTCTAGTCTGCCTTTCAGAGAATCCCATCCTCATCCAGTCAAATCCTCCTGGTTTGCAGGAGACAGGCATTGGCCATCACTCTCACACATCTTCACCTCAACTGAATCAGCTGTCAATTTTCAGATGAGCTCCAGAACTTCACTCTGTTGTCCCTTTCCATTTCTTGTCCCCACTGCCCTGTCAAGGTTTATAACCTCCTAACTAGTCTCTTAACTTCTCATTCTATTGCCCTTACACTTCTCACTTCAGGTAAAGAAAAATATATCTGAAATGAAAATACAACCATGACATTCACCTAATCAAAATCTTTAAGTGCCTCCCCAATACATATAAAATAAAGGCCAATCTCCTTAGCATAGAACAAAGAGCCCCTCATGATCCAATTCTTACCTAACTGTACCTTATCTAGAACGCCCTGTCCTATTTGGCCAATCTGACTTAATACATCTTCTATGATTCTATATATGCCTCATCAGCTCTATGAAGCCTCCTCTGAGGTCTCAGTCTAACCTAATAAAATCATCTTCTCTGAACCTCTGAACCTGGCTTTTTTTGTTGTTGTTGTTCACAGTAGGTTGCATCATACTCACATGTAAGTTAAGGTGCCAATTTTAGAATCTAACCCCCAGTGAGGGGTGAAATGGGACCTGACCTGTCTTATCCAGTGTTCAAGAGCCTGAGAGAGTGATGGTTAGTACGTGGAGTCACAGTAAGTGACACCAGGTTGGAAAGACAGGGAAGCACATGGCCAGTTCTTCATATTTTTCAAAGTTGTAGATCAAATAAAGATTTAGTTCACAGCCAGCAAACATTTGTTGGTACATGCTGTGTGCCAGATCTTAACTTAGATGCTTTTAGATATATTGTCATACTTGAAACCTCAGAAAAACAAAATCAACCTCTGTTTAAAGAAATGAGATTTTTATATCAAAGTAGAATTGATCAAACGTGCAGGCAAATAGGGATCCTTTACAATCTTCTGTCTCCCCATTCATTTAATAATTTAATATTAAGAGACTGCTGACGATCCAGTTGTTTTCACAAAACTTGTTTTCGTTGCTTCCTGGTCTTGCTCAGTGGTTCTCAAAATGTTGAATGCAAAATCATTAGGACAGTGATGGTGTGCAAGATGCTGTATACTGGATTTCGTGGACGATTTAAGGAATTTACAAGGATAATTTTGTCTTTGTGTACCAAGTGTGCTTTCTTTAGAAACTGATCTCAAGATGGGATGCCAACTAAAGTATAACTCTGTTAGCTGTGAGAATTAGCTTTAGGGCAGACAGCTTCACACATATTATACAGGATGTCCCTGGAGTGCATGGACATATTCTCCTGTTGTTCTGTACCTTTAGAGCCAACTTAGTAAGTGTTCAATAAATCTTTGTTCAACTGAACTGAAGTGGAGGTCAATGCTACTGGGACCCAAAATGGAGAAGATCCCCCTGTTCCCTTTCCTTGACTGTTAACCACACAATGATTCTTGCACTGTTTCTAGTCGGGTGGCTCTTATTCCTCAAGAGGAACCAGCCAGGTTCTCTAGCGTGTGTGGTCACAGAGCTGACAGAGGGAGGGCCAGAATGAAAAGAACCAGCACTTTTACAATTATCTTCTGGAAGAAACAAAAACAAAAGACGAAGCTGCACTATGTCTGAGGGTCATGGTGAGGGTGGAGGTGGTACGGAGGTAGCTGTGGATGGATTTAAAGATAGTGACAAAGACTCATGAAGCACAAATATAATGCCAAATATTTAGGATTCTAGGTGACCCGTATGACTATACTGATAGATATGTTTCAGTACAACAAGAAAGAGCCAGGAAGTAATCATTCCACTATGATCTTCACTAATCTGCCTAAATAGAGTGTTGATCCCATCTTTTTAAGGGTCTTTAGGAAGAGATTAATGATTATCTGCCTCGAGTTCTAAAATTTCATCTACTGAAAGTAGTATCTTCTTATATACCTTTAGTTTGTTGTTGTCATTTTTACTATTTGATAAAGTAGGTCGGTAGGTAAATCATTCATTTTGGAGCCTTCATTAAAAGCCTAGGGTGAAAGGCACTATTTTTTAAATTTAAGGGTGGGGACTACACAGCAATATAAAAATGATCAGTGTTGCCATATTGGTGTAATAGTGAAATAACATTTTTAACATCATTTGATTTTCCCAATTAAAAAATAATAAAATCTTATAAAATAATAGAACACTCAAAGGCAAGATTGTTTTTTCTGAAACATGTCTGTTTAGCTATTCCTACATTGTATTGTCATGGCTACAAACCAATGAAGGTTATGCCGCAATAGTATAAAAATACTTCCTTTCAGGTAATGACTGCCTAGTGCCCTATTTTTGTACATAATACTTTGTGTTAGTTTTTCTCTAGAAAAAAAAATCAATAAAATGTCATTGATTAACAACACACAGCCTACATGTTTTAGTAAACTGAACCACTTTGCCTATTGCTGGCATGATAGACACTCTTTAATATAAAATGCTGTGTCAAAGGAAAGCATGTTTCTCATTCTTTCATCAAAAATGTAGAGAATAAAGAGGGAAGTGATTCACAATATAAAAAGTTAAAAAGAAAAAACATTGGAAATCACCTGCAGCATTAGCCATTTACAAGTATGCAGGTGTAGCATACTGCCTGGTTTCAGGGACTTGAAAAAGGATGAAGTTGAGTGTTCTATTATGTAGAGTTAAATGTGTCACATCAATGCCTTAAGATAACTTAAATGATTATTTAAAAACCAGTTAAGTTTTGAAAAACCTGTTAGAACATATCTCAGTAAAGATTATTTTGCCCTTCTCATGTTAGTTATAACACTTAAAAGATATTTAAAATAAATTAGTGATATACAAGTAGGTGGAAGAAGGCCAACCATTGTGTTTTAAGCAGCTGCTTATTCAGAGCCCTTGGACATCAATTGTATCACGGTTATAAATGTACCTCCTAACTAGCATCCAGTGTAAAATAATCTGAGAATTGGTTAACAAAGCTTAAATCACATTTGGGACATTGAAAGGAAAATGGATGAACAGATTGTTAATGGCTGATTCCATTTTCACTAGGAGAATATCATCCCATCAGAAGAAAGAAAGCCCTTTGCATTATTAAAAGCCTGTTCTGTAACACTGTTGGGAATTTGGTTGGGTCATGAATGCTGGCAGGTTGTCAGGGAAACAGGAATAATGCAACTGTGAATGCATAGTCTTCTTGTAAAATGGCTTTAGCATTGCTATTTTTTTTTTTTTTTTGCATTGAAAGTAACTTTTAATGTTACTCATAGTTGCCCTAGAAACAAGAGGCACAGCTTCAAGCGCAGGGTCACAGGAGGAACACCAGGTTTTGGTCAGGAAGCAGAAACAGGATAAAGCAATAGGTTTAGGCTAGAGCCTCTATTAGCGTTTATGCAGGAAAGGTAAGACAGGGCAGGGTAACTAAGGATTGGCTTGTTTGAATAATTTCAATAATATAAGGGTGGCCCCTAGTTGCTTAGTGCCTGGCCCTGGGATGATTAAGACAAAGGAATATTGCCTCCTAGGGTACAGGGAACAGAGGAGGTATGGTTCTCTGTTGGTTAGTTTGCATATCAAAGACACGTTTCCTGAGTCAAGCATTGCTACATTTGATTGTCTAATGGCTGTTGTGGAATTTCTAAAAGTAATATTAATGGGGAAGAACATATTTTTCTAGTTTAATTACATATGGCTCTCTGCTGATATAGTAGTAATAAAAATATTTCTCAAGGTAAAGAGTATTATGCTTACAATCCAAAAGGAAAATATTTTTTTCACAACTGGAGTTTGAGATTTGTGTTTTGATAATTAACAGCATGTATTATGTATTCTTTTTTGATAATGGTATTACTGACCCATTATCATATGATGATTTGAGTTTTCTAGTAGTTGTTTGAGGGTTTGTGTTAAAGTCTGCCACATTCACATTCTCAGGGCCCCTTTTTCTAATCACTGCTGTTTAGAGAGAGGCCTGGGAGAGTCTATATCCAATGTATTTTCTCTGAGAAAAGCTGACTTTCTGATAGCATGATTGGACTCCCAATAGTAATGGCAAATACGTAAAGATGAACATCTTGTAATGCATTATCACAAATCTTTATGATTCAAATCTACAGAAATGCAAGAAAAAGAGACAGTAATAAAACCTGAAGTGAGAGAGTGCTGTAAAATGGTTGTTCACACATTAGGATTTGATCTTTCCCAAACCAAACCAATAATCTGACCATAAACAGTTAAATGTTTACATTATGGGTCTAAGAGCATTGCACATGAGCTCAGAAAGCCCTGATATTACATTATAGCATGTTTTGTAGTTATAGCAAATTGGTCTTGAGGAATACCTGTTTCCTCAGCTCGCTTAAGCAGACCTTTAATATCTCTAATACTTGTAGAATAAAAGTATGTATGATCTTCATCTTCTCTTGGTATTTGGGACCCTGCATCAGCTTCCCTCAAAATAATTCCTACCTCTCCTCCAGTTTCCCTGTATCTTATTTCTTCAGATATGTGTGCTCCTCTTTTCTAGCCACCCCACTTACTATGTGATTCTGTGCAAGGGGCTCCATCCATATGTCCTTTTGCTTTATCTGTGACTTGGTCTAAATAATAGTGGCAGATGCACAAAGGTGCTTAATAACTACTAGCTAGTGTTCTTATTATCATTCTCAATTATGCGGTTGATTCATGCTGCTTCTGCCCCAAATGCCCCATATCCCTTTTGCCACCATTCAAACCCTGCCGTACTTTTAAGCAACTAGTAGAACATTTTTATCTAACATTGTGCACAAGAAATTCAAGACCATATCTTTGATCGTATTTATCAAGACTGGAAACTCACTGCATTTTAGTATTTCTTGTGAATTGGAAATAATGTGTGGGGTTCCCCTTGTGATAGCAGAGAGGGACAGGCCAAGAATCCAAAAGCAATTTGTCAACCAAGAGTATGTTATGGCAATATTGGAGGGAAAATAACAAGGGTGCTAGAAATGCATTTTGAAAAGCATGCCCTTGTGATGATGTAAAAACAGCTTAGAATTACTTGGTACTGAAAGAATAAATAATGGTTATTGTCTCTTAAGACTGATATTATGTGGATACTGTATAATTAGGAATTCTCTATTATACCTCAGCCCACATGTTATATCCTTATATCATTGATCTGATAACCACAAAACCCACATTGTATCTGGCAGGCAGGAGTTTTCTCAAGGCCAGATCTTCAGGTAGGAAATCTCTTAGAGTATAGATGTTGCAAACATGATCTTGACTTTACCTATTTTCCTCCTGTTTACAAACTTGCATGGCCTTTGAGTTATGTACTTTGGTTTGAAACACATATTATTTTCCCATTAGACTCAGCTAACGGTATTTTCACTTGTTTTCCTCCCCTCTCCCCCTTGCTTAGGTTTAAGGGAGATTGATTGTAGATTCTCCTAGTTACCAATCCCACTGCAACTTCTCTACAGTCTAGTCCAAATATTTTTATAGTGTTTGTTTAAAAGTGAAAATATATGCCTTTACATCCAGCCTAAGGGGGCAGTTTCTTTAGAAAGAAGAACCTTTTTCACTCTGAATACAATGGATACTTATCTTTTATTGCAGGAACTAAATGAGCAGTTCATCAACTAATCTCTTTTGTATATATCTATTTTGGTTCCTTTACCAACAAAATATTTTACAAGCTCAACAGCAGTAGAAGAAATTCCTGACCTTGCCTGTTTTTGAAAGACTGGGAAGTTAAACTATACCCCAGAGCAATCAGGCATCAAAATCATTTCTTTTCTACTTCAAAAGTGTGTATGTGGTTTTTTTAAATTGCTAATAAAAGCATTACAAAGATTAGCTTTTGAAGTGGTGAGCCCCTTTCATTTATTTTCCTTCTGGTATTCCCTCTGCCTCCAGCTAAAATTTAGAACCTTAAAAATGTTGCTCTTCGGTGCTAAATTCAGTTGATGTTCTATCAAAGTGCATTTGGATTATCAAAGCTTCGTTCTTATCTTGCAGCTCAGTATTCCTGAGAGAACACTAGTCAGGTTAGAATTGACAAGCCTGTGTCTGGTCCTTTCAAGCTAGAATATGCTCCCTTCCCTAGGGTGGACCTGTCTACCTGGGCTGGTTAACTCTCCTGCAGCCAGGCGGGGACAGGTGCCCCCACATGGTGATGATGAGGGAGGCTGTGCTCACTTCCAAAAGGCAAAAGAGCAGCTTTAACCCTTGATACAATGGAAGAGAGTCACATAGAAATAATCAGCAAGGAGAGACACAGAATGACGTAAGAAGAGTCACAAAACTCA